>NC_134688.1:214933471-215533471 GCF_050947455.1 Rhinoderma darwinii | reverse complement strand
TTCCGCCTCTGACCTCCCATCGAAATCAATGGGAGGCAGAAAATTCATTTTTCGTTGCGTTTTTTGTCTGCTGTCCTCAATCGCCGCGGGCAAAAAACGCGGCAAAAAACGCAGCAAGATAGTGTGGGCAGGTCAAAATCTGCCTCAAAATTCTTTAAGGCATATTGAGGCAGATTTTTTCGGCCTGCAAAATATTCTGTGTGAACAGGGCCATACTTAAACAGCACTTTGAGACACTTTACTCACCGTGTCAGAAGAGCTGCTCCCACTCCAGTCCTCTTCAGGCGATGTCTTCGGTCCAGACGTCGTCCTTCACCTCCAGGCTCCAGAAAATGGCGGGGATCGTAGAACTGCAGCCGCGCTAGAACTAGACTCCTCCCCCTCTCCTTACGCAGCTACGCTCTGGAGAAGGAGGAGGCGGAGTCGGACGAGGAGGCGGACGAGGAGGAGGATGAGGAGGCGGAGTCGGAGGCGGAGTTGGACAAGGAGGCTGAGTAGGACGAGGAGGAGGCGGAGTCGGAGGCGGGCCAGCAGGTAACTAACTGTGCGCCGCTGTCCCTGTGTGGCTGTCCTTCCCCGTCGATGTACTTGTGTTGCTCCCTCTCAGCGGCGCGCCTGGTCGTTCGCGCGTGGGCGCGCGCTTGCGATCGTGCGTGCTCGTACGCGCGCAAGCGGTGGTGTTTCGCGGCGCGGCGGCGGTGATGAGAGGGGGGCCCGCAGCTCGGGGGCCCGCAGCAGCTCACGACATTGTTTTGGTGAAAAGAACAGGCCCCATTGCAGGGGCTTGTTTTTTTCTTCCAAAAGCAAGTCGCGGCAGTTGCCGGGCCCCCCTTTCAATTAACTTTGGCCGGGCCCCCTACAGTACTACCCCTAATACCCCCCTGATGGCGGCCCTGGCTGGGGATAAAGAGGTGGGCGGGCAGCAGCACACTACATACACCGGCATCTGGCATTTGCCAGATAGGCAGCCCGGCCCTGCAGTCAGCGTTAGTGTGGCGAGGGGGCCCTGCGGCCCCCCCTGGCTTACGGGCCCGGTCGCAGCTGCGACCACTGCGACCCCTGTAGCTACACCACTGAATGGCCCCCTGTCTGCCAAGTACGGCAGGCTGTTAGGCCCCGCCCGCAGGTGGGGCTTAAAAGGCTTCCGGCCGCAGATGAAAGATGGCGGTGGGCTCAGAAGCTGAGCCTGCGCCATCAGTCTGAAGGATGTCAGCTGTATGTTACAGCTGACATCGCGCTATAAAGGCAGGGAATGGAGCTAGCTCTGCTCCCTGCCATTAACACCTTAGATGCCGCGATCAAAAGCGATCACGACATCTTAGTTGTTTCCAGGAGACCGGCATCGCTGTGATGTAGTCGCACGGATGCCGATCGTTACTATGGCAACCGGAGGCCAACAGTGTCTTCCTGGTCTACCACGGATGGAAGCCTATTAGGCCTCGCCCAGAGGCGGAGACTAATCGGCTTGCTGTCAGTGAATATCTGACAGTTCTAATGCATTGCATTATGTGGGTAGCGCAATGTATTAGAATAATGATGAGAGGTGCAGGTCTTCAAGTCCCATAGTGGGACAAAAAAAAGTTCCAATTTAAAAACTGCCTTTTTTCCTATAATAAGTCGTTTACTATAGGAAAAAAAATGAAAACGTTAAAAAAAAGTAGACATATTTGGTATCACCGCGTAACAACCGAAACTATAAAACTATAATGTTATTTTTCCCGCACACCACAAAAAAAAACCAATGCCAGAATTGCTATTTTTTGGTCACCATGCCTTCTAAAGTATAGAACAAAAAGTGATCAAAAAGTCGCAAGTTCCCCAAAATAGTACCAATAAAAACTACATCCCGTCCCGCAAAGAACAAGTCCTTACACAGCCTTGTCAACGCAAAAATAAAAAGTTATGGCTCTCAGAATATGGGAACACAAAAAATTAATTATTTTTCAAAAAAGGGATTTTTTTGTACAAACGTTGTAAAACATAAAAAAACTATGTACATATGGTATCGCCGTAATCGTATCGACCCGCAAAATAAAGTAAAATTGTCATAGATAGCGCATGGTGAACACTGTAAATAAAAACAAAAAAACCATCAGAATTGCTGGTTTTTGGTCATCTTGCTTGCCCAAAAAATGGAATAAAAAGTGATCAAAAAATCGCATATACCCCAAAATGGTACCAATGAAAACTACAGATTGTCCCGCAACAAATAAGCCCTCACCCAGCTCTGGTGGAGAAAAACTAAAAAAAAGTTCTGGCTCTCAGAATATGGCGACGCAAAATATGCAGAGTATTCCAAAAGCGGATAAGATTGGGCACCATTTATCAGTGCGACACTGACCACACATATGCGGGTTATTATTTATTTACTGAGTTATTATACCCTCTTATTATACCCTGTTGTACTCCGCACAGCTTACATATGCCCCCACATCATAAACTGAAATACCAGCAAAATCCCAAACAGAACAACTGCCAAGCAAAATTTGTGCTCCAAAAGCCAAATGCCGCTCCCTCCCTTCTGAGCCCTATAGTGTGCCCAAACACCAGTTTACATCCACATATATGGCATCGCCATACCCGGGAGAACCCACTTAACAGTTTGAGGTATTTGTCTTCAGTGGCACAAACTGGGCACAACATATTGTGCACTAAATTGGCATATCAGCGGTAAATTGAAATTTTCACTTTGCACCATCCGCTGGGCACTAATTTCTAATGTAGAATCACCTGTGGGGTCAAAATGCTCACTACACCCCTTAAAATGCCCTAAGGGGTGTAGTTTCCAATATGGGGGTCACTACTTGGGGGTTTGTTTTACTATTTGACTTCCGAGCCCTGCAATTGTGCGCCAATGCTGTGAAAATCACCAAAATATACCTCAAATGCACATGGTTCTCTACACTTCTGAGCCCTATCATATGTCCAGGCAAATGATAAATGCCTTGAGGGGTGCAGTTTCCAAAATGGAGTCACTTCTTGGGGCTTCCACTGTACTCTGGTACCTCAGGGGTTTTGCATATGCGCCATGGCCAAAAAACAATACATCAAAATCTGCATGCCAAATAGCGCTCCTTCCCTTTAGAGCTTTGCTGGGTGTCCAAATAGCAGTTTATGCCAACATGTGGGTTATTGCCGTAATCGTGAGAAATTGCTTTACAAATATTGGGGTGCTTTTTCTCCAGTATCCCTTGTGAAAACGAAGACATTCTACAATTTAGTGGAACAAAATTTAGATTTTCATTTTCACGGCCTAATTCCAATACATTTTGCAAAAGACCTGTGGGGTCTAAATGCTCACTATACCCCTAGATAGATTCATTGAGGGGTGTAGTTTCCCAAATGTGGTCACTTTTGGGGGTTTACACTGTTTTGGCCTCCTATGAGCTTTGCAAATGAAACATGGCACCCGAAAAACAATCCATCAAAATTTGAGCTCCAAAAGCCAAATGGTGCTCCTTCACTTCGGAGCCCTGTCGTGGGTCCAAACAGCAGTTATTACCACATTTGGGGTATTGCCGTACTCAGAAGAGTTTGCTTTACAAATGTTGGTGTTCTTTTTCTCCTTTATATCTTGAGAAAAATCTGAGCTAAAACGACATTTTATTAGATAAAACGTAGATTTTAATTTTCAGAGCATAATTACACTAAATTCAGCAAAATACCCGTCGGGTCAAAATACCCACTATACGCCTTGATATATTCCTTGAGGTGTGTAGTTTGCCAAATGGTGTCTTTTTTTGGGGTGTTTTCTTTGTTTTGGCCCCACAAGAACTTTTCAAACCTGACATGGTGCCTAAAATATATTCTAATAAAAATAAGACCCCAATATCCTCTAGGTGCTGCTTTGCTTCTGAGGCCTGTGTTTCCATCCAGTAGCACGCTAGGGCCACATATGGGATATTTCTAAAAACTGTAGAATCTGGCCAATAAATATTGAGCTGTGTTTCAAAACTGATTTTCGGCAAAAAAAAATTACATTTGTAAATTTCACCTTTAATTTGCTTTAATTGTTGTGAAATGCCTAAAGGGTTAGAAACTTTCTAAATGCTGTTTTGAATACTTTGAGGGGATCAGTTTTTAAAATGGGGTGGTATATAGCGGGTTTATAGTATATAAGGCCCTCAAAACCAGTTCAGAACGGAACCGGTCCCTAAAATAAGGTTTTTCTCAAAATGTTGGTGTTTTTCATAAATAAACACTGAATGTGATGACCAAATTTTACCACTAACTTAAAGTCCAATGTGTCATGAGCAGTGGCGGATTAAGTAGACTATAGGCCCTGGGCTGTTACCCAAACTTGGGCCCCCCTTCTCCCCTGACGCGCCGTAAATATTGTTAACACTACCTTTTTGTGCAAGCATTAACAAATTGGAGTTACGATTCCGCTTGTCAAAGGGCTGTGTCCCTACATACTGACAGTCTCCAACCATCTCTGACAGTATCCCACTGTGCAGGGACACATCCTCCTGACAAGGGGAATGGTAACACGTATTTGTCTATCAGTTCTGCACTGCACAAAGACTTTTTGTGAAACACATGGATTTCCTATAATAAATATGTCAGGAGCAGTGACAGATTTTCTATAAATCTAGTGACTCACAGGTGACGACTTCTCAGATTCTGGTAACTTTTTTCCTCTTTTCTTCCCCATCCGGTCCAGACTTCATGATGACTTCTCCCGGCCATTACCCATTTCTGCAGAATTTGCCACTTATGTGTCTTCTGTTTCTAACGTTTCCAACATTTATACACCTATAAACGAAGATAAAATTATCATGGTGCCACACACTGTGCCCCTAAATATAATAGCACCATACACTGCGCCCCTAAATATAATTGTGTCAAACACTGTAAAGTAAAGCACCACATGCACAAAGGCCCCTGTAGATAGCGTCACACACACAGGCCCTGTAGATAGCGCCACACAAACCCCTGTAAATAGCATCACACACAGCCCTCTGTAGATAGCGTCACACACAGCCCCTGTAGATATCTCCACACACACACTTTTATGTATGAGAGGCGTAACTTTCACTATCCTGGCTAAGTCCCCCCTGAATTGCTCTCCCTGCACCTTCTCCCCATCTCCGCAGTGACAGCAGCGCAAGTGCATAGTTTTTAAGATTATGTGCTGTTCGGGCGGCCATGGGCCCCCTGGGTGCGACGGGCGACCGCCCAAACCGCCCATATGATGATCCGCCATTGGTCACGAGAAAACAATCTCAGAATCGTTTAAAAAATAAACGCATTTCAAAATTATTAATACTTCAAGTGATACATGTC
Organism: Rhinoderma darwinii; assembly: GCF_050947455.1. Classification (NCBI taxonomy): domain Eukaryota; kingdom Metazoa; phylum Chordata; class Amphibia; order Anura; family Rhinodermatidae; genus Rhinoderma; species Rhinoderma darwinii. The sequence continues at coordinate 215,528,185 of NC_134688.1, read as the reverse complement.
AGATTTGAAAAAAATGGCCTGGTCCTTAAGGCCAAAACAAGCTTAGTCACAGTAGCTTAGCTATAGGGGTCACAGCAGTCGTAGTTGCGACCGGGCCCCTAAGCCTGGGGGCCCACGGGCCCCCGTTGCCATACAGCATGCTTGTCATAGATTTTCTGTGCCGTGAAGCCGGCACTTCCTGGTTACGGTCACATGGTACACGAAGTGTACCATGTGACCATGTTGTCACATGACACGTCTTCCAGTCAGTGCAGTGGAAGAGTCGGTGCGGAGGACTCCAGGTGAGCTGCACAGTTTGTGTTGTATTGTATTGTGTTGTCTTGTATTGTAATGTAATGTATTGTGTTGCCTTGTAATGTATTGTGCTGTGTTGTCTTGTAATGTGCTGTTTGCTGTGGATGGGGGACCCGTTTAATTACAGCCCCCCCCCTCCTCTCTCCACCGCAAACTGCACAATACAACACAATACATTACAAACTGTGGGGCGCGTCCCCCTGGGTGGTTGTACGAAAACCTCCGGTGTGTCGCGAGTCACTCACCGAGGTCCCGGTTCCATTCAATGCAAGAGCAAGGAGCTGACGTCTCCTTGCTCCAGCATTCACTGTGCCCTGAGTGGCTCGATGCAGGCAGGTGGGATTTAGCGACATCATCGCTCCTGTCTGCGCCGAGTCACTCATAGCACACACCAGAGGAGGCGAAGGAACGGGGATAGGTAAGTAATTATGCTATTTTTCTATTATGCACATATGGGGGCATTATACTGTATGGGGGGCTGATATGGCATGGGGCTGATAAGATGGGGGCATTATACTGCATGGGGGCTGATAAGATGGGGGCATTATGCTGCATGGGGGCTGATAAGATGGGGGCATTATACTGCTAGGGCTGATATGGGGGAATTATACTGTATGGGGGGCTGATATGGGGGGCATTATACTGTATGGGGAGCTCATATGGAGGCATTATACTGTATGGGGAGCTCATATGGGGGGCATTATACTGTATGGGGGGCTGATATGGGGGCATTATACTGTATGGGAGCTGCTATGGAGGGGCATTATACTGTATGGGGGGCTGATATGGAGGGGCATTATACTGTATGGAGAGCTGATATGGAGGGGCATTATGCTGTATGGGGAGCTGATATGGGGGCATTATACTGTATGGGAGCTGATATGGAGGGGCATTATACTGTATGGGGAGCTTATATGGAGGGGCATTATACTGTATGGGGAGCTGATATGGTGGGCATTATACTTTATGGGAGCTGATATGGGGGGCATTATGCTGTATGGGGGCTGATATGGAGGGGCATTATACTGTATGGGGAGCTGATATGGGGGGCATTATACTGTATGGGGAGCTGATATGGGGGCATTTTACTGTATGGGGAGCTGATATGGGGGCATTATACTGTATGGGAGCTGATATGGAGGGGCATTATACTGTATGGGGAGCTGATATGGTGGGCATTATACTGTATGGGAGCTGATATGGAGGGGCATTATACTGTATGGGGGGCTGATATGGGGGCATTATACTGTATGTTAGCTGATATGGAGGGGCATTATACTGTATGGGGAGCTGATATTGGGGGCATTATACTGTATGGGAGCTGATATGGAGGGGCATTAGACTGTATGGGGAGCTGACATGGGGGCATTATACTGTATGGGAGCTGATATGGGGGGCATTATACTGTATGGGGGGGCTGATATGGAGGGGCAATATACTGTATGGGGAGCTGATATGGGGGCATTTTACTGTATGGGGAGCTCATATGGAGGGGCATTATACTGTATGGGGAGCTCATATGGAGGGCATTATACTGTATGGGGGGCTGATATGGGGGGGGGGCATTATACTGTATGGGAGCTGATTTGGAGGGGCATTATACTGTATGGGGCTGATATGGAGGGGCATTATACTGTATGGGGAGCTGATATGGAGGGGCATTATACTGTATGGGGAGCTGATATGGGGGCATTATACTGTATGGGAGCTGATATGGAGGGGCATTATACTGTATGGGAGCTGATATGGGGGCATTATACTGTATGGGAGCTGATATGGAGGGGCATTATACTGTATGGGGAGCTGATATGGGGGGCATTATACTGTATGGGAGCTGATATGGAGGGGCATTATACTGTATGGGGGGCTGATATGGAGGGGCATTATTCTGTATGGGGAGCTGATATGGGGGGCATTATACTGTATGGGGAGCTGATATGGGGGGCATTATACTGTATGGGGAGCTGATATGGGGGGCATTATACAGTATGGGGGCTGATATGGGGGGCACTATACTGTATGGGGAGCTGATATGGGGAGCATTATACTGTATGGGGGGCATTATACTATATGGGGAGCTCATATGGAGGGGCATTATACTGTATGGGGAGCTCATATGGGGGGCATTATACTGTATGGGGAGCTCATATGGGGGGCATTATATTGTATGGGAAGCTCATATGGGGGCATTATACTGTATGGGGGACATTTTACTGCATGGGGCAGCTATGTGGGGCATTATACTGTGGGGGCTGATATGGGGAGCATTGTACGGTATGGGGGGCATTATACTGTATGGGGCATTATACTGTGTGGGGGCATTATACTATGGGGGCTGTTGGGCAAGGCGTCTGGGCATAGGCACGCGCATGGGGTCTGATGATGGTGGTGTTGGGGAGGGGTAGGGGGGCCCAAGCTGAATTCTTGCACCCGGGCTCATGAGCCTTTAGCTACGCCCCTGCTTAGTCACTAAGGGGTTAAATGGGTTTTCTGGATATATGTTAATTAAACTCAATCATTGTGTATTGAAAAATGTTTGGAGCTAGATATGATATGAACAGATTTGCATCTTCTAGATGTAAACAAGAATGTTCTTATTTACTGACAGTAAGTAGAGATCTTGAAAATGATGAAACATTAATACATAAAGTATATTAAAATGCTGTATAACTTTTCAGTAATGAGGGGTTAGAAGACCTATTTTCAGGGAGTTCCCCATTTCAGAGCCTTATCTCATCTATTAGTGGCTGCCAATAGCATCTTTGAATGACCCGGCACATCCATGCATTACACGGATAGCACATTGATTTCAAAGGATACTGTCTAATGCTTAAATTTGCCATGTGTAGGCACTGCAAGGGAATTGAACAATTCAGGGAACTGATCGTTTAACCCCTTAAAAACTAAGGTTAATATTCACCGCGGCATCTAAGGTGTTTGACAGAGGGAGGCTCCTAGGTCTGCCATAAGCATTTGTCTATTAGGTTGACAAAAAGTTAGCAAAGACAAATGTGTTTAGCAAAGACAAATATTTTTTCATTATTAAGTTTTTTAAATAGCTTACCATTAAAAAAAATACACATTTGGTATTGCCGCAATCGTAACAAACAATAAAGGTTTTCTGTTATTTTTTCTGTGTGCTAAACAGCTGGGGGGGGGGGGGGGGATGCAAAAAAAAAGCCCAATGGCGGAATTGGTTCTTTTTTAACCCCTTACCCAAAAAAAAAAAAAAACAGGAACACTTTCCAGAACATCGGAACGGGACCCTGGCGCAGATGTGAACGAAGCCTAAGTGTCACTTCCAACCTCAATTACATGTTAAAGGCTTTTATTTTTTTTTACAAATAAAATAAAATAAAATAAAAGATGCAATGCTCTAAATCGCAAATTCACCGTGTACTAAAATTCTGACCATAGTAACACAGTGGTGGCGAGAAGAGGGCGTTGGTTACATTGAGTAGATTAGCCATTTCCAGCACTACATGTGCTTTTTTATGGAAGCTGTATACAACTATGGGAGCCCTTTAACAAGAAGAATCTCCACCATGATCCCCTATCTGTTATATAGTAAACTGAGGATGATTATTTTCACAGTTCTGAGAAACAACTGCACATTATATTCACTGAACAAGAATATCTTCCCTGTTGTCATTCCAGCAGTCTCACTACTTTTGGGTGATTAGAAATTTGAAATACATATACAACAGTCATCCGACCTACTTGGGCACTGGAAACAGAATGATGAAAAACGGAATATTGCTGGTCAAACTGTGTCAGTTCTGTTGATGCAGTTGTGATTGGTGTGTGCCCTCTTCAAAATACAGGTCAAGTATGAGGAGGAGAAGTTGGCAATAGCTTAAATATACCAAAGACAATTGTATGGTTTCGGTGATAATTTCACATTTTTCTTTTCTGCAGAATGACAGTGGAAGGCTAAAGTACAGAAGACAATAGCAAGTACTGACAGTTAATGTCAGTATATCTATATGGAGGGGTGTTAAATATATGTACATACATACATACATACATACATACATACATACATACATACATACTGATAGATAGTAGAGATAGATAGTTGTAGACTATTTGATATTTTTGTGCTTCAATGAGCTGTATGTCCACTTCTCTTGTGCATAAGATAGGTTAAAAAATAATTCTAAACTTAATAGACACAGTTCCCTAGTGCCTCATTTATGAACAATGAGTTCTCCATCCCTCGGTTCTTGCTGGAATAATATATAACTGTAATGATGGGGGTAGGGAAACAGACAAGTGAGCCCTAATCTACCCGCCACTCAGTCCCTGCCTATTTGCAACGACCCGCCCTAAGTGACGGGGTACAACTGGGCGACAGTCCCTACGCTCAATAAGTGCACGACGGACAAACAGACAAGGGTACACAGAAGCTAAGGGAAATGGGGCAGTTGCCCACGGCAACACCGTGAGCAACAAGAGTGGTGAACGAGCCGAGACAAACCAGGAGTGTACGAGGTACCAAACGCAGAGCAGGAGAGTAGTGAACAAGCCGAGTCAAACCAGGAGTGTACGAGGTATCAAACGCAGAGCAGGAGAGTAGTCAGTAAGCCAGGGTCAGTATGAAGCAGGGACAAATAGTACAAGAAGCTGCAGCAGGGCCAAGAAACCAAACGAGAAGAATCACAAGCAAGGAGGAACAGGAAAGGCAGGTATAAATAGACAGAGGGCGGGAGCTAGCTCAGTCTGGCCAGGCTGTGATAGGCTCTCCCACTCCTAAGCCTGCCATCCTGAGTGGTGGAAGATGGAGTCAGTCTCAGAGACATAGAAGCAGGTGCAGACTGATTACCTATGGGCGTTGACACAGAAGCTGTGCCTGGCAGATCCTTTACAATAACATTCTCCTGTGATACCATTTAAAGTGAACCAAGGAGCCAATGGGTTTGATCCATTGACAAAAAGTGGACATACACTCAAGAAAGCCCCAAATATGTTTCTCCCAATGATAATAAGCACGTCACAAATCTATATTCTTCACAGAATGTAGAACAACAACAAAAAAAAACCCGTGGAATTCATTGAAGCCAGTTTAGAAAAGCTCATGTAACTTTTCACATTTTTTAGGGTTTAAGAGATATTGAGATTAGGCCCCCATGTTCCTCAATGGTAATATCGGAATCCCAGAACTAGATGAGACCAGGTCTGTCTGCTGTTTTTTGACCCTGAGAAATATCTGCTATCTAGAGACAGAATGCTTTTGAGGGAGGTTCTCTGCCAAAGTAGATAGACCATGGCTAGGTTTTCAATGAGTCCATGGGCCTTCTTCTCTTTTTTCACTTTAAACTTCAAGATATGTGAGGTCAACTACAAATGCTGAAATTATGAGGTCAAATGTCACCAAATTTGGCATAGATGGATCAATTCTAAACCCACTCTGATCGTTAAGCCAACCCCCGAACCCAGGTTGCTCTCTCCACAGCGCTCGGCTGTTTCTGTCGCTTTCATAAGGTTTGAATGGAGCCGCAGAGCACATGCTTGACCTCAGCTCCATTAAAACTCCTCCTTGCCCTGGCTGTGTAGCTGGCAGGAACGTGGGACTGCTGTCAATGGTCAGATCCTTGCGCTTGCCTATTTTTCCTGCTTCTAAACCATCAACTTTAATAACTGACTGTTTACCTGCTGCCTAATATATCCCTTTCCTTTTCAGGCGCCATTGTAATGAGATAATCAATGTTATTCACTTCACCTGTCAGTAGTTTTAATGTTATGGCTGATCAGTGTGTATTCTCTCATTCCAGTTCACATATCTCATGTTTATTGTCTTGTCCTCCTTTATGTTGTGCCTTTTTGTGATTACTATTTGTCTAGATACTACTCCTGGGTCTATGGCACAACCCACTCAGTACCCGGGATACATGTGTTGTTATGTAACATTGTGTGACATTGTACTAAGACCCACTTCATGGTGGATTGAATGGGCCATATGGTGGCAGCAGTCTTCTAACCAAGTCATGTAATTGGTATCCATGAAGACACTAATAATAATCATAACATATTCTATGGTGCAATGGTCCAATAAGTATACATCTCTTTATTGTTCCAAACTACTTCATCAGTGTGTCTTGTTAAAAATAGTGGTTTAAACCACAAACTGCTGTTTTCCACTAAGTATTTCTGAAAAGAATAAACATAGATGCCATAATTTACCAAATTTATTTGAATGTAAGAAATCGCATGTTCCTGTTTATTGCAGCGGCAGTGGCATAGCTATTTGGGCCACAGAGGTCGCAGTTGCCCATATCCCCTATCCCGGCACAACGACAGTCAACAAAAAATTATGATGGTGGTGCTTTCATCTTTTGTTGCTGAGCAGTGGGGTTACTGTTTGTAACTGGGGCCTGTATTGTTTCCATCAAGTGAGACTAAACGGTCCACAGTTACTACAGTAATGACTCCATTAACTTACCCTCCTCAGTCCTCTTCACATTCTGCTCTGTAGGCTTGGATTAATTGTGGAGTCTGGTTTGGGATCTAATTTCATTTTGGGGTCTGATCTGGGGTCTGGAATGGGGTCTAAGTTTTGCAAAAATCAGGCACATTAGAATGGCAGAACTGCCACAGAAGCCTACTAATCTCTAATACGTATGGCATTCTATTATGGAGGTATTTTCCCCTAGTAGCAATGCATTTAGAGGAGAATACCTACATAATACAGCATGTGATGGAGCAGATTTTTCTGACAGATAGAATTTGACATAAGAAACGTAGTATGCTTTCAAATGAAATCCGAGGCATATGGAGGTACAGTAGGGCCCCATAGAGTGCTATGGGAAATATATTACAACCAATTACTCTAAGTTGTACAAAGCCAGAATACGTCAGTGTTCATGAGCCTTTACTCATATGATGCATACATATATACAGGGTGAAATTTAGTTTTTTGTCAATTTTTCGGTGGTGGGGGCAGGAGGGTGGCTGAGATGAACTATTGTAACAGGGCCCATCAGCTTAAAATGCTCCAGAAGAGCCTAGGAGAACGGGTTGTCTAAAGCCTAAAACGTATTTAAGCTTTTTGCAAATCTTAATGTTGAATACATTGGAAAAGGTTTTTAAGCTGTTTTTAATTATCACAACATGCACTAGTGAAGGAAAAACAAGAAACGAGAAGAGATGCGTTGGAATGAAAACAAAAAACTAGTGAAGTAGGAAGATGCCAAGCAGTTTCAGATTTCACCTCTATTTCCATGGCTTGCATATATTCTCTTATGTGCATGATATAACTTGTAGAATACTGTATAGTGACAATTACATTATCATACATAATAATTAAAAAGAAACTAAATGTTGCGTTTTAGAGAAAAGTAATGCACTATAAGAAAAATGTAGCACAACATGTAAGCTTTGCTAAGGCTGTACAAGTAGTGCTACATTTTGCTTATAGTGCATCACATCTGGAACAGATTTTTAGTCACATACATTTCAAGTACATCTGTACACGCTGCAGAATTTGTTGCAGAAATGTATACAACTAAAAATCAGTTCCATTCACCTGAATGATGTTTCTGAAGCAAGCATAAAATCTGCAACAAAATCTGCGTGTGCAGTGGGCCTAAGGGCTTGTCCACACATAACGGAATTGCTGCAGAAAATTTTGCCTCTAAACCCACTCAATCCCCGCCCATACACACCCGATTCAGCCCACACAGTATCATGCTCCTATAGTGCCTCCCACACAGTATAATACCAAATAGCTGCACCCACACAGTATAATGCCCTCTAGCTGCCACCATATAGTACAGTATACTGCCAACACAGATGCCCCCATACAGTATAATGCAGTATAATGCCCATACAGATGCGCCTATGCAGTATAATGCCCAAACAAATTTCCCCATACGGTATAATGCCCCCTTAGCTGCCCCTAGTACCAGTGCCCTTGTAGATAGTGACACAGTGCCCATGTAGATAGTGCCCTTGTACATAGCGCCACAGTGTTGCCTGTAGATAGTGCCTAAAAAAGAATGCCACAGTGTCCATGTAGATAGTGCCACAACCACCTTGAAGCTAGCGCCACCTCCTGTAGATAGCGCCATTGGGACTCCCTCTAGGAGCGGAATCCCCAGCCAGAGCATAGGCCGAGAATTCCGTTCCTAGAGGGAAGCCCTGATGTCACTGTCCATATATGGACAGTGACGTCAGTGTCTACTCCTTGAGCGGAATCCCTGTTGCTGACTCTGGCCAGACATTCCACTCTAGGAGGAGTCCCTGACATCAATGACATCAATATATGGACAGTGACCTCAGGGGTTTCCTCTAGGAGCAGAATCCCCGGCCACATCATCGGCAACGAAGATTCCGCTCAAGGAGTAGCCATTAATTCTGAAGCAGGGAACCATCAGCTCCCTGCTTCAGAATTAGTTCAGAGCGGAGGAGCAGAGGGAGCTCCTTTTCTCGCTGAGGTCTCCACGGGCACTTTAAGCGCTGTGCTCGGGGAAGCCCTTGAAGTTACTGTCCATATTTGGACGGTGACGTCAGTGGCTACTCCTGGAGCGGAATCCCCGGCAAGAGTCGGCAATGGGGATTCCGCTCAAGGAATAGCCACTGATGTCACTATTAATATATGGACAATACCGTCAAGTGCTTCCCCGAGCACAGTGCATAAGTAGCGCTGTGCCCGGGGAGGCCTGGGCGAACGGAGGAGCTCTCTCTGCTCCTCCGCTCTGAACGAATTCTGAAGCAGGGAGCTGTTGGTTCCCTGCCTCAGAATTAGGTTGACAGCGGGACATACCCCCGGCCGTCCGGAATCCAGGGCTGTCCTGCTGAATCTAGGATGGTTGGGAGGTATGCCTTAATGACCAAGCTATTTTTTTTACGTCTCATTAAAAGAGCTATAACTTTTTTTGTTTTTACATCAACATAGCTGTATAAAGTCTTGTTTTTTTGCGGGACAAGTTGTATTTTTTAATAGCACCATTTTGGGGTACATATAATTTATTGATTAACTTTTATTAACTTTTTTGGGGGGGAATAGAAAAAAAACAAGCAATTTTGACATATTTTTTTGCATCCTAAATTTACGCCGTTTACCGTGGGGTATAAATAACAGAATAACTTTATTCAGTGGGTTGTTATGATTGCAACTATACCAAATTTATATCGATTTGGTATGTTTTACTACTTTTACACATTAAAAACACATTTTTTTAAAAATTATTTGTTTTTGTGTCTCCATATTTCAAGAGCCATAACTTTTTTAATTTTCCGCCAATGCAGTTTTATGAGGGCTTTTGTTTTGCGGAACGACTTGTAGTTTTTATTGGTACAATTTTGGAGTAGATGCGACATTTTGATCACTTTTTATCACAATTACAAGGCAGGATTCACGTGCGGGTTAAATAATGTAACAACTTTATAGTTGGGGGTCGTTACGGACGCAGCGATACCAAATATGTGTAACTTTTTTTTTTTAATAATAAAGCATTTTGTAAGGGGAAAAAGTAGTTTTTTCATTTTTTTTTTTCACTTTTTTTTAATTAACTTTATTACACTTCTTTTTAACTTTTTATTAGTCCCACTAAGGGACTTCACTATGCGATCCTCCAATCCCTTTTCTTTTAATACACTGCAATACTTTTGTATTGCAGTGTATTAGTGCCTGTCCATGTAAAACGGACAAGCATATGCTAGGCCGTGCCTCTGGCATGGCCTAGCAGGCATAACTAGTGGCAGACGTTGGGGCCTTTATTAGGTCCCTGGCTGTCATAGAAACCACCGACTCCCTGCGATCTTGCTCAGAGTGCCGGTGGGGTGAGAGAGGGAGCTCCCCCCTCTCTCCGAACCCACTCAGATGTGACGCTCGCTATTGAGCGCCGCATCTGAGTGGTTAAACTGGCGAGATCTATACTGATATCGATCTCACCCATTCGAGAAGGGCTGCTACCAGCCCTCAGCTACTGGAGGTTAAACCTAACCGCTTAAATCTCTTTTGTCCCCCCACCCCACTTACACTACTAGATAGGGATAGAAGAAACGAGTTCTATCATACTTATTTTGGCGATCGTACTGCAAGCAACACTTAGGAAATTTACTTTTCATCTGCACGCGCCTCAAGCGGTCTCCTACACCATAACGTAGTACCCCCTAGAGCCGTCACTCAAGAACAGAGGGGAGAGGCTGGGAAGGTTAACAGAGGAGAAGCTGTACTCTTCACATCTCAGCAGCATACAGCGCATGAGGATTAAAACATAATTTTTCTAGTGTTGCATGCAGCATAGTCGCCAACATAGGTATGATAAAATTTGTATCCTCTATCCATATGTAGCGGTGTTAGGCTAGGTTTACCTCACAATTTTTGCCTACGTTTGACATATATTTCTGGAAAAGCTCCCAACGTATACGTTAAACATAGGCTGTGACGGATGTCTAACAGTGGCATCAGTCCCCTTAGACTTTAATGGTACTTGTTAAACGGATATGTCTTGAACATGAGGGTTGATGACATATCTATTAAACGCATACCATAACAGTCTATGGGTGACAGATGCCACTATTAGGCATCCATTTAACGTATCCATGGTCCATAGACTACAATGGTAACCATTTAATGTACGTATGTCATGGAAAGCTATTTAACAGCCCCTGACGTACATATTTTGAACGTATGACTGTGACGTATGCACACTTTACCATAGGCTCTTATGTTAAAAATCGTATACTGCACGGTTTCATTTTTCTGCAGGATCGGGCAGGATGCAATATTGTAGTCCACAACACTAGTCAGTCCTCCAAAAATAATGATACGGACATATACTCAGTGGCGGATTAAGTAGACCATGGGCCCTGGGCTGTTACCCAAACTTGGGCGCCCCTTCCTCACCGCCGCCCTGCCGTAACTATTTTTAACACCACTTTTTTGGGCAAGCATTAACAGTGTTACGATTTCCCTTGTCACAGGGCTGTGTCCCTATATACTGAGAGTATCACACTGTGCAGGGACACAACCTCCTGACAAGGGGAATTGTATGTCAGTCCTGGACAGCAGAAAGACTTTTTGTGAAATACAAGGATTCCTATAATAAACATGTCAGGAGAGGTGACAGATTCTCTATAAATCTAGTGACTCACAGGTGACGATGTCTCAGATTCTAGTAGTTTTTTTCCTCTTTTCTTCTCCATCCGGTCCAGCGCTCATGACGACTTCTCCCGGCCATGACTCATTTCTGCAGAATTTGCCACTCAGACGTCTCCTCACTTTTCCAAAATTTCCACACCTATAAACGAAAATAAAGTTATCATGGTGCCACATACTGTGCCCCTAAATATAATAGCACCAAACACTGCGTGCCTGAATATAATAATACCACACACTGTAAAACACCACATACACACAGCCCCCTGTACATAGTGCCACACACAGCCCCTGTAGATATTACACACCCCCATAGATATCTCCATACACAGCCCCCTCTATATATCACACATCCCCCCGTAGAGAGCGTTACACACAGCCCCATATAGATAGTGCCATACAGCCCCCTGTAGAGAGCGCCACACAGCCCTCCCCCTCTTGTAAATAGCACCAAAAAGCCCCCCCTATAAAGAGCGCCACACACATACCACTGTGTATAGCACTACACAGCCCCCCCTTGTATATAGTGCCACACAGCGCTCCCCCTTGTATATAGTGCCACACAGCACTCCCCTTGTATATAGTGCCACACAGCGCTCCCCATTGTATATAGTGGCACACAGCGCTCCCCCTTGTATATAGTGGCACACAGCGCTCCCCCTTGTATATAGTGCCACACAGCGCTCCCCCTTGTATATAGTGGCACACAGCGCTCCCCCTTGTATATAGTGCCACACAGCGCTCCCCCTTGTATATAGTGGCACACAGCGCTCCCCCTTGTATATAGTGGCACACAGCGCTCCCCCTTGTATATAGTGCCACACAGCGCTCCCCCTTGTATATAGTGGCACAAGGTTATGTACACATTTAAAAACTTTATATCATAATTTTATATATATATATATATATATATATATATATATATATATATATATATATATATATATATTAGTATGTGTGTGATTGATTGATTTTATTAAAATATATTTTCACTTTTTGAGATACAGCTGCTTTGTATCCTGTATCAGTCAGGTCAGCAGGACTGACAGGATCAGTGACACGCAGGATCCACCTCAAATCTATCACATCTAAGATTATAATTTAGCGCAGGGCCCGTTTCACTGATCCCGTCAGTCCTGCTGACCTGACGGATACAGGATACAAAGCAGCTGTATCTCAAAAAGTGAAAATATTTTTTAATAAAACGTAATTACAAAGTTGCACCAAACACACATTTTTTCTAAAAAAAAAATAAAAACGACGTGATTTTTGCGACGTTTTTTCCGTAGACAATGCAGGTTTTTTTTTTTATCGTTTTTATGCACACCTTTTTTGCTATTTTAGAATTTTTATTCATAAAGTTTGAAAATAATAGTAAAAAAATAAGCTTTTTTACGTTTCAGCTATTTTTTGGGGTAATAACATAGTTTTACCCTAAAATAGACCTTTTATTTGTAATCGTCATTGTTTACCGTAAATTTTAATATATTACATGTCTATATTAGGGTAATTGGGTCAGCGCTAGCGTTACAACAATGATTGGCGGGGGGAACGTTTTTTTTGGGGTGGGTATTTTATGTGTATTTATTATTACATTTTTTTTTGCACTTTACTTTACTATTTTTTTATTACTATGGTCTGTTCCTCAAAGGTCAAAAAAGACCTTTGGGGAACTTTATATACCGTATATGTCGGCGTATAAGACGACTGGGCGTATAAGACGACCCCCAACTTTTACCCTTAAAATATAGAATTTAAGATATACTCACCATTTCGTGCAGGAGCGCTTCACTATGGCCATCGGCGGCAGGACCCAGGACTCTCTGTCTCTTTTAACTCGCGCATGCGCAGATAGGCTGCTTCATCGCGCGAGATCTGAGAGGCAGGGAATGAGAGGAAAGGGCGGGCCAGAGGATCTTACAGAGATGTTCCCTAGCGGCTAATACCGGCTTCCCTCAGATCCGTGGCGGATTCCGTGCATCCCGGGAGCCTGTGTACCGGACTGCAGGCTCACAAGGTAACACACAACCTGTGTGTAGACAATATGTAGACTACGGATGTCACGATACCAGAATTTGGACTTCGATACCGATACTTCGTTTAGTATTGCGATTTCGATACCAATTTCGATACTTTTGCCAACAGTAATAAAAAAAAATTCTTCCGTTTTCTGATGTGAGGCGCGACGTGTGATGAATTTTGAACGCGCCTCACATTAATAGTAATTAATCCCATCATGTTTCTCAGTCATATTGGGTTAATGTGCGAGGTACATGATGGGGTTAATTACTATTAATGTGAGGAACATGGAGGGTAAATTCATCGCACCTCGCGCCTCACATTAATAAGTGATAGAAAGCCGTGTTTATTTCATTTTTTTACAGCGTACACATCATAAATGATGCAAAAACATTGTTGTCCGCGCCATTACTGAATGTGTGTATTTTATGTATTGAGACTTATTTTAATGTTTATTGTAAAAAAGGTGAAGGTGTATTTTTTTTTAAATTTAACAATACTTTGTTTTTACTTTATTTTTAAACTTTAATGTACTGACATATATCAGATATGTGCCAGTACATTAGCCTGTGGACAGATAGCACACAGGCAGTTGTTAGGACATACTTGGGTATGTCCTAACAACATGAAATATGGTAAGACAGCCCTGGGGTCCGTCAATAGACCCTGGGCTGTCTGCCCATATATGGTATGGCCCTCGATCGCGTCACAGGAATTCCCTGTGACGCGATCCAGGGGCATCCCCCCTTCTCACTTTCCCCTGAATGCTGCAGTCAGCTGTGATCGCAGCATTCAGGGGAATAACGGCGGAGATGAGCGGTTTCTCTGATCTCCGCCGTTATAGAGCGGGGCTGCGGCTGTGTAATACAGCCATTGCCCCGCTCCTGACAGGAAGTGCGCGCGCGGTCAGCATGAGGTGATGCGGCCGGCGCTGCACTAATGAGCGGCAGTTCAGGCACTGAAGACAGAACATGGGGGTGTTTTGTAGCGCGCCCGCCATGTTCTGTCTCCAGTGCCGCCGCTCATTAGTGCAGCGCTGGCCGCATTGCATCATCCTGACCCCGCGAACTTATCATGACTCAGGAGCGGGGCTGTGGCTGAATTACACAGCCGCAGCCCCGCTCTCATAGTCATGTGTACTATACTGAGCTGTGCGGCTGCAACGTGCATCCCTAATGTAGACAATATCCGGCATATAAGACGACCCCACACTTTTGACATTTTTTTAAGGGTGTAAAAAGTCGTCTTGTACGCCGATATATACGGTATATTTTTTCTTTCTTTTACACCATGTTTTTCCACTGTAACTGGAGCTGCACAGCAGCCCCAGTTACAGGGGAAATCAGCCCTCTCATAGTGACGATTGTCACTAATAGGGCTGTGCTGGGTCTAGTTAGACCCAGCAACAGTCTGTCATTAACGGCACCCGGCGATCATGTGACCAGTCACATGATCACCGGGAGGAATAGAGACAGCGCCGTTGCTGCTGTCTCTATTCCTATACACAGCATTCATTGAACGCTGTGTAAGAAGACATCGGAGAAGACAGAAGCAGCGAAAGCTGCTTCTGTCTTCTCCTCAGGGTCCCCGGCAGTCACTGACAGCCGGAGACCCGACATTCAGCTGCCCGATCGCGCGGGCAGCAAGTTAAAACCCGAGCCGTAGAAAGTCTATGGCTCGGGTTTTAAGGACCCGTCCCTGACCACTGGCCGTAAAAATACAGCCAGCGGTCGGGAACCAGTTGGGCAGGAGGATAAGCCAACTAACCTCAGCGCCGGTGACCGCCCGCCCGGCTCTTCTCTTGCAGCTTTGGAGTAACAGAACAGCCGTCCGTCGCTGTTCTGTTACTAAATGGCGGCGCCCGCACTTGTCAGGGAGGCGTGTCCTACCCCTTTCCCGGCCAATTCCCTGCTCCTCCCCTCCTCATCTTCGGCAGTTAGCAGCGCTAGCGCGCTGAATAGGTTTGTAAGATGATGTGCGGTTCGGGCTGCCATGGGCCCCCTGGGAGCCTCGGGCCCCGGGCGGCCGCCCGAATCGCCCATATGATAATCCGCCACTGCATATACTAGCTCGACGGAGGCCGAAAGGATACACTATTTGCCTGCAAAACCGAATGGCTATTAACAATCAATTTGAAAACCACGCTAAACAGCATGTGGCCTTACCTTATAGTTCATTGTTTATGGTCATTAAAGAAAATATCCTATATATGCCAGTAAAGCGCTGGCACAGGGATTCTGGACCTATCAATACTGTCCTGTTTATATACAGAGATTTTCACGACCTGTTAAATGTTTTGCTAGAGGTGATGTTCAATATTGGCTATATTTCAACAGTATGTTGAATAAAGGGAAAATGCTCTGCAAGGAAATAGTTAAGACTTGGCTTTAGCCTGACAAAAAGAATCCTGTGTCAAATGTCAAACTATTGATACATGCAAACAACTTTAGAGGCCAGAATGACTGTGGTGAAAAACAACAGCCAGCATGGGGGCTGAGATCTTTCACATATGTATTCCCTTAGCTAGGGAGATACACACACTGCATGCACTAATGAGCACTACACCTCCCTCAGATAAATCTCTATTCTAGCAACCATGCTTCTCCGTGGTTACTTCTCTGGTACTCTAAAGTCTTCCACATCAATTCAACATTGACATTATTACCATTGACTATACTTTAATGCTAACATGACATGTGAATAAGTTTTATTTAACATATAGACAGACCCCATAACATAAAATTGTTATTTTTTTTGGTTGTTTAGTCTGCTTCACATTTTGCAATACCTATATATTCAAGTTAATTTTTACATTTCTTTGTCTTTCGATAGGCATTTGTTTTTATAAACTCACACGTTCCCATGCAGTTTGTTGGTATAAGGACATGTCGTTAGAGTTGCGTACCACTGTGACAATACAGTCAACTTTACAATAAAGAAGATACAAAGATCAGGTGTTAATATGCATCGAAACTATTAGTACAGAGCAGTAACTAGCAGGGGGGCCGTGGCCCCGGGACCACTGAGATGGTGGGGCCCACTGAGATGCTGCTTCGCTCCCGCCGTTTTGCTCCCTCCTTCCGCTCTCACCATAACTGTGCGCGGCCACGCTGTATTATTATTCAAGCTAGCAGACGTGCCGCACGCTAGGCACGTCTGCTAGAGCATGCTTCTGATGCTGCCCACCAGTAGCAGAAGAAGCCTGCGAGGAGAGGATGAGCAAGCACCCCTCACCGATGGATCCAGTTATGAAAATATGCAGGGATAATGGCTGCTTTAAACAGGGATGATGGGGCTTAATATAAGGATGATGGCTCGACTACACATCATCCCTGTATATAACCCCCATCATCCCTGTATATCAACCATCATACCTGTATATAACAGCCATCATTCCTGTATATAACCTCCATCATCCCTGTATATACCAGCCAGGCTGGCATATACCGGTATGATGGGGTTATATACAGTGATGATGGTGGTTATATAACTACAGAAGCCCCATACAGTTTTTTTTAAAAAAAACAGCATTAAAAACTCCACGAAAAATTTGCAAAAGTGCAGCAAAACGCTGTGTGAATCCACCCTCATAGTTAAAAATGATGCACAGATGGTAGTAGTGCCTCACACAATAATGTATCTGTCTTTGTACCCCATACAATAATAGTGCCCCAACACATTCTGCTTTTCTTGTGTCTTTTTCAAATTAATGGCAGAAAGATTTTTTATTAAATAACTTGGAAGGAGAAAGGTAGACAAAAATGTTATTAATCTAACTAATAAGAATGATCCAGAGTAACACTGCATTTATTTAGAATAAAAAACAAATATTGTCTCTAGTCATAGAAAATTATATTTGTATATATGTATGTAGAGAGGAACTTTTTGATATAATAAAACTTGTGTGATCATAGATACATCTTTGTATCGGTGACTACCTTAAAGAGGCTCTGTCACCACATTATAAGTGTCCTATCTCCTATATAAGGAGATCAGCGCTATAATGTAGGTAACAGTAATGCTTTTTATTTAAAAAAATGATCTATTTTCACAACGTTAGGAGCGATTTTGGTTTATGCTAATGAGTTGCTTAATGCCCAAGTGGGCGTATTTTTACTTTCGACCAAGTGGGCGTTGTACAGAGGAGTGTATGACGCTGACCAATCAGCATCATGCACTCCACTCCATTCATTTAGACAGCAGAATCGCGTTCTTACTAGAACATGATCTGCAGTCACATACACAGCGATTCTGCTTGATTAACGCTAATCCAGTGTCCTGATAATGAATACACATGACCATCCAGCCTGGACGTCATGTGTATTCAGAATCCTGACACTTCTGACTCTTTTCTGTGAGATTCCAGCAACGGATACGAAATCTCGTTTACCTCCGTGATCTCGCGAGATTTCGTATCCGTTGCTGGAATCTCACAGAAAAGATTCAGAAGTGTCAGGATTCTGAATACACATGACGTTGTGAAAATAGATCATTTTTTTAAATAAAAAGCATTACTGTCACCTACATTATAGCGCCCATCTCTTTATGTAGGAGATAGGACACTTATAATGTGGTGACAGAGCCTCTTTAAGGTAGTCACCGATACAAAGATGTATCTATGATCACACAAGTTTTATTATATCAAAAAGTTCCTCTCTACATACATACAAATATAATTTTCTATGACTAGAGACAACCGCTGCAACCGCTAGAGTAGGGACCCACTTTAAAGAGGTCGCCGTGAAGTGGCAAGTGGGCTTATACAGTTTGATCAAAATGTTTACAAAGAACCTCATGTTCATGTTTCTAAATTATGCCTAGCGGCTCAGATCAACGTATATACTGTGGATTGTGCGGTCCATGTGTAGTTTCTCACAATGCTGATATTGTATAGTCTACCCTCCTCATTTCCTTTGTTTTACTTGGTACCAACACGCATTTGAAAAAATACCCAGCTGATTTTAATTGCAGAATGACCTCATAAGTGTTCCTGCTCTTGCTTGTGCTCTCAGTTAGCCACTGGGGGCGCATGGCAAGGTGAGCGCATTCCATCTGTTCACATGTTGTGGTGCTGTATGGTGGTGTCTGTTGCTGTAGTGCTGCACTTGTGGGGGGACGTGGCCCAGAACCAAGGAGGCTTGGCACGGTCTGAAGGCATGGGTGCTTTTGGGCCCCTGGGTTGCTCCCTCTGCAGGAGCGGTGCTGCGGTGGCGGTAGCCGCCATGCGGTGCTGCAACCGCTAGAGTAGGGACCCACTTTAAAGAGGTCGCCGTGAAGTGGCAAGTGGGCTTATACAGTTTGATCAAAATGTTTACAAAGAACCTCATGTTCATGTTTCTAAATTATGCCTAGCGGCTCAGATCAACGTATATACTGTGGATTGTGCGGTCCATGTCTAGTTTCTCACAATGCTGATAAACCAAAATCGCTCCTAACGTTGTGAAAATAGATCGTTTTTTTAAATAAAAAGCATTTCTGTCACCTACATTACAGCGCCGATCTCCTTATGTAGGAGATAGGACACTTATAATGTGATGACAGAGCCTCTTTAAAGAAAATCTCTAGTCTTTCTCATCATTTTGCCAGTATACAGTTACATGTTGGTCTGCAGCCCCTGTGTGCAATTATAGTAACTAGAGATGAGTGAATTGCCCGAAATTTGTATTGGGGTCCATACTTTCGTATCGCCTGTCTAATGAGATTCTGTCCGAATAAATTTCCATCGAATCTCAAGTTTCTGACTGCGATTTGCTGCAGCAGTCACATGGGACAAAACAACGTAATCTCAGGAGGCCGCCATTCACAAGGAGCAATCATCAGTAATGTGTGAGGATGAACAATCATAGCAACAATGGTTGCTAGTCTACAGCACATCTCCCTGTGCAAACAGACAGCACATCTCCCTGTTTACCCAGGTAGATGTGCTACGGACTAGCGATCATATTTTGATTTGCCTAAAAGATACGATCAGCCAATGAATGAGTGTTTGCTTGTTCATCGGCTGATCTATACCCTCTTTATACAGGGCAATGATTGGGAACGATCATTCGTACAAGTACTGGAGCACTGGTTTAACTGATCAAGGGCCTTTCTCAGTGAAGGGGCAATGATGAATAGTTAAATTAAAAACTGTACCGGTTTGACTGGTATTATCCTACCTTTTCCTAACCTAGGCCTTTAACCCTTTCCCGCAGCAGCCATTTCTCATATTTTCACTTTCGTTTTTACTCCCCACCATCTAAAAGCCATAACTTTTTTATTTTTCCATCAATATTGAGGTATGAGGGCTTGTTTTTTGCAGGACTAGTTGTAGATTTTCACGGCACAATTTTTGTACCATATTATATAGTGGCAAACTGGGAAAAAATGTGTGGGGTGGAATAGGAAAAAAACTGCGATTCCTCATCAATCTTTTGGGCGGTTTTGTTTTTAAAACAGCATGTTAACTTTATTCTGTGGGTCATTATGATTACAATGATAGCAAATTTATATATTTTTTTAATGTTTTACTACTTTTTCAAAACTCATTGTTAAAAATAATATTGTCGGTCGATTGAGTGGTATGATGGCTTATTCTTTGCCGGGCAAGCTGTCATTTCTATTGGTACTATATTGGGGTACATTAGACTGTTTGATCACTTTTTATTCCATTTTTGTGGGAGATGAGGTGAACAAAAAACAGCAATTCTGGCCTTTTTAATTTTTATTTTTTTACGGCATTTACTGTGCAGGTTAAATAATAGTATATTGCGCCAGTTCAGACTTTTCCGGATACCAGTTATGTTCATTTTTTTTTTTTACATTGTGCTTGAGGGAAAATGGGAAAAGGGGGGTTTTATGAACTGTTAATTTTTTTTATTTATTAAAAAAAACTTTATTTGACTGTTTTGTACTTTTTTTACTTGTTCCCCTAGGAGACTTAAACCAACAATCATTGGATCACTTGCATGATATACTCCATAGGAGTACAAAGATAGTAGACTTTCATCAGGCTCCCAGGCTGCCATGCCAACCAATGAAACCCCATGATCGCGTCGCGGGGGTGCCGTTGCAATGTTACAGGGGGCCTGTTTTTAGTAATTTAAATGCTGCAGTCGCTACTGATGCCGCGGTCGCTCGTTCTATGTAGCTGGCTCACCCTATAAGTCCACTCCATATTCCTCCATCCGATGTGCGCCGTATATATACGGCGGATGTCTGGAAGGGGATAAGCACTTCAATAAACTGAGTATATTAGTTATCCGCAGCAAAAAATATGACTTCTTGTACATGAAACTAATAAATTGCTGTAGCAAGTTATCCACCAAACACAATCAGAAAATTGTGCTATAGATTGATAATAAGTAATAGGTATAAGGCCTCATTTACACGAACGTAATATACGCGCGTGCGACGCGCGTGCTTTGCACGCATGTCGTACGCACCTATATTAGTCAATGGGGCAGTTTAGACGATGCGTGAATTGCGCTCAGCGCGTGTGCGCAGAAAAAAACTCACGACATGTTCTATAATCGTGCGTTTTTCGCGCACTCACGCACCCATTGAAGTCAATGGGTGCGTGAAAACCACGCATGCCGCACGGAAGCACTTCCGTGCGAACTGCGTGATTCGCGCAAGAGCTGTCAAACTCCTGAATGTAAACAGAAAAGCACCACGTGCTTTTCTGTTTACAAACATCCAAACGGAGTGTCAAATTCGAGATGAGCGCACCGAACTTCACCGGGTTCGGCCAAACTCGTTTTGACCGAAACCGGTAAAAAATGTTCGGGTACGCGACGTCAGGAGACAGTCACTGTCCACGGTGCTGAAAGCGTTAAACTGGTTCAGCACCATGGACAGTGACTTCCGCTCCGAAAATCCATGAACCTGTAAAAAAAAAAAGACGTTCTGACTTACCGATAACTCCGGTCCGACCTCCCGGGATGACAGTTAAGTCCAAGTGACAGCTGCAGCCAATCACAGGCCAAGCACAGGCTGCAGCCAATCACAGGCTGCAGCGGTCTCATGGACTGCGGCGTCATCCTGGGAGGTGGGGCCGGATGACAAGAGAGGGACGCGTCACCAAGGCAACGGCCGGGAGCCCGGACTGGGGGAAGCAGGAAGTTCTTGGTAAGTATGAAAGTCTTTTTTTATTCACAGGTTGGTGTATATTGTGTTCGGCATTCACTGTCGAGGGTGCTGAAAGAGTTACTGCCGATCAGTTAGCTCTTTCAACACCTTGGACAGTGACGGACGTCGACTAGCCTCATCTCTATGATGGCGGCTGCGCGAAAATCACGCAGCCGCGCATCATACACGGATGACACACGGAGCTGCCAAGTGCCTTTTGCGCGCGCAAAACGCAGCGTTTTTTGCGCGCGCAAAACGCACACGCTCGTGTAAATGAGGCCTTACATTCTGAAACTTATTTCTTGGCTTGAAATGTCACCTCCTGTATTTTCATGTAGGTTCATAGCCTTTTGCAAGCAGAAATGGGCTTTGATGCATTATGACAGTTCCAATATTTAGTCAGTGCAGCAAGAATATACAGTATATTAGCCGAATTTAGATTCCCAGAATCCTGTTGTGTGCAAGAACAGTGAAACATGCTGCAGGCCCAGGCTGTGGGGGATACAAGAGAGAGGAGACTATCAGGGGCATTGTAGGACAGTAAACAGTAACATGACAGCTGGAAGAAAATTAAAGCTAAAATAAAGCAGACATAAAACAGCAGTACATCACAGGAGTTAAATATAGCTACATTGAACAATGCTGATAAGGCTGTTAATTAGATTAGCCCACAAAAACTATTAATTTCTTTGTAATTTGATTATAGAGCTTTCCCGTAAAATGAAAAGGCAAAACAGGCCAGCATACATGAAGATGTGAAAACATATATATCCATGTTTGATTTAGGGGTTTTGATTATTTTTTTAACAGTATTATTAGTCTTAGGGGATAAAAACGTTTACTGTTTTTCAAGGTTGGATGTCTTGAATTTACTTACTAGATGAGAGCAGTTAAAGCGGTGTGAAAGCAGTGCTAAAGATCATCCCTGTGACAATACCTTCTTCACACTAGTCTAACCAAGATAAATGTAAATGATAAATAGAAATATATACTATACTACATTCTTATATTAAACCTAAATAAAATATTCTTTATATTAATTTGTGTTTATTTTAAATTTAAACATACACTGACAAATATTGTAACATAAATAAAAAATAACTCATATTTTACCCTAAGGAGACATTATCATTAAAAGAAACAATTGTTTTTTTTTATATAAAGCTGAGTGTTATAAAATATATTGTCACAAACAGCGCTGACCGTGTTGTTACTCATCTCTCCACACTCCAGCATCCTTCTCTTGCCTCCTCACAGCGGTTTCGCTGTGATGCAAGGCCATCTGTGCGCCACTGGTGTTACTAAAAGAACATTATTTAACCCTGCAGATATCCTATGCCTTTCTAGCTTCCTTGGACATCTTACCACACCTTGCTGCTAGAGTTTGTGATGCTTAACTCTTTGGGTATGTTCACACGGCAACGCCAATTACGTTTGAAATTACGGAGCTGTTTTCAGGCGAAAACAGCTCCTGAATTTCAGACGTTTTGACAAGTTCACGCGTTTTTCGCAGCGTCTTTTACGGACGTAATTGGAGCTGGTTTTCTTGGAGTCAATGAAAAACGGCTTCAATTACATCCCAAGAAGTGACATGCGCTTCTTTGAGAGGGACGTCTTTTTACGCGGCACGTAAAAGAAAAGCCGTCTGCACAGAACACCGTAAGACCCATTGAATTCAATGGGCAGATGTTTGCAGACGGTTTGGAGCCGTTTTTTCACCCGTAATTTGAGGCATAAAACGCCTGAATTATGTCCGTAAATAGGGCGTGTGAACATACCCTTTCAATGCTGTTTTGCAGTGCAGCCACGCATTCTATTGACTGCTTCCATCAAGTGGTCATTCTGGTGTGCTATTTAAAACAAGTCTGGGCCTTCACTCATTGTCTAAGGGTATGTTCACACGCAAACGCAAAATATGTCTGAAATTACGGAGCTGTTTTCAGGCAAAACCAGCTCCTGAATTTCAGACGTTTTTGCAAGTATTCGCGTAATTGGAGTTGTTTTTCAATGGAGTCAATGAAAAACGGCTCCAAAAACGTCCAAAGAAGTGTCCTGCACTTCTTTGACGCGGGCGTCTTTTTACGCTCGGTTTTCTGACAGCGAAGTGTAAAATTACACCTCGTCTGAACAGAACATCGTAAAACCCATTGCATGCAATGGGCAGATGTTTGCAGGCGTAATGGAGCCGTATTTTCAGGCGTAATTCGAGGCGTAAAACGCCAGAATTACGCCTGAAAATAGGTCGTGTGAACATACCCTTAATGTTAGTGTTGTTTCTACATCTTCTATGGCAGTTCCTGATAACTACCTCAAGCCGGCTGTGACCTGTCATACTCCTCTGGCTGTTCCTGTAATAAGCTTCCAGCTCATCTCTACTCTCCAGTCTAAGCCAGGTCATCTGTCATTGCTGCCAGTGCCAAACTGTTTGCAGCCACAAGTATCTCTAGCCTCGTAGTATGTGACATCCATTAATTATGAGGCCAGATAGGAAAAGTGAAGATTAGGAGCTGCCATCCCACTCAAGGTCTTAGGAGCCTGCAAAAGGTTAAGGCTAAACCTGGGGGTATGACCACACCAATAAAAGGAGAGCAAAATGCCATCCAGATGCTTAAGAAACATTTTAGACAAAAATATCGTGCAGACGTGAAATGGATAAAGAAATTTAGGGAAATACACAATTTTAAAATGGTGTAATTGTTCCATACAACGATAAAGGGAGGGAACGCCAAGAATTCAATTATTGCTCAGTGGAGCATATCATGGGAGTCAAATCTAGTTTAGAGTAACACAGTAGTTTGAGAGAGACTAGAACCACAAGGTATTTAAATTGAGTAGCAATTTGTAGAGGAACAGGTAGAGTCCATCGAGGGCACTACTGAGAGCATAGGGGAAACATGACAGATTTGGACCTATTAACCAGTAGCCTGGAAAAGGCACCAAAGGTCTCAATAAGATCCAATAAAGAAGCCAGGGAAAGACCATCACATTCCAAATACACTAGTGTATCGTCGGCATATAGTGAAACCTTTTCAGTCAGAGAACCCCTAGAGATGCCTTGTATAGTGGAGATCTGGCAAATGGCCAGCGCCAAGGGTTCAATGGTGAGGGCAAATAATAACGGGGTGGCGAGACACTTGACAGGAACCTCACCCAAGGGGGAAGGAATAAGAGATATTAAGATTTGTTCTGATTCGAGCAGTGGGAGACTCATACAACAGCCTAACCAAGGAAGTAAATTTAGGGCGAAAGTTTAGCTGAGACATAAGTATTCACAGGTAATGCCATTCAATAGTCAAAGGCTGTACAATTATCTAGAGAAAGAACAATTTAGAGTAGGGTCAAGGCGCACGGCCGCAACATTGAGATATAATCTCTGTATGTTAATATCCGTAATCTTCGAAAGCATAAAGCCAGTTTGGTCAGGGTGGATCAGAGACAAGATAATCTTATTCAATCAAGTAGCAAGTATTCTAGCCAAAATTTTTATGTCAGTGTTGAGAAGGTAAATAGGACGATAGGGAGTCGGATCCTTTCCTGGCTCAACAAGGCAACAATGAGTACTTCACGCATAGAAACAGGTAAACCCCACCCCCCTGCTCCACAGCAGCAGAATACAATACAGAAGTCTAGGTACCAAAACATTACAACTAGTTATATACCAATTACTAATTAAGCCATCCAGTCCTGGGGTCCTGCCGGAAGACAAAGACTGGATTGCATTGTTAACATCTTCCTTGGTGATCGGAGCATCTAGTTCAGACGGCCTGAGCCATTGAGGGAGCACATCCAAAAAACATGGATGACCGAGGGGAAGACATCAAATTTGGAACTATAGAGGGTGCTATAAAAGTGAAGAAAAATATGATAAATATCCCTAGGTGCATCATAAAGGGTACCGTCCCGGGAGACAACAAACGGAATAGAAGTACAAGGGCATTCAGAACATGCCAAAAACACCAACAATGTACAGTTTTTGGCACCAAATTCAAATACAGATGCCTCAGTGGACAACAACATTTTTTGGTTTGTTCTGTAGCAAGGGTAACAAGATCCTTCTGAGTAAGCGCCAATTTACTCTTGGAGGTGTGTTAGGAGTTTGCAAGATATTCCTGCTTAGTCCTCTGCACATCTGCTATCAGCAAAGCCTCTCTAGTTCTATGTATACACCTCTGCCCAACTATACCAGCCACAAATGCACCCCTTATTGTAGACTTATACGTAACTCATTTGACCAGGGGGTCTGGGTTGACTGCCCAATAGTCATCATGGGCTTTGGAAACTACAGTTGTGACCAAAGGGGATGTTAACCAAGCAGGATGAAGTCTCCAAACCTTAGTGTCGATCGGGAGCCTAGTTAAGAAAGTGTAGAGTGGTCAGATATCTCCTAGGGGCAAAGTCAATATAGAAAATTGCCGGCAATAAATCGGGAGAAGCCAGGGCTATATAAATTCTGGAGAATGTTTTATGCGTCATGGAATAATAAGTATATTTCCTATCCATAGGAAATTTCTATCACCATACATCTATAAGATTAAGAGCCAGAGACCAGGATTTAAGATGTGCTGAGGCAGGACCACCCGTATGAACCATAGAAGCATCAGGCAATGCATGAAAGTCCCCAACACAGAGAATTGGACACACAGGAAATTCAGACAATTTCCCAGATGCCAATGTTAGCCAGGAGAGGAGCGACATATAAGTTGACTATGTTAAAGAGAAAACCATATAGTACACAATGTATAATTAGATATCAGCCAAAATGGTCACAGGCGACTTGTAGTACATTTACGGGAGTACTTTTTGCAATTAGGATAGACACCCCATGCGAGTACGTAGAGTGATAACCTCTGGCAACCAAAGCACGTTTAAGAGCAAGGATTTTTTTGCCCTGTCAGATGAGGCTCTTGTAAACAGATTACATGCAGGCATTGGCGGATTAAGTAGACTATAGGCCCTGGGCATGTTACCCAAACTTGGGCCCCCATTCCGCACCGCCGCCCTGCCGCGCCGTAACTATTTTTAACACTACCTTTTTGGGCAAGCATTAACAAATGGGTGTTACGATTCCCCTTGTCACAGGACTGTGTCCCTACATACTGACAGGATGACACTGTGCAGGGACACATCCTCCTGACAAGGGGAATTGTCTATCAGTCCTGGACTGCAGAAAGACTTTTTGTGAAATACAAGGATTTCCTATAATAAACATGTCAGGAGAGGTGACAGATTCTCTATAAATCTAGTGACTCACAGGTGACGACGTCTCAGATTCTAGTAGTTTTTTTCCTCTTTTCTTCTCCATCCGGTCCAGAGCTCATGATGACTTCTCCCGGCCATGACCCATTTCTGCAGACTTTGCAGAATGTCAGATGTATTCGGCTCCTCACTTTTCCAACATTTCCACACCTATAGACGAAAATAAAATTATCATGGCGCCACATACTGTGCCCCTAAATATAATAGCACCAAACACTGCGCGCCTGAATATAGTTACATAGTTACATAGTTTGTACGGTTGAAAAAAGACACATGTCCATCAAGTTCAACCAAGGGATGGGAAAGGGGAAGTGGGATGGGAAAGGGGAAGTAAAAATTTCTACACATAGGAGCTAATATTTTTTTGTTCTAGGAAATTATCTAAGCCTTTTTTAAAGCCATCTACTGTCCCTGCTGTGACCAGCTCCTGCGGTAGGCTATTCCATAAATTCACCGTTCTCACAGTAAAGAAGGCTTGTCGCCTCTGCAGGTTGAACCTTTCTTTTTCCAGACAGAGGGAGTGCCCCCTTGTTTTTTGAGGGGGTTTTACATGGAACAGGATTTCACCATATTTTTTGTATGTGCCATTCATATATTTATATAAGTTAATCATGTCCCCCCTTAGTCGTCTTTTCTCAAGGCTAAATAGGTTTAGTTCTTTTAATCTTTCCTCATAACTTAGATTCTCCATGCCCCTTATTAGCTTCGTTGCTCTTCTTTGTATTTTTTCCAACTCCAGGGCATCCTTTCTATGAACTGGAGCCCAGAACTGGACTGCATATTCTAGATGAGGCCTCACTAATGCTTTGTAAAGTGGTAATATTACATCCCTGTCCCGCGAGTCCATGCCTCTTTTGATACACGAAAATATTTTGCTGGCCTTTGAAGCAGCTGATTGACACTGCATGCTGTTATTTAGTTTATGATTTACAAGTACACCCAGATCCTTCTCAACAAGTGACTCCCCCAGTGTAGCTCCCCCTAGGACATATGATGCATGCAGGTTGTTCGTACCCAGGTGCATAACTTTACATTTATCTACATTAAACTTAATTTGCCAAGTGGACGCCCAAACACTTAGTTTGTTTAAATCTGCCTGCAATTCACAAACATCTTCCATAGTCTGAACTATATTGCATAGCTTGGTGTCATCTGCAAAAATAGAAATAGTGCTATTAATCCCATCCTCTATATCATTAATAAATAAGTTGAATAATAGTGGTCCCAACACTGAACCCTGGGGTACACCACTTATAACTGGGGACCATTCAGAGTAGGAATCATTGACTACAACTCTCTGGATACGGTCCTTGAGCCAATTCTCAATCCAATTACAAACTATACTTTCTAAACCTATAGTCCTTAATTTACCCATTAGATGTCTATGAGGGACAGTGTCAAATGCCTTTGCAAAGTCCAAAAACACTATATCCACAGTCCCCCCATACACTGTAAAACACCACATACACACTGCCCCCTGTATATATCACACATTCCCCTATAGCTAGCACAACACACATCCTCCCCGTAGAAAGCGTTACACACAGCCCCGTATAGATGGGCGCCATACAGCCCTCCCCCTCTTGTGAATAGCGCCACAGAGCTCCCCCCCTGTAAAGAGCGCAACACACATACCGCTGTGGAAAACGCCACACAGCCCCCCCTTGTATATAGTGCTACACAGCCCTCCCCCTTTGTACATAGTGTCACACAGCGCTCCCCCTTATATATAGTGTCACACAGCGCTCCCCCTCTGTATATAGTGCACACAGCGCTCCCCCTTTGTATATAGTGCACACAGCGCTCCCCCTTTGTATATAGCGCACACAGCGCTCCCCACTTTGTATAGTGCACACAGCGCTCCCCGCTTTGTATATAGTGCACACAGCGCTCCCCATTTGTATATAGTGTCAGAGAGCACTCCCTCCCTTTGTATATAGTGTCACACAGCGCTCCCCTCCCCCTTGTATATAGGCCCACACAGCGCCACTATCCCCCTTGTATATAGGGCCTCCCAGCACTCCCCCTTGTATATAGTGTAACGGAGCCCTTCCCCCCTCCTTGAATATATACACAGCACTACCCCCACCTAAAAAGAAATAAATATATTACTTACATTGCCCCGTGGCGGCCGCTCCAGCTGGACGCATGTGAATCCTCCGGACTAGACGCATGCGCATAGGTAGTAGTTCAGAGCGCACAAGACCAAGGTGGGTGCACGAATAGGCTCCCAACCCAATCGTATAATAAAGACGTATTCGGCACACAGGTTAGAAGTTTCTTGAAAAATCTTGAATTTTATTTCATCAAAAATTGATGCCAGAGGCTTAGTGAGTGCGACGTTTCGGTCGTAACTTAGACCTTCATCAGGTACTGTGTCCTTCTGGTTACTGGTGTATCCAGTCATTGGCGCTAAGTTTTTCAATGGTGGCTGACCGCTGCATTTGGCACCTAACATGGCCTGCAGCCTTTAATATTCATTTGTATCTGAGTCCTGAGGTTCCAGATACAAATGAATGTGGCTGCCGCTAGCACCGGGGCCCCCTCCTGTGCTAGCGACGCCACCGGGCATGAGGGGTCCGTGCGGTCATGTGCGGTTCGGGCGGCCATGGGCCGCCCGGGAGCCTTGGGCCCCGGGCGGCTGCCTGAATCGCCGTATAGATGATCCGCCACTGCATGCAGGGAGTGCTTCCTAACAAAATCAAGAGCAATAGGCCTTTTCAATTTGGAGTTTAAGCCCTGCACATTCCAGCCTAAGATCTTAATAGGCACCATAGCATAATCAGCAAATGCAAAATAGCCGGAGACAATTTACAGGTGAGGTAACTCAGACAAGGAGAGACAAGAGCGCACACTTTCTCACACACACACACACACACACACACACACACACACACACACACACACACACACGCACGCACGCACGCACACACACACACACAATCCACAAGCAAAACAACATCAATATCAGAAAACATTGATATTGCCCACAAACCCTCTGTGTGAAAGTGAATACCCACTAACTAACTGGGTAACAAGAACAATGGCCCCTTACTAAGCTACGAACTGTCGCATTTTCATAGTCCAGAGACCTGACTCTGAAAAGGGGAAAAAGTGGTTAAGACATGAGGTAATCAGCCAAAATCTTAAGTGCAACTCTATACAAAATACAGATATCCCTTGAGCAGTCGGCTAAGGTATACAATATTTATCCAAATTTGAGAAGACCAGAATAATAAGCCCAGGGAGTCTCAAACAGGCAACCAGCTCCCCCAGGCAGAGGAGGCGCAGCTTCCACCCAGCCTAGGGCATCAGCAGGGACCGTGAAAAATATGGTGTTCCAGCCATCTACAACTCTCAGCTTGGCTGCATACATCATGGCATATTTATATCCCTCCTCCCGCAGGTTTTTGCGGATGTCTGTAAATTGAGTACGTTGTTTCCGTACAGCAACAGAAAAATTTGGGTAGAAGGAGACACAATGGTTATCAAATAGGACATCTCCCTTTTTCCTGCCTGTCTGCAGAATGGCATCCCTGTCCCAGAAATGTAAAAGACAGGCAAGTAGTGGCCGGGGAAGAGCCCCAGCAGGACTGGGTCGAGCAGGAATACTATGTGCCCGTTCTATTACGAAAAATGGAGAGAAAATAGTTATATCCAGAATTGTTGAAATACAGTGTTCCAGGAAGGCCACAGGTTGTGGGCCCTCAGACTTTTCAGGCAATCCAACAATGCAAATATTATTGCGCTTTTAGGTGATTCTCAAAGTCATCAGCCTTTTCAACTGAAGTTGAAACCTGTTGCTTCAGGTCAGCGATTTGAGCTAGGATTGGACGCAGTCTATCTTCCACATCAGAGATCTTATGCAGGGCCGCCCCACCCCATCATTAAAAAAAATGCCCCATAAAAAAATTATAATGCCCCTTTAGTGCCCCCATACAGTATAATAATAATATATTACAACCCATTCAAGGACACAGTATTTTGTCCTCTAATTGTGCCCACAGTATTATGCCACCTGTAGTACCCCTACACAGTATAATGCCCGCTTAGTGGCCCCCACACAGTATAGTGCCCCCTGTAGATTTTACCATATAGCCTCCCTGTAGACAGTGCCATAATCCCCTCCTCCTTTTTGTAGATCGTGCCATACAGCCCCCCACCTCCCCCTTGTAGACAGTGCCATACAGCCCCCCCCACCTCCCCCTTGTAGACAATGCCATACAGTCCCCCACCTCCCCTTGTAGACAGTGCCATACAGTCTCCCACCTCCCCCTTGTAGACAGTGCCCCCATACAAAAACAAAAATTGTACTCACCTAGGCCCCATTCCCATGACGAACTGAGCTGCTCCATGACGGGACCCTGTAGCCTAGTACAGAGTTACCCAATCTTTTCAGACTTGAGGCAGCACTGGAAAAATAAAATTTGCTCAGGGCCCCCCTACTAAAAATTGTTTAGAGAAAGACAGAAAATGGCTAAGAACAAGCACTACACTCGTAGGGTATGTTCACACACGTTTTTTGTAAGGCAAAAAAAACTGCCTCAAAATTCATTCAGGAACTGACAGCGTTGTTTGACCTTTTTTTTGTGTTTTTTTCTTAACTGTTGAAGCGAATGAAAAAGACGCAGGGAAAAAAAGCTCCAAACGAACGCCGCAGGTATTTTCTGCCTCCTATTAATTTCAATTGGAGGTCAGAGGCGGAAACCACTTGAAGACCATCAGCCCCCCACTTACAGTAAAATGACCATCAGCCCGCCACTCACAGTAAAATGACCATCAGCCCGCCACTCACAGTAAAATGACCATCAGCCCAGCACTCACAGTAAAATGACCATCAGCCCACCACTCACAGATTCCCCCTGTAGGTAGCACCACACAGCCTTTTGTAGGTAGCGCCACACAGCCCCTTGTGGGTAGCGCCACACAGCCCCCTAATGGGTAGCACCTCACAGCCCCTTGTAGGTAGCACCACACAGCCCCCTTGTAGGTAGCACCAGACAGCCCCCTTGTAGGTAGCGCCACACAGCCCCCTTGTAGATAGCGCCACACAGCCCCCTTGTAGATAGCGCCACACAGCCCACTGTAAAGAGCGCCACACAGCCCCCTGTAGAGTGCGTCACACAGCCCCCTGTAGGGAGGGCCACACAGCCCCCTGTAGGGAGTGCCACACAGCCCCCTGGTAGGAAGTCCGCACAGCCCCCTGCTATGGAGTGCCGCACAGCCCCCTGGTAGGGAGTGCCGCACAGACCCCTGGTAGGGAGTGCCGCAAAGACCCCTGGTAGGGAGTGCCACACAGCCCACAGCCCCCTGGTAGGGAGTGCCACACAGCCCGCTGGTTGGTAGTGCCCCACAGCCCCCTGGTTGGTAGTGCCACACAGCCCACAGCCCCCTGGTTGGTAGTGCCACACAGCCCACAGCCCCCTGGTTGGTAGTGCTACACAGCGCATTGCCCCCTGGTTGGTAGTGCCACACAGCCCACAGCCCTCTGGTTGGTAGTGCCACACAGCCCACAGCCACCTGGTTGGTAGTGCCACACAGCCCACAGCCCCCTGGTTGGTAGTGCCACACAGCCCACAGCCCCCTGGTTGGTAGTGCCACACAGCCCACAGCCACCTGGTTGGTAGTGCCACACAGCCCACAGCCCCCTGATTGGTAGTGCCACACAGCCCACAGCCCCCTGGTTGGTAGTGCCACACTGCCCACAGCACCCTTGTAGTGCAAGGACTATGAAATTACCCTGATAGCTGGCGGGCAATATACATTCAGAAAAGGACAACTGTGTAGGAGCACACAAAATACACAGCTTTCCCAGCTATCAAATAAATGTGTGGAAATAAACTAAGATATAACGTTTATTTAGTCTAGCTAAAGGATTAATGCTTTTAGCTAGATTAAATAAAAGTTATATCTTAGTTTATTTCCACACATTTATTTGATAGCTGGGAAAGCTGGGTATTTTGTGTGCTCCTGCACAGTTGTTCTTTTTTGTAAGTAGTGCCACACAGCCCACAGCCCCCTGGTAGATAGAAACCCCCCCCCCCCCAGTATAGATAGCGCCACTGCAGCTCCCTGAAGGAGCGGAATCCCCATGTGGCCGGGGATTTCGCTCTTGGAGCGCTGCTTAATGTCTCTGTCCATATATGGACAGTGACATCAGGGGAAACTCCTGAAGCGGAATCCCCGTCCACAGCGTTGCTGACGCTGTGACCGTCGATTCCACTCCAGGAGAAGCTCCTGTCGTCTGTGTCCATGACGTCATTGGCTTCACCTGGAGTGGAATCCCCGGTCATATCGTATGCAACACTGTGACCGGGGATTCCGCTTCAGGAGTTTCCCCTGATGTCACTGTCCATATATGGACAGAGACATCAAGCAGTGCTCCAGGAGCGGAATCCCCAGCCACATGGGGATTCCACTCCTTCAGGGAGCTACAGTGGCGCTAGTAGATAGCAGAGCAGGGATATACCTCCCTGCTCCGCTATTGTGTCGTCGCTACTGATATAGCAGCCGCAGCGGCTGCTAGCGGTGCCACCGCCCTCATGCCCGGTGTCACCGCTAGCAGCCGCTATGGCTGCTACAGCGGTAGCGACGGCCACTAAGTTAAGAAGCGCCCTGGTGGAAAGGCGACTGCAGTTAGTGTATGTATCCCCACTGGTAGTTGCAACGGCGCGGGGATACACACACCCACTGGCGGCCCTCTTACAGTGTGGCGGCTGGTGCCCTGTCCGACCGCACTGGTCGAACGTATCAAAGGCTGGCCATGATCTTATGCTCCGTCTCAGTAGTGTGTTCCCGAATTGTTTGCATATCATGACGCAGGATGACGGTCCTGCCACAATTCATCCACTTTGGTGACTAAAATAGACTGACATGAATTGATGGCAGCCAACAATTTTGCTAATTTTCTATCCATGTGGGAGGAGGAGGAAAGTGGGTCTTGAGGGGACAGCGGCCGTGGAGGACTTATAGAGTTATCAAATAATAATAGAGATGGTTAAGGAGAAATATCTGGCGATGTAGGTGCTGGTCTAGAAAACTGCTCAGGTTTTGGCAGCACTAGCTTGTATTTGAGATAAAACAGTAGAAGAAGCATTATCACATAGGCCATTTAGAGATTGGAATGGAGAGTCCTCCAGTGTGGATTCATCATCATCATCAGAAGGCATAGAGCATCTAGACAGAGACTTACCTTTTCCCTTCTTCTTGCCACCTCCCACAGTGAAGCAAACAGGGTATATACCCCACACAAATGTCCCACTAAGCAGTGAAAAATGATTAAAGGAAGCTGATATATAGCTTCCAGGGGTGTAGCTAGGAAAGACTGGGCCCCATATCAAACTTTTGACTGGGCCCCCTCCCCTCCCCTGGGTGCCACACACAGCCCCCTTGTAGATAGTGCCCCCCTGTAGATTGTGCCATACAGCCACCCTGTAAATAGTGCCCTACAGTCCCCCTGTAGATAGTACCATACAGTCCCCCTTTAGATAGTGCCATACAGCCCCCCATAGATAGTGCCATACAGCCCCCCATAGATAGTGCCATACAGCCCCCTATAGATAGTGTCATAAAGCCTTCCCTGTAGATAGTACCATACAGCCCCCCGTAGATTATGCCATACATCCCCCTTGTGGATAGTGGCACACAGCTCAGGTGTCCCACCGAGATCCTGTTCCCTTGTCCAGGAGAGCGCTATACGGCAGATAATACCACAAATATCTGGAGTAACGGCTGGAGGGGAGGGAGCAGGCTCTCGATCAAACATTAGGTGGTGCACCTCTTTTACTTTGATCCTATTTTGTCTCATATCACAATTAATACTGAGAATTAATTCTTATATGTGTTCCAGGAGATCAGCCATTTCCTCCCTCATTCTTACAATTCTGTGTTTCGTTGTAAGACTATAGCCTGCAGTAGGATGCCAGATCAAGTCCCACTCCCGCCATCCACCAGCTGAAAATTGAACAGATGAGTAAGAAATTAACCCTGTGTTCTCTGCAGGATTTCCACAAGACTGTTTATTTCAGGAACATGCAAAAGATAGGGCAGGCTGACCGTGTGAGCAAGCTTATCTTAATGTGAGCATGTTTACTTTTATCATTCACTATTAAGATTAGTGTTTCTTTAAAAAAAATGAATATTTTAGGGAAGGATAATAAAACTACAAAGTTGCTGGCAGCTAGACTGTACATACAACATTAGTAACTAATCTACTAAAGTCTATAAAATAGTATACATTAATGGGCAGAGATACACCATTATATTTCTTACTGCATTTGAGTCTGGGGTGCCCTTGAGCCCATTTCAGTAATGTATCCAGGCATAAATATGACACATGTTATGTTATAATATGGCAACATCATTTGTGCTGTTCAAGCCATGTGTCACACAGAATGGTCATTTTAAGTCATCATGTTTCTTTTTATTATAAAGCATAAACATGCATTTCATAGTCTTTTAATTACTACTTTTTTTTTCTAATACATTTGATGCACTATACAAAAAATAAAATGAAATAATTTTACAGATTGCTGCATGGCATAATATTTTTGAAATGTTGAATTTCAAATGGCTTTTTATTTGCTTATTTTACATAAAATAAAAAACAGCCATGCAAAACTACAATAGACAGGTCCTATATTTTGCATAATTATCTTGTTTAATGATCTGGGACCTTCTCCTTTCCGAGTATACTGGAAAGCAGCCTTTCACATGTTCCATTCATTTCAATGAGATCTTTTAGAGCAAGGGGCAAGAGGCTCCTCTGCATATTAAACAGGCAATTCTTTTTTGTGTTATGAGAACAGACAATACAGATGCTTTCTAACCAACATAGCGTCTAATCTGCAAATAGAGGGCGATGCATCAGTTTAATGCTCGCTGGGGTAATCCAATGTTCTTTTAACGGTAGTAATTACTCCTACTAACAATGTGTATGTTTGCATGAATCCCTCTCATGACAGAGGGATCAGTACTTGGCACAACTCACTCTAAAAGACTTCTGTGTTTCTAACAAAACATTGTACCTCTCTTAGTAAAAATTTAAATCCATTCAAGCACAAAATGTTATTATTACATAAGGTCTGTAACAATAGGGGGTGCACAGTTTGCAATTGCAACTGGGCAGGGGTGGGATTAAAATTTTCAACAACAGGTTCCCTGTTTTGTAGACACAGAAATACACGCGTGGGGCGGGGGGTGCAGTGTTTTGAGGAGTATCGCGCCAAGGAAAATTATGCCAATAATAAAATAAAACAATTATGATATTCCAAATACGCCCTATATTAAAGTGGACTCTAAATAAATAAATTCCCTGTCCAGAATGTTTAACTTGATTTCCAGACTATGTATATAATTCCATAAATTTACATACCTAGCCACACATTATATTAAACTCACCCATTACGTATAGACCTATATGCGCACATTTAATATCCTAAGTGTCCTCAGCCCATTTAGTTACATTGTGCACTGTGGGAAGGGTGGTGGACAGTGCGGAGTAAGCCACGACAAATCTCCCGGCTAATGCACAAATACGTGCCAGGACCAAGCTCAGCATATATATATATATATATATATATATATATATATATATATATATATATATACATATACACACACACACACACACACACACACACACACACACACACACACACACACACACAGTATATATATATATATACACACAGTATATATATATATATACATATATATATACACTGCACCCAAACCAAGCTCAGTACATATATACAGTACCAGATCAATGCTCAGTACATATATACAGTACCAAAACCAAGCTCATACATATATACAGCACTGGCACCAAGCTCAGTACACATATACAGCACTGGCACCAAGCTCAGTACATATATACAACACCAGAACCAAACTCAGTACATATATACAGTACCAGAACCAAACTCAGTACATATATGCAGTACCAGAACAAAGCTCATATATATATATTCAGCGACAGAACCAAGCTCATACATATATGCAGTGCCAGAAACAAGCTTAGTCCATAAATACAGCAACAGAACCAAGTTCAGTACATATATACAACACCAGAACCAAACTCAGTACAAACATACAGCACCAGAACCAAGCTCAGAAAAATATATACAGCACCAGAACAAAGCCCAGTAAATATATACAACATAGTTACATTGTTACATAGTTACATAGTTAGTACGGCTGAAAAAAGATACATGTCCATCAAGTTCAACCAAGGGACGGGAAAGGGAAGGGAAAAAATTTCTACACATAGGAGCTAATACTTTTTGGTTCTAGGAAATTATCTAACCCTTTTTTAAAGCCATCTATTGTCCCTGCTGTGACCAGCTCCTGCGGTAGACTATTCCATAGATTCACAGTTCTCACAGTAAAGAAGGCTTGTCGCCTCTGCAGGTTGAACCTTTTTTTCTCCAGACGGAGGAGTGCCCCCTTGTTTTTTTAGGGGGTTTTACATGGAACAGGATTTCACCATATTTTTTGTATGTGCCATTAATATATTTATATAAATTAATCATGTCCCCCCTTAGTCGTCTTTTTTCAAGGCTAAATAGGTTTAATTCTTTTAATCTTTCCTCATAACTTAGATTCTCCATGCCCCTTATTAGCTTCGTCGCTCTTCTTTGTATTTTTTCCAACTCCAGTGCATCCTTTCTATGAAATGGAGCCCAGAACTGAACAGCATATTCTAGATGAGGCCTCACTAATGCTTTGTAAAGTGGCAATATTACATCCCTGTCCCGCGAATCCATGCCTCTTTTAATACACGACAATATCATGCTGGCCTTTGAAGCAGCTGATTGACACTGCATGCTGTTATTTAGTTTATGATTTACAAGTACACCTAGATCCTTCTCAACAAGTGAATCCCCCAGTGTAGGTGCCCCTAGGACATATGATGCATGCAGGTTGTTGGTACCCAAATGCATAACTTTACATTTATCTACATTAAACTTCATTTGCCAGCTGGACGCCCAAACACTTAGTTTGTTTAAATCCGCTTGCAATTCACGAACATCTTCCATAGACTGAACTATATTACATAGCTTGGTGTCATCTGAAAAAAATTGAAATAGTGCTATTAATCCCATCCTCTATATCATTAATAAATAAGTTGAATAATAGTGGTCCCAGCACTGAAGCCTGGGGTACACCACTTATTACCGGGGACCATTCAGAGTAGGAATCATTGACCACAACTCTCTGGATACGGTCCTTGAGCCAATTCTCAATCCAATTACAAACTATATTTTCTAAACCTATAGTCCTTAATTTACCCATTAGACGTCTATGAGGGACAGTGTCAAATGCCTTTGCAAAGTCCAAAAACACTATATCCACAGCGGCCCCTCTGTCTAGGCTTCTGCTCACCTCTTCATAAAAACAAATCAGGTTGGTTTGACAACTTCTGTCCTTAGTAAAACCGTGCTGGCTGTTACTTATAATACTATTTTTTGTCACATAATCCTGTATATAGTCCCTCAAAAGCGGCTCAAACATTTTCCCCACGATGGATGTTAAGCTTACTGGTCTATTATTACCCGGGGAAGACCTAGAGACCTTTTTGAAAATAGGCACCACATTTGCCCTGCGCCAGTCCCTTGGCACTATACCAGTCACTAGAGAATCTTTGAATATTATGAAAAGGGGGACAGAAATAACTGAACTAAGCTCTTTAAGAATTCTAGGGTGTATCCCATCTGGTCCTGGGGCCTTGTGCACATTTATTTTATTTTATTTAGATTGGACCATATCTACATTCATCCAATTCAGTATATCAACTGATATATTACATCAGCTGCTCTTTCTTCTGTTGTATATACAGAGCTAAAGAACCCATTTAGTAACTCTGCCTTCTCTTAATCCCCTGTGACCAACTCCCTATTACCACTATCTAGGGGTCCTACATGTTCAGACCTTGGCTTTTTTGCATTTATATACTTGAAGAATTTTTGCGGATTTGTTTTACTATCCTTGGCCACCTGCCTTTCATTTTGTATGTTTGCTAACCAAACTCAGTACATATATACAGTACCAGAACAAAACTCAATTCATATATACAGTACCAGAACAAAGCTCATACACATATACAGCACCAGAACAAAACTCAGTACATATATACAGCACCAGAACAAAGCTCAGTACATATATACAGTGCTAGAACGAAGCTCTCTACATATATACAGCACTAGAACCAAGCTCAGTACATGTATACAACACCAAAGAGAAGCTCAGTACATACATACAACTCCAGAACAAGGCTCACTACATATATACAGCACCAGAACCAAGCTCTGTACATATATACAGTACCAGAACCAAGCTCATACATATATACAGTGCCAGAACCAAGCTCAGTACATAAATACAGCAACAGAACCAAGCTCAGTACATGTATACAACACCAGAACCAAACTCAGTACATGTATACAGCACGAGAACCAAGCTCAGTACAAAAATACAGTGCTAGAACCAATCTCTCTACATATAGACAGAACCAAAGAGAAGCTCAGTACATATATACAACTCCAGAACAAGGCTCAGTACATGTATATACAGCACCAGAACAAAGCTCTGTACATATATACAGCACCAGAACCAAGTTCAGTACATATGTACAGCCCCACAACAAAGCTTAATACATAAATACAGCACCAAAACCAAGCTCAGTACATGTATATATGTTTTGAGCTTGTTGTTATGATGTTTATATGTACTGAGCTTGGTTTTGGTTTTGTATTTATGTACAGAGCTTGGTTCTGATGCTGTATATATGTACTGAGCTTTGTTCTGGTGTTGTATTTATGTACTGAGCTTTGTTGTGGTGCTGTATATATGTACCGAGCTTGTTGTGGTGCTGTATTTATATGCTGAGCTTGGTTCTGGAGTTGTATATATGTTCTGATCTTCTCTTTGTTGCTGTATATATGTTTTGAGCTTGTTTGTTATGATGTATATAACTCCAGAACCAAGCTCAGTACATAAATACAGCACAAGCACAAATACAGCTCAGTACAGAGATCATTTGCAAATTCAGTTTAACCCCTGCCATATAAGTGTTTGTACGGCATAAAACTACAGCTCCCAGTATAGCCTGAACAATGGTAAGAATATGCTGGGAGTTGCGATTTGACAAAAAAGAATGATACACCCATCATCTCACTGCAGATCATACAATGACTATAGTACTGATCAGTCACAGGGAGAATAAACATTTACATTTAGTGACTCCCCGGTGACATCTTCTCAGATTGGAGTTGTTCTTCTCTTTTCTTTTCCATCTGTTCCAGATCTCTATGATGATGCCTCTTGGCCATGACCCATTTCTGTAGAGTTTGCCACAAAGATGGCTTCAGAAGCTCACTTTTCCAACATTTCTGCACCTATAAACGAAGATAAAATTCTCATGGTGCCATACTCTATGCCTCTAAATATAATAGTATCATACACTGTGCCCCTGAATATAATAGTGCTACAAACTGTGCCCCTGAATATAACAGTACCGTACACTGTGCCCCTGAATATAATAGTACCATACACTGTGCCCCTGATTATAATAGTATCATACATTGTGCCCCTGAATATAAAAGTACCATACACTCTGCCCTGAATAAAATTGTATCAAACTCTGTAGAGTAATGCACCACACACACGCACACGCACACGCACGCACGCACGCACACGCGTACACACACACACACACATACAGGGTTTAGGGGGCCCCGTTCTAGAGATAGGTGAGGGTCCCAGAGGTGGGACCCGCATCTATCTGACATTTATGACAAATGTATACGTATGTCTTAAATGTCCCTGATGAGAAAACCCCTTGTCTTTTAAATGAAACAGTGGAGTATTGCAGAGAGTGCAGATAATGGAAAGCTAACTGAAGCTGCAAAGATATCGTGTTGTATCTTCCCTGAGAGGTTAGACCATCGCTGTAAACTCTAAAAAGCATCTTTCCAGTTCTTCTAGCTAAGAGATAAACACTGGGAAGATGCTGCTTAGATATTCTGAAGTGGTTGTTGCCTTTAGCTACAAAACAGTTTGAGGCAAAAGATATATACTAGTCCTTCTCAATGAATTAGAATATCATCAAAAAGTAAATTTATTTCAGTAATTCAATTAAAAAAGTGAAACTCATATATTATATAGATTCATTACACACAGAGTGATCTATTTCCAGCATTTTTGTTCTTTTATTTTTTTTTAAACAATGTTTTTACAATTTATTGAATGTTTGACATAACAAATTGTTATAACAAATATTGATTCTTTTATACAAACATAGAATCGCATGTCCTGAGAATTTACTGCAACAATTGTTTACATATAACTATACAAACAATTCAAAGCTAGTTATTAATGTAAAACATTATACAAGACAGTATCAATAACGAGTATTCTTATATGTCATATGATTTATCTGATGCTTTAGAGCATAGATACATTTTCAAAGAATATGCAGAATTTGTAATCTCTTGAGTGTAAATTAAACAAATCTACAATCTATGGCTAACAGTTAATGAAAACCCCAAATTTAGTCTCTCATAAAATTTGAATATTGGGTAAAAGTTCAAGATTGTAGACTCATGGTGTCACACTCTAATCAAAAAATAAGAGAGTAAATGATTGGCGCTACCTTCACTTGTGTCATCACAGAATTGCGTGCTTGCTGGGACTTGTGGTACGATCACCGTTAGTTGATGATGCTCAGTGCTTGTAGAAGAAAGGCATAAGCAGATACACAGCACAAATAAAAAAGAC
This sequence comes from Rhinoderma darwinii, assembly GCF_050947455.1. Taxonomy (NCBI): domain Eukaryota; kingdom Metazoa; phylum Chordata; class Amphibia; order Anura; family Rhinodermatidae; genus Rhinoderma; species Rhinoderma darwinii. The sequence continues at coordinate 215,486,625 of NC_134688.1, read as the reverse complement.
TTCACAGCACTCACTGCTTTCCAAAGGTGCTTTTAATTTAATAAACAGAGGCAGGCATAACACGGGAGACACGGACAAGACAACTGGCCTACGGCCGTTTCATGTCCTCCAGATGCTTTCTCAAGGCATATTAATGGAAAATTAAGAGGAAGGAAAAAGTGTGGTAGAAAAAGGTGCACAAGCAACAGGGATAACCGTTGTCTTGAAAGGATTGTCAAGAAAAGGCCATTCAAGAATCTGGGGGAAGTTCACAAAGAGTGGATGGCAGCTGGAGTCAGTGCTTCAAGAGCCACCACAGACAGATGTATCCAGGACATGGGCTACAATGGTCGCATTCCATGAGACAACGTCAGAAGCGTCTTACCTGAGCTAAGGAGAAAAAGGACTGGTCTCTTGCTCAGTGGTCCAAAGTCCTGTTTTCAAATGAAAGTCAATTTTGCATTTCATTTGGAAATCAAGGTCCCAGAGTCTGGAGGAAGAGTGGAGAGGCTCAATCCAAGTTGCTTGTGGTCCAGTGTGAAGTTTCCACAGTCAGTGATGGTTTGGGGAGCCATGTCATCTGCTGGTGTTGGTCCACTGTGTTATATCAAGTCCAGATTCAATGCAGCTGTCTACCAGGAAATTTTAGAGCACTTTGTGCTTCCCTCTGCTGACAAGATTTATGGAGGTGCGGATTTAATTTTCCAGCAGAACATGGCACCTGCCCACACTGCCAAAAGTACCAATACCTGGTTTAATAACCACAGTATCACTGTGCTTGATTGGCCAGCAAACTCGCCTGACCTAAACCCCATAGAGAATCTATGGGGTATTGTCAAGAGGAAGATAAGACACCAGACCCATCAATGCAGACGAACTGAAGGCCGCTATCAAAGCAACCTGGGCTTCCATAACACCTCAGCAGTGCCACAGGCTGATCGCCTCCATGCCACACCGTATTGATACAGTAATTCACGCGAAAGGAGCTCCGACCAAGTATTGAGTGCATATACTATACATAGTTTTCAGTAGGCCAACATTTTGGTATTAAAAATCATTTTTGAAATTGGGCTTATATAATCAAATTTTCTGAGAGACTAAATTTTGGGTTTTCATTAACGGTTAGCCATAATCATCAACATTAAAAGAAAAAATGCTGGAAATAGATCACTCTGTGTGTAATGAATCTATAAAATATATGAGTTTCAATGTTTTAATTGAATTACTGAAATACATGAACATTTTGATGATATTCTGTTTTGAAAAAAAAAAAGGCAATGGCCCCAAATAGACTACAAAAACACTAGAAATCAAAACCGCTGTGTATGTAGGCTTTTTTATATTTTACTATGGACTTTTGTAATAGCATCGAGCCACAGCGTTGTTGGGGCATAATGATGCAAAAAGATGCCACCGAAAATGCTTTAAAGTTTTAGATGCATTGGAAGAATAAACAATGGCTGCAAATGTGGACATGTTAAAGGGGTTATGCGAGGGACCAAAAATTATTAGCAGTGTACTGCAGTATGTGAGTACACTCTCTAATATACATTTCGGTCCCCCGTCGCGCCGATTCTGAGATTTTCATAGCTTTTTATAGCGCTGCGGGGGGACCGGAGGTCTAGTTGCACAGCCTTCTTTGATAACGATAACACTCTTTGTCATGTGACCGACCCCGCTGTACTCCATGTACAAGAAGGAGTGGTAGTACAGCGAGTACATGGAGTACAGCAGGCTCGGCCATGTGACTAAGAGTCGTATCATCATCAAAGAAGACTGTGCAACTAGACTTCCGGTCACCTGGCAAAACTATAAAAATCTATGAAAATCTCAGAATCAGTGCGACGAGGGACTGGAATGTATATTAGCGAGTGTACTCACATAGGGCAGCAAGTACACTACTAATAATTTTTGGCCCCCGCATAACCCCTTTAGTGGAAATTCATAAGTTTTCAGTTCCTAACAGTGATCATTTGGCAAGATTTTCTAGAACTTGTGTGAACAGAACCTAATAGCATGTTTTATTTGAGTTTGATAAATTTATTTTGATTTATTAGAAAGGTCAGTAAATTTACTTTAATAGGTGGAGATCATGAATAATATGATACTGTAAATGGAGAAAGCCGATCAGCTGTCACAATGTGCAACAGTTCAATACTTTGGTAATATTTAATTTATTACTGCGATTTGCACTATATCTCTCTCATTATAAAGGTTTAATGGAGATGTTTGCAGCAGCCAGAATAAAATCTCTAGAAAATGTGTGTTCTAAGAAACCTATTTCACATGTCTGTTACTATATGGTCATGTTCTGAAACCGTAGTATCTTATACCAGAAGAGAAGTGCTGATGACCTCTACATGAGACCAGGGGAATGCAACCTCCTGTACATCAAGGCAAAGAAAATGCCAGTTGTTCAGCAGTGCGCCAATCACAGTGCTGCACAAAGGAGAAAATGCAGTCTGCTATATTCCGCAGCAACTGGGGTGCCAAAGCAGATTTTCCTCCAAACTGCCAAATGCTGCTCTTAGCTGGAAGAGGAAAAAAACACGTTTGGAAAATGAAATAGAAGAGATGCTATTGATTTCTCTATTTACTGTGAGTTGAGTGGCAAAGAAAAGCTCCTGTTTAGTATGTCAAATAGTTTTACGCTTTTTTGCGGGGAAAAATTGCTTGCACAGTAGAAATATAGCTTTGGATACAAAAAGAAATCTGTGCGCTGACAGTGTTGTGGAAATGAAGATTCTCTAGTAAACAGTTTTCTGTTTTACATTCTCAGTCGTCAGAAGATATGGATCTTTACCTACAATCAACTATCTATTAGAACACATAGAAAGGAGAAAACCTGTACAGATTGCTATGATGATACATAGATTATCAGGTATAAACCTGTCACTAAAGTCAAGTTGATGTGAGATTCAAATCTGGAAGTATTTTACTTCATTCAAGAGGTAATATAGTTTTCACATTGAAAATAGCAACATATATACTTATTTCGGCTAGAGCAGAATTTTTACTAAATAAAAGTGTTGAAGATGCTTCTGACCTTTCAAAAATGCTGATTATATTTCTGAAACCGTGATTTCTAAACACCTTTGGTTGGAATCCTAGCAGTTATATATCCTAGCAATGCACATAAATTGTGATTATTAATATAAAACTGAACAAAATCCGATATAGAAGTGTGTGTGTGTGTGTGTGCGTGTGTACAGAGGGTCTGCCTAGTCCAACAGGGTACAAGAGGATTGTCCAGTGGGCCTAGTCTATGCTAATGGGCCCCTAAGGTCCACTGGAAGCCAACCCCATTTGGATAGAGACATAGATTGAAGCTTCTGGGCCCCAATATCCACCATATGACAATTATAAAACTAGTGCCTTTTTTATGTGGTAGAGGGGCCTTCGGACACCCTCAGGCACCAGGGCCCGGGTGTAACTGATATCTCTGCACCGGAATATTACATTCAGAAATTACCTTTGTGGCCTTGTTGGTAATTTGTCCTGTGTGTACAATGATGACAACAAAGTTTATCATCTGATTATAGTTGGACGTGTACATGTTCTCACTGGCGTAACTATAGGGATCGCAGCGGTCACAATTGCGACTGGGCCCCGAAGTCAGGGGGGCCCACAGCCCCCCGCACCACAGCCCCCCGCACCACATCAATAAAAAGTTACTATAGTAACTCGGGCCACGGGCCCCTGTTACTATAGTAACAGACTGTACTTACCTTCCTGGTTCCGGATCGCAGCGGAGGTCCTGACGTCAAGCGCTGTGCGCAGCGCATGACGTCACAGCGCTATGCGCCGCGCACAGCATCGAGATGACAGAACTACCGCCGCGGCTGAAGAGGAAGGTAAGATTAGCCCTGACTGGCGGGGTCCGACTCCCGGGACCCGCCAATCAGATGTTTTGAAGGGGCCGCAGCACTCGTACGAGAGCTGCTCCCCTTCATTCCGGTCACTTCATTCCGGTCACACTGTGAAATGAAGGGGAAGCAGCTCTCGTACGAGTGCTGCGGCCCCTTCAAAACAGCTGATTTGCGGGTCCCGGGAGACACATCAGCTATTGATGGCCTATCCTGTGGATAGGCCATCAATGTTTAGGGACTGCACAACCCCTAAGCCTATGATGTAGCAGGCTTAGGGGGCCCATGAGACAGGATCACAGATTGTGTGATGCTGTCTGCTGGGCCCTGTATCTAAGCCAATCACATGGTAGGCTTAGATACATGGCCCATGCGTGATCCTGTTTGCTGGGCCCTGTATATAAGCCTACCACACTGTAGGTTTAGATACAGGGCCCCAGCACACAGTAATCTTATACTGTATAAGATTACTGTCTGCTGGACCCTGTATCTAAGCCTACGTTGTGGTAGGCTTAGATACAGTATCACACATGGGCCCTGTATCTAAGCCTAACACATGTGTTACTAATCGTTTTTCTTGTGTGTTTTCTTACAGGTTCAGTCGTTGGACTACGTCGGATTCCAGGACTACTTCGATGACAGCTTTTTTTTTTATTATCAATAAAATGGTTATTGAGGGTTGTGTGTTTTTTTTTTTTATTTCAATAAAATATTTTTTCTATCTCTTTGTGGTTTTTTTTTAAACTATATTACTACCGCCTTAGTAATGGCTGCCGGCTGATTGACAGTATCCATTGCTAAGGCGGGGCTTAGTGTTAGCCGGTGCAGAGGCTAACACTAACCCCCTTTATTACCCCGGTACCCACCGCCACCAGGGGTGCTGGGAAGAGCCAGGTACGATACAGTACCTGACCATCTGTAGTGATGGTCGGCCACTGGAGTGGCCGCAGGCTGGTATTATCCGGGGGGGGAAAGCCAGATACAGTGGCCCTTCCCACCCTGGTAATGCTAGGCTGCTGCTGCTTTATTGTATCTGGCTGGTTATGAAAAATGGGGGGGACCCCATGTCATTTAAAAAAAAAAAAATAAATAAATAATTGGAAAGAACGATGTGGGCCCCCCCCCCCAATTTTCATAACCAGCCAGATACAACACAGCAGCAGCAGGCAGCATTACCAGGGTGGGAAGGGCCACTGTTTTTGGCCTTCCCCAGCCTAATACTACCAGCCTCCGGCCACCCCGGTGCTTGCCCGTCACTACAGATGGTCGGGTACTGGTTCGTACTCGGCTCTTCCCAGCATCCCTGGTGGGTACCGGGGTAATAATGGGGGTTAGTGTTGGCCTCTGCACCTGCTAACATTAAGCCCCGCCTTAGTAATGGAGGTTGTCAATCAGCCAGCGTCCATTACGGACGTAATTGGAGCTGTTTTTCCATGGAGTCAATGGAAAACGGCTCGATTTACGTCTGAAGAAGTGACAGGCACTTCTTTGACGCGGGCGTCTTTTTTACGCGCCGCCTTTTGACAGCGGCGCGTAAAAAAAATGACTGTCGGCACAGAATGTCGTAAGACCCATTCAAATGAATGGGCAGATGTTTGCCAACGCTTTTGAGCCGCATTTTCGGACGTAATTCAATGCTAAAACGCCTGAATTACGTCCGTAAATAGGGTGTGTGAACCCAGCCTTAGTGACGCCCCGGCCGCTAGTGCTGCATTGTTGGGTCACTTAGGAGGGGCCCAATAAGAACTTTAGCATAGGGGCCCATGAGCCTTTAGCTACGCCCCTGCATGTTCTGTATAGATTGAGGTAGTGTCCTCAGAATAATTTTCTCTGGTGGGCTCAAAGATTACCATTCCCACAATGCACACATCAGTGAAATCCTGTACTCTCCCTACATTGCCTAAAATTATGCAAAGTGAAAAATCTGTAAGATCCATTACACCCATCTCTAAACAGCACTGTTTCAGAGTTGTTGCAACAATTACAAAACAGTACTTTCTGCAGATGGGTGTCGCTTTCTTGGCTATTTACCTGTTTTAAGGCTTTATAAAGGGCCAGACATTGACTTACAGGTTAGTTACCTATAGGTGGCACTAGAGAGACTAATACCATAACAAGAAGATCCAAGAAGTGAGAGATAATGCTAAAGCCAAACAATTGTGCAGGTGCAAATTTCGAAGAGGATATATACCCCTTAGCTGTATAGATTTCTGTTGTGGTAATGCAAAATCAAATCGTTACACTTAGGAAACTCCATGCTATTTTAGCAGTATATTCTATAGTCCTATAAAAACATTTACTTCAAAGGGTATGTTCACACGCTTAGCAAAAAACGTCTGAAAATATGGAGCTGATTTCAGAGAAAACAGCCTCTGATTTTCAGGCGTTTTTGAAGTTGAAAATGAAGCTTCTTTTAATTTGGAGCTTCTTTTCAGGATATGTTCACGCGCAGTAAGCAAAAAACATCTGAAAATACGGAGCTGTTTTCAGGTGAAGAACAGCTCCTGTTTTTCAGAAGTTTTTTTTAACCACTCACATTTTTAGCGGCAATTTGCAGTCAATGAAAAATGCCTCCAAAAACGTCCCAAGAAGTGTCCTGCACTTCTTTTGACGAGCCGTTATTTTACGTGCTGTATTTTGACAGGGACGCGTAAAATAAAGGCTTGTGGGAACAGAACATCGTAATTCCCATTGAAAGCAATGGGCAGATGTTTGTAGGCGTATTAGGGGCATTTTTTCAGGCGTAATTCGAGGCGTAAAACGAACAGTGTGAACATACCCTCAGGCTTCTTTTCAGGCGTTTTTTGAGGCGTTTTTCATAGTATTCAATGGAAAATCAGCTACAAAAAACGCCTCAAGAAGTGACATGCTACTTCTTTTTACGGAGCGTCTTTTTATGCTCCGTTTTTTAAAACAGCGGCGTAAAATACGCCCCGTATGAACTAAATGCTGTTTTTCCCATTGATTTCAATGGGCAGATGTTTGTAGGCGTTCAGCTTCCGTTTTTTCAGGCATTTTTCAAGGTGTAAACGCTTCGAAATATGCCTGAAAACACTGCGTGTGAACATACCCTAAGGGTATGTTCACACGGCCTTTTTCGGCCGTATTTCAGGGCGTAAATGCCCAAAAAACAGCCGGAGGATCGGAAGCAGAACGCCTCCAAACATCTGCCCATTAATTTCAATGGGAAATACGGCGTTCTCTTCCGATGGACCGTTTTTTTACACAACTGCTTTGAAAAATGGCCGCGTAAAAAACGGCCGCGAAAAAGAAGTGCAGGTCACTTCTTGGGACGTTTTTGAAGCAGTTTTTCATAGACTCTATTGAAAAAAGCTCCAAAAACGGCTGTAAAAACCGCCGCGAAAAGCGCGAGTTGCTTAAAAAACGTCTGAAAATCAGGAGATGTTTTCCCTTGAAAACAGCTCCGTATTTTCAAACGTTTTTGACTGAGCGTGTGAACATACCCTAATAGTAAAGCATAAAAAAAAGGCAATGCACTGCAATGCATAAATATTGCATGTGCAATCCATCAATCTCATGGTAAACTCTCCTAGGGGAAATAAATAAAAAAAAAGTTGAAAAAAAAGCTAGTTTCACATTTTTCACATAAAATAATGTAAACAATAAGAAAATAAACATACCGTATTTTTCGGACTATAAGACACAGTTTTTAGCAAGAATAAATCTTGCTAAAAAGTCCCTGCGTCTTACAGTCCGCAGTCAAGGGACCCGGCATCGCCGGGCCCCATGACCGCTTCATTACTTTTCGACCTATGACGTGCCGGCACATCATGGAGCAGGGGGGGGGGGGGGATGATGTATGGAGCGGGCTCACATGCTGAGCCCGCTCCACACACTGCAGGTGTCAGCTGTCTTTTACAGCGGACACGCTGCTCTAACGGCCAGGAACAGCAGTTTCGCTGTTCCTGGCAGTTTGAAGGGGTTGTGCCATAAAACACATGCATCCCCTAACCACAGGATAGGGGATACATGTGTGATCGATAAGGAGAGCGGGGACTGAAAGTCACCACGACCGCTGCATGAGAAGCTTTGACTTCCGCGTTCTGTGTCCGGCAGCTTCATAGAGATCAATGGGATTCTTCTGCGCATGCGCGAGCGGCTCTCCATTGATCTCTATGGAGCTGCGGAACAGATAAGCCGGACACAGAACCCGGGAGTCCAGGCATCTCATGTAGTGCTTTGGGTGACTTTCGGTCCCCTGTTCTCCTCATGTGGAGTTACTGAAACAGCGTAACTCGCTGAGCTACACTTTTTCCGTAACTCCCATAGAACTGAACAGTAGTTACGGAAACAGCGTAGCTCGCATGCTACGCTGCTTCCGTAACTGCCATTCACTACTTTTGGAGTTAGGGAAACAGGGTAGCTCAGCGCATTACGCTGTTTCAGTAACTCCACATGCAATTAAGTGGCCGCTGGTTCAAGTCCCCTAGGGAAACGAATAAAATGTGTAGAGAAAAAAAATTTTAGATCCATTTTTAGGAGTGTAAAAAAAATAAAATATTAAAAGTTTAAAAAAAAAAACCTTTTCCCAGATTTCCCCAATCACTATGTAAAAAACAAAATAATTTGGTATCACTGCATCCGTAAAAGTCCAATCTATTAGAATATAATATTATTTAACTTGCATGGTGAGTTTAAAAATGTAAAACATCAAAATAGTTTTTTGGTCACCTTAGCGCTTCAAAAATTAAATTAAAAAAGTGATAAAAAAAATCGTGCCAATAAAACTACAGCTCGTCTTGCAAAAAATAAGCCCTCACACTGCACAATCGATGAGAAAAATATAAACATTTTTGGCTCTCAGAATGTGGTGAAACAGAATAAATAGTTTTTTAACAAATTTTTTTTCTTCCTATTTTCTGTTGTCTAAACCCTGGGTGCGTCTTATGGTCAGGTGCGTCTTATTCCGTCTGGAATTTTGAGGCCGATTTTGATCTGCCTGCACGCCGTTTGCCTCAGGACGCAGATACAATTGAATACTATAAGCTACAGGCCACATTCGGTGTGATGACGTCATTGGATTGCGCTGGCCTACGCACGGCTCTGTCCAATTTTTTTTTAGATTTGTGTGGCGCTATCTACAAGAGGGGGGGCTGTGTAGTGCTACCTACAAGAGGGGGTGCCGTGTGGCGCTATATACAAGAGGGGGATGTGTGGCACTATCTACAAGAGAGGGGCTGTGTGACACTATCTACAAGAGTGCGGCTAGGTGCCGCTATCTACAGGGGGATGTGTCTGGTGCTATCTACAATGGTTGCACAAACGGGTCATTATTATTGTGTGGGGCACAAAGGGGGCATGATTACTGATGGGCACTTTTAGTGTGTGGCGCTATCTGCAAAGGGGGTCTGTGTGCAGTGCTATCTACAATAGGAGGGTGTGTGGCCCTCTCTACAATAGGGGGTGTGTGGCCCTATCTACAAGATGGGGGGTGTGTGTGGCACTATCTAGAAGAGGGGTTCTGTGTGGCACTATCTACAAGAGGGGTTCTGCATGGTGCTATCTACATGAGTGGGGGCTGTGTGGCCCTATCTACATGAGCGCCTTCTACATTATTAGGCCTCATTTACACGAACGTAATATACGCGCGTGCGACGCGCGTGGTTTGCACGCATGTCGTACGCACCTATATTAGTCAATGGGGCAGTTTAGACGATGCGTGAATTGCGCTCAGCGCGTGTGCGCAGAAAAAAACTCACGACATGTTCTATAATCGTGCGTTTTTCGCGCACTCACGCACCCATTGAAGTCAATGGGTGCGTGAAAACCACGCATGCCGCACGGAAGCACTTCCGTGCGAACTGCGTGATTCGCGCAAGAGCTGTCAAACTCCTGAATGTAAACAGAAAAGCACCACGTGCTTTTCTGTTTACAAACATCCAAACGGAGTGTCAAATTCGAGATGAGCGCACCGAACTTCACCGGGTTCGGCCAAACTCGTTTTGACCGAAACCGGTAAAAAATGTTCGGGTACGCGACGTCAGGAGACAGTCACTGTCCACGGTGCTGAAAGCGTTAAACTGGTTCAGCACCATGGACAGTGACTTCCGCTCCGAAAATCCATGAACCTGTAAAAAAAAAAAAGACGTTCTGACTTACCGATAACTCCGGTCCGACCTCCCGGGATGACAGTTTAGTCCAAGTGACAGCTGCAGCCAATCACAGGCCAAGCACAGGCTGCAGCCAATCACAGGCTGCAGCGGTCTCATGGACTGCGGCGTCATCCTGGGAGGTGGGGCCGGATGACAAGAGAGGGACGCGTCACCAAGGCAACGGCCGGGAGCCCGGACTGGGGGAAGCAGGAAGTTCTTGGTAAGTATGAAAGTCTTTTTTTATTCACAGGTTGGTGTATATTGTGTTCGGCATTCACTGTCGAGGGTGCTGAAAGAGTTACTGCCGATCAGTTAGCTCTTTCAGCACCTTGGACAGTGACGGGCGTCGACTAGCCTCATCTCTATGATGGCGGCTGCGTGAAAATCACGCAGCCGCGCATCATACACGGATGACACACGGAGCTGCCAAGTGCCTTTTGCGCGCGCAAAACGCAGCGTTTTTTGCGCGCGCAAAACGCACACGCTCGTGTAAATGAGGCCTTACTGTGTGGGGGCACAATTACTGAGGGGGCACTTTTATTCTGTCGAGCACTAAGGGATCATAATTACCATCTGGGGCACTGTGGATTACAAGTTTGTGTAGAGGATGGGGTATAGGTGGGGAGGATGCTGTAAAAGCGAGAAACCAAACCAATGTCTGTGTGTCAAATTCTGTAGAGACAAGTGATGGCTGGAATAAGTTGTCACAGTGGCCTGAGCCGGATGGAGAGAAAAAGGGAAAGTGAACAACTAACCAGAGAAAACATCACCTGTGGGTCACTGAATATAAATGTGCTGTAATCACTTATATGGTCTACAGAGCTCATGGGTATAACTGTCATCTACCACTATATGGTTACTTTATGGTGGTAATATTGGTCTTTGTATAGTGGTTTTTATTTAGTAACAGTATGGGGAGATTATTCAGTCACTACGGGGTTATGGTGTGGCAGTATTACGGTATTTTGACCTTATATTGTGTTATTATTGGTAATATTCGTCTTATAATATTGAGTTGTGTTCAGTAACAGTATGCAGGTAATATTTATTCTGGTATAGTGGTATGATTTAATAACTGTATATGTATATAGATCATTTTTATGTGTGAGAGGGGGGACATATGCTTTGGGGCTTGCAACACAACAAGACGCACTAGAAATCAGTGATCCAGTTCTCTGCACGCCGCCTTCTGAGTTGACTGCATTATTGATACAATAATTTAGTCTAGCATCCACGGCCGCGGACTGTCGGGATTACTCACACCCCAACGGCCGCAGGCATGGATCTGTTAGCGCTGGACCGCATCTCCTCCCCAGGAAATGCCAGCACTCATTTTGCTCCGTTCTTCTGTGTCCCGTAGGGTGCGCACCCACGCTCGTGCCCTGCCTTAATCATCAATTAACCCATGATCACCCTGGACTATAAAAAGGGCTCTGCCCTTTCACTCATTTCCTGAGCATTGTTGTGTTTATCCGTGTTAGTCTTGCAAATGGTCCCTTAGTGTTATCCTGTTCCCATTATTCTCGTACCTGCTACCTGTATCCTGTATCTTATGCTACCGTTGTTCCTGTGCCTTAGAAAGTTGAAGTTGTGTTGTGCCATCGGTCACGGCTGCTGTGTTATACCACGCCGGGTGTCTGCTGCCAAGGTCCCATCTGAGCCTAGCCTTACTACTGTCTGAACTGCTGCAGGTACCCTTGTGCTTGGACTATATAGACATTGACTTGGTACACTGTTTGGCCAGCTGCTATCCCGCTACGGCGGTACGGCCCAGATCATGACATTCAGCATTTGGGGCCCCCCTTTTAACTTTGCCCAGGGCCAGATTTTGTCTAAAACCGGCCTTGGTCACACGGACCTGACGAATACAGGATTTAGTGCAAGATACAGCTGCTCTGTATACAGAATACAAAGCAGCTGTTTCTTAAAAAGTAAAAATAATTTTTAATAAAATATATTTAGGAAGTTGCACCAGTCATACCGATGCACAATTTTATTTAAAAAAAACACCAATGTCAAAGGTGTACATAGCCTTTAAGGGTTTAGCAGCATCTCTAGACTTTTGGTATGAAAATGATTCATGGGATAATCCCTATAAGAGTACATAACATTCTACTGATTTCTAAGATAGATAAGGGATAAGTATAAGGGAGTTGCAGTACTATTGTCTCATATAGAGCTGGGAATCACATGTTTTTTGCATTACTACGGTCACGAGTATTTTTACATTTAAAGGGCTTGTGTGTTTAAGACTAGTGTTTCTCATGGTGTGGTACACGTATCACAAGGGGTACGCCCCACAAGTGGTTAAGGGTAAGCTTAAACAAGAAAAAGTTGTTAAGCTGCCCTAGCGTCCAAGACTGATTTGTAATAAGTTGTCACTGTATGGATGTGTGAGATGACTGTGCTGACATACTCACAGGGTAAGCATGTTAGCTCATAAAGCCTGTCTAGTTCATGAAGCCCGCCAAGCCAGCCTTCGACACTTATGTCTTGCTACCACCATTCCAGTTTGTCCCTTGTTTGTCCTTTCCAGTGTTGAAGATTTATGGACACTTGTTAGGAGAGTCGGTAATGTTGAAGCTTTATAGTCACTATTTGCCTGGGATGGTGGTGGGGTTGAGCTTTGGTGGTCACTAGTTACCTGGTAAGGGTATGTGCACACGATGAGAGGCTTTTACGTGTGAAAAGACAGACTGTTTTCAAGAGAAAACGGCTGCCTCGTTTCACACGTAAATGCTCCTCCTCGTATTATGCGAGGCGTCTGTGACGCTCGTAAATCTTGAGCTGCTCTTCATTGTGTTCAATGAAGAACGGCTTAAATTACATTGCAAAGAAGTGCCCTGCACTTCTTTGCCGAGGCAGTAAATTTACGCGTCGTCGTTTGACAGCTGTCAAACGACGACGCGTAAATTACAGGTCATCTGCACAGTACGTCGGCAAACCCATTCAAATGAATGGGCAGATGTTTGCCGACGTATTGTAGCCCTATTTTCAGGCGTAAATCGAGGCATAATACGCCTCGTTTACGCCTGAAAATAGGTTGTGTGAACCCAGCCTAAGGGTCATTTAAAGGGTTTTTTCAAGACTTAACATTTATGGCCTTCCCTCAGTAAATCTGCCTGATGAAGGAGCCGGTCCGGCTTTGAAACACGTTGCATGTTACGGTATTCGTAAAAGGTATTTGCATGACTCTAGGGGATCATCCTTAAAGAGGATCTGTCACCAGATTATAAGTGCCCTATCTCCTACATAATCTGATCGGCCCTGTAACGTAGATAACAACAGTGGTTTTTATTTTGAAAAACTATCATTATTGAGAGATTACAGAGATTAACGTTAATCGAGTGTCCTGATAATGAATACACATGAAATCCAGCCTGGACGTCATGTGTATTCAGAATCCTGACATTTCTGAATCTTTTCTGTGAGATTCCCGCAAGCCACGCGTAATCTCGCGAGATTACGGAGGTAAACGAGACTTTGTTTCCCTTGCTGGAAATCTCAAAGAAAAGAGTCAGAAGTGTCAGGATTCTGAATACACATGACGTCCAGGCTGGATTTCATGTGTATTCATTATCAGGACACTTGATTAACGTTAATCTCTGTGTATGCGGCTGCACATCGCTGCTGTGTAAATCAATGGAGATGAGTGTATGACGCTGACTGGTCATTGATTGGTCAGCGTCATACACGTAAACACGCCCACTTAAAAACACAATACACGCCCAGTTGGACATAACGAAAAAAAAACGCCCAATTGTCCATTTCTAAGCTCATTTGCATATATATAAAATAGAAATATAAGGACTTACCGGGTTAGGTAGAGAGTTAGGCGTCAATTAACAAGTGTCCAATACGCCTCGTTATATATAAATAATGTAGCAAACTTCATTATATCATAGAAAACTTTGAGAAAGAGAAGTCATTACGCCATAGATGTAGTAAAAAATTAACACATTTTATTGGGACATACAACATAAAGGGTATTACATAAAATTCAAAAACAGATCCGAATAAAAATAGGAACACAGTGTGGTGGCTTCAAGGGTTTTATAGATTTGGGATATTCAGCTCACCGTAACACAAGATCCCTGGCAGTAAGTCACAATCCAAAATGGATAGTAGGTGATCCAGTCTAAATAAATTAATGCATGCATAACAGTGGAGATAATAAATGCTAGTGGAGATAATAAATGCTAAGTATCCGCAAATTTGGAGCGAAAAAGACTCGCTCAAAGAGACATTTATTTCCTCCAAAGGTTATTCAGAGTGTTAGAAACTTATAACCACAGTTAGTTATAGCATTACAAAAGGTAGGATGCAGCAATAGAGTAAACCAGGATCAGAGTATAGTATTGTTACTGAGTACGCCAGGGAAAGAGTCAAATATCTTGCATAAGGAGTGTGAAGCTGGGCTTACCCATAGAGATGGACGTGATAAGAGGCCCCGCACTGCAGCCTGACAACGTAGCGCCCCGACGCGCGTTTCGCCAATGTGGCTTCCTCAGGGGGTAGTGTATATATAAAATAGCTCATAACTTGGCCAAAAATGAACGTTTTTTAAAAAAACAAAAAACGTTACTGTTATCTACATTGCAGCGCTGATCACATGCAATAGGAGATAGGGATTTGAGAATCTGGTGACAGAGCCTCTTTAAAGACACACAGCGTGTTCTCGAGAGATCACGCTGTGACGTCACTCACTTCCTGCCCCAGGTCCTGCATCGTGTCGGCCACATCGGCACCAGAGGCTACAGTTGATTCTGCAGCAGCATCAGCGTTTGCAGGTAAGTAGCTACATCGACTTACCTGCAAACGCCGATGCTGCTGCAGAATCAACTGTAGCCTCTGGTGCCGATGTGTCCTCGCTCGTCCGACACGATGCAGGACCTGGGGCAGGAAGTGAGTGACGTCACAGTGTGATCTCTCGAGAACACGCTGTGTGTCTGCACTGCCAGAAGCTGGGCGTTCTGAAGAGAAGTGGATGATACTTCTCGTCAGAACGCCCAGCTAGTAAAAGTAGTAAAAACGCCCCGATGTACGCACATAATACACGCCCAGTTGGACTTTTACTTTAAACACGCCCACTTGGACTTTTGCAAGCCTCATTTGCATAAATACAAAATAAAAACGTTACTGTAATCTACATTGCAGCGCCTATCTGCTGCAATAGCAGATAGGGGTTGCAAAATCTGGTGACAGAGCCTCTTTAAGAAAGGCTCATTTGCATAAATATAAAAATGGTCATAACTTGGCCAAAAATGCTCGTTTTAAAAAAAAAACAAAACGTTACTGTTATCTACATTGCAGCGCCGATCTGCTGCAATAGTAGATAGGGGTTTGAAAATCTGGTGACAGAGCCTCTTTAAGCCCTACCAGAGATAGGGCTTAATAGGAGCACAAAGATGGCAGAACAGGACTTTTGAGGCAGATTTTTTCTGCCTGAAAGCTACTCTGTGTGAACAGGGCCTTAGTCAGTAATACTGATTTTGACAGTTCAATTAGTATTAATTGTAATTTTTGTCTTTACATTACATGCTTATTTATGTGTATTGTTTTTATGTATAAAAATCTGCTAAATAAAGACAAGGCTTATATGGATTTCAATTCTTACCATTCCTTCCAAAACAATGTTATTGTAACATTAGAATAGCCTAACCCTATCCTACTTTTCATTCAATCCTTCTTCACTTCCAGGGACGCACTATATTTTTCTATCTTCTTTTCACTCTGAAAATGTAGTGAGCATCTCAGCTCAGTTATTCTTTTAGCAGCTTATTCATCTGAAGCAAAATTGCTAAATCCAAAGAAATATCTAGTAAAGCGATTTATTCTTTCAATTCAGTGGACTATGCAAGTGATAGAGCCATCTTCACCACAATGACAAAGCAATACTCGACAATCTGGTACAGTACAGATGGTTTATACTATATACTGTGGTGAATAAAACTTTTGCATATTTTGCAAATTCTCAATCTGAGTTTAACTATAAGACAGCTCGAGTTCAACATTTCATGGATTGGGTTAATAGATGACTGGGAAGGGCTGGTGAGAACCCAGCAGCCATGATGCATATTGGCACCAATGACCAAGTTAGGGGTAGGTGGATGGTCCTTAAAGTTTTTTCAGGGACTTAGGCCATAAGCTTAGGGCAAGGACCTCAAATGTAGTATTTTCTGAAATACTAGCTGTACCATGTGCAGTACCAAAGAGGCAGTGAGAGATCAGTGAGGCAACAAGTGGCCCACTGGTGTAGGAGGGGTTTGGGTTCTTGGAGAACTGGCCCAACTTCTCTGTTGGCTACAGGCTTTTCGGTAATGATGGGCTACACCTAAATGAGGAGGGTGTAGCTGTGCTTGGGCAGAAGAGGGCTACAAGGTTGGAGTGTTTAAACTAGGTACTGGGAGAGAGTGCAACTACAAATGTTACATAGTTACATAGTTAGTACGGTTGAAAAAAGACACATATCCATCAAGTTCAACCAAGGGTGGAGGCAAGATAGTGTAAGTACTTATTAATGAAACCAGATGGCATACACCCCAGTGTTCTAAAGTAATTAAGTACAGTGGTTGACAGACCATTATTTCTGATATTTCAGGATTCTATAATGACAGGGTCTGTGCCACAGTATTGACGCTTTGCAAATATGGTGGCAATTTTCAAAATGGAGTCGAGAATTTAGCCTGGAAACTACAGGCCTGTGTGTCTAAGGCTGTGTTCACATCAGCATTTCCCTTCCGTTGAGGGGTTCCGTCTGAGGTTTCCATCGGGTTAACCCCTCAACGGAAAGGCATACTGAAATCTTAGCTTCCTTTTCCCTCACCATTGATCAGATTTCCCTCTCAATGGTGACGGAAACATTGCTAATGGTTTCCGTTTGTCAACATTGTGACAGGGTTCCATTGTTTTGACGGAATCAATAGCGCAGTCGACTACGCTAAGGTTTCAGTTGGCCTTTCCGTTGAGGGGCTAACCCGATGGAAACCTCAGACGGAACCCCTCAACGGAAGGGCAACACTGATGTGAACAGGCCCTAACTTCCTATTGTGGGTAAAATATTTAAAGGTTTTCTAAGAGACTCTATCTTGAAGTAACCCAATGAAAATAAACACATCACTTCATATCGGCATGAGTTTATAAAGGATTGATCCTATCAAACTATTCGAATCAGCTTCCACAAGGAGGTAAGTTCTAGTCTGGACTAGGGTAAGTCATTGGATGTCATATATCTTTATTTTTCCAAAGAATTTTGATACTGTACCACTTAACCCTTTCAGGACCAGACTAATTTTCATTTTTATACTTTTGTTTTTCCTCCCACCTTCAGAAAGTCATAACTCTTTTATATTTTCGTTGACACAGTCATATGAAGGCTTAATTTTTACGGGTCAAGTTGTACTTTCTAATAGTACTATTTAATATTATGCGTGATATACTGGGAAGCTGGAAAAAAATCTGAATGGGGTGGAATTGGAAAAAAACAGCAGTTCCACCATTGTCTTATTGATTTCTTTTTTACGGTGTTCAATGTTTTGTAAAAATGACACATTACCTTTATTCAGCGTGTCAGTATAATAACGGTGATACCAAATTTATATAGTTTTTGTTATGTTTTAGTACCTATAAAAAAAAAAAAAAACACGTTTGAAAGAAACAAAAAAATGTTTGCATCACCATATTGTGACGCCCATAACATTTTAAGATTTCTGTGAAAGGCGTCTTTTTGTACTTGAAAAGATGTCGTTTTTATTAATACCATTTGGGGGAATGTCTGGCATTTCAATCACTTTTTATTAAATTTTTTGTGGGGTTAAAGTGGCAAAAATAGGCGATTCGCACATTTTGATATTTTTTCCCGCTACGACGTTCACCGTATTGGATAAATATTTTTAGATTTTTATAGATCGGGCATTTTTGGATGTCGGGATACCTCATGTGTTTATGTTTATTTTTGGTTAGTAATTTTTATATGTGATCTAGGGAAAGGGGGGGATTTGAATTTTTATATTTTTAAAAAAACTTTTTTTACATTTTATTTTTTATATTTATCTAGCTCCCCTAGGGTGCTTGAACCTGCGATTATTAGACTGCTTTTGCCATAGACTGCAATATCACAATATTGCAGTCTATGGCAAAATCAGTACATTGCTGTTGAGACCTGCCACAGGCAGGTCTCAATAGTCCTATAGCAGGGCTGGGAGCATTCACAAGGCTCCCAGCTGCTACAGGAACACACCGGCTCCTGCCATATCACCGCGTGGGACCGGTGACCGCCGGCAAACTGAAAGTAAAAACACCTCAGATGCCGGTGGTCTCATCTGACACTGGCATCTGAGGGGTTAAATGCTTGCGATCAGACATTTTTCTAATTGCAAGCATTGCCGCTGGGTCTTTGCTGTGTAACACAGCAGATACCCGGCGGCCATGGTGCCCGCTCTGCTTATGAGCGGGCTCTATCTTTAAATACCCTTTACCAATGTATATAGTGATATTAGCGACGGGAAAGGGTTAACATAAAATGTACATAAAATAAGAATGCTGGGACTGGGGGAGAAGATGGGTAAGTAATTGCCTCAGTATAAGAAAACAGAGGGTGGTTACTAATGGTACATACTCAGATTGGATTATGGTCACTAGTGGGGTACGAAATGGGTCAGTATTGGGCCCTATGCTGTTTAGTATATTTATTAATAAACTTATAAAGGGATTGCACTGTAAAATATAAATTTTTGTAGCTGATGCTAAACTGTGTAAAGTAATCAATGCAAAGGAGAACCATTTTATGTTACAAATGTATCTGGAAAAGTTGGATGTTAGGGCACAGAGGTGGCAAATGAGGTTCAACATTGATAAATGTAAGGTTATGCTCTTGGAAATGGAAAATACATGTCACCTGTAATGACAGGGATAGGGAAACAGACAAGTGCGCCCTAATCTACCCGCCACTCAGTCCCTGCCTACTTGCAACGACCCGCCCTAGGCGACGGGGTACAACTGGGCGACGGTCCCTACACTCAATAGGTGCATGACAGACAAACAGAAAAGGGTACAAAGAAGCAAGGGAAATGGGGAAGTTGCCCACGGGACACCGTGAGCAACAAGCGAGGTGAACGAGCCGAGTCAAACCAGAAGGTACAAATACGTAGAGCAGAAGAGTGGTCAAAAATGCCAAGGTCAAACACAAGCAGAGGATAAGTAGTTCAGAAGCTGCAGCAGGGCCAGGAAACCAAACGAGAAGAATCACAAGCAAGGAGGAACAGGAAAGGTGGGTATAAATAGACAGAGGGCGGGAGCTAGCTCCGTCTGGCCAGGCTGTGATAGGCTCTCCCACTCCTAAGCCTGCCATCCTGAGTGGTGGAAGATGGAGTCAGTCTCACAGAAATAGAAGAAGGTGCAGACTGATTACCTATGGGCGTTGACACAGAAGCTGTGCCTGGCAGATCCTTTACAGTACCCCCCCCTTTTATGAGGGGCCACCGGACCCTTTCTAGGTGGACCTGGTTTATTGGGAAAACGAAGGTGGAACCTCCTGACCAATACCCCAGCGTGAACATCCCGGGCGGGTACCCAAGTCCTCTCCTCAGGCCCGTAATGGACCAGGTACTGGAGGGAGCCTTGGAACAACTTGCTGTCCACAATCTTGGCCACCTCGAATTCTACCCCCTCAGGGGTGAGAACAGGGACCGGAGGTTTCCTCGAGGGAGCCAAGGACGGGGAGCAGCGTTTAAGGAGGGAGGCATGAAACACGTCGTGTATTCGAAAAGATGGGGGCAACTCCAGTCGGAAGGAGACAGGTTTGAGGACTTCAATGACCTTGTACGGCCCTATAAACCGGGGAGCAAACTTCTTGGACGGGACTTTAAGGCGCAAATTTTTTGACGATAGCCACACCAGATCCCCGACCATAAACAAGGGGTTAGCAGAACGTCTACTATCTGCCTGAGTTTTTTGTATGCTCTGGGACGCCTCTAGGTTCTTCTGAACCTGGGCCCAGACTGTGCACAGTTCCCGATGAACGACCTCTACCTCGGGATTGTTGGAACTACCAGGTGAAACGGAGGAGAGCCGTGGATTAAACCCAAAATTACAGAAAAAGGGGGAGACCCCTGACGAGTTACTGACCCGGTTATTAAGGGAAAATTCGGCGAGGGGAATGAATGAGACCCAATCATATTGACAGTCAGAGATAAAACACCTTAAATATTGTTCTAGAGACTGATTAGTCCTCTCAGTTTGGCCATTAGTTTCAGGATGGAAGGCAGAGGAGAAGGACAGATCAATCTATGAAACAAATTGTACCCCTCTGTCGGAAACAATATTGACAGGGACCCCATGAAGACGCAGGATGTGTTTGACAAACAAGGTAGCTAACGTCTTAGCATTGGGTAGTTTCTTGAGGGGCACAAAGTGGCACATCTTACTGAAGCGGTCTACTACAACCCACACCACCGACTTGCCTTGAGATGGAGGCAAATCGGTGAAAAAATCCATGGAGATATGGGTCCAAGGTCTCTGGGGAATGGGCAAAGAACGTAGTAAGCCCGCTGGTCGGGACCTGGGAGTCTTGGACCTAGCACAAACTTCACAAGCGGCGACGTAGGCCTTAACGTCTTTAGGCAACCCAGGCCACCAATAGTTTCTGGCAATGAGGTGCTTGGTACCCAGGATGCCTGGATGACCAGATAGTGCGGAGTCATGATTTTCCCTAAGTACGCTTAGCCGGAATTGCAGGGGAACAAACAGCTTGTTCTCAAGAAGGTTCCCGGGAGCTGAACCTTGATCAGCCGCAATTTCAGAGACTAAATCAGAATCAATAGAGGAAATGATTATACCTGGAGGCAAAACGCAAGTAGGATCTTCCTCCGAAGGAGGGCTGGCCATGAAGCTACGCAACAGTGCATCAGCCTTAATATTTTTAGACCCAGCCCTATAGGTGACCAAAAAGTTGAATCTGGTAAAAAACAACGTCCATCGAGCTTGTCTCGGGTTTAGCCTCCGGGCAGAATCTAGGAAAACCAGATTCTTGTGGTCGGTAAGGACCGTTACCTGGTGCCTAGCCCCCTCCAGGAAGTGGTGCCACTCTTCAAATGCCCATTTAATGGCTAAGAGTTCGCGGTTGCCAATATCATAGTTACTCTCAGTGGGCGAAAACTTCCTGGAGAAGTAGGCACAGGGACGTAGATGGGTGAGGGACCTGGTACCCTGGGACAAGACAGCCCCCACTACCACCTCGGACGCGTCAACCTCCACGATAAATGGCTCCATTTGGTTGGGGTGAACCAACACCGGGGCCGAGATAAAGCACTTCTTAAGGACCTCAAAAGCCTGGACAGCCTCAGGAGGCCAGTGGAGGAGATCAGCACCTTTGCGAGTGAGATCCGTAAGAGGCTTAGCGATGAACGAGAAGTTAGCAATAAATCTCCTGTAATAATTAGCGAACCCCAGGAAGCACTGTAACGCCTTCAGGGAGGCAGGTTGGACCCATTCCGCCACAGCCTGGACCTTGGTGGGGTCCATGCGGAATTCATGAGGAGTGAGGATTTGACCCAAAAATGGTATCTCCTGCACCCCAAACACACATTTTTCGGTTTTCGCAAACAGTTTGTTTTCCCGAAGGACCTGGAGCACCTTCCTGATATGCTCAATGTGGGAGGACCAGTCCTTGGAAAACACAAGTATGTCATCAAGGTACACTACAAGAAATACCCCCAGGTAGTCTCTTAAAATGTCATTTATGAAATTCTGGAAGACCGCGGGAGCATTACACAACCCAAAGGGCATGACGAGGTATTCGAAATGACCTTCGGGCGTGTTAAACGCAGTCTTCCACTCATCCCCCTCTTTGATGTGCATAAGGTTATAGGCCCCCCGTAGATCAAACTTAGAGAACCATTGGGCCCCCTGTACCTTATTAAAGAGATCAGGAATCAAAGGAAGGGGATACTGGTTCCTTACAGTGACCTTATTCAAGTTTCGGTAGTCAATGCATGGCCTAAGACCACCATCCTTCTTCCCTACGAAGAAGAAGCCAGCACCTACCGGAGAAGTAGAGGGGCGAATGTAACCCTTGGCCAGGCATTCCTGGATATACTCTCTCATGGCTTCACGTTCGGGACAAGAGAGATTAAATATCCTACCCTTAGGGTGCTTAGCTCCTGGTACCAAATCGATTGCGCAATCGTATTCTCTATGAGGAGGTAAAACTTCGGAGGCCTCTCTAGAGAAAACATCAGCGAAGTCCTGAACAAACTCAGGTAGCGTGTTCACCTCCTCAGGGGGAGAAATAGAATTAACAGAGAAACATGACGTCAAGCATTCATTACCCCATTTGGTAAGATCCCCAGTATTCCAGTCAAAAGTGGGATTATGCAACTGCAACCAGGGAAGGCCTAAAACCAAATCGGACGATAATCCCTGCATCAACAGAACAGAGCACTGCTCCAAATGCATGGAGCCAACAAGGAGTTCAAAAACAGGGGTATGCTGTGTAAAATAACCATTAGCAAGAGAAGTGGAGTCGATACCCACTACCGGGACAGGTTTAGGCAAATCAATCAAAGGCATAGCTAGAGACATAGCAAATTCCACAGACATGATATTAGCAGAAGACCCTGAATCCACGAAGGCACTGCTGGTAGCAGACCTACCACCAAAAAAGACCTGAAAGGGAAGCAAGATTTTATTACGTTTCATATTTACGGGAAATACCTGTGCGCCCAAGTGACCTCCCTGATGATCACTTAGGCGCGGAAGTTTTCCGGCTGCTTGTTCTTACGCCTAGGACAGTTGTTCACTTAATGCTTGTCATCCCCACAGTAGAAGCAGAGACCATTCTTCCTGTGGAACTCTCTACGTTGTTGGGGGGACACGGAGGCTTCGAGTTGCATAGGTACCTCCGAGTCTTCCGTGGAAGAACGAAGCAACGGTCTCTGGGGAAGTTGCCCACGGAACACCGTGAGCAACAAGCGAGGTGAACGAGCCGAGTCAAACCAGGAGATGAGCGAGGTACAAATACGTAGAGCAGAAGAGTGGTCAAAAAAGCCAAGGTCAAACACAAGCAGAGGATAAGTAGTTCAGAAGCTGCAGCAGGGCCAGGAAACCAAACGAGAAGAATCACAAGCAAGGAGGAACAGGAAAGGTGGGTATAAATAGACAGAGGGCGGGGGCTAGCTCCGTCTGGCCAGGCTGTGATAGGCTCTCCCACTCCTAAGCCTGCCATCCTGAGTGGTGGAAGATGGAGTCAGTCTCACAGACATAGAAGCAGGTGCAGACTGATTACCTATGGGCGTTGACACAGAAGCCGATCAGCACATATGATACTGTGATATTAGGTTTCCGGCGTACAATCTAACTCCACATATGCTGTAGTGTTTTGGTTTTCCGGCGTGCACTAGACACTGATGACTGATCTAGCGCGCGCCGGGGAAACCCTAGAACCTTACACGGCTATAACCCCGCCTACCTTAATCGCGTTGGCTGGACCTGAACCAATCGGTGACTAAGATGATGAAACTGACGCCCACTGACAGGGACGGCCCCATGGTAACCACGTGACCAATGGAATAGATGTATACAGCATCAATGGTCTCTAGGGGAGCTTCAGGCGGCCATGTATGCACCGCTAGACAACACTAGAAGAACTAAGGTGAGTAAGGAAGCAAGAGTTAACCTCAGAGAGTTCACATAATCAAGACCCGGATAAAAAGTCACAATGATAATAGGAAGACTGGATATAACAATTCCCCGACTAAACAGGACATGAGCGGGAAGGAATAGAAACCCCCCCCCCGCAGCCGATTGATAGGAAATTGAGCATCCAGAAGACAATTAACCATCGTGCATAATGCACACAGTCTACTGGAGATGGGACCACACAAGGGGATTTCGCATAAATATAGGTACATCATAAAGCCTCATACACACTGGAGATACAGAGTAGCGATAGGAGGAATAAGAGCAGCAACAGAGAATTACAAAATGGGAAGGTAGGATATTTGTTCATTAAGGTCCAATGGTTTGATGGTTTGCATCCTGAAAATCCACTGGGCCTCCTTCTGCAAAATCCGGCCCTCCCAATCACCCCCTCTCACTGGTGGTTGACCAAGTTCCATTCCTTGGAATTGAAAGAGGCTCTGTCACCACATTATAACCAATCAGCGTCATACACTTCTCTCCATTCATTTACTCTGCACATAGCGATATAGCTATATAGCTATATCGCTATGTGCAGCCACATACAAAAACCCTAACATTACTGCAGTGTCCTGACAATGAATAGACATTACCTCCAGCCAGGACGGGATGTGTATTCAGAATCCTAACCACTTCTCTGCACTTCTCTGTGATTTACAGCATAGCAGGAGTAGTGTCGCGAGATTACGCTGTAAACTGTCATTTACAGCGAGATCTCGCTGTGCTGTGCTGTAAATCACAGAGATGTAAAGAGAAGTGGTCAGGATTCTGAATACACATCACCTCCTAGCTGGAGGTAATGTATATTCATTGTCAGGACACTGCAGTAATGTTATAGTGTGTGTATGAGGCTGCACATAGCGATATAGCTATATCGTTATCTGCAGTGTAAATGAATGGAGAGAAGTGTATGACACTTATTGGTCAGCATCATACGCTCCTCTGTACAACGCCCACTTGGTCAAAAAGTAAAACACGCCCAGATGTCCATTGAGAAACTCATTAGCATAAAGCTAATATAGGTCATAACTCCGTCAAAAATGATCGTTTTTCTAAATAAAAAACACTGCTGTAATCTACATTACAGCGCCGATCATATCATGTACAATATAGCCATTTATAATGTAGTGGAAGCAGAAGGGATGCACCAGGAATCAGCTCGATAGGACAGTCATACATCCGGTGTGGGGGCAGCGTCTCCGCTTCCCTCTTGCTGTAGACGTCCGAAAATGAAGCATAATGTCCAGACAATCCTGCCAATGACCGAGGCAGAGGAGGCTGAGCCGAACTAATCTGTACCAGGCAACAGTTGTGACACTCGGGACCCCACTGGAGAACCTCTAAAGAGTTCCAGGACTGGGGCATGTAGCCAAGGCAGGCCCAGCAGCACAGGGTTAACGGCCTTGGACAAGACAAAGAACGATAGAAGATCTGAGTGGAGAGCTCCCACTTGGAGCCTCAGCGGCTTGGTCACAGCTATAACTGGGTCTGGCAGAGGTAGTCCATTTACCGATGCAACCATCAACGGCCTCTCCAGGGGGTTAGTAGGTAATTGGAGAAGAACCACCAGGTCTCTACAAATGAAATTAGCAGCGGATCCAGAGTACAGATACGCAGAGACCCGATGCGTTTTTTCGCCTGACACTATGGTCACGGGTATGGACAATTTAGACGGAAGTCCTTCTTTACCCAAGGTTGTCTCTCCTACCAACCCTAGGCTTCGGGGCTTTTGGGTACACAGACGCACAAGATGGCCTCCGAGGCTGCAATATAGACAGAGTCCCGAAGTGCGTCTGCGTTGTCTCTCCTGGGTAGATAGCTTAAACTGGTCCATCCTCACAGACTCCTTAGGAGGATCGACATCAGAGGACAACAGGGGTTGCTGCAAAGTAGGGACCGGACCAGGGAGGCCTCCCTCCCGACAAGCTTCTTGGAGCCATTCTCGGATCCTTATATCAATCCGGGCGGCCAGAAGGATGAGGTCATCCAGGGTAGACGGTAGATCTCGAGCGGCAAGCTCGTCCTTAATCTTAGGAGACAGTCCCTGCCAGAATGTAGCCACCAGGGCCCCATTGATCCATAACAGTTCTCCCACCAGAGTGCGGAAGTGGATGACGTACTCACCCACGGAGGTGTCTCCTTGGCGTAGGTTCAGCAAGGAGGCTGCTGCAGACGAGACTCGTCCAGGCTCCTCGAACACCGTGCGAAATGTCCAGAGGAGCCACTGGAAGTCACGGGTCTCTGGTCCTTGTCGTTCCCAGATAGGATTCGCCCATGCAAGGGCCCTGCCAGTGAGGAGAGAGATGATGAAAGCGACCCTTGCGCAATCAGATGAAAATGCCTTATATTACAAAATAGTCAGTGTGAAAGGTATACGTTTATTTTTTGATACCAACAACTTTAAAGAGGGTAGGATATTTGACTTTGGTCCTAAATCCAGTGGATATCAGGAGGCTGATACCGAGTTATCCTCCTCCGAACCGTATATATCGGACTCTGATACCCAGAGGTATTCTCTGAGGACAGCATGTAACAACAGGCCTCAAGGAAAACCTACCCTACTTCCTGCACAAAGATGCAGAAATAGAGGAAGAGCACCTAACAGAGAGGGTTTTTTAGGCAGAAGCCATCCCATCTCGGATTATCTTCTAAGGGAGCAAAGGGAGGTTTAAGCTACACTACCCCCAGCCACGACGACGAAATACAGATCATTAATGCCATCATCTGCCAGAAATCCCACTATCGAAGAGAATAAAGTTCAAAGGAAGGGCCTTTCCTTTGTACCTACTAATAAGTTTGATCTTTTTTCCTGGGTCAAAGACCTTGATCTTTTCATCAGAAAATTAAAAAGGAAAAAGTTTTTTTTCACACATGATAAGAGACAATGTGCGGAATTTCAGATTCAGGAGGAAGATCTTCCCCATGTTAGGGTGCTTCAGGATTTGTGGGATGAAGGCCAGAGAGACTTGGGTGAGTGCCCCTTTACTGATTTGAAGGCATCCTCAACTAAGAATCCACCCCTCAATGACAACACATTGATGGATGTATTTCTGAAAGTGGTCACTGATCAACTTAGGAAATTGGAAGTTGACAAATTTGTGGATTATAATTTATCCTGGGAAGAAATGCTGGCTCTCTAGGCTACTCAGGTTCACTCTCCCCCTGACGGCCGCAGCCATGGGTCGGCAAACGCTGGCCCCAGTCTCCTCCTCAGGAGACGTCAGAGCTCACTTCCACTCACCTCGGCTGGATCCCGTAGGGTGCACGCGCACGCTCGTGCCCACTCTTAAAGGGGCAGTGCGCACACCGGAGTTTAATGTCAAAATTACCCCATGAGTACCCTGGACTATAAGAAGGGCCAAGCCCCTTCCTCCCATGCCTGAGCATTGTTGTCGTACCCTAAGTTTGTCTAGCAAATGGTCTCCTAGTGTTTTCCAGTTCCCAGTGTTTTCCGTTCCTGTACCTGTATCCTGTATCCCGTGCTACCTGGTCAAGTGCCGTGCTGAGCTGTAGTTGTGCTGTGCTGTATTCAACGCCTGTCCTGCTACACCACGCCTGACGTCTGCCTGCTGCCTAAGTCCTAGCCGAGCCTATCATTGCTACTGTCCGAGCTGCCACAGGTACACTATACAAACTATAGACTGTGACCTGCCTCCTGTTGGCCAGCTGCCATACCATGAAGGCGGTACGGCCCAGTGAGTCCACTCTCCCAACGTGACAATCGTGATCTCACCGGACAGGATCCAATCATATCCTTTAAATATACGGCTCATTCAGAAAGCCATAAGATGTCCTTTGTGTAATATTCTTTCTATAAAATGCAATATTTGTTTCTAGCCAGAAAAAAGTTTAATAGGACCTGTATTGTCCAAGCAGTTACAATGTCCCTTCAGTGTTTTTTTGCAAATGTAAAATGATTATTGATATACCCATGCTACACGCTCATTAATCACATTTTTATGCCTAAGCGCTTAATTGTTTTGGATTTATGAACTAAGACCAAAGAGTAACACAGTTACTTGTATGTTCTCCTGTGATCATTTGTGATTTCCTGGATGATTTGTTGATGAACCCCTGCAGTACTCTTGCCAGATTGGCCACTGCTTGCAAGCGTTGCTACTGTTTTTTTCTAATCTGAAATAGGCTCTTCATGATGAAAAACCTACCATGAATTAAAGAAATACTTCAAAATACAGATAATTATAATTCCTCTAGAGCAATGTGAAAAACTGATGTCAAATAGGAGTTACAATCAGTTAAGTTAAGGAGAAGGTTTCTTTTTCACATTGGTGCAGTGGCGTAGCTAGCGGGGGTGGATGGTGTCCTGTCCCCTGCCCTGCCCATGGCACTAAATGTCTATGGGGGGTACCGGCCCGTAGGGCACGTGCCTCCACTCCCCTGGTCTGCGCCCCCCCTTCCTTCCCTTGTAGTTGCACCCGGGGCACATGCCCGGCCTGCCCCCCCCTAGCTACGCCCCTGTGTGGTTCTCAAGAATGAAAGACATGATGTAGATGGACAAACTTACGGCATCCATCAAAGATAGCACAGATGGATTTCAGAAAGCTTGGGTTTATTGGACTCAAATCATTCCTTCTAAAGAACACAGATTACATTTTTTAGATATCAGATATCAATGTTGTGGATACGTTACAGGCCTGTCACAACACCCCTCTTCCCCCACTATCCTCCCTCATTTCTATACCCCCTTTTTTTTTTTCGCTTGTCTTTTTTTTTATTTACTCTATTTCGTCTTTATTGGAGGAGGCTT
This sequence comes from Rhinoderma darwinii, assembly GCF_050947455.1. NCBI lineage: Eukaryota > Metazoa > Chordata > Amphibia > Anura > Rhinodermatidae > Rhinoderma > Rhinoderma darwinii. Next base: position 215,458,204 of record NC_134688.1, on the reverse strand, counting down.
GTTTATGTAATTGTTTTTTGTTAGAAAACAGAAAATGTTGAAGTTTTCCCCCTGGATGACTAGCGTACTTATATACCATCCATGCGTGCTTGAAATTTTTATTTGTCAAACTATATATTTGGGCTGCGTATTGGAGTTTGGCTATTTACTGGCTGTTCCGTTTTTGGTAAAATAAATGATTAAAAAAAAAAAAAGATGGACACACCTTTTTCTTTTTCTATTACAGCGTACATGGCATGGTTGGTGAGACATCACCTCTTCCCTTGACCTCCGTTACACCAGTAGTATTAGCCAACAGAACAGGGGGTCTAAAAATTTAAGCACTGAGCATTTCTAGTAAGAAATATATAGTTTTGAATCCATATATTTCTATAATTCTCATGATATATGGCTTTAAACCTTATAATCTCAAACAAATGTTTTACTATAACATTCTGTACTGTAGTTGAAAACTTTTGAAGTCTAGCAGTAATTTGCTAACATTCACTACCTGCCCTTTATGAGATTAAAAAGGAACTTGTCACAACTTTTCCAAGGGTCTGTAATTTTCATATAATTTATGAAAGTTCTGGAAATGTTCTTGCTGACACCATGCTGGTGAGCAATGCATCAGGAACTCAGTGTTTCTCTGATGATGCATGGGGCTCATACATCACAGGAGCAACAGACCCTTCATGATGCATTGGTGGGAAGGTGACCCGGCCTAAAGGCAAACGGATCTATACTAGCATACAATCTGAAGACAAGTGAAAAACACTTGGCCTGTCTAACTTACTCTAAGATTTTACTTTTTTTTAACTGTCTATAGATTGCATGAAATAAACAAACAATACAGATTACCTACAAGCAAATGTTTGGAAATGCAATGCTATTAAAGAATTGCAAACCAAATTCAGGTATTGTAAATGAGTTCTCCACCTAAATTATTATTTAAGAAATAGAAATATTGAATTATTATAGCAGTAAAACCAACATAGAGAAAGGATGGTCTGAGAAGTTACAAGCCTCTTGCCTACTCTCTGCCCTGATCTGTGCCAATGTAGTTTTGAGCTGGAAACGTAAAGGGAAGGTTTCATGAAATTATAATTTTTTTATCATATTACTTTTAACCCCTTAATGACCGGGCCATTTTGCACGTTAATGACCAAGGATTATTTTTTGTTTTTTCACGGTCGCATTCCAAGAGTCGTAACTTTTTTTTAATTCCGTCGACATAGCCGTATAAGGGCTTGTTTTTTGCGGGACGAGTTGTATTTTGTAATTGTACCATTTTTAGATGCTTATAACATATTGAATAACTTTTATTAACTTTATTTTAGGAGAGAATTGAAAATAAGCAGCTATTCCAGCATTAATTTTCACGTTATAAATTTACACCGTTTACTATGCAGCGTAAATAACATGTTAACTTTATTCTATGGGTCGGCACGATTACGGGGATACCAAATATGTAGCGGTTTTATATGTTTTTCCTACGTTTGCATAATAAAAACCCTTTTAGAAAAAAATTACTTGTTTTTGCATCGCCGCATTCCAAGAGCCGTAACGTTTTTATTTTTCCGTCGATGTGGCCGTACGTGGGCTTGATTTTTGCGGGACAATGTGTAGTTTTCATTAGTACTATTTTGGGGTACATAGGACTTATAGATTAACTTTTATTTTATTTTTTATGGGGGAAATGGGAGAAAAGAGAGAATTTTGCCGCTGTTTTTTGCGTTTTTTTTTGGACACCGTTCATCCAGCGGTTTAATTAATGTGTTCATTTTATTGGTCAAGTTGTTGCGATCGCGGGGATACCATATATGTGTATGTGTGATTTGTTTTAACAGTTTTACTAAATAAAACCACTTTTTGGGCCAAAAAAGTAGTTTTATTTGACTTTGACTGTAATTATTATTTTTTTTTTTCTCAAAAACTTTATTTAACTGATTGTCATTTTTTTTTAAAGTCCCATCAGGACACTTCACTATGCAATCTGTTGATCGCATATATAATGCTTTGGTATACTTAGTATACCGAAGCATTATTGCCTGTCAGTGTAAAACTGACAGGCAATCTGTTAGGTCATGCCTCCGGCATCGCCTAACAGGCAGATGCTGAAGACAGACCTGGGGGTCTTTGTTAGACCCCCGGCTGTCATGGAAACCCGGGGCGCTGATCGGGTGACAGAGGGAGCTCCCTCCCTCTGTCAAACACATTAAATGCCGCTGTCACTATTGACAGCGGCATTTAATGGGTTAAACTGCCGGAATCGGCGCGCACTTCGATTCCGGCAGTTGCAGCAGGAGACAGGCTGTGTATAACAGCCGGTCTCCTCCCGCTGATCGCATGGGTACGCTGTCAGTACCCGCGCGATCACAGGACGGATATATCCGTCCTCCTGTGCGAACTAGCAGCTGCTGAGGACAGATATATCCGTCCTTCGGCGTTAAGGAGTTAATATGATATTAACATAAATTTTATTTATTTGTGTTCTCATGTTCTACTTTTTACTTTGTTCTTACTTTTACTTCTCTATGGGGGCTGCCATTTTTTTTTCATCTCTGTATGTGTCGATTAACGACACATACAGAGATGGAATACGGCACATACAACCCCATAGAGAAAGCGAAAGGGAGCCGTTCCATTCTCTGAATCGTACGCCGTCTGTGTGGGAACGGTGCATGCGCCGCTCCCACACATACCAAAATGAAGCTCATTGGCAGAGCGAAATCCGGCACCATTTTCATGTGGACCGGAAGCCGCTGTCGGACAGTAAGATGACGACTTTCGGCTGCGGCTTCCGGCCATATGTTCAAGGAAGCGTAGGCGCAAGGAACAGGAGCAGAGGTGGTGGCGGCGGCAGGATAAGGTAATTTATGTTAGTGTATGTGATTTGTGTATTATGTTCGTGTATGTTCGTGTTATACTGTCTGCTGAGCACTGTATCTAATCCTCCTACACTGTGCAGTTGCTCAGAAGATGGCGGCACAAAGTGTAGGAGGTTTGAAGATTCAAACCCCTCCTTCTCCTGGCACTAGCCAGAATAAGGGAGGGGAGATTGTGTGAGGACACTAGAGAGAGTGTGTCTACCCCAAATTTTCAGCATAAAGCAATCAGGTTGCTTTACCACATTGACCATGCTGCAATTTTGGGAACTGCGCCCTCTAGTGGCCAGCACATGGAAATATTATAATCAGAATAAATCCCTGGATCAACATCCCATCTCCAGAACCTAGTACTCATAATTTATAATATTATATTTTTCTAGTAAGGAATCGAGGCCCTTCTTGAACTTGTTCATAGAATCAGCCATCTCAACATCTTGTGGCAGAGAGATCCATCGTCTCACTGCTCTCATAGTAAAGAATCCCAGTCTGTGATGATGGTGAAAGCTTTTTTCTTCTAGACGTATAGGATGCCCCCTTGTCCTTTGTAATGTCTGCGGTCGCAGACAGCAGACTCCTGTCATCCTGCTGACGTCTTCCTCCCCAGAGTTGCCAGCACATGCGGCCGTCCTGTCCTGCAGTGACCACTAGGGAGTGCGCTCGAGCCCATTCCCGGCCTTAATGGGCCAGAGCACACAAATGTTGTAGATTGACTGATTGCTCCCATGATCACCCTGAACTATAAGACGGGCCCTGCCCCTTCAATCATTGTCTGAGCATTGTTGTGTTTACTCATGTTAGTCTTTGCAAATGGTCCCCTAGTGTTTTCCAGTTCCCAGTGGTCCCGTTCCTGCTAACTGTATCCTGTATCCCGTGCTACTTGTTCCTGTGCCGTAGAGAGTTGGAGTCGTGTTGTGTCATATACTACGCCTGCTGTATTTCACTGCGCCTGGTGTCTGCCTGCTGCCAAGGTCCCATCCGAGCCTGCCCTCGCTACTGTCTGTATTGCCACAGGTACCCTTATTCGAACTCTTGACTTCGCCTTGGTATCCTGTTTGGCCAGCTGCTATCCTGATAGTACGCTCAGGCCATGGACCCCGCTGGTCAATCCAAGACCGTGACGACATCACAAGTGATGCGAGCAGATATGCTAGACCTCTAGTCTTGGCAGGACCAACTTCTCGTTGAACATCATCGCCACTTTTGACCTTCCTGACAGAGCCTCATTTTTCAAATCTGACATGTTTCACTTTATGTGGTAATAACTCCAGAATGCTTTTACCTATCCAAGCAATTCTGAGACTGTTTTCTCGTGACACATTGGACTTTAAGTTACTGGCAAAATTTGCTCGATATGTTCAGTATTTAATTGTGAAAAACACCAACATTTAGTGAAAAATTGCAAAAATTAGCATTTTTCTCAATTTAAATGTATCTGCTTGTAAGACAGGCAGTTATAACACACAAAATTGTTCCTAATTAACATCCCCCATATGTTCTTTAGATTGGCATAGTTTTTTGAACATCCTTTTATTTTTCTAGGACGTTACAAGGCTTTGAATTTTAAGAGCAATTTCTCACATTTTCAAGAAAATTTCAAAAGGCTATTTTTACAGGGGCCAGTTCACTTGTGAAATGGCTTTGAGGGCCTTATATATTAGAAACCCCCAAAAAGTCACCCCATTTTAAAAACTTCACCCCTCAAAGTATTTAAAACAGCTTTGAAGGAAAGGATGGTTGGATCCAGCGTTTGTGGAGATAAAAGGAATCTTTTTCCAAGTTTTAATTATTCTTATTAAAAAATAGGGTATTCGATAGCGTATATAGTATCTTGCAATGAGAAAAGGTGTAAAGGTTGGCTACCTACCTTTATTAAAACTTGGAAAAAGATTCCTTTTATCTCCACCAACGCTGGATCCAACCATCCTTTCCTTCAAAGTAATTTTTTCGTGTGCCACCACGAGGATCCGAGCGCCAGGATTACCCATCATAAAACAAACAACTTTTACAAGGTGAGCTGGAGAAATCCTCCCTATATTACTTATTTAAAACAGCATTTAGAAAATTTCTTAACCCTTTAGACATTTCACAGGATTTAAAGCCAAGTAGAGGTGAAATTTACAAATGTCATATTTTTTTGCAGAAATAAATTTTTAATACAATTTTTTTTATAACACAGAAGGTTTTACCAGAGAAATGCAACTCAATATTTATTGCCCAGGTTCTGCAGTTTTTTTAAATATCCCACATGTAGCTGTAGCGTGCTACTGGACTGAAGCACCGGCCTCAGAAGCAAAGGAGTACATAGAGGATTTTGGGGCCTTAATTTTATTAGAATATATTTTAGGCACCATGTCAGGTTTGAAGGGCTCTTGCGGTGCCAAAACAGTGAAAATCCCCCAAAAGTGACTCCATTTGGGAAACTATACACCTCAAGGAAATTATCTAGGGGTATAGTGAGCATTTTGACCGCACAGGTTTTTTACAGAAATTATTGGAATTAGGCCGTGAAAATTAAAATCTACATTTTTTCAAAGAAAAAGTGATTTTTTTTCTCATTTCCACAAGGACTAAAGGAGAAAAAGCACCACAAAATCTATAAAGCAATTTCTGCCGAGTAAAACAATACCCCACATGTGGTAATAAACGGCTGTTTGGACACACGGCAGGGCTTAGAATTGAAAGAGCGCTATTTGGCTTTTGGAGCTCAAATTTAGCGGGAATGGTTTGCGAAGGCCATGTCACATTTACAAAGCCCCTGAGGGGACAAAACAGTGGAAACCCCCCACAAGTGACCCCATTTTGGAAACTACACCCATTGAGGAAATTATCTAGGGGTATAGGGAGCGTTTTGACCGCACAGGTTTTTTGCAGAAATTATTGGAAGTAGGCCCTGAAAATGACGATCTACATTTTTTCAAAGAAAATGTAGAATTAGCAATTTTTTTTCTCATTTCCGCAAGGATTGAAGGAGAAAAAGCACCATAATATTTGTAAAGCAATTTCTCACGAGTAAAACAATACCCCACATGTGGTAATAAACGGCTGTTTGGACACACGGCAGGGCTTAGAAGTGAAAGAGCGCTATTTGTCTTTTGGAGCTCAAATTTAGCAGAGTGCAACTACTCGATTGGGGATCGGGGGCGTTACTGGCCATCAAATTGGCCCTGGAGGAGTGGAGAGATCTACTAGGCGCAGTTGATCCCTTCCTGATATTTACTGACCACAAGAACCTCACCTATGTTCAGATGGCCCAACGACTGAACCCCCGTCAAGCCAGGTGGTCGCTGTTCTTTGCCCGCTTCCAGTTTGAGCTCCACTACCGCCCTGCCGACAAGAATGTGAGGGCCGATGCCTTGTCCAGGTACTTCGAGACAGAGTACACCATGGAGTCTCCGCAAAATACCATTGATCCGTCCTGCATTATCTCTATCAACCCTCTACAAGTAAGAGACATCCCTCCGGGGGTTACTTTTGTGCTTGGCAGACAGAAGGAGAATCCTTTGCTGGGGGCACAGTTCCAGACTGGCAGGTCACGCGGGTGCCTGTAAAAACCAAGACCTAATTGCCTGTCATTTCTGGTGGCCCACGCTGCCCGAAGACATCATGTTCTTTGTCTCGTCCTGCACGGTGTGCGCGGCTAACAAGGTTGCTCACGCCAAGCCTGCTGGCCTGCTCTAGCCGCTGCCTGTGCCTAATGCTCCCTGGCAGCATATAGCAATGGACTTTGTCATGGTCCTGCCTCCATCTGCTGGATGCAGTGCGGTCTGGGTGGTGGTGGACCGATTCTCAAAGATGGCTCATTTCGTTCCGCTGACCAGTCTAGCTGCTGCTTCTCGACTGGCCGACCTCTTCATCCAACACATTTTCCGCCTGCATGGCTTACCTCTGCATATCATGTCGGATTGGGGGATTCAGTTCACCTCTAAATTTTGGAGAGCCCTCTGCAAACTCCTTGATGTAAAGTTTGACTTTTCCTCAGCCTACCATCCCCAGTCCAATGGCCAAGTCGAGAGGATCAACCAAATCATGGAGAACTATCTACGACACTTCATCTCCAGACAGCATGATGACTGCATGCAGCTTCTTCCTTGGGCCGAGTTCTCCTGTTACAACCACACAAGTGAGTCCACTGTTTGTACACCGTTCTTTATTGTCTACGGCCAACATCCACAAATTCCTCTCCACGTGTCCGCTACGTCCCAGGTGCCTGCAGCTGACTCTGCATTCAGAGACTTCCTACAGATCTGGCAGCAAACCCGATCCTCTATTCTGCTGGCGGTCGACCGCATGAAGCGAAAGGCAGACACAAGAAGAAGGGAGCCTCCCCAGTTTCTTCTGGGTACCAAGGTCTGGCTGTCCTCAAGAAATATCCGGCTGAGGGTGCCGTCATGCAAATTTGCTCCCATGTTCCTCGGACCCTTTGAGATCCTCCAGCGGATCAAACTGGTCTCTTATAAGCTTCGGCTGCCCGCTACCCTCAGAATCCCCAACTGCTTTCACGTGTCTCTTCTAAAGCCTGTGGTCCAGAACCGCTACTCTAAGACTCTTAGCCCTGCAGTTGCCCCCAGCAGTTCTGCCGATGTATTTGAGGTCATAGAGATCTTGGACTCCAAGAGGATAAGAGGAAAAACCTTTTACTTGGTGGATTGGAAGGTGTTTGGTCCAGAAGAGAGGTCCTGGAAGCCAGAGGAGAATGTCAAGGCTTCTTTCCTCATTAAGAAGTTCCTCTCTCGTTCTGGCCCCAAGAAGAGGGGGCGTAAGGGGGCGTACTGTAACGTCCGCGGTCGCAGACCGCAGACTCCTATCATCCTGCAGACGTCTTCCTCCTCAGATATGCCAGCACATGCGGCCATCCTGTCCTGCTGTGACCACTATGGTGCACGCTCGAGCTCATTCCTGGCCTTAATGGGCCAGAGCACACACATGTTTTACATTGACTGATTGCTCCCATGATCACCCTGGACTATAAGAAGGGCCCTGCCCCTTCCTTCATTGCCTGAGCATTGTTGTGTTTACCCGTGTTAGTCTTTGCAAAATGATCCCTTAGTATTTTCCAGTTTCCAGTGTTCCCATTCCTGCTACCTGTATCCTGTATCCCATGTCTTTTTTTATAAACTGAATAGCCACAAGTTTGATAACCTTTATTGGTACTGCAATCCACCCATTCCCGTTCTAGTTCATTCATGTCCTTCTTATACACAGGTGCCCAAAATTGTACACAATATTCCATGTGTCAACTGACTAGTGATTTGTATAAAGCCAAAACTATGTTCTTATCATGAGCATCTATGCCTTTTTTGATGCAACCCAAGAAAAATTTACAGTCCACCAATATCCTCAAATCATATACAATAACAGTCTTACCCAGTGTTTTACCAATTAATGCAAAACTGTAACATTTGCTTCCTGGGCCCAAGTGCATAACCTTACATTTATCTAAATGAAACCTAATTTGCCATTTCTCTGCCCAAACCTCCAGCTTCCCCAAATCCCTCTGTAGTATTACATTATCCTCCTCTGTGTTGATTACTTTACAAAGCATAGTATCATCGTCAAATACTGAAGTTATACTCTGTAAACCCTCTACAAGGTCATTAATAAACGTATTAAAAAAAAAAGAGGGCCAAATACTAAACCCTGTGGAACCCCACTGGTAACTGTAACCCACTCTGAGGATGTACCATTAATAACCACCTTCTGTTTTCTATCACTGAGCAAGTTGTTAACCCAATTACACATATTTTCCCCCAATCCCAGCATTTTCATATTATATACCATCCCTTTATATGGCATAGTATAACAACGCTTTGAAAAATCTAAATACACAACAACCACACCCTAGTCCAGTCTAGAACTTACCACCTCATAGAAGTTGATCAGATTAGTTTGACAGGACCGATCCCCCATAAATCCATGATGCTGATGCTGCGTTAACAGTTTATTTTCATTGAGATACTCGAGAATAGCATGTCTTAGAAAACCCTCAAATATTTTACCCACAATGGAGGTTAAACTTATAGGCCTATAGTTTCTGGGCTAATTTTTTTACCCCTTTTTTGAATATTGGTACCACATTTGCTATGCAACAGTCCTGTGGAACAGACCCAGTCATGATAGAATCATTAAATATTAGAGATACGGGTCTGTCTATTACAGTACTTAAAGGGGTTATCCGAGGAACCAAAAATTGCATTGCATTAATATTTTTATGTAAAAAGAAGTCACTTACTAATGTACTTTAATTTAAAGTCCTGTAACTTTTCTTATATTGATGACGCTCCAACATGGCCCCACGTGACTGAGGGCTTGCTTCCTGTGCTGTTCGTGTCGGCGTGTTATCAATTGCATGACCGCAAGGGGCTGTCACTTTGCCTATTGCTGGACTCCCTGAGCAGAGAATCAGATAGCGCTTTGCTCTGGACTTCAGCACTGCTCCCGAAGTCTCTGTCCATATTTGATCAGTGACTTCAGGGATTTCCTATCGATGGAGTTCCCGGGAAGAGCATCAGCTGATGCTCTGCCCGGGGACTCCAGCACTGTTGCCAACGTCACTGTCCTTATATGGACAGTAACGTCGGCAGCAGTACAGGAGTCCCCGAGCGCAGCATCAGCTGATGCTCTGCCCAGGGACTCCAGCACTGCTCCTGATGTCACTGTCCATATATGGTCAGTGACCAGTTTATTTTGTTACTATCGCTAGAGTTCCTGAGCAGAGCATCAGCTGATGTTCTGCTCGGTGACTCCAGTACTGCTGCCGACATCACTGTCCATATATGGACAGTGACAGTGACGTTGGCTGCAGTGCTGGAGTCCCGAGGCAGAGCATCAGCTGATGCTGTGCTTGGGGACTCTAGTACAGCTGCTGACCCTACTATCCATATATGGACAGTGACGTTGGCAGCAGTGCTGGAATCCCTGGGCAGAGCATCAGCTAATGCTCTACTCAGGAACTCCAGTGATAGGAAACCCCTGTAATTACTGACCAAATGTCGGAAGCATGCTCGGGGACTCCAGCAATAGGCAATGTGACAGCCCTTTGCGGCCATGCGATTGATAACATGCCAACACGAACAACACAGGAAGCAAGTCCTCAGTCAAGTATTATAGTGCACGGCAAGACAGCAATGGAGGCTGCAATGGACGTCAATCTTCAGCGATGAGTGCCGCTTTTGTCTCGGATGCAATGATAGCCAGAGAATGGTTTTGAGACCAAGTGGGCAATGCCATGAAAAGGCCTTCACAAGGGAATGTCACACAGTTCCTACTCCTGGAATTATGGTGTGGGGTGGCATAAGGTACCATAGCCGGACCCCTCTAGTCTTCATTTCAGGTACATTAACAGCTAAGCATTACATTTATTTTTGTTGTGGAACCAGTGGTACAGCCATTTCTCCAAGGTGTCCCAGAAGCCGTTTTTTCAATAGGACAATGCCAAGTGAGCTACTGTGAGCAGCCTGCGTGGCCTAAATGTGCTACCATGGCCTGCAGCGTCTCCAGACTTGTCACCCATCGATCACATCTGGGACGTCATTGGTCGGCTATTGCAAAGGGAGCTGAAATGCAACGTTTCAGTCCTACTCAAGACACCCTGCAACTTGAGGTGGTGCTGCTTTCTTTCTTTTATATATCATCTATCTATCTATCTATCTATCTATCTATCTATCTATCTATCTATCTATCTATCTATCTATCTATCTATCTATCTATCTATCTATCTATCTATCTATCTATCTATCTATCTATCTATCTATCTATCTGTATGTGTATATGAGCAATAACATGTAGGAAAATATACAACACATAGCACCTGACACAGCCTGTACTGCAGTGCACCTATATAGGCTCTGTGCACCTGGCTCTGCCATGGGCATGGGACCTAATACTAAATCCTCGGTCTACTGTGGGCTACATATGAACTCTAAGATTATTGCATACACTCTCTTGGTTGGCTTCCATGCTACTATATGAATAGCTTTATTCTCAATTTATGCTTTTGACACCATTAAGTATTATTAAAAAATAACTGCAATAGCTGAATGTTGAATAAGCTGGCTCATAACCTCCTAACCTGATTATAGACAAATACGTAAATGACGGCACTGTATCTTCCTCACTTTAGAGCTCATTTTAATATTCTCTAGACATATGAAAGAAATAAATCTTGTTTAAAGTCGGTAAAAATCAAACTACACGACACTGTGGTTTTAGACAATTTCTTATTTTTTTTTCTTTCATGTGGTATATTAATTGATTTCTTCCAGTGTCATTTACATTTTACAGTATATTATCTTTGTTGTATTTGACATCGTCGTATTTTGGTGCACACTAAGGGCATGACCACACATGGCGGAATTCCTCCGCAACTGTCCGCATCAATGCCGCACAGAATCTGCGTTGCAGATTCTGCAGCGGATCTGCACAAAATGTGCAGAAAATTGATGCGGACTGGCCGCTGCGGACTGCAGGAAAAGTGCTTCTCTTCTCCCTATTCAGTGCAGGATAGAGAGAAGGGACAGCACTTTCCCTAGTGAAAGTCAAAGAATTTCATACTTACCGCCCGTTGTCTTGGTGACGCGTCCCTCTTTCGGCATCCGGCCCGACCTCCCTGGATGACGCTCCAGTCCATGTGACCGCTGCAGCCTGTGCTTGGCCTGTGATTGGCTGCAGCCGTCACTTACACTGAAACGTCATCCTGGGAGGCCGGACTGGAGACAGACGCAGGGAGTTCTCGGTAAGTATGAACTTATATTTTTTTTTACAGATACATGTATATTGAGATCGGTAGTCACTGTCCCGGGTGCAGAAACAGTTACTGCTGATCGCGTAACTCTTTCAGCACCCTGGACAGTGACTATTTACAGACGTCTCCTAGCAACGCTCCCGTCATTACGGGAGCCCCATTGACTTCCTCAGTCTGGCTGTAGACCTAGAAATACATAGGTCCAGCCAGAATGAAGAAATGTCATGGTAGTAAAAACAATACGCTCCGCAGCACACATAAGATCTGCGGACTTCATTGCGGAATTTTGACTCTCCATTGAAGTCAATGGAGAAATTCCGCCATGAGTCCGCAACCAGTCCGCCACTGCTCCGCAACAGACAGAGCATGCTGCGGACACCAAATTCCGCTCCGCAGCCTATGCTCCGCAGCGGAATTGTACGCATCGTGTAAACGAACACTGCTAAATTAAAGTGAAAGTCAATGGAGAAACGGCTCCGCTGCGGATTAACGCTGCGGAGTGTCCGCAGCGGAATTTAAGTGAAATTCCGCTATGTGTGAACCCGCCCTTACAGTCCAATTAAATATTCTTATTTAGGCACTAGTAAAAATCAGACAATCGCTCGGCACCCATCAGTCTTCCTTTGTCTACCAAGATTATCACCCTAAAGGTAAAATTTGGAAATTCATATAGTCACAGGGCATTGAGCCTAAAGTAATACACCCCAGCTTTGTGTATAAAGATGCCCATCCTGCAGGCTGCATACATATTGGAATCCACATTAAATAACACATCTCTGTTCCAGATGAATTACAAACAATTCATGCAACCACTTGCACCTGTAATCTGCTTTTAGCGTTACGAGACACTGCTTTATATACTCTAGTAATTATTTAGTCAAAATGGATTTATGTACTGTTAATCCATCCTTTCTTATATTTACCAATGTGCATTCAGCTTGATCTATAATGTAGGAATTTAAAATATGGCCCCAGGCCACAAGCAGCTCACTTTCTCTACGCCTGCTCTTCACCTTTCAGTTTATCCACTGTAGTGTACACACAGAAGAAAAGCTAATATTTCTTATGCAGTTTGTACTAATAACTTCGGTCTTTTGACAAGCACAGGGATGACTGTTTCTACATACGCATCTCTTTCTGCTGTGTATTTTTCTATAGCTTTATGCTACATCTAGTTTAAATGACAGTGATTTCAATGTAATGTATAAATGCATAGAATGTTATTTATGGTCTTTTGTTGTTCACATATATTTAGAGTCTGTCAGTTTCTACAGCACAGTCTGGCTATCAAATGTGAAAAGCACTGCAGACATGAAACCCACATTTGAAAACAATGAAGATGAGCATTAAAGATTTGTTGCTATAGATAAGAATGTTCTATATAAAAGACAGGACATTATACTGTGTGTGTGTGTGTGTGTGTGTGTGTGTAATACATATATATATATATATATATATATATATATATATATATATGTATATATATACATATACTGAGTCTGGTTCTGGCACTATATTGATGTACTGAGCAACAATTTTGGCTGAAAAATACGCAGCGGAAGGCCTCATTTACACGAACGTATTATACGCGCGTGCGACGCGCGTGCTTTGCACGCATGTCGTACGCACCTATATTAGTCAATGGGGCTGTTTAGACGATGCGTGAATTGCGCTCATTGCGTGTGCGCAGAAAAAAACTCACGACATGTTCTATAATCGTGCGTTTTTCGCGCACTCACGCACCCATTGAAGTCAATGGGTGCGTGAAAACCACGCATGCCGCACGGAAGCACTTCCGTGCGAACTGCGTGATTCGCGCAAGAGCTGTCAAACTCCTGAATGTAAACAGAAAAGCACCACGTGCTTTTCTGTTTACAAACATCCAAACGGAGTGTCAAATTCGAGATGAGCGCCCCCGAACTTCACCGGGTTCGGCCAAACTCGTTTTGACCGAAACCGGTAAAAAATGTTCGGGTACGCGACGTCAGGAGACAGTCACTGTCCACGGTGCTGAAAGCGTTAAACTGGTTCAGCACCATGGACAGTGACTTCCGCTCCGAAAATCCATGAACCTGTAAAAAAAAAAAGACGTTCTGACTTACCGATAACTCCGGTCCGACCTCCCGGGATGACAGTTCAGTCAAAGTGACAGCTGCAGCCAATCACAGGCCAAGCACAGGCTGCAGCCAATCACAGGCCAAGCACAGGCTGCAGCCAATCACAGGCCAAGCACAGGCTGCAGCCAATCACAGGCTGCAGCGGTCTCATGGACTGCGGCGTCATCCTGGGAGGTGGGGCCGGATGACAAGAGAGGGACGCGTCACCAAGGCAACGGCCGGGAGCCCGGACTGGGGGAAGCAGGAAGTTCTTGGTAAGTATGAAAGTCTTTTTTTATTCACAGGTTGGTGTATATTGTGTTCGGCATTCACTGTCGAGGGTGCTGAAATAGTTACTGCCGATCAGTTAACTCTTTCAGCACCTTGGACAGTGACGGGCGTCGACTAGCCTCATCAATATGATGGCGGCTGCGCGAAAATCACGCAGCCGCGCATCATACACGGATGACACACGGAGCTGCCAAGTGCCTTTTGCGCGCGCAAAACGCAGCGTTTTTTGCGCGCGCAAAACGCACACGCTCGTGTAAATGAGGCCTAAGACTGTTGCAGGCAAGTGGATGAGATTTAACAAATCCCGTCCACATGGTGCTGAATATTCTCCACACGGAACTTAGATGAACACTTCGGCAATATCTACAATGCATTCAATTTTACTGCCGCGTGTGACACACCGCAAAAGAGCCTACTGAGACTCTATAGCCCAAAAGCCCACATAAACCTGGAGCCAGCCCTGATCACTATACTGCATAATGCCGCTGTAAGCCGAATCCGTCAGTCATCTGGACTAATGGCTCAGCTAAGAGAGGCTCCTGTGTGCCTCGGAAACATAATATAACCCTAAGGCCTCATGCACACTTCCATCACCGTTTTATCGGCCGTTTTTGTCGGATCCGTGTGTCCGTTTTTGTTTCCGTGTGCACTCCGTTTCCGTTCCGTGTTTCCGTTTTACACGGACGTTGTGCTTCCGTTTGGCTTCTGTTTTTCCGTTTAAAAAATGGAAGGTAAACTTCATTTGAACTTGTCACATGTACCAGGAAACACCCTGTAATGGCAGGAAGGAGGTGAAGGGAACAAGTGAGCCCTAATCTACCCACCGCCCTGTCCCTGCCTACTTGCAACGACCCGCCCTAGGCGACGGGGTACAACTTGGCAGCGGTCCCTACGCTGTCTAAGTGCAAGGGAGTACAAACAGGGAACACGCAAGGGAATACAGTAGCCCACGGAACGCCGCGAGGAAACGGAGCGGTGAATGAGCCAGTCAGGATCAGAAAGTAGTGGAGTATACAAACGGGAGCACGGAGCAGAAGCAAGCCAGGGGCAGAGCAACGCAGGATAAACGGAACTGAAGCAAGGCAGAAGCACGGCAGAAGCACGGCAGAAGCAGGCTGGAGCAAGGCAGCAGTGGGGCCAGGAATCCAAGAAGAATAACAAGCAAGGAGGAAGAGAAAACGGCAGGTATAAATGGACAGGGGGCGGAGCTAACTCTGACTGACCAGGCCGCGATAGGCTCTCCCACTCCTGAGCCTGCCACCCTGATTGGTGGGAGCAGGTGTCAGTCTCAGAGGTCTGGCCTCAGGTGTCGACTGATTAATCCTGGGAGTATACCCAGACGTAGTGCCTGGCAGATCCTTTACACACCCATAGAAAGGTTACAAGAAATTTTTGGTGCTGTTTTCTGTAGCTTTCAGAGCATAGAGAACAGTTTGACATTACTCTGCTTGGCTAGGCAGAGAACCACCAGGACTCTGCCTATCTTGACTCTGGGTCCGCAGCCAGCTTTATCCAGAAAGACCTAGTGGATCTCCTCCAGTTGCCTACGACCTCCCTGGAGAGGCCATTGATCGTTACCTCGGTGAGTGGACTACCTCTGCTAGAAACAATTGTAGCTCCAAGTGGGAGCCCTTCATTCCAAGCTCATCTCATTTCTTGTTCTACACAAGGCCATCAATCCTGTGCTGCTGGGCCTGCCCTGGCTCCGACTACATGCCCCAGTTCTGGACTAGAATTCTGGAGAGATTCTCCAGTGGAGTTCCAAGTGCCTCAACCGCTGCCTGGAGCAGATCCATCCGGCCCAGCCTCCTCGGCCACAGTCATTGGCTGGATTGCCTTCTCATTATTCTCTGTTCTCGGATGTCTTTAGCAAGAAGGAGGCGCAGACACTGCCTCCACACCGGGCGCATGACCCGTGGTAGGGTAAACCCTCTCTCTTTGCCAGAGACTCAGTCGATGTCGGCCTATATTAAGGATAATTTTGAGAGGGGTTTCCTACGGAAGTCCTCCTCCCCGGCCGGAGCCGGGTTCTTCTTCGTCAAAAAGAAGGACGGATCTCTGCCACCCTGCATCGACTACCGGGGTCTCAACCAGATCACGGTCAAAAATAGATATCCGTTGCCATTGATTTCAGAACTTTTTGACCATATACGAGGAGCCAAGACAACCTAATCCGGATTTGCTGGGTGACGAATGGAAGACGGCATTTAACACCCGTGGCGGGCACTATGGATATCTGGTGATGCCCTTCTGCCTGTGTAAAACTCCCACGGTCTTCCAATAATTCGTCAATGGCATCTTCCAAGATCTCCTCTATGTTTATGTTGTGGTCTATCTCGATGACATCTTAATTTTTTGCCCAGACCCGATAACTCAGAGACATGTCCATCGAGTGCTGCTGAGATTGAGGGAGAATTGCCCGTATGCCAAGCTGTAAAAGTGCATGTTTGAGAGGAATTCTCTACCCTACCTGGGCTGCATAATCTTGGACCAAGGTCTCAAGATGGATCCAGCAAAAGTGAAGGCCATTCTGGAATGGCCACGTCCTCAAGGCTTAAGGTCCGTATAGCGTTTCCTGGGCATTTGCCAATTTCTACCAGCAGTTTATTCCAAGCTTCTCCTCACTGGCAGCTCCCATCTCTACCCTCACCAACAAAGGCATGAACGCCAAGGTGTGAACTCCAGAGTCTGAATCTGAATTTAATAGCCTAAAGAGTGCCTTCATGTCAGCTTCTACCCTCCATCATCCTGACGTATCTCGACAGTTTTCATTGGAGGTGGATGCCTCCTCGGTTGGTGCTGGCGTACTCCTATTCCAGAGAGGTCCCAAAGGCAAGGTACTGGTATGTGGCTATTACTTTAAACTCTTCTCTTCCGCAAAGCGCAACTACTCGATTGGGGATCAGGAGTTACTAGCCATCAAGTTGGCTCTGGAGGAATCTACTAGAGGGTGCAGCTCATCCCATCCTGATTTTTACTGACCACAAGAACCTCACTTATATCCAGATAGCCAAACGACTGAACCCCTGTCAAGCCAGGTGGTCGCTGTTCCTTGCCCGGTTCCAGTTTGATCTCCACTACCGCCTGGCCCGACAAGAATGTGAGGGCCGATGCCTTATCCAGGTCGTTCGAGACAGAGGACACCATGGAGTCTCCACAAAATATTATTTATCCATCCTGCATTATCTCTGTCAACCCTCTGCAAGTTGGAGACATCCCTCCGGGGAGGACTTTTGTGTGCCTGGCAGACAGAGGGAGAATCCTCTGCTGGGAATACAGCTCCAGACTGGCAGGTCACACGGGTAACTGTAAGACCCGAGACCTGATTGCCCGTCATTTCTGGTGGCCCACACTGCCCAAATACATCATGGACTTTGTTTCGTCCTGCACGATGTGCGCAGCTAACAAAGTTGCTCACTCCAAACCTGCTGGCCTGCTCCAGCCACTGCCTGTGCCCGATGTTCCCTGGCAGCATATAGCAATGGACTTTGTGATGGACCTAATTTCCTCTGCTGGATGCAGTACAGTCTGTGTGGTGGTGGACCAATTTTCGAAGATGGCTGATTTAATTCCGCTGACCAGCCTGCTTTCTGCTTCTCAACTGGCCAA
This sequence comes from Rhinoderma darwinii, assembly GCF_050947455.1. Lineage (NCBI taxonomy): Eukaryota > Metazoa > Chordata > Amphibia > Anura > Rhinodermatidae > Rhinoderma > Rhinoderma darwinii. The sequence goes on along the minus strand of NC_134688.1, from coordinate 215,440,598 downwards.
CCTCTTCATCCAACACATATTCCGCCTGTACGGCTTACCTCGGCATATCGTGTCTGATCGGGGAGTTCAGTTAGCCTCAAGGTTCTGGAGAGCCCTCTGTAAACTTCTCGATGTAAAGTTGTACTTTTCCTCCTACCATCCCCAGTCCAATGGTCAAGTCGAGAGGATCAATCAGATCATGGAGAACTACTTACAACACTTCATCTCCAGGCAGCATGATGACTGGGTGCAGCTTCTTCCTTGGGCCGAGTTCTCGTATAATAACCATACAAGCGAGTCCACAAGAACCACACCGTTCTTCATCGTCTACGGCCAACACCCATGAATCCCCCTCCCGGAGTCCGTTACATCTGAGGTGCCCACAGCTGATTCTGCTTTTAGGGACTTCCTGCAGATCTGGCAACAAACCCGATCCCCCATTCTGCTGTCGGTCGACCGCAAGAGAAGAAAGGCAGACACAAGGAGAAGAGAACCTCCCCATTTTCTTCCAAGTACCAAGGTCTGGCTGTCCTCTAGAAATATCCGGCTGAGGGTGCCATCATATAAGTTTGTTTCTCTGACCCTTCGAGATCTTACAACAGATCAACCCTGTCTCCTACAAGATTCGGCTGCCTCATACCTTCAAGATCCCCAACTCCTTCCATGCCTCCCTCCTGAAGCCTGTGGTTCTGAACAGCTACACCAAGTCCTGCTGTTGCCCCCAGCGGTTCATCGATACATTCGAGGTTAAGGAGATCCTGGACACCGAGTAGGAGGAAAAACTTTTTATTTGGTGTATTGAAGGGGGTTTGGTCCAGAAGAGAGGTCAAGGGAGCCAGAGGAGAACCTCAATGCTCCTACCCTCTGGAAGAAGTTTCTCTCCCGCTCAGGCCCCAAGAGGAGGGGGCGTATGAGGGGGGATACTGTGACACCCATGGCCATGGACCGTCGGGATTACTCACCCCCTGACGGCTGCAGCCATGGATGAGTGAGTGCTGGCCTGCTTCTCCTCCTCAGGAAACGCCAGCGCTCACTTCCGCTTCACTCTGCTGTGTCCCGTAAGGTGCGCTCGTGTCACGTTTGTGGACCCACTAGGCCATACCGCCGTAGCGGGGAGGCAGCTGGTCAGACAACAAGAAACCCCAGCAATACAATGTCCCACATAAGGGTACCTGGATAGTCCAGACAGTGGCCACAGCTCTGGTACAGATGGAAAAGGACGCAGCAGGTAACGCCAAATGTGGCAGATGACACAAGTGCCGCAGGTTGCGCCAGACGTGGTGAGTTCCTCCAGACGTGGCAGATGACACAGGATGTGGCGGATGACTTAGGATGTGACATGACTCCAACACTAATAGGCACAGGAACAAGAACAGCACGGGATGCAGGAACAGGTAACAAGGCACGGGTAACAACTGGAACGGGAAACACTAAGGGACCTATTGCAAGACAGACTGGGAAAACTAAAAATGCTCAGGCAAGGATCAGAAGGCCTAGGGCCTTCTTATAGACCAGGAAATTGTGGCAGTTGATGATGATGACAAATTCCTTTGTGCGCGTGCTGGCCCTTTAAGGCCGGGCACGAGCATACGCACGCACCCTTCGGGACACAGCAGACCGGAGTGGAAGTGAGCACTGGAATCTCCTAGGAAGGAGATGGGGAACAGCACTCATGGATCCATAGCTGCGGGCGTCGGGAGGTGTGTAAACCCGACGGCCCGTGGCCATGGATGTAACAGTATCCCCCTCTTTTATGCCCCCTTTTCTTGGGGCCAGAACGAGAGAGGAATTTTTTTATAAGAGCAGGGGCACTGAGGTTCTCTTCTGGCTCCCAGGACCTCTCCTCAGGACCAAACCCTCTCCAGTACACCAAATAGAAAGTCCTTCCTCCTACCCTCTTGCAGTCCAGAATCTCCTTCACCTCGAACACATCAGAAGAACCACTGGGAGCAACTGTGGAACTAGAAGTCTTGCGGAAGCGGATCCGGACCACAGGCTTCAGGGGGGACACATGAAAGGAGTTGCGGATTCTGAGGGCAGGAGGCAGCTGCAGCTTATAGGGGACAGGGTTTAATTGTTGCAGAATTTTAAAAGTACCAAGGAACCTGGGAGCAAACTTGTATGAATGCACCTTCAAACAAATGTTCCGAGAGGATTGCCAGACTTTGGTACTCGGAAGATACTGAGGCGGCTAATTTCTCCTTGTATCTGCTTTTCGCTTCATGCGATCGATTGCCAGCAAAATAGAGGACCGGGTCTGTTGCCAGATTTGCAGAAAGTCCCCATATACAGAGTCAGCAGCGGGTACTTGAGATGTGGTCGACACTGGAAGAGGGACTCTAGGATGTTGACTGAACACAATGTGAAGTGGAGCGGAAGTGGTGGACTCACTTGTGTGGTTGTTGTATGAAAACTCGGCCCATGGAAGAAGCTGTACCCAGTTATCGTGTTGTGATGAGTTGAAGTGGCGGAGATAATTCTCCATGATCTGGTTGATCCTCTCGTCTTGCCCATTGGACTGGGGGTGATAAGCTGAGGAAAATTCCAATCTCACATCCAGGAGTTTACAGAGGGCTCTCCAGAACATTGAAAAAAAACTGAACCCCCTGGTCGGACACAATGTGAAGAGGCAAGCCATGCAAGCGAAAGATGTGTAGAATGAAGAGACTCGCCAGTCGAGGAGCAGAAGGTAGGCCAATCAGCGGGATAAAATGTGCCATCTTAGAGAACCGGTCCACCACTACCCAGACGGTGTTGCTGCTGCTGAGGGGGGAAGGTCTGTGACAAAGTTCATCGCAATGTGCTGCCAGGGGACATTGGGCCACCAGAAGTGACGAGCAATCAGGTCTCGGGTTTTACGGACACCAGAGAGCCCAGCCAGTTTATAACTGTGTCCCCAGCGGAGAATTCTTCTCCTGTCTGCCAACCGAACAAAAGTCCTCCCCAGAGGGATGTCTCTAACCTGCAGAGGATTAGCAGTGATGATGCAGGAAAGGTCTATGATAGTCTGAAGGGACTCCACCGTGTCTTCCGTCTCAAACTATCTGGACAGGGCATTGGCCCTCACATTCTTGTCCGTGGGACGGTATTGGAGCACAAACTGGAAACGGGTGAAGAACAGCGACCGCCTGGCTTGACGGGGATTCAGTAGTTGAGCAGACTGAAGGTAAGGTTTTTGTGGTCGGTGAAGATCAGGATGGGGTGAGCTGCGCCCTCTAGAAGAAGTCTCCACTCCTCCAGAGCCAATTTGATGGCCAGTAGCTCCCGAGCTCCAATAGAGTAATTGCGCTCAGCAGAAGTAAAAAGTCTAAAATAGTAGCCACATACTACTGCCTTTCCTTTGGAGCTCCTCTGGAACAGAAGTGCAACTGCACCAACAGAGGAAGCGTCCACTTCCAGTGAGATCTGCCGAGATATGTCAGGATGATGGAGGATCGAAGCTGAAGTGAAGGCTCTTTTGAGGCTAATAAATGCGACTCTGCCTCTGGAGTCCACACCTTGGCGATCACACCCTTCTTTGTAAGGGTAGAGATGGGAGCCGTCAGAGATGAGAAGTTTGGAATAAACTGCCAGTAGAAATTGGTGAATACCAGGAACCGCTCTATGGCCCTTAAGCCTTGAGGACGTGGCCACTCCAGGACAGCTTTCACTTACTCAGGATCTATTTTGAGACCTTAATCCGAGATGATGTAGCCCAGGAAGGGCAGAGAACTCTTCTCAAAGACGCACTTCTCCAGCTTAGTGTATAAATGATTCTCCCTTAATCGTAGTAGAACCTGACGGACATGCCTCCGATGAGTCGTCGGATCTGGGGAGAAAACCAAAATATCATCGAGATAAAAAACAACACAGACTTAGAGGAAATCTCGGAAGATATCATTAACAAACTCCTGAAACACTGAGCGTTACACAGTCCGAAGTGCATCACTAGGTATTTGTAGTGCCTGTCCCGGGTGTTAAATGCCGTCTTCTATTCATCACCCCGGCGAATCCGGACTAGATTATAAGCACCCTGTAGGTCTAACTTAGAAAAAATGTTGGCTCCTCGTATGCGATCAAACAGCTCAGATATAAGTGGCAACGGGTATTTGTTCTTGACCGTGATCTGGTTGAGACCACGGTAGTCAATACAGGGTCGAAGGGTTCCATCCTTCTTTTTAATGAAGAAGAATCCAGCCCCGGCTGGGGAGGAAGACTTTCATATGAAACCCCGACATGGATAGAGACTCTGGCAAGGAGAGAGGATATATTTTACCACGAGGAGGGAGGCATTAGGAACCAGTTCAATGGGGCAGTCATAAGTCCGATGTGGAGGCAGCGTCTCAGCCTCCCTTTTGCTGAAAACATCTGCATACTGAGCAAACTGGGCAGGCAGTCCCGCCCATGACTGAGGCAGAGGAGGCTTGACAGGATGGATCTGCAAAAGACAACGACCAAGGCACTTAGAGCCCCATTGGAGAACCTCTCCAGAATTCCAGTCCAGGACTGGGGCATGTAGTCGAAGCCAAGGCAGGCCCAGCAGAACAGGGTTGATGGCCTTGGGCAAAACAAGGAAAGAAATAAGTTCAAAATGAAGGACTCCAACCTGGAGCTTTAACGGCTTGGTTTTAGAAACAATGGGACCAGGCAGAGGCAGTCCATTAACTGAGGCAACAGCCAAAGACGTCTCTAGGGGAACTGTGGGCAACTGAAGATGATCCACTAGCTCTTTCTGGATGAAGTTTGCAGCAGAACCAGGGTCAAGATAGGCAGAAACTTGATGCGTCCTCTCGCCGGATACTAGGGTCACAGGAATTGTCAACTTGGAACAGAATGCTTTATTAGGTACCGATCCATCTAGGGTTGTCTCTTCAATCAATTCTAGGCAATGGGGTCTCTCTGGCCTCTGGGGACACAGATACACAATATGGCTTCCGAGGCCGCAATACAAACAAAGTCCAGAAGTGCGTCTGCGTTGTTTCTCCTGGGTAGACAATTTGACATAGTTACTCTGCATAGGATCTTCTGGTGGGACGACTGAGGAGGTTTACTGGAAAGTAGAATCCAGCCTAGGAAGTCCTCTCTACCGGAGAACCTCTTGGGAACTCTCCCGGATCCCCATGTCAACCCGGAGGGCGAGTAGGATAAGATCGTCTAGGATAGAATCACAAGCAGCCAGCTCGTCCTTAATCCCTGAAGACAGTCCCTGCCAGAATGTGGCCACCAAAGCCTCGTTGTTCCAGGTCAATTCAGCAGCCAGGATACGGAACTGAATGGCATACTCGCACATGGAGAGGTGTCCCTGGTGTAGGGTCAGCAAGGGTGCAGCAGCCGAAGAAACTCTCCCAGGTTCCTCAAAGATTGAGCGGAAGGTCTGTAAGAAGCACTGCAAGTCACGGGTCTCTGGTCCCTGATGTTCCCACAGAGGAGTAGCATCATGCCAGGGCTTTGCCAGTAAGGAGAGAGATGATGAAGGCGATCCTGACGTCATTCGAAGAGAAGGACCTGGCATGTAGTCTGATTCAGGCATTGATTCAAAAATCTCCTGCAGGACCTCGGGTCTCCGTCATACCGTGGAGGTAGCGTAGGGGATCGGTACCGGTACAGACAGGAAGTGTAGCAGGAGGAACAGCAGGAATGGGTGCGGTGACGACTGTGGTAGGAACAAGCAGCCGATGGGCTATGGTGTTCACCGACAGGAGGAGATGGTCTTATCGTGACTGGTGATCCTCCATCTTCAAGGTCTCAGGTTTACCAGCGGGGTCCATGGCCTGAGCGTACTATCACCTAGCGGGTTTGTGGACCCACTAGGCCGTACCGCCGCAGCGGGGAGGCAGCTGGCCAAGCAACAGGAAACCCCAGCAATAAAATGTCCCGCACAAGGGTGCCTTGATAGACCAGACAGTGGCCGCAGCTCTGGTACAGATGGAGAAGGATGCAGCAGGTGGCGAGTTCCTCCGGACGTGGCAGATGACAATGGACGTGGCGGATTCCTCTGGACGTGGCAGATGATACAAGACGTGGCGGATGACAAAGGACGTGACACGACTCCGACACTAATAGGCATAGGAACAAGAACAGCACGGGATACAGGAACAGATAACAAGGCACAGGTAACAACTGGAACGGGAAACACTAAGGGGTCATTTGCAAGACAGACTGTGAAAACTAACAACACTCAGGCAAGGATCAGAAGGCCTGGGGCCTTCTTATAGACCAGAAAATCGTGGCAGTTGAAGATGGATTTCCTTTTTGACTTTAAGGCCGGGCACAAGCGTGCGCACGCACTCTTCGGGACACATCAGACCGGAGCGGAAATGAGCGCTGGCGTCTCCTAGGAAGGAGATGGGGACCAGTGCTCACGGATCCATGGCTGCGGGCGTCGGGAGGTGAGTAAACCAGATGCTACAGTGGGCACACTCATGCCCAGCCTTAAAGGGCCAGCGCGCGCCCCTGAATTGTGTACCGAATTAGCCCATGATCCCCCTGGACTATAAGAAGGGCCCTGCCCCTTCTTTCATTGCCTGAGCATTGTTGTGCTACCCGTGTTAGTCTTTGCAAATGGTCCCTTAGTGTTATCGAGTTCCCAGTGTTCCCGTTCCTGCTACCTGTATCCTGTGACCTGTGTTATCTTGTTCCTGTGTCGAAAAGAGTTGGAGTCATGTTGTGTTGTATACTACGCCTTCCGTGTTGGTGTCTGCCTGCTGCCAAGGTCCTATCCGAGCCTACCATCGTTACTGTCTGAAATTACCACAGGTAACCTTATCCGAACTATAGACTGTGACTTGGTACCCTGTGGGTCCACACACCCATCGTGCCACAGTCCAACCTATAAAATAAATAATAAAGAAAGTCTGCAATAGTGGTGCAACGGATAACAAATATAAAAACTAAGGATACTCCAGGAAATCAAAGGCATTGAAATCTGACAAATTAATTATAATTAATATAAACCCCCAATAAACGGTCAATGGTGAGCTACAAAATTCTTTAATTCCACTTTCACATACTGCAGACATGCATCCATGTAGAATCAATCTGCATATATGTTCCAGACAGCAGCATCACAATGAGAGTGAAACAGATAAAATTGTGTTTGAGGACAGCTATTAGTTCCAGCAATATTAGCAGGTTATTTGTTTGTGGCCATTTGACTATAAGCATATAGTATTTAGCTATGAGATATTAGCATTGCATTATGGGTTTCTTATTTACAATCAGTCTCTTGACACGAGAACATGAGCATCAAAAAACCTTCCATGCATATTCCATGGTAGCCCAGAACCTTTTTCATAGTGTGACATTCCATTTGGAAATGTTTCTCAGTGTGAGTCTGTCAGGATTCAGTCTAACACATCCTTCTCATCTCTCTCTGTGTCACCAATCTCATTTGTCAGGGTCACAGTAACAGTGTGAGGAATTAATAAGCTGTCCGCCAGCAAAGGGTTAAGAAACTGATAATAATGTCTGCTGCTTGGCAGCCCGTATTAGCCGGAAATCCCAAGCAGAGAGCTGGGGATAAAGCTCATGAAGCAAAACTGAATACCTACTCATATGTGATCATCTGTGGAGTATGATATATTGGCCTGAATTTCATCTGGATTACATTATTCTCCCTCTTAGAATTACCTACCTGTACATCCATTATGCAAGGAAATCTCTAGGTTTAGAGAGTTAAATGGCTGAGGGCTCTTCACACAGCCTGAGTGGTCTGGTGTTGCATAAATGCGCTGATCAGTCAAGATGAGAGAGGGCAGGAGGAAGAAATGAAAAAGAAAATGTGTTTGTAGTGGCTGCACCTGCTACAGATGGAAAGCAAATCTGAATAACCTTGGAGCCTGGTAGCTTGTCATTTAATTTGATTCCTACCTTTTCAGTATCAATTCAAGGTTGCGGCAATAAAATGTATAGTTAAAGCTATAATGGCCTTTTGTGCAAACAGTGACCCTTATTTACTTTCCTCTTCCTACAGAGTGTAGCTGCTCCGTCACATCGAATTCCATTCAGTAACTGCTATTCTGTCATTTATACGCTACTCACATTAATGATATTATTTCGAATATATAGGAGTTGCCAAATATAGTACAATGCATTGCCTCGGGATGCAAAGTATATGCACATTGCTTAGGCTCATTGACTATATTAGAATGAATTGAGTTTTATTGTTAGAAAATAAATTTTACCCTCAGTGAAAGGAAGATCTAGTTTAGACAATAAAGACATTATGATGCTAGTCTCCTGAGGCCTATCATTTGTTCATGAACTTGCCGTGCTGTAGAATTGTATCAGATTTTAAAAACAGGACAGAAATATTCTATTGGACTTTGAGGAACAAGAAGATTTCAAATTTGTAGATTTTTGCAGATGACTGGATGCATCTAATAATACCGATATTGAAGCCATGAGCTTTAAATGCTTAAAGAGAACCTTTGTGCAGTTGAGTGCAGCATGTAATGGACAGGGCTGCACAAACCCTGGGACACTATACATTTTCTTCCTATCTTTCTCTGATATTTAAATAACCCCCTGAACTGTCAATGGGGCATGTAATTGGCAAGGGGTCCTGTAACATTGCTGTGACACTGTCTAATCAGCTACGGACTGTGTCACAGCTAGAGCTGTTCCATGGCGATCTCTCTCCCTCTCTCTAGAGAGAGAGAGAGATCAAACAGTCTTATCCTTGTCTGCCGAGAGCTGAAGAGTGAGTGAGAGTGTGCGCGCATGCACGCACAGCTCCGAGATGCGCATGCACGCGCACACGCTCTCCTCTCTCCAGCTCTTGATCTGGCACTGCCCATAGCTGATTGGACAGTGTCACAGCGATGTTACACGCCCCCTTGACCTTACACGCCCCATTGACAGTTCAGGGGGTTATTTAAATATTGAGCGCCAAATATAACGGCACCAATATCTAAAGAAAGGAGGAGGGTTGGAAAAAAATGGAAAGTGCCCCAGGGTATGTACAGCCCTGCGTATTACATGCTGCACTCAGCTGCATATGTATTGGCAGGTTAAAGGTTCCCTTTATGGGTCCTAAACCCGCACCTGTTTACATTTAAGATGGCTTTTGAACATGCTGACTGAGTAATCGGCCAACCGAATGCCTGGTGCTCAGCAGTCAGGGACTGACCGGGGACTCTAGAGAGAAGTTTTAAGTGGTTTTCACGGCTTCTGTTTTCTCTGTTCTCACATACACATCGCTCAGTGAGTGCTCAATCAATGCTGCTGCCTGTATTGGTCCTGGTGGTCAATGTGATGCGAGGATGCTGGGAGCAGGAGAGAGCTGCTGGGTCTAACTACACCTATAATAATAAAAATGAGCTCCCAGTATCATTTTGTCTGGTGGGCCTAAAAAGCCCCAATCCAAGATTGACCACTGGTGTCTATGCTTCTATGCTGTGCCAATGCCCATCTGTGGCGAGCCAGACTTTATCTCCCAGGAGTGCAATGTGTCCTGGGTGTCGATGTTTGAGAGAAGTAGGTTCTATTAAAATTCTGTCCAGATATCCTAGAAATTCAAAGAGGCATCCATGACTGCTGGTAACAGAGGCTGCACCACAAGAGGAAGAGGGATGATAGATCATTGACTAATATACATTTCAAAAGGAGATTTACCAGAGGACCTGATTGACATGTTTGTCTGCCCATTACTTTAGGGGTGATAACTGAAAGAGAAATCCAAAGAAACATTTAAATAAACTCCTCGATCAGAAAAAATATGTTGAGGTAGGCCATGAATAAGATAGATTTCCATGAAGAAAATCTGCTAGTCGTGAGGCCAAGGGTAAGCTGGGCAATGTAGCAAAATAAGTATTCGGCACACAAATTTGTGATTTTAGCAAATCTTTACATTTTTATTTTATCATTAGTCAATGCCAGAGGTTTAGTGCGACGTTTCGGTCAAAATTTAGGCCTTCATCAGGCACTTATTCCTCCTGGTGTCTGGAGTATCCAGTCGTTTGCGCTGCTTGTTTTAGTAGCGGCTAACCGCTGTATTCGACTGGATACTGGATACTCCAGACACCAGGAGGAATAAGTGCCTGATGAAGGTCTAAATTTAGACCAAAACGTTGCACTAAACCTCTTTCATCGACTAATGATAAAATAAAAATTTAAAGATTTGCTAAAATCACGAATTTGTGTGCCGAATACTTCTTTTGCTACGTGATTGGGTTGGGACCCTATTCGTGCACCTACCCAGGTCTTGTGCGCTCTGAACTAACACATAAGCTGGGCAATGGTTCAAAGTGAGCTATTTTAGAGAATGATCCCAATCCTCCTAGACGGTGGTAAAGCCTTGAGCTCGGGTTTTAGTTACGATGCCTATGGAAAGAACAGTCCAGGTTCAGTAGGAATCAACAGTGGTTGGTGAAGACCAGAAAGTGCCTAACTGGAGAGTTTAACCTCTTTGTCTCCAATCTGACCACCAATAGTGGACCATCCAGTCTGAGGATTTACAGTGGAAACTTCGGTTGCAGCAAGAATGCAACTGGGATCAATAATGTGTGCTGAATCTTCATTAAGAGAGTTGCTGGAGAAATAGATGGATTTGGAGAGCGTGTCTGCTCTGCAAAATCAAATAGCGAAAAGAAAAGTACCCAACGTGCCTGATGTGGATTACGCCTACAGGCCAAAAGGATTCTAGCTTCTTGTGATCAGCAAAAATGGTGGCGGAAAAAAGATGTCATTATTCTTCCAAGGCGAGTTTCACTGTCAGTGGCTCATGGTCATCGACAGCATAATTTTCTCAGCGGAAGAAAATTATTTAGAGAAGAAACCACAGAAAGTATACTTGTTCATGCCGGAGTGTTGACAGCAGGGTTAAAATAACAGCCACATCGCGGAACTAGAGAGAAGAGGGATTCCGACACAGACCCCTGCACTCAATTGTATCCAGGTCCTTTAAACTTGGATACAATTAAGCAGTCTGTTTGGTGCTGGTGAGGCAAGTGAACCATCAGTTCCCTTGCCCATCATTCAGCACTTTCCTGTGATGCAGGTGGCACAATGTTATCATCACGCCGCCTGCGTCATTCCGCTCGAGCAGACCTGGCCAAAAAGGAGCCAGGCTTTCATTGCTGGATAACAACCTTGGAACGAGATGAGGTGAGAATGTTTGTGGCTAATATGTACAGGGCACTATTTGGCACAATCTAAAAAGGATGCCCGATCTACACAGGCCGGGGCACTATGTGACACCTCCTACAGGGGGCACAGTGTTTCACTCTACAGGAGGCACTCTGTGGCATCATCTAAAGTAGCTCTTTGTGTGTCAATCTCTACAAGGAGGACTGTGTGCGGGGCACTCTCTACAAGGTACTCTGTGTGTGGCACTCTCTACAGGGGTCTCTGTGTGTTCCGCATTTTCAACTGGGGGCACTTTGTGGCATTATCTACCAGGAGCACAGCATATGGCACTCTCTACAGGGGCGTTTGTGTGTGTGGCACTTTATTTGCATGGGGCACAGCTCGTGGCATTATTTTCAGAGGCACAATGTATAGCACTTGTAAAGGGAAGTATGTCCCCGCCTTTAATGGAGATGGAGGGGGGGGGGTGTATGTATATGCATGTGTGTGTATATGTATATATATATATATATATATATATATATGTATATATATAACCCTTGTTTACCTGCATATCCCCTGGTAACCCTTTTACCCTTAATGTACAGGGATAGTTATTGCTAGGATGGAGTGGGACAGAAATAGTGAGCGTGTATTGCATTATAACCGTATTCTATGAATGTTTAGGTAAGTGGGTGGCGGTATAGATTAGGATTGTGATGCCGTGTTTATACTGTACTACGTATAGTGTGAGTATACTCAGTATATAGTATCTTGTTATATGTATTGGGTATACTGATACTATACTGTGATCAGTTACTGTGTTCTGTGTTTGGTGTATTTTATATGTAAGTGTGATTATTGTTAGTAATAAATAAAACCCTTTATTTACTACACAATTGTATTTATTGAGTCTTATTCCCATGAGTAGCAGCAAAGCAAGTAGATTAACGTTAATATAAGGAAGAGGTAGGGGAACTAGGCATAACCCTAGTGACCCTGTTTATAAAGGATGTAGTAATAGTGGGCGACACAAGCAAGCGAAAGCCGCTAGTATACCAGCCCCTTAACAGCACTCTTTAACAGGCACAGTGAGTTTGCCCTTTATCTTTTTTAGGACACAGCATGTGGCACTATATTTATAGTGCACTGCATGGGTAATGCTTTATTTTCAGGGAGCACAGTGTGTGACACGATTGTATTTGTGGCACAATCTGTTGCGATGTATTCAGGGGCACAGTATGTGGCAGTTTATTTAGGGACACAGTATACAGTACTATAATATTCAAGGGCGTAGTCTATTTTGTCTTAGTTAACAGATGCAGATATTTTGTAAAAGTGAGGAGTCGAAGACATCTAAATGACAAACTCTGCAGAGATGTGTCATGATCGGGAGAAGACATCATGGCAGTCTGCAACGAATGGAGAAGAAAATAGAGTGAAAGACTTCAGTCAGAGAGCACATCAGCTGTGAGTCACTGAATGTAAATGTTAATTCTTCCTCTGACTTTGTCTGACCAGTACTGTAGTCACTCGTGAGGTCTACAGCAGGAGTCTCAAGCACGCGGCCCGTGGGCCTCATGCGGCCCCTGAGGCTGTCATTTGCGGCCCACGAGACAGAGCCGCTAGTATCGGCTCTGCTCCGGGACTCTGTGGAATTCCCTGACATCGCTGTCCATATATGGACACGCGATGTCTGGGGCTTCCCCAGAGCCTGAGTCCCGGGCAGAGCACTAGTGTAGGCTCTGCTCCGGGAGTCTGTGGAATCCCCTGAAATGTTTAGGGCTTCCCCAGAGCTGGACAGTGATGTCAGGATCTACATAGGGCACTGTGGAATTATCTACAGAGGGCACTGTGGGTGTGTGGCAGTATCTACAGAGGACACTGGCATTATCTAGGGGTGTGTGGCATTATATACAGAGGGCACTGTGGCAGGATCTACAGAGGGCACTATGGCAGGATCTACAGAGGGCACTGTGACATTATCTACAGAGGGCACTGTGGTAGTATCTACAGAGGGCTCTGTGGCACTATCTAAAAAGGGGTTGCCCAATCTTGACATTTGTGTGTCTGCCAAACGCTGCCAACTGAGCCGCCTGACTGCATTTAGCGACACTTAAGTATATATAAGCCCAAGAAAAGTACTCCGCCCTAATTAATCAGACAAAGATAAAGGATGGCCAAATCCAGACTCAGACCAAAGGCATTGCCTAGCAACGCCCAAACATAGAGATAACAGAAATCATTGATTAACAGCAGTCCTGCTGCTAATTATAACAATAAGCTTGGTTCTGGTGCTGTATATATGTTCTGAGCTTGGTTATGGTTCTATATTTGTGTACAGGGCTTGGTTCTGCTACTATAATTTTGTACTGAGCTTGGTTTTGATGCTGTATTTATGTATTGAGCTCTGTTCTGGTACTATATTTATGTACACAGATTTAATCTGGCAAAGGCAAGGAAATAGACCAGCACTGCTCCAGCTCTTGGCGCACCATAAGTCCCAGCACCATACACGCATCACAATCCTTAACGGGTTTCACGTTAATTCACAACAGGTGGTGCTTAGTGGGGTGTAAGAAAAGAGCTTGAAATGCAATATAGAAGAAAGGATTCCACGGCACGCACCATTTTGTAAAATCTTATTTTTTATTAAGGCAAACGAAGGGCAAAATGAATACACAAGCATACGGCCGTTTCACGTGTACTGACGCTTTTTCAAGGTCTTTGCGTTGCGGCAGACCACGCACCCTTATATACAAACAGGAGGACTTTAATCATCGAACAAACGTTACAAACATATAAAACGCATAAAATATAACATTTGGTCTGCACCATCACAGTGTAGTTACAATACTATATAAGGTTACAAGTTTGACGGTACAATGTTAAGTTAGAAAGGAACTTAAATCATTAAGACCCAACGGTCCCAGAGCTTCCACTCGCAAAATAAGTTCAGCTTCTGCTTAAAGCAATACATTGTGTTTGATGCCTCCCGAGATACACTGTTTAATAACATTGATACCAACAAAAGAAATTTCCATAAAGTTACCACTATGATGAGTGAGCATATGTTCCATCAGATGCGAGGAACCCTCCCCTGCAGGGGCGTAACTAGGAAAGACTGAGCCCCATAGCAAACTTTTGACTGGTGGCCCCCTCCGCTGGGTATCACACAACCCCCCCTTTGTAGATAGTGCCTCCCTATAGATTCCACCACACGGCGACCCCTATAGATAGCACCATACACAGCTCCCTGTAGATAGCGCCATACACAGCCCCATGTAGATAACGCCATACAGCCCCCCTGTAGATAACACCATACAGCCCCCTGTAGATAATGCCATACAGCCCCCCTGTAGATAACGCCATACAGCCCCCCCTGTAGATAACGCCATACAGCCCCACCTGTAGATAACGCCATACAGATCCCCCTGTAGATAACGCCATACAGACCACCCCCTGTAGATAACGCCATACAGACCCCCTCTGTAGATAACGCCATACAGATCCCCCTGTAGATAACGCCATACAGACCACCCCCTGTAGATAACACCATACAGACCTCCCCTGTAGATAACGCCATACAGAAAAAAATGGCCTATAGTTTGTCCTACAAAAGACATGCATCCCCTATCCACAGTATAGGGGATACATGAGTGATCATTAGCAGTGATAAGGAGAACGGGGGACCGAAAGTCCCCCGAAGTTCTCCATGACAAACCTCGGACTTCCGCCGTCTGCGCAGTTCAATAAAAATGAAAGGAGCGCTGCTCATGCATGCGCACAAGCACGACCGGTGCGCAAGTAATTTCTATGGAGCTGCAGACAGACCCCGGAAGTACGAGGTTTGTCATGGAGAACTTCGGGGGACTGTCGAGGGCGTCCCAGCGATCACACATGTATTCCCTATCCTGTGGATAGGGAATGCCTGTCTTATGTAGGAACAACTCCTTCAGTGGCATCGCACTGTAGCAGCCATAGCAGCTGCTAACGGAGCTTCTGGCCATGGGGGGGCCGTGCTGGCTGGTGGCATGGGCCCCCTCATGCTGCGGGCCCCGTAGCAGCTGCTACGGCTGTTATAGCGGTAGTTACGCCACTTCTCCCCTGTAACTAACAGTCGTATTTGGTCCCCAAATCCCTTGAACATCGGGCGGATAGTCCACCCGATGTAGAAGAGACCACAGGAACACATTAAGATGTATACGATAAATTTGGTTCTGCGCGTGATCACACTGTCGACTGCCCCCTAATTTAAGGTACCTCGACCGTTTCAGTTGGCTGCAGAACCTACAATGCCCATGTGACACCCATGGCCGCGGACCATTGGGATTATTCACCTCCCGATGGCCGCAGCCATGGTTCAGTTAGCAATGGCCCGCATCTCCTTCTTAGGAGACACCAGCGCTCACTTCCACTTCGCTCTGCTATGTCCCGTAAAGAGCCAGCGCGCGCACCTGAATTGTATATCAAATTAGCCCATGATCCCCCTGGCCTTGCCCCTTCCTTCATTGCCTGAGCATTGTTGTGTTTACCCGTGCTAGTCTTTGCAAATGGTCCCTTAGTGTTTTCCAGTTCCCAGTGTTCCCGTACCTGCTACCTGTATCCTGTATCTCGTGCTAGCTTGTTCCTGTGCCATTGAGAGTTGGAGTCATGTTGTGCCATATACTATGCCTTCCGTGTTACACCACGCCTGGTGTCTGCCTGCTGCCAAGGTCTCATCCGAGCCTACCATCGCTACTGTGAAGATACCACAGGTACCCTTATTCGAACTATAGTCTTTGACTTGGTATCCTGTTGGCCAGCTGCTATCCCGCTACGGCGGAACGGCCCAGCGGGCCCACGCACCCATCGTGACAGCCCATACTTATAATTCCCTGTTTGGATAACATTGCCAAGCCAGGTTTTTTTTTGGGGGGGGGGGGTTGTTGTGTAAAGTGTTCTTTAAAAAGAATATCTCTTAAATTAGTATACCCTTTAAACGAGACAAACAGTTGTCTAGCCGCAACTAGAGTAGAGGATAATTTTCAATCACATGCCAATTCTTTCTAATTGCCGAACTTATGACATTCCCCATAGGCCATGTCGTAATGAGAAAGCAAATATTTTCTTATTTTTAGTTTTATGGTTACTACTTTCACTTCTGTTACCTTTTATTCCCAACAGTTCTTCCCTGTTTTGATATCTCACCTTATCCCAAGTGATATATAAAACCATATCTGGATATCCTCTTGCTTTAAACTTCTCAAATAGCTCTTCAGCTTGTAAATCAAATATCACCTCATCACTATTTATTCTCCTAAGTCTCAGAAATTGCCCATAAGGTAAAGGCCTTTTCACATGAAATGGATAATAGCTATCGAACTGCAGTAAAGAAATTGTAGATGTAGGTTTACAGTAGCAATTAGTCATCAATTCTCCCCCTATTGCTGTGATGGGTATGTCTAGAAATTCAATAGTATTGGCTACAAACTCACTGGTAAATTTCATATTCACCTGATTGTCACTAATATACTGTACAAAATCAGAGAATTCTTGCGGAGTACCAGACCAAACTATGAAAATATTGTCAATATAACGCAAATATAATTGTAAGGATAAAAAATATTGTAGATCTTATCTTCAACCTCTGAAATTGGCCAATGTCAAGAATTTGATGAGAGAAATCTGAGATACATTATCGATAATAATTGGTGAAGCCAAGTAATCTGTAGAGCATTGAGACCCACTGCTGGTTAAGGCCAGTTCTAAACAGCTTTATCAAGGCTGACCACCTTGATACAACAAAACAGCTTAGGCTTCATTCACATCTGCATCAGGGCTGTGTTCATGGGTTCCGTCTGAGCCTTCTGTCAGGGGAACCCATGAACGGAACCCTGACCGAAACAAAAGGCAACCATAGGTTTCTGTTTGCATCACTATTGATTAAAATGGTGATGGATCCGGAGCAAATGTTTTCTATTTTTTTAGGGTTCTGTCGCATTGACGGAATCAATACCATAGTCGACTGTGCTATTCATTCTGTCAAAACGGCGGAACCCTTTACCCCTTCAAGACACAGCCTGTTTTGGCATTCAGGACACAGCCAATTTTTTCAAATCTGACATGTTTCACTTTATGTACTAATAACTTCGGAATGCTTTTACCTATCCAAGCGATTCTGAGATTGTTTTCTCGTGACTCATTGGACTTTATGTTACTGGCAAAATTTGCTCGATACATTAAGTATTTAATTGTGAAAAACACCAAAATTTAGCGAAAAATTGCAAAAAGTAGAATTTTTCTAAATTTATATGTATCTGCTTGTAAGACAGGCAGTTATAACACACAAAATTGTTGCTAATTAACATCACCCATATGTCTACTTTAGATTGGTATCGTTTTTTGAACATCCTTTTATTTTTCTATGACATCACAAGGCTTAGAACTTTAGCAGCAATTTCTCACATTTTCAAGAAAATTTCAAAAGGCTATTTTTACAGGGGCCAGTTAAGTTGTGAAGTGTATTTTAGGGCCTTATATATTAGAAACCCTCGATAAGTCACCCATTTTAAAAACTTCACCCCTCAAAGTATTCAAAACAGCATTTAGAAAGTTTCTTAACCCTTTAGATGTTTCACAGGAATTAAGGCAAAGTAGATTTGAAATTTTCAAATTTGTTATTTTTTTTTCAGAAATTCATTTTTCATCTATTTTTTTTGTAACACAGAAAGTTTTACCAAAGAAATGCAACTCAATATGTATTGCACAGATTAATCACTTTTTAGAAATACCCCACATGTGGCCCTAGTGCACTTATTGACTGAAGCACTGGCCTCAGAAGCAAAGGAGCACCTAGAGGATTTTGGGGCCTCCTTTTTATTAGAAAATATTTTAGGCTCCATGTCGGGCCTGAAAGGCTCTTGCGGCACCAAAACAGTGAAAATCCCCCAAAAGTGACCCCATTTTGGAAACTATACCCCTTGAGGAAATTATCTAGGGGTATAGTGAGCATTTTGACCACCGCAGGTTTTTTGCAGAAATTATTGGAAGTAGGCCGTGAAAATGAAAATCTACATTCTTTCAAAGAAAATGTAGGTTTAGCTAATTTTTTCTAATTTACACAAGGACTAAAAGGAGAAAATGCACCACTACTTTTCTAAAACAATTTCTCCCGAGTAAAACAATACCCGCATGTGGTCATAAACGGCTGTTTAGCGCCATTTGGCTTTTGGAGCTCAAATTTAGCAGGAATGGTTTGCGGAGACCACGTCGCATTTGCAAATCCCCTAAGGGACCAAAACAGTGAAAACACCAAAAAAGTGACTCCATTTAGGAAACTACACCCCTTGAAGAATCCATCTAGGGGTGTAGTGAGCATTTTGAACCCACAGGGGTTTCATAGATTTTATTAGAATTGGGCAGTGAAGATAAAAGAATATCCTTTTTTTCCAATAAGACGTAGCTTTAGCTCAACATTTTTCATTTTCTCAACAAATAAAGGAATAAAAGAACCCCAACATTTGTAAAGCAACTTCTCTGGAGTACGGCAATACCCCATTTGTGGTCATAAACTGCTGTTTGGGCATACGGCAAGGATCAGAAGAGAAGGAGCGCCATTTGGCTTTTGGAGCGCAGATTTTGCTGGATTGGTTTCTTGACACCATGTCACTTTTGCAAAGCTCCTAAGGTACCAGTACAGTGGAAACTCCCCAAAAGTGACTCGATTCACGAAACTACACCCCTTGAGGAATTAATCTAGGGGTGTAGTGAGCATTTTGACCCCACAGGAGTTTCATAGATTTTATTAGAATTGGGCAGTGAAAATAAAAAAAATCCTTTTTCTTCAATAAGACGTAGTTTTAGCTGAAAATGTTTCAAATTCTCAACAAATAAATGAAAAAAAGCACCCCAACACTTGTAAAGCAACTTCTCCTGTGTACGGCAATACCACATATGTGGTCATAAACTGCTATTTGGGCACAGAGTAGGGCTCAGAAGGGAAGGAGTGCCATTTGGCTTTTGGAGAACAGATTTTGCTGGATTGGTTTCTGGTCGCTATGTCGCATTTGCAAAGTCCCTGTGAGACCAAAACAGTGGAAACCCCCCAGAAGTGACCCCATTTTGGAAACTACACCCCTCAAGGTGTAGTGAGCATATTAACCCCACAGGTGATTGGCAGAAATTGGTGTGCACTCGATGTTGCAGAGTGAAAATGGTTTTTCAATAGATATGCCAATATGTCGTGCCCAGCTTGTGCCACTGGAGACACACACCCCAAAAATTGTTAAAAGGGTTCTCCCGGGTATGGCGATGCCATATATGTGGAAGTAAACTGCTGTTTGGGCACACTGTAGGGTTCAGAAGGGAGGTAGCGCCATTTTGCTTTTGGAGCGTGGATTTTGCTTGTAGTAGTTTTGTTTTGAGTCTTACTGGGGTTTCCGTTTATAATGTGGGGGTACATGTAAGGCGGGCGGAGTATATAAGGGCATAGTCAGGTGGTATAGTGGGGTAAAAGAAAACAATAAAATAATTCATAGATGTGTGTTATGCTGTGAAACAATCCTTTCAGCACAGGCCGGTGTCGCACTAATAAATGGTCTTTACTTATTCCCCTTTTGGTCCACACTCGGCACCTTTGAAGTTTGGGGAATTTTGCTGGGAAGTGTTGTCCTGTTATAATACGGGCCCCTCACTTCCAGCAGATATGTTTTGGCCCTCCCCTTCCTGGTTCCCTAATTTTAGGGGCCTTGATAATTCGCTACTTGAAACAGAAGAAACGTTCCCCTCGGGCCGGCACAACTGCATATTTTTATTTCCTGGCTTATTGGTGCCTTGACTAATTTTATTTTTTCATAGACGTAGTGGTATGAGGGCTGTTTTTTTTGTGAGACGAGCTGTAGTTTTTATTGGTACCATTTTGGGGTACATGCGAGTTTTTGATCACTTGTTATCATTTTTTTTTTGGGAGGCAAAGTGACCAAAAAACAGCAATTCTGGCATATTTTTTTAGTTCTTTTTATACAGCGTTCACCACGCATTATAAATTACATGTTAGCTTTATTCTGCGGGTCAGTCCGATTCCGGTAATAATTAATTTATAGCACTTTTTTATGTTTTACAACTTTTTGCACAATAAAATAACTTTTGTAAAGAGAATGGAGTTTTTCTGTCGCCAAGTTGTGAGAGCCATAACGGTTTTAAATTTTTCGTCGACGGAGCTGTATGAGGGCTTGTTTTTAGCGAGACAAGTTATAGTTTTTATAGGTACCATTTTTAGGTACATGCGACTTTTTGATCACTTTTTATTTCAATTTTTGGAAGACAAAGTGACCAAAAAATAGCAATTATGTCAGTATTTTTTAGTTATTTTCTTTACGGCGTTCACTGTGTGGAATATATAACATAATATTTTTATAGTTAAGGTCGTTACGGTCGCAGCGATACCAAATATGCATGGCTTTATTATTTTTTTCAATAATAAATGACTTGATAAGGGAAAAAGGGCGATTGTGTTTTGTGTTATTATTTTAACTTTTATTTTTACTTTTTTTTACACTTTTCTTTAGTCCCACTAGGGGACTTGAAGGTCCAACTGTTTGTTTGATGTTCTAATACATTGCACTACCTATGTAGTGCAATGTATTAGAACTGTCAGTTATTCACTGACAGCAAGCCGATCAGGCTCCGCCTCCGGGCGGGGCCTAATCGGCTTACTTAATGGCAGATAGGAAGCAATTGTTAGGGCTCCTGTTGCCATTGTAACAGTCGCCAGCCTTGCCATCGCATAGCAAGGCTGCCGATTTGCTACAAACCTCTAGGATGCAGCGATCACAATGGATCGCTGCATCGAAGGGGTTAATGCCAGCTGCTTTTCCTGGCGATTGATCGGGGTTTCCTCTGTAACATACAGCGGACACCTACTGCTGATGACGCCGGCTCAGCTTCTGAACCGGAAGCTGAGCCGGCGCCATCTTGCCTATGGTAACGGAAGCCTCCTGTGCCCCGCCGGCGACGGGGCATAGGAGGATTCCGTTACTGGCGGACCGGGAGGTAAGTATTACCCCTCCGATCGCCTTTGCAGCCACCGGCAACCCAGCGATCACGTTGCTGGGGTGCCGGTGGCTATAAACTCCTCACATGCTGCAATCTCTATTGAACGCAGCATGTGAGGGGTTAATCGGTCAGATCAGAGGCTAGCTCCAGTCCTGGCCGATACCCCAGGGTGCCAGCTGTAACATACAGCTGTCACCCGGCGGTGATGTCGCTGGCTTAGTTCCTGAGCCAGCTCCATCTGTTTCACGTACAGTTACGTGGAGATGCGGGAAAAGACCATCTCCCATCACGTAACTGTACGTGAAATTGCGGGAAGGGGTTAATCAATAGTGACAAACATTTGCATTGGACCTGTCACTATTGAAATCAAAGGTGATGCAACCTATGGTTTGCGTTTGTTAGTCAGGGATCCGTTCATGGGATTGGTGGGGGTCCGAGTACTGAGACCCCCCCCCCCCACCAATCGCTAGAATGAAGCAGCTGAAGCGCTCGTGTGAGCGCTCAGCCACTTCGTGTCTGTTCGGCTTTTTCAGGAAAGCCAATGTATCTGAGTACAGGCTCATAGACTTTCTATTGAGACCATACACCGATAGATTTATTTCCGGAAAAAGCCGAACAGAGCGCTTCAGCTGCTTCATTCTAGCAATTCGTGGGGGTCTCAGTGCTCGGACACCCACCAATCCAAACTTCTGACATGTCAATATGACATGTCAGAAGTTTGTCAAACGTTTAGCTACACTTTAAAGAACAGCTGTAACAGATTTCTGTTATTAAATAAAATCTAATTTAACCAGTGATAGTCAATGCAGGGTCTCAATGATCCATCCTTCTTGATGTTGAAAGAGCATGGCCCCAGCAGGAGAAGTGAATTTTCTAATAAAATGTATTTTAAAATTTTCAGGGACGTATGCCAACAGTGCCTTAGTAAGAGGCAGGTGCAGTGGGTAAGGCCAACCTGTGGTAGGTTCATGAACCATAAAAAAGTGGAGAAGCACAATCGTAAGGATTATGTTTAGTGTAAGTCTCTGTTTTTTGTTTAAGACATCCACACAGGCCAGATATTGAGGTGGAATTCCGGGCACCTAATAGAGAGTGCCATGACAGAGTCGACAGATACTGGTCAAGCTTTGGAAACCGTAAAATCCCCAGCTAGTAATCCCCCAGCCAGAAGACCAATCTATAGGTAGACAGTCGCGTCTATGGTAGCCCAAGCGGTACTGAAGTTTTGTAACATTAAAGAAACAGAAAGGAGATTTCTATGGTATGGGGGGGGGGGGGGGGTCGACTTGAAGCCGAATAGCTTCCCTACGAATGGATGAACTATTAATAGCTTGACAAAGGCAGTTGCATCTGCCGAAACATTGCACTGTATGCACTTTATGATTGTTGCTGTTTAATTAAAAAAACAGCAACTTGCTTTACACCTTGAAGAGACGTCTGTGGTGCTGTGTCCTTTTGGTCGTATATGATCTATTAATGGAAGTGAGATGCAAGGGTCTTTGATGGGACAAGATTGAAATGCAAATCTTTTGGGCAAAAAAGTTGCTTGAGGAAGTTCCCTGCATCTCCAGAGTCAACAAAGGCCTTGGAATATTCTTGATGGCCCCTAAAGGCTAGAATGACAGATACAAGAGCCCACTAGGTGCTCCTTTGCTTCTTAGGCCTGTGCTTCAGTCCATTAGCCCACTATGGCCACATGTTGGGTATTTCTATATGGGTAATAATTTTTTAGTTGTATTTCTCTGGTAAAAACTTCTATGTTACAGGAAAAAAAAAAGGATAAAAAATGTATTTCTGCAAAAGAAATTACATTTGTAAATTTCACTTCTGATTTGCTTTAATTCCAGTGAAAAGCCTAAAGGGCTAAGAAACTTTTTAAATGCTGTTTTGAATACTTTAAGCGGTGCAATTTTTAAAATGGGGGTTTGTAAAGTATGGGCCACTCAAAGCCACTTCAGAACTGAACTGGTCACTGAAAAAATAACATTTTGACATTTTCTTGAAAATGTGAGAAATTTCTGTGTTATGGAATAACTAGTTGAGCAATTCTCAGAGTGAAAGTTGATGGAATTGTTCTATGAGCGATTCCCCAAAGGCAGCTGGAGACTATCTGGAACAAGCGTGCAAGTAAATTTGCTACCTCAAATCCGTCCCAACTCTGATCAGCGGAGTCTAAGGCTACTCCATGGTCTTCACCAGAGCCCACAGCAAGGTAGGTTGGAATTGGCTGCATAGAACCTAGGTTGCTTTAACAGAGTTCGGTGTTGGACAAAAGGTGCAATGCAGGCAATACCAGAACAGTTAATAAGACAGCCACAGGGAAAACAAAAAGCCCAAATCACAAAGCTAGAGGATATCAGGAATTTCCGAGGTCAAAACAAGCCGGGAGCAGAATGTCCAAAACAGTAATCAAAGGGTAAATCCAGAGACAAGACGAGGTCCAGTTCCAAAAGTCAAAATAGAAAAAGGTACAGGGTATAATCAGAAGCTTGATCAAACACATGCAAACAAGGAGAATCACAAGCAAAGAAGACAGAACTAACACAGATTTAAATACTCTACCCTTCAATCTGATAGGAAGAAAGACAGAGAAGTGAGATAGGCTCTGCAAACTAAAATCAGAGCCGCCCAGAAGTTAGACTAGTAGTCATGGCAATGTTAAAGGGACGTTTCCTAACATTCTGCTAAAGTTTAAGCCTTGTAATGTCCTAGAAAAATAAAACGATGTTAAAAAAAAACAATGAAAATCTAAAGTAGACATATGGGAAATGTTAGTTAGCAACTATTTTGTGTGGTATTACTATCTGTCTTACAAGCAGATGCATTTATTTATAAAAATGCCACATTTTGGTGTTTTTCACAATAAAATACTGAATGTATCGACAAAATTTTACCCTTAACAAAGTCCAATGTGTCACGCGAAAACATTCTCAGAATCGCTTAGATAGGTAAAAGCATTCCAAAGTTATTAGCACATAAAGTGACACATGGTAGATTTGAAAAATGAGGCTCTGTCAGGAAGGTCAAAACTGACTGCAGTGGGAAGGGGTTAGAAGTGGCCCCCTTGTATACTGAAATCAGAATATGAAATGCTGTCAAAAAGTGGACTAAAGTGCCCTATCTCAATTTGGCCTTATGCAGCTTCATGAAAAAATTCTTTAAATAGTACTTAACAGATAAGTAACTGATTCTTTTTTTTTTTTTTGCAGCCAGCTTTTAAAGGGCCATAAGGGCAGACAATAAAAATATCAAAGACAATATACAGTTAGGTCCAGAATTATTTGGACAATGACACAAGTTTTGGCATTTTAGCTGTTTACCAAAACATATTGAATATACAGTTATATAATCAATATGGGACTAAAGTTCAGACACTCAGCTTTAATTTGAGGGTATTCACATCCTAATTTGAGGAAGGGTTTAGGAATTACAGTTCATTCATATGTAGCTGCCTCTTTTTCAAGTGACCAAAGGTAATTAGACAATTATCTCAAAAGCTATTTAATGGGCTGCATGGGCTATTCCCTCATTAATCCATCATCAATTAAACAGGTAAAAGGTCTGGAGTTGATTTGCATTTTGAAGCTGTTGCTGAGAACCCACAACATGAGGTCAAGGGAGCTCTCAATGCAAGTGAAACAAACCATCGTTAGGTTGAAAAAAAAAAGAAGAAATCCATCAATGAGAGCACAAATGTTAGTAGTGACCAAATGAACAGTTTGGTAGATTCTTGAAAAAAAAAGAGCGCACTGGTGGTCTCGTGAACACCAAAAGGCCTGGACGTCCACGAAAGACAACAGTGGTGGATGATCGCAGAATCCTTTCTATGGTTAAGAAAAACCTCTTCACAACATCTACCCAAGTGAAGAACACTCTCCTGGAAGTAGGTGGATCAGTATCTAAGTCTACCATAAAGAGAAGACTTCATGAGAGCATATACATATGGTTCACCACAAGGTGCAAACCATTAATAAGCCTAAAAAATAGAAAGGCCAGATTAGACTTTGCCAAACAACATCTAAAGAAGCTAGCCCAGTTCTGGAACAGCCTTCTTTGGACAGATGAAACTAAGATCAACCTGTACCAGAATGATGGGAGGAAGAAAGTATGGAGAAGGCTTGGAACGGCTCATGATCCCAAGCACACCACATCCCCTGTAAAACATAGTGGAGGCAGTGTGATGGCATGGGCATGCATGGCTGCCAAAGGCACTGGGTCACTAGTGTTTATTGATGATGTGACTGAAGACAGAAGCAGCCGGATGAATTCTGAAGTGTTCAGGGATTTACTTTCTGCTCAGATTCAACCAGATGCAGCAAGGTTGATTGGACGTCACTTCACAGTACAGATGGACAATGACCCAAAACATACTGCGAAAGCAACTCAGGAGTTTTTTAAGGCAATGAAGCGGAATATTCTGCAATGGCCAAGTCAATCACCAGATTTCAACCCGATCGAGCATGCATTTCACTTGCTTAAGACAAAACTTAAGGCAGAAAGACCCACAAACAAGCAATAACTGAATACAGCTTCAGTAAAGTCCTGGCAAAGCATCACAAAGGATGAAACCCAGCGTTTGGTGATGTCCATGGGTTCCAGACTTCGGGCAGTCATTGCCTGCAAAGGATTCTCTACAAAGTATTAAAAAAATAAAATTTTATTTATGGTAATGTTAATTTGTCCAATTACTTTTGAGCCCCTGAAATGAGGAGGCTGTGTAGAAAAATGGTTGCAATTCCTAAACGTTTCACAGTATATTTTTGTTCAAACCCTTGAATTAAACATGAAAGTCTACACTTCAATAGCATCTCATTTGATTCATTTCAAATCCAATGTGGTGGCATGCAGAGCCCAAATCATTAAGATTGTGTAACTGTCCAAATA
Source organism: Rhinoderma darwinii (assembly GCF_050947455.1). NCBI lineage: Eukaryota > Metazoa > Chordata > Amphibia > Anura > Rhinodermatidae > Rhinoderma > Rhinoderma darwinii. Next base: position 215,414,654 of record NC_134688.1, on the reverse strand, counting down.
ATTCTGGACCTAACTGTATATGTTACAAAATGCATTTGTTTTTTCTTTATTATGAACCACAGGGGCTTCACAAACATTAAATGAAATAACCTCTAATTTGTAACATGTTTTATGTAGTAGAAATCCAAAGTAATGAGAAAAACAAGGTATACCTTCTTTAAACTTAGTCTCTTTACATGGTATAATATAATAAATCTTTATGCTATAATTAACAGTTAACCTACTTGCTAAATATTAAAACTGATTTGCTCTAATTATAGATTTACTGTAACACATCTAATTTGTTTAAAAGTACATTCAAAAAATATATTTAATAGTGTTGTAGCTTTCATTAACTTAAAAAAAAATGTTATGTGACCTATTAAGTTCCAATAATCTTTCATGATTTTCTAAACAAGATCTGAGGGTGCCCTGATTTTTTTTAAACACAGATCTATCTAGCTTAGGTTTAGTTCACATGGCACATTTGCCTTCTGTCAGAGGAATACGTTGGGAGGACTCCCGACACATACTTCTGACGGAAGGCGGCAACGTATCCCACTATATAGGTATACGTCGCCAGAAACTCCCCAGCAATAGCGCTTCCTGAATCGCTGTGTCCGAGTAAGCTCTTGATGTCACTGTTGTAAAAGCCTGCCACCCTACACTTACCGCTTCCCGACGTCTTCTGCCTCCTGGCCAGCGCCACTCCACTCTTCCGTTCTCTGCTGCTCGCAGCCTTCCTCAACGCCAATGGTCAACTCCTGCCTTGTATACTGCTACTGCTAGGGAGCGCGCACTGACCCTTCTCTTCTAACAGTGCAAGCGCTCCAATATTTTACCAAGCTTTCCTGAGCAATTACGTTGTACACTAGCTTGCTAGCTGCCCCCTGCATAGTGTTATATTTGGATTTCCTGGTGCTGACATCTTGCCTCAGTTTTTCTTTCCTGACTGTCGCCTGCCCTGACCACTTGTCTGTTAACCGTGATGACCCATTGCCAATTGCCCTGATCTCTGGCTCTGCTAACAATGAGTGAACATCAACTGCCGGCACAAGCCTACACTATATCGCATTCTGCATTTTGTCTGCAGACATTGTACCTCGCCTGTCCACATTGGCTGTTTCTAAGGGAGACTAGTCTGGGAGTAGCGACCTGAGAATACTACCAGCCAAGTTCACATCTCCATATGGAGGAAAAATACCTAGTTATCCCTTTGACTATGCTCCCTAATTTAGCCTTTTGCCAAATCCCTAAGCAACACAGTGAGTCCACACCATTTTCTGTTGACCCCCTGACAGTCACTACTTCCACGGGACCCATCACATCTGTCTATATATGGACAGTGACGTAAAGAGCTTTACAATGCCAAATTCCTTGGCCAGAGTGTCGGAATGGCTCTAGCCGGTGACTCCCGGTCTGCAGAAGCCCCTGACATCACTGTCCATATATAGACAGTGATGCCAGAAGCTACAATACTGGAGTCGGAAAGAATCTGGCCGGGGATTCCCCTTGACCTCACATATATGGACAGTGATATCAGGATTGTTACAACTCTGGAGTTCCCATATATGGACAGTGATTTCGGGAGATTCCTAACGAATACGATTAGCATATACCGGGCATCCATCACCCATAAGCTCCTATGTTAAAAAAAAAAGTATACCGTGCAGTATATGTTTTTTTTTGCAGGATCTCTCAGGTTGGAATAGCGTAGTCTACTATGTTATTCCTATCCTTTAAAAAAAAAAGAAGCATACCGACATATAATTGCCTGACGGAGACCGAAAGGCCCCTATTTTGGTTACCGTCAGGTTAATGGAACCCTATGGACACGTTTACATGTAGAGCAAAAACGCAATGTGAACTAGGGCTTACACAGGTGACAAATGCTCAACCCTATGTAAAGGAAGATATTTTTACTTTACTATATAATTTGAACTAAAAAATTGAAACTGCTCAAAAAATTATTCGCTCAGAGGCAGATCAGCTACAAAAAAACAGTATAATAGCCATCTTGAGGTCTGCACAATATACATGACCATACAAATTCCTTATTATTTAACTTAACGGTATGCCTCCTTAGGGCATGACCACACGTGGCGGATTTCCTCCGCAACTGTCCGCATCAATGCCGCACCTAATCCGGGTTGCGGATTACGGCTGCGGATCTGCACAAAATGTGCAGAAAATTGATGCGGACTAGCTGCTGCGGACTGCGGGAAAAGTGCTTCCCTTCTCCCTATCAGTGCAGGATAGAGAGAAGGGACAGCACTTTCCCTAGTGAAAGTAAACGAATTTCATACTTACCGGCCGTTGCCTTGGTGACGCGTCCCTCTTTCGGCATCCAGCCCGACCTCCCTGAATGACGCACCAGTCCATGTGACCGCTGCAGCCTGTGCTTGGCCTGTGATTGGCTGCAGCCGTCACTTAGACTGAAACGTCATCCTGGGAGGCCGGACTGGAGACAGAAGCAGGGAGTTCTCGGTAAGTATGAACTTATATTTTTTTACAGGTTGCTGTATATTGGGATCGGTAGTCACTGTCCCGGGTGCAGAAACAGTTACTGCCGATCGCTTAACTCTTTCAGCACCCTGGACAGTGACTATTTACAGACGTCTCCTAGCAACGCTCCCGTCATTACGGGAGCCCCATTGACTTCCTCAGTCTGGCTGTAGACCTAGAAATACATAGGTCCAGCCAGAATGAAGAAATGTCATGGCAAAAAAGCAAGACGCATCCGCAGCACACATGACATGTGCATGACAGCTGCGGACTTCATTGCGGAACTTAGAATCTCCATTGAAGTCAATGGAGAAATTCCGCCATGAGTCCGCCACTGCTCCGCAACAGACAGAGCATGCTGCGGACACCAAATTCCGCTCCGCAGCCTATGCTCCGCAGCGGAATGTTACGCATCGTCTAAACGAACACTTCTAAATAGAAGTGGAAGTCAATGCAGAAACGGCTCCGCTGCGGATTAACGCTGCGGAGTGTCCGCAGCGGAATTTAAGTGAAATTCCGCCACGTGTGAACCCAGCCTTATAGTTTAAAAATAAAGAAGCAGGAAAATCATATGAGCCTTTGGTTTGCAGTCTATACAATCTGTCATATATTTCCAGTGTTCTAGATAAGTAATTATACAAACATATTTTTTGGGGTTCATGCATGCCCAGTCTAGTGTCACTGTTTATGGAAAAACAGTTTTGTTAGAATTGAAAGACGTACAGAATTTTTTCTTGCAGATTTCGCACAAATTTGCCGAAATAAATTGGGGCATGTTCTATTGGACTGTGCATGTACGGCGACATTCTCAGCATTGAATGTACGAGATATTCTCCTCTAGAAGCAGAGTTCGACAGTGCCTGTACGGTTCTGTACTAACGAGCTGTACAGGCTCCGTGCACTGCCATACATCCGGCGTGCACAGGGCTTTGCCTTGTACATGATCATTAACTTTGTGCAATATTAATATTAGTCCCCATTATTCAAATGTGATAATAATATTCATTATTATATGATTATTATTATTATTATTATATGATTATTTATTATCATTACATTGGGTTCAGGGTGACTAATATAAATCTTAAAATTACAGCTTTACATCAGCCCTTTTGCAGAAGTTTTCTGCAGACATAGGGAACTGACACTCTGCTGCAACATGTCAAACTGCACTAAATTTATTTTATTGTGCAGTCTGACAGGTTGCAGCCCTGACCTGCCTGTTCAGGGGGATGCTAGATTGTCAGTTCTCACCCTGCTCCCCTGTATATTATTATTCAGGGGGTACCTGGTGGTTCGGTGCCTGCTCCTGCCTACCCTAACAGCCCATGTCACTCTCTCTGTCTGCTTTCGCAAGACTACAACCAATCAAGCCTATTTTTGAACCCCATACAGCAAAGGAGACTGGTCCTCCCCCCCATTACTGGAGTGAGGGTAGGGTTGAAACACAAGGTGGCATGGGTTCTGTGGGAGGTATGGGTGTACTAAGTGGCAGGGATCTGTGGTGGGATAATGGGGTGAGGAAAAGAGAAGATGGAAAGGGCTCTCTGGTGGTAGGGGTGTGCAGAGGGAGACACAACCTGCCAGGGTCTCTGAGTGTTTTGGAGGTGCATGAAGTAAAGAGTAGGTGGCAGGGTCTCTGTAGAGAGGGCAGAGTTAACCCTGCTATCATGTGGAAAGTAGGGGGCAGTAGTTGGAAGAGCCATATGAAAAAAAAAGTATTACACTGAAGCTGTTGAGTGTACAGAACACATACAGACAGCAACTACAGGAGCTCCCTCTCACAGTATACCTATGTATGCAGCAAACTCATTCTGACACTATTATCATTCAATGTGTCAGAAAACTGTTACTGCTCTTGCCCCCTGCTGGCTTCCTGCTGAATTATTATGGTGGGTGCAGCACTTCCAACGCCGTGTTTCTCCTACTGAAGACTTCACTTCCACCCCTCCTGAAATATAACCATTCATGTCATGTGGCAGTGGACGAGGTGAGTAGAAAAGGGTACCGGACGGCCAGGCATAGGGCTAGTCCTAGCAAAATTGCTTGGGGCCCGTACCACAAATACTGCCCTGATGGCAGCCTTGAATTCTTGTGCGCTATCTCCAACTAGTGCAGTGATCACGCATCGCCAAGAATTGATTTCAAGGGACACATCGGGACATGTGACAGACTTTCCGGAAACGCAAGACATCGCCCAAAATGTGGGACTTTCCCGTTGGATCCGGGACTTATAGGAGGTATGTTGCCTGTGTAAGTGTGTAATCTCTTTATCCTCCTACTGCAGATTCTGCTGTTGGTTCTCTTCTCTCTCACACTGATGATGCCTGTGTGATCTCTCCCCCTTCCCCTGCAGACTCTAGGTGCTCTTTCCCTCTCTAATGCAGTTTATTCTGCGGTGTACAAACTACTCCCCTACCTGCTGGTATCTCTAAGGGTATGTTCACACGGCCTATTATCAGCGTAATTCGGGCGTTTTATGCCTCGAATTACACCTGAAAAAACGCCCCTAATACGCCTACGAACATCTGCCCATTGCCTGCAATGGGTTTTACGATGTTCTGTTTCCACGAGCCTTTATTTTACGTTTCGCTGTCAAAATACGGTGCGTAAAATGACGGCTCGTCAAAAGAAGTGCAGGACACTTCTTGGGACGTTTTTGGAGGCATTTTTCATTGACTCCATTGAAAAACAGCTTAAAAAACGGCCGTAAAAAACACAGCGAAAAACGCGAGTTGTTAATAAAAAGTCTGAAAATCAGGAGCTGTTTTCGCCTGAAAACAGCTCCGTATTTTCAGACGTTTTTGCTCACTGCGTGTGAACATACCCTATAAGGGGAGATTCACACGAACGTTGCGTTTTTGCGCGCGCAAACAACGCAGCGTTTTGCGAGCGTGTCAGCAGCGTGGGCAATGCGTTTTTGAACGATGTATGCGTGTAATACGCGCGTAAGACATGCGTTTTTCCCGCGCGTGGAAAAAACGCACTCAGCTGTTCTGTTTACGCCAGGCTTCAAAAGGGCCATTAATGCAATACCCCTGCTTCATGTGTGCACCTGTGTTAATTCATTTGTGTGCTTTGGATGCAACCCACTGTTTCTACCAGTATTTTAGTGAAGTTTGTCTGCCAGACTGCATTGATGCCACCTAGCTCTCTGGCCCGTGTGCTATTAGCATGGATGATATCCCGGAGGTTTGGGCAACGAGGTAGCCCTCTACGGCCACACCGGCGGAGATCAGGTAGGATGTGGGTTCACCCAATAGTGGCCCAACGCACCTCTAAAGGGCATTTTCATATCCTCTTTGCTGACCTCCGTCGTCACCCTGAGAAATTTCGGGCCTTTTGCCGCCTGTCTGTGCATGCCTTTGATATGCTGCTGGAGAACACAAACATGCGACGCTGTATTTCCCCCGAGGAGCGTCTCCTTCTGACGTTACGGTATGTGCAGTTTTGTGAGCCAGGTTACACCTTATTTTATGTCCTTAATGTCCTAAACTAACATGTTTTCTTTGTGCTTTGCTTGTATGAATTTCTGTAGTTTTTTGGCGACCGGCATTAGCTACCATGCCCTTCATTTTGAATTCCTAATTGGAGTCTCCACTATTTGCGGCATTGTCCCAGCAACCTGTGTGGTCCTGTGGCAGAGATTGAAGAGCAGCGTGATCCCTCAGCCTACGGCCCAACACTGGCTTCGCATAGCGCAGCAGTTTGAACGCGACACACAATTTCCTAACTGTATTGGTGCACTCGATGGGAAGCACATCCGTGTGCAGAAACCGCCCCACTCTGGCTCTCGCTACTTCAATTACAAGCAGTATTTTTCAATAGTTTTGCTTGCCTTGTCGGACTGTAATTTCTGCTTTACCATCGTGGACATCGGGTCCTATGGCAGCTCGGCGGATGCACGCATTTTTCGCTCATCTAGAATGGCACAGCGTCTAATGTCCAACCAACTTGATGTCCCCGAGCCTAGCATCCTCCCTGGCACCAGCGGGCCACCCCTTCCTTATGTTATGGTTGCAGATGAAGGTTTTGCCCTCAGCAAACACGTAATGCGGCCATTTGCGCGGAGGGGCATGGATAACCGTAGGCGCATTTTCAATCAGCGACTATGCAGAGCACGGAAAGTCGTGGAATGTGCCTTTGGCATCATGACCAGCAAGTGGAGGGTCCTGATGACATCAATGCAATTGTCGCCGTCAAATGTCACATGCGTGATCAAAGCCTGTGTTGTGCTGCACAACTTTACCCGCATCAATGATGCCGCTCATGATGTGGAATATATGGGAACATCTGCACCCACCACCAGCCTGAGCCAGGCTGCTCGGCCTGGCCGGCCACCGACATGTGGGCAGCGAGTGCGCCACCAATTTGCCGAGTATTTTGCCAGGCAGGCTTGAGAAGTAACCTGCCAGAACGCTGCCATTTGAGTTGTGGTGAAGTTAATCTTATTTGAGAGAACGTCTGTTTATCCCTCAAGGCCTTTTTTGGTGGGGGGGGGTGTGGGGGAGGGTTAGGGACTCGCAAAACTTGAGGCCCCTTGACGTGGGTTGCGAGCTTAAAGCTCGGTAGGCGCTTGGAATACCCTTTTTAGACGGCAGGAATGCATGGACATCACATCCTCTTGTGGAAACTATGTATTTCCTGGCCTATATGTATGTGAGCGTTTCGGGGGGAGTAAAGTTAGTTCTGGCCAAACACTAACTATACTAATTACAGCTGAGTTCCTGGTATTCCAAACCCCTTCCGAACAACGAAGACCTCAAAGATGTGGTGGAGAAATCTAATACCGTCACAACCTCTAAGGCAACAGCACCTCCTAGCGGTAGAGGCAGTAGAAAAGGTGTGCAAGGTAACAAAAGGATTGTCCACACAGAACTTCAAAATATCGAACTTTAGTAGCAGTCATGTTTGTGGCACATACTCGCCATATCAGCCAAATAAATACAGAGGCGGGAAAACATACCCGAACAAAAAAGTGCACCAACATGATGCATATACAGCAAATTCCTAGCATGTCATCGATTTCTAACATGTGTCGGTAGAAAAAAAGAGCCCCTAAAGATTCTGATAGGCATGGGTCGGCGAGCTGTAACCCGACCGTTCCGCACCACTCTGCTGTCCCCGGCCCTGAGGAGCCTGTTCCTGCACAGCATATTGGGGTTGATACTGCGGGTGGTAACCCTGAGGCTGCATGTGAGCCTGTAAACTTGGCCCAGGTATGGAGTATTGAGGAAAGTGATGGACTGGCCCAGGCATTGGGGCAGGGGAGAGGTATCTTGGGGCAGGAGGGTATTGCGCCATCTGCGAGAAGACGGGGGCAGGTTGGGAGGGCCTTGGCACATGGGCACGCGCTGAGGGCATATATACACTACGCCAGTGCTCCAGAGAAGTAAAGCACCGGCCTGGACTTAGCGGGGGTGTCGCACAGTCGATTAGCGACAGCATATTTATTTGCAGCCGCACCAACCTATCCTCTGGTACCCGCCGCATCAAAGGTGCCATGCTCCGGCAAAAAAAATCATGCTGGTCCTCATCGGCTGCACGGCGCAGGTACTCAAGAACACGGGCGTCCACCTGTGCAGCTGCGGGTGGGTTACCAGGACGTCTGCGGCGGGGTGCTGCTTGTCTAGGTGCCACTTGGTCCGGTTGTCCTGCTTCAGGCGCTGAGGCGACTGGACCAGGATCCTCTCTAGTGGCCTCCGGGGTGAGGGCGACCAGGGGAGCAGCGGATTGGGACGCCTGGCTACACTGGGGCCGTGCCTCCTCTTCTGAAGCATCCAGAGTGTCGCTAGTTCTATAATATAGGGGACACGTCAGTTGAGGAAACAAATGTCATGTGCAAACACAAAGGCGTTTTGGGGTATGTAACATGTTTGGAGGGTGACGTGGCCACAAAGGGACAACAACGAGTACTTACGGTCGCATGTCCATTATTTCCCGCAGGAACAACAGCTGGTCGTAGTACATGTAGCGCCGTTTTTGGGGACCACCATCTCCGCTACGGGCGCCGGATCCATGTTCTCGACGGAACTGGTCCCTCGAGCTGCGCCACCGTCTCTTTACATCGTCCACTGTATGATGAATAAGAACACATCATTGATTAAACTCAGCAGATGTGAGTGCGCACACAGACAGTGCATGTATAAACTGGTGTTATTAAACACACGTCTACACAAGAACAAGCCTAAGTTGATGATACTATATATAAAGATGGCACTGAACCGAAACGTTGGCAATGACAGGCAATTATTCAGCAGGGACGCAATATCCAATATGGATGTCATTATACACATCAATGGCGACACACAGATATCCACTCACCAATTTGTAGCCGGTCACGGGTGCGGCTGTCGGCCCACTCCTGCTCAAATAGCGCCTCTGCTATCTGCTCCCATGCTGCCTCCTTCAATGTGCGGTCATGGTACGACTCCGCATGGGTGTTCCAGACCTCCGGCCGCTCCTGAACTAACCTAATGAGCTTCCCAACATCCATCTGCCGAGGCATGCCTGCAAGGTGCTTGTGGTGCTTTTGCAAACGGTGTGGCCTCTTTTGCAAAACCTGCTGTCTAACCAACTTCCTGCTTTTCTGCTGGTTTCAACTAGTTAGTTCAAACTCATTTGCATTGAGACAACGTGTCCTGCGTGAAAAACGCGCGTTCGCAGCTGCTGCCAGCGTATGACATGCGTGATTTTCACGCACCCATTGACTTCAATGGGTGCGTGATGCGTGAAATACGCAGAGTTTTTGAACCTGTCGCGTATAGTACGCAGCGAACAAACGCTGCGCAAGAATCACGCACTGTTTGAACTGCCTCATTGACTTCTATAGTGCTGTGCGTGATGCGCAGAAAATACGCGGCCTGCACGCGCGCAAATCGCGCTCGTCTGAATCCCCCCTAACACTGAGAGTAGGGAGGGAAAGAGCAAAGGAAGCTGTGTGCTGTCGGATTTATGTCAGAAGCAACAACACAGCCAGCTATGTGAAGAGGCAGCAAAGAATCTACAGTAACAAAATGGTAGGAACTTTTAATTAAGACTATTAAATACATAAAGATTGTCTAAAGGTATATTCAAATATTACTGTTGAGTGTGCGGTTGAGTTTTTAAAAACATTTTTTTATCATTTTTCAAGCTCTAAATCCATTTGAAAATGTATTGTAATGTTAATGTATGAGTGTTCATAGTGTTTCATCCTAATGGTGCGTTAGTAACCTACAAATTTACGTTATAGTCGCAATTCGGTTAACATGAGTTGGTTCCTGCAGGTTCCATCATATGCTTTCCATTGGCTATGCCACAGCGGGGGAAAGCTGCAGCTTTGTAATTGTATTGCTAAGGAGGAATTTAAAAAAACAGCATTGAAAACCACAAAAAAAACGCACGTTATTAAAGCAACTGAAAAAATTCATACAAAAAATGCATGGGCTTTCTTCAAACAGATATGCTTGTTCAAACCGTTTTTTCAACCGCAACATGTGAATATGTGAAATTTTGTTGCAGATTTTTTAATCAGATCTGATGCTGATTTCACCTTTTGCAATGAAGAGGGACAAAGGAGTTAAAAGATCATCATAGAGAAAATCCCTGTGTCATGCTTTACCCGCTCTAGGCATCGCATAATAAATCAGTTTTGCCAAAGTGTTCTTTTTAATAATAGAAATTGTAAGGAACCGTATTAGGGTATGTTCACACACAAACTTAAAAACGTCTGAAAATACGGAGCTGTTTTCAAGGGAAAACAGCTCCTGATTTTCAGATGTTTTTTAAGCCACTCGCGATTTTCGCTGCGTTTTTGCGCGGCGTTTTTTACGCCATTTTTGGAGCTGTTTTCAATAGAGTCTATGAAAAACAGCTCCTAAGAAGTCCCAAGTGACCTGCACTTCTTTTTCGCAGCCGTTTTTTTTTACGCAGCCGTTTTTTAAATCAATGGGCAGATGTTTGGAGGCGGTCTGCTTCCGATTTTTCGGCCGTTTTTCAGGCGTTTACAGCCAGAAAAACGGCCCTAAGGGTATGTTCACACGTAGTGTTTTCAGGCATATTTTGGGGGCATTTACGCCTCGAAAAACGGCTGAAAAAGCGGTAGCTGAACGTCTACAAACATCTTTCCATTGAAATTAATGGGAAAAACAGCATTTAGTTCATATGGGGCGTCTTTTTACGCCACTGTTTTAAAAAATGGAGCGTAAAAAGAAGTGCAGGTCACTTTTTGAGGGTTTTTTTGGAGCTGATTTTCCTTTGAACACTATGAAAAAAGCCTCAAAAAACGCCTGAAAAGAAGCCTCAAAAGAAGCCTCAAAAGAAGCTCCAAATTAAAAGAAGCTTCATTTTCAGGGTATGTTCACACGGCCTATTTACGGACGTAAATCGGGCGTTTTTGCCCCGAATTACGCCCGAAAATAGCGCCTCAATAGCGCTGACAAACATCTGCCCATTGAAAGCAATGGGCAGACGTTTGTCTGTTCACACGAGGCGTATATTTACGCGCCGCTGTCAAATGACGGCACGTAAATAGGTGCCCGCGTCAAAGAAGTGACCTGTCACTTCTTTGGCCGTAATTGGAGCCGTTATTCATTGACTCCAATGAATAGCAGCGCCAATTACGTCCGTAATTGACGCGGCGTTCAAGCGCCTGCACATGCCGTTACGGCTGAAATTACGGGGATGTTTTCAGGCTGAAACATCCCCGTAATTTCAGCCGTAACGGACGCCCTCGTGTGAACATACCCTCAGCCTCAAAAACGCCTGAAAATCAGAGTCTGTTTTCTCTGAAAACAGCTCCGTATTTTCAGACGTTTTTTGTTAAGGGTATGTTCACACGAGGGCGTCCGTTACGGCTGAAATTACGGGGATGTTTCAGCCTGAAAACATCCCCGTAATTTCAGCCGTAACGGCATGTGCAGGTGCTTGAACGCTGCGTCAATTACGGACGTAATTGGCGCTGCTATTCATTGGAGTCAATGAATAACGGCTCCAATTACGGCCAAAGAAGTGACAGGTCACTTCTTTGACGCGGGCGTCTATTTACGCGCCGTCATTTGACAGCGGCGCGTAAATTACACCTCGTGTGAACAGACAAACGTCTGCCCATTGCTTGCAATGGGCAGATGTTTGTCAACGCTATTGAGGCGCTATTTTCAGACGTAATTCGGGGCAAAAACGCCCGAATTACGTCCGTAAATAGGCCGTGTGAACATACCCTAAGCGTGTGAACATACCCTTAGTGTCTTGGTTACCTAATATTTTAGCTTTGTTAACTTTGAAACAAACCTGTTAGTTAAATAATTGATACAAATGTTCATATTTGTCTGATACTTTTGACTTTTGCACACACAAAAAAAACTAAAAACAAATAAAACAACAATTTAAGCTGTAGGCATGCAAAGTCTGTTTCCTTGATGTCTTGCAGCAGCGCCAATTGGGAATTCAGTTCTCCTATAAGATAGGACAGGTGGTAGCAATTAATTATAAAAAGTAATTAACGAACCTAAAAGACACATCTTCTCTACGTGTGTTGTTTCTGTCCTACTACCTGCTACAATAGACGTTGCAAGCTGATAATGCTGAGGATATGTTGCAAAATGCATTTTATGTTTTTCTTTCATGTATATTAGCTGTGTCTTTCTGCATTCCAGCCTGCAAATTGTTTTGCCATTGTGGTGTTGCTTTGTATTGCTCTGAAGGATGACTAAATATGATACTAAATTCTATGTGTAAGGCCTTGTTCACACAGTTTAGGTTTGATGTAGATTTTGTATGTATTTTTTTAAATAAAAACCAGGAACGAAACCTAGAACAGAAGAAATAAATATACAAAGACCTTAAGGGCCCATTCACACGAGCGTGCATAACGTCCGTGTGCTGCGCATGGGAATCACGCACAGCACACGGACCTATTGATTTCAATGGGGCCGTTCACACATGCGTGAATTTTCACGTAGCGAGAGTCTGCTGCGTGAAACTCACTGCATGTCCTATATTGGTGTGTTTTCACGTACCTACGCGCCTATTGAAGTCAATGGGTGCGTGAAAACCACACACCGCACACGGATGCACATCTGTGTGTGTTGCGTGATTTGCGCATCAATTTGATTGAAAAAAAAAAAAGATGTGCTTTGCAAGTGCGTAAATAACGCATGCGACTCACAAAGCACACTGATGCATAGTGAATCTGATACGCTCGTGTGAATGTAGCCTTAAAGAGGCTCTGTCACCACATTATAAGTGCCCTATCTCCTACATAAGGAGTTCGGCGCTATAATGTAGGTGACAGCAGTGTTTTTATTTAGTAAAACGATCTATTTTCACCACTTTATTAGCGATTTTAGATTTATGCTAATGAGTGTCTTAATGCCCAAGTGGGGCGTTGTACAGAGGAGTGTATGACGCTGACCAATCAGCGTCATGCACTCCTCTCCATTCATTTAGGCAGCGCATAGATCCTTTTAGATCGCTATGTGCTGTCTAAGGCTGGGTTCACACGAGCACATTAACGTCCGTAATGGACGGACGTATTTCGGCCGGAAGTCCCGGACCGAACTCAGTGCAGGGAACCGGGCTCCTAGCATCATAGTTATGTACGACGCTAGGAGTCCCTGCCTCTCCGTGGAACTACTGTCCCGTACTGAAAACATGATTACAGTACGGGACAGTTGTCCTGCAGAGAGGCAGGGACTCCTAACATCGTACATAACTATGATGCTAGGAGCCCGGCTCCCTGCACTGAGTTCGGTTAGGGACTTCCGGCCGAAATACGTCCGTCCATTACGGACGTTAATGTGCTCGTGTGAACCCAGCCTTATACTAACACATTAACAATACTGAAGTGTTTAGACAGTGAATAGACATTCCACGGGATGTCTATTCACAATCTCTGCACTTCGTTACTCTGTCTGCGGTAGTTACAGCAGAGGACGCGTAATCTTGTAACCTGTCATTTACCGCGTAATCTCGCGAGATTACGCTTCCTCTGCTGTAACTACCACAGACAGAGTAACGAAGTGCAGAGATTGTGTATTCTCTGCATTTGGTCATCAAGTCTTCAGATGAACAAGTTTTGTGTTTGTACAGCTATATTTCTAAGGTCCTGTTCACATCACCGTTCGCTTTCCGTTCCGGGGTTCCATCGGAGGTTTCCGTCGGGTGAACCCCGCAACGGAAAGTGAAAGTGAAACCACAACTTCCGTTTCAGTCGCCATTGATATCAATGGTGACGGAAACATCGCTAATGGTTTCCATTATTTACCATTCCGGCAGGTTTCCGGTTTTCCAATGGAATCAATAGTGGGGTCGACTGCGCTATTGATTCCGTCGGAAGACTGGAAACTTGCTGGAATGGTGACGAACGGAAACCATTAGCGATGTTTCCTTCACCATTGATATCAATGGTGACTGAAATGGAAGCTGTGGTTTCACTTTCACTTTCCGTTGCGGGGTTCACCAGACGGAAACCTCCGACGGAACCCCGGAACGGAAAGCGAACGGGGATGTGAACAGGCCCTAAATCATATAATGTTTAGAACTTTACCGTTATTTATTAAATGTACATTTCTCTCAAAACATCAACCAGAACATTGTCCATCATTATTTCCAAGTTCTCTACAGTGGAGGAAAAACATCTATTAGGTCCCAGAAGTGTCAGGATTCTGAGTACACATTACATCCAGGTTGGATTTCATGTGTATTCATTATCAGGACACTGTAGTAATGTTAGGGCTTGTGTATGAGGCTGCACATAGTGATATAACTATATCGCTAGTGCAGTGTAAATGAATGGAGAGGAGTGCATGATGCCGATTGGTCAGCGTCATGCACTCCTCTGTACAACGCCCACTTGGTCGAAAGTAAAAGTACGCCCACTTGGGCATTAAGAAATCTCATTAGCATAAACTTAAATCGCTCCTAACTTTGAGAAAAAAGATAGTTTTTTAAAATAAAAAGCATTAGGGTATGTGCACACACACTAATTACGTCCGTAATTGACGGACGTATTTCGGCCGCAAGTCCCGGACCGAACACAGTGCAAGGAGCCGGGCTCCTAGCATCATACTTATGTACGACGCTAGGAGTCCCTGCCTTGCTGCAGGACAACTGTCCCGTAGTATAATCATGTTTACAGTACGGGACAGTTGTCCTGCAGCGAGGCAGGGACTCCTAGCGTCGTACATAAGTATGATGCTAGGAGCCCGGCTCCTTGCACTGTGTTCGGTCCGGGACTTGCGGCCGAAATACGTCCGTCAATTACGGACGTAATTAGTGTGTGTGCACATACCCTTACTGTCACCTACATTACAGCTCCCATCTCCTTATGTAGGAGATAGGGCACTTATAATGTGGTGACAGAGTCTCTTTAAGGAGACTGTAATCTGATCCCTGCTGTTACTAACAAATATGGATACTAGTCTTTATCATTCTGTCATCGCATCTTTCTTTGAAACAGAAATTATTTATGTGTTCGGTTTTGATTTTTCTATTAAAGATATAAATGTCAATGAAGAAGACTGTTTCGGACCCTCTTTATGTAGTCAGCTCTATAGATCTTCACAATTGGGACTGCCCTTATTAATCATAAGGTCTGACTGAGTTGAGGCCAAGATTATGCTTAGGTTATCCAAGTGGCACAAAAAAGTGAAGCATGCCACATAAAAAAAGTGCTCACTTGGATACGTCCATTGTAAGCCCTCTCCAAAAGGGAACTGTCCTCCGATCCACTGTAAGAGACAGTAAGTAAGTACGAGTCCTGTAAGAGACAGCGACAATTTACCTCCTCTAGCTGAAGTTTAGAGGGACCTGCCAGGGGTCCGCAGTCCGTCTTGGCACACCTCAGAGCTGAAAACTTTAGTTTAGACTGCCCTAGGAGGGGTGGTCTGGTTGCAAGCAGTAAGGAAACTCATGGCCACACACACCCCAGATCCGCAGGAGGGATACCCATAAGGGCATTGCACACTGAGAAATCCAAGTGACAAACACATGTGTAAAAGTGAAGACACATTGACATAAAAAAAATAAAAATAAAGTGCCATGATCAGCTGGTCCATCCTAATGACTGGCAGTATAAACATTTCTATTTTATATTAAAGCTTAGCCAGAAGGCCAAGCTAAAATAAAGGCGAGAAAGCTCAAAAGAGTGAAAGATGTGCATGTGCAGGTGCACCTTACTAATAAGGTCGGATTACGGATGCCTACTGGGTCACCACTCTTTTGGCACTTCACAATTTGGGCTTTACAAGGTCATGTGATTAACAATTACAGTTTCTATTGAATGATAGCAAGCAGAGATCTTAAACTGTGAGAAATTGATATAGATACAAAGTATATTGAAAAACTGTATTACTTTTAATTGTATGAAGAATTAAATTTATATGGTGGAACCCGAATACCAGTTTAACTAGCTGACCTGATGCTAGGTTTAACTTAGGCACAAGTTTCCTTTTGTTGGCATGGGTTTTCTTTTCTCTAAGGCTGGGTTCACACGACCTATTTTCAGGCGTAAATGAGGCATATTATGCCTCGATTTATGCCTGAAAATACGGCTCCAATACGTCGGTAAACATCTGCCCATTCATTTGAATGGGTTTGCCGACGTATTGTGCCGACGACCTGTAATTTACGCGTTGTCATTTGACAGCTGTCAAACGACGACGCGTAAAATGACTGCCTCGTCAAAGAAGTGCAGGACACTTCTTTGAACGTAATTTGAGCCGTTTTTCATTGAATTCAATGAAGAACAGCTCTAAATTACGTCCGTCAATGACGCCTCGCAAAATGCGAGGACGAGCAATTACGTCTGCAATTACAGAGCTGTTTTCTCCTGAAAACAGCTCCCTAATTTCAGACGTAAATGCAGTTTACGTGTGCACATACCCTAATACTCCAGTGTAAGATTTTAAAAACATACCTTCTATGAATTTTGCCTTAATGAGGCTCTGTCACCAGATTTTGCAAGCCCTATCTGCTATTGCAGCAGATAGGCGCTGCAATGTAGATTACAGTAACGTTTTTATTTTAAAAAAACGAGCATTTTTGGCCAAGTTATGACCATTTTTGTAGTTATGCAAATGAGGCTTGCAAAAGTCCAAGTGGGTGTGTTTAAAAGTAAAAGTCCAAGTGGGCGTGTATTAGGTGCGTACATCGGGGCGTTTTTAATACTTTTACTAGCTGGGCGCTCTGATGAGAAGTATCATCCACTTCTCTTCAGAATGCCCAGCTTCTGGCAGTGCAGACACAGCGTGTTCTCGAGAGATCACGCTGTGACGTCACTCACAGGTCCTGCATCGTGTCAGACGAGCGAGGACACCGGCACCAGAGGCTACAGTTGATTCTGCAGCAGCAGCAGCGTTTGCAGGTAAGTAGCTACATCGACTTACCTGCTAACGCCGATGCTGCTGCAGAATCAACTGAAGCCTCTGGTGCCGGTGTCCACGCTCGTCTGACACGATGCAGGACCTGTGAGTGACGTCACAGCGTGATCTCTCGAGAACACGCTGTGTCTGCACTGCCAGAAGCTGGGCGTTCTGAAGAGAAGTGGATGATACTTCTCATCAGAGCGCCCAGCTAGTAAAAGTATTAAAAACGCCCCGATGTACGCACATAATACACGCCCACTTGGACTTTTACTTTTAAACACACCCACTTGGACTTTTGCAAGCCTCATTTGCATAACTACAAAAATGGTCATAACTTGGCCAAAAATGCTCGTTTTTTAAAAATAAAAACGTTACTGTAATCTACATTGCAGGGCCGATCTGCTGCAATAGCAGATAGGGGTTGCAAAATCTGGTGACAGAGCCTCTTTAACGTGTGTGTGTGTGTGTGTGTGTGTGTGTGTGTGTGTGTGTGAGAGAGAGATAAGGAGACATAGGTTGTATGCCATACTGAGGACAGGGACTGATGTGAATGAACAAATTCTATGTATAGCTCTGTAGAATATGCTGTGGTTACATAAATAACATGAAATACATTAAAAAAAATACTTCAGTATGAATGAAGCTATGTTGTTTGGTCATCCTTATGCTTTTCTGCAATTGCCAAAACAATGGCTTTGTTGAAGGGGCGCTCATAGAGGAGAAGGAGTCCTGATAGGAATGATTAAAATGGGGGGCTCATACATAGTACCACCACACACCAAACTACCTTGAACAGGAGAAATTGGTGCTTGTTTCCACCAATCTCTTTTCCGAGTTCCTTGGGTTAATTACCCACATGGAAAGTGATTTCTGCACCAATTCTCCCCACCCATTAAAATAAGTGATGCAGCTAACCAGGGTGGGTCCTACAGGCATCCCATAGCAACCACATGGGCTGCTTCTATCGTATATACATCCTTGCTCAGTTTTAAGGGTGTTTTCTTAGTGGTCCTAGAATTTTCTGTTATAAGTTACCTATAATATCTTTGTGATTAAGAAATAATATAAGGTAGATCAAGAAGTTATTGCTTCAAAAAATGTAAAAGTAATATACACTTATAAACTTGTATGGGTCACTACTGCAGTTTTTTAAAATAGAACAAAATAAACTTCCATGTAAGAGAAATAGATCATTTAAACAATATTTAAATCTAGGCCAGTATTAGGAATAGGAAAAAAAAGCTGATTCATTTAGTTTAATTGTATCTCTCATCCGTGTCCCAAAAAAAGCTGCAATAAGACATGGCATGTCATCTTGCTAACAGTTTCTAATGAGCTTGTGATTTGCTTTGCTTTTACCTTTTAGTATTTCTATAGAATTACAGTACCACCCAAATACCATAGTCATACCCTTATTTGAATTGCATGTTTCTGACAGCTCATCATTTGTCCGACTCGTGGAGTACTAAATGACACTGTGAATAGACTATGAGATGACTAAAATTGTCACCTTTTTTTTTATGCTTTTGTCTAATACATCATAATATAATATAAAATCCGTGGCTATAAGAACGGTGCCCCTAACAAAAGAGATTGTTTCAAGTTTCCATAGCAAGCCGCCAGTGTGAAAGCCATGCTTCTTCAGTGGCAAATAAAGCCCACCAATTGAACACTGCATTGCTATGTTTAGTGACAGGTTCAGTACTCTGTGACACTTTTGTAACCAGTCTGTCATTGCTATGACCTGATCCAGGTAATGGCCCCAGTATGGCAGCCAACCATGTACATGGAACCGTCATGGCATTTTAATGCAGCAAATACATAAATAAGAAAGACATGGGGTAAAAGTTGTGTTCAAGTTGCTGTTGAAGCTGTCAAAGTATTAAGTAAATGAATTTCTATTCTCATATTACTATTCATGATTCTTAGCAAAATGGATTAAATAAGGGAATAAATGTTAATAAGTCATAACTGAATCGACAATGTCACAAATGTACTGGGTAAAGGTGGTGTAATGTATATCACTTATCTGGATTTCAGCAAAGCCTTTGATATAGTTCCACGTAACGAGCCCATACACAAGTTATTAAAAATTAGTCTTAATCCCTGGATAGTTCAGTGTATTCACAGTTGGCTAAAAGATAGTTAAGTGTTGTTGCTAATGGTGTGAATTCTGAAGAGAGACTAGATACAAATGGTGGACCACTTGCAAGGCTCCCTTGCACCCTGTAGCGCCGCTACTATATTCAATTGTATCCGGGTCTTAAAGATGCCAACACATTTTAATCCATTGAAAGGGGATTGGGCCAGCATCCCACATCTCCCCGGTTCAGTGAACCAGCTGTTATTTTAACAACCAGTTAGGAGAACCGGGGAGAACCGGCTGCATCCCACCCCAGAGTCTCATCCTTCTGGTGAAAAATAGCAGACCTACTCTTGATAGTTTTTGGAGTCACAATTCCAATATTCCCCTTTTTATGTTTCTTTTGGGAGTCAAACTTAAAAGTATGTGCACTCAATTCTATAAACAATTACAATTCATCCTGATGGTGGTTAGGATTCATATTGCCTCCATATAGAAATCCACTCCCTCAAGGCGTTGCTTGATAAGGTTTCCTTTCTGACTCGAAGGACCTGTTTACCCTCACCTGGCAACTATGGATTTTGTAATTGGACTCTCCTGGCATTCAGTATAGATTAACATCTTGATTACTTTAACTCTCCTGCTTATTTCTTTCAGATCCAAGAAGTGTATTGGACACATTTTCCCACATCCTCTTTTCTTTACCCCGGTTACCACTAGCTCACTAATTTAGACATACATAACTTTATTGGTTCTTTACATACATTGTATTTATGAAACTTCACTTGCCCCCTTAGCGGGAATTGCCGCATTGGCTATATGGAAACCTTTTCAATGCTATCTTCTAATAACAGAGATACTAAAATGGGATGATACTAAAACAGGAATAGATAGTAAACAAATGTTTGGCTACGGTTCTCTCAGCACTAGAGTCATTAGTCACTGCTGGTCTCTCCAGTCAACGTAGCAGCATACTGTATATAATAAGCACAAAGTAGGAGTAACCCGCAGTAGTTGTTTTTGGAATAAGGCACTGTAGGGCAGGATTTTACAACCACTGGATCAGGCCTTTGGCATGTGGTCAGTTATCTTTAACACTTGATGTACATAGCACAATACCGCCTGTTGTTTTTAAATGTGTCTCCTAAACCACTGTAGAATAGATTGATGACATTTGCCCGGGGGAAAAGGTTTTATGCTTATAGCATCATGATAGCATTGTACATGTCATGTGGGATCATCATTGTATACAAATGATAGCTTTGCGGACATAACTAGTTTTAAAATATAAAAACTCATGGCAATTAAAATAAGCAAAGCTACTTTTCAATGCAGAATAATCCTATATTTTAAAACCGTTATGTAAAGCCGTTCATGGTTGGTGGGAGGTAGAGCGCACTCTTACATACAAACAAAGCACTTGGTATGGAAATTTGTGCACTGGAAAGTAATGCAATTAGAAGGCTAAAAATGACAAACCTGACATAGGAATGCGTTCAATTTGAGTTGTACAATCAAAAATGTGATTGAAATGAACAGTTAATTGACAGTCCTGCAGAAAAGTGGTTTATTTGGAAGGTGAGACATAGGACAACAGTCAAGTGTCAAGGTTGTGCAGAACTCACTAAGAAAGGTCTTAGAAAACAGAACAAAGCATTATCAAGCGCAACAACATTCCGTTATGAAGTATTGCATGTTTACTAGACAGCTTCCAGGTCCAAGACAAGGGGCATCTTCCTATTGACAATGAGCTCATCTTTTCTATATGAAATCATACAGATGGTTTAGTATGCAACCTTTAAAAATGCAAAAATAAGTTTTATTTTTTTACAGGGAAGCTCCAGTGAAAACTATAGTTTCCCATGTAAATCCTCGTCAGTATGTCCGATGAAACTGCATTCTCTTGTATGTTTCTGAATAAAATGACACAAGACAAAATGTGCCTAGGCCGCTTCATAGCAACTACCCAGGAATGAACTGGGTGTCAACGACAAATCTTTTTAGGCATGTACGGTCTAATATTGTTACGGACTCTCCTACAGGCTGTTTCCTGTAGCTTCACAAACTTGTGCTTCTCAAACTGTGAGGCGACTTCATTGGTGATGCGTCCCCCAGTTGTTATTGAAGCATATATGGGGAAACAGTTTTGACAGAAGAGATTATATGCGGCACTTGCCATTCTATGTATTCACAAAAAAAGTCATATACTATTGCCAGTATTGAAAAAGTAGAAAAAAAAAAATCTAAATTTTATTGAATCACAACAGATATTAAACAGTACATAGAGAATTCAAATCAATAACTGTATGTGGGCTACATACAGAAACATACCACATCAAATAGCAATAAAGTCTCACATGTGAAAAGTTATAGAACCTTATCAAGAGAAAATAAATGATGTAAAATGTCAGACAGAAATGGGTAAAAGATCATCAGGGACACTAAATCACAAATGCAAATATTTGCAATGTACGCAGTGGTAAAATATGGATTCTAAATAAATCTGCAGAAGGAGATAGAATGATAGTACAGATCCTAAATGCCTGTCAGCAGGCCATGTGGTCAAATAACACAACATGTACTATTAAAAAACCATCATATAGAAAAAAACCTCTAAACTCACTCAGCAAAGATAGTAATCCGAAAGGTAAATAAATATCAAGTGTCTTACCCATAGTGATGGTACGTCTAGTATGCCCAAAAGATGCCCTGATGCGCGTTTCGCGTGGTTAGCTTTATCAAGGGCTACTACAACGGTGTTCATAGAGCAGTTAAATACGGCGCGAGATGAGTCAGATGATGTTTGAAGGACCAATGAAGTGCCTGGTCCACAGTGCATGTGTGCCACACTAAAGATCGCGAGAACACCGCCCCAAGCCATCAGGACCATACCGCACATGCGCGGCTCCCAGAACGCGTCACTTGGGAGACCGCACGGGCGCAGAAAGCCACTAATGACGGCCGGAGCGGAGATCCAGAGAAATCTGATGACTCTCCATGAGCAACCCCAGGTAATTCAATGATATAAGCACAAAGATCTTGTTAGATATCTAAAGTTAACAGTCACAAAGACCAATATAAAAAATGTACTGGCTTCAAAACCCAATCCTAAAAAGAAACCTCCTCCGTGAAGATTTAGAAGTGAAAATACGTACAGGAAATATAAGAAGGTGATTATATTCACTCAATAAAAAGTAAATAGTGACATCTCTATTATCATACAGTGCATGCATATATGTATAACATCAATATCTATGTAACATATAAATCACCCCAAATATAATACGACATGTGTAAATATGTCCATTAATTACATAGTGCATACATTAAGAAAATATATATTTATATAATCCTACCAAAAATGGCAACATCACATGAAATTGCATATATCAGTGCAAAATAATTACTAACTACTAAAAAATATAAAAAATAAATTTACAAAAACAGGTGGCAAAAATATACAGAACAAAAGAAATAAAGAGTGAGTAAAGGGATGGGTATTGCGAGAAATTAAAAAACATCATCATTATACATTAAATACAGCCATATCTATGTATATAATATATGATTATAGAGGTATCCCCGACACAAACAGTGGTCACTAATTGAAGGTCAAATATATCTGTATAAAAACAGCAACATCAGGCGTTGTAGACTGAATAATCGATAAGCAGAAATCTAAAAATACAAACTGAACACAAACAAAAATTAATATACATACAGTTAAAAATTTAAAGGAACGGAAGAGGAATTATAGGAATGACGCAAAACTAAGTTTTTCATTCAAACCTACAGGGGCCGTTGTACAAAGAGTGATGATCCATTTGCATTCCTTCTGGGCCACAAGTTTTTTTGCATCACCCCCTCTGATGCCACAGTGTACCCTATTGATCCCCCATGCTTTAAATGTTTTTGGATCGCATGCATGATGCAATTTAAAGTTTTTAAGGATAGCCTTTAGAAGAGCCAAGTCCTCAATTTCACTTGCAGCCATTATGTCACACACGTGTTCGCTAATTCTAATGCAAAGTTGTCTTGATGTTAAGCCTATGTATACTTTGGAACAGCCACAAGTTGCATAATATATCATGAGAGTGGTGCTACAGGACATGTAGTGTCGAATTTTAAATTGTCGCCCATCACTCATAGATTCAAAGGTGGTTGCACGGGCTATATTTGTGCATGACACACAATCACCACAAGGAACCACGTATAGT
Organism: Rhinoderma darwinii; assembly: GCF_050947455.1. Classification (NCBI taxonomy): domain Eukaryota; kingdom Metazoa; phylum Chordata; class Amphibia; order Anura; family Rhinodermatidae; genus Rhinoderma; species Rhinoderma darwinii. The sequence goes on along the minus strand of NC_134688.1, from coordinate 215,391,525 downwards.
GCCCCTCACCGAGAAGGGATTCTGTTGTTTTGGTGAATAGTGGCTTTTCACCAACATATCCTTCAGGTTCATACCCCTTCTTGCTATCATTAGAGGGGTCTCTGGCAGGTTAACTGCCAAGGAGGGTTCCATTTGCAAAATAGGCCAATGTTTCTCTAATATGGACCTCATTGACTGCCACTTGCCATTCTACGGTTGCACCAATCTCTATATTAGCTACATAACCTACTTATTTTGTTATTATTTTAATGTTCAACTGTGATCAGGAGACAATTTTGTTCTATTAATTGAGGTATTGAAAAAAAAAAAAAAAAAGTTGCAAGGACTACAATCAATTGTAAAACTTAGGTTTTACCATGTTCTGGCAGGTGAGGCTTCAGTAGAAAAATATTGAGAAGCCATGCTGTAGACGATGTAATTGTATTGCCAACCAATCCTCTCTGTTCCACCTTGCAGTAAGTTGAAGTTTGCACAGGATAGGTGATTATTTTATGATCGCTGGGGGGCCCAATGCCGGAGCTTGAATGGAGCTGTGGTCGAGCATGCACCCCGCTGTACTCGGCTGTTTCCGTCATTCTCATAGACATTGTATGGAGTGGCAGTGCGCATGCTCGACCGCAGCTCCATTCATTGTTTTCCTTATAATTGTCTTCTAAATTGCGAACTAGAGGTTGTATGAATGAAGATAGAAAAACACTGTTAGGGCTTATTCAGACAAACATATAATACGTCCGTGCTACGTGCATGATTTTCACGCATGTCGCATGGACCTATGTTAGTCAATGGTGCCGTTCAGACTGTCTGTGATTTTCACGCAGCGTATGTCTGCTGCGTAAAACTCACGACATGTCCTATATTTGCCTGTTTTTCGCTCATCACGCACCCATTGAAGTCAATGGGTGCGTGAAAACCGCGCACGGCACATGGATGCACTTCCGTGTGACGCGCGTGATGCGCGCTACAGAAGTCAAAACTATGAATGAAAACAGAAAAGCACCACGTGCTTTTCTGTTTGCAAACATAAAAACAGAGTGTCATAATGATGGCGGCTGTGCGAAAATCACGCAGCCACGCATCATATTCTGGACCTTTTGCGCACGAAAAACGCTGCGTTTTTTGCGCGCGCAAAACGCACACGCTCGTGTGAATCCGGCATTAGGGTGAGTTCACTGTATTTAACCGATATATATTGTGCTCCCACAAAATATGAAAATTTGTAAATTCACTGAAGTGATATATGAGTAAAATGTATAACTTTTATTTCATAACTCTCTAAAAACAGGGGTACAATCACCACTGTGAAGAGCCCAACCGTGTGTATTAAAAACGTATTAAACAAATACTCCAAATCCTGATTCATTTGTGAACCCTCTATGACTGGGTATATTATAAAGATACCAATATGGAATCAGCGTTTGAACATTGGTGTAACAGTGGTTTAGACCCTAAAACACACCGGAGCCTGCGATAACCACACCTAAATCTCCTGATGCTAAGGTACACAACGATGCCACTGTCCCCTACGCTAAAATCCCTTGCTTAACCCGACCCTACGCGTTTCTATACTTATCATCATCAGGGGTCTGTAGCTTGGTCACTCTGGCCAGGATGGCAGCGATATTTCTTCAGCAGCAGATATTCTACTGCACAACACTGCTTTTCTGTTTGCAAACATAAAAACAGAGTGTCATAATGATGGCGGCTGTGCGAAAATCACGCAGCCACGCATCATATTCTGGACCTTTTGCGCACGAAAAACGCCGCGTTTTTTGCGCGCGCAAAACGCACACGCTCGTGTGAATCCGGCCTTAGGGTGAGTTCACACAGGACAGAAACACTTCGTAAAAGGACACAGCGTATCTGCCCTGTGCGCTGCAGGGAATTCTAGCCAAAAAACGACACCAACTTGTGGTGCAGTTTTTTGGCCGGAATGTCCGCTGCAGAAAACTACACTGGAAAAAAAAATGTATACTTACCATGGCGACACATCCCTGTGACGTCCTGACGTTCTGCAGCCCTGGGATGACGTTTCATCCCATGTGACCGCTGCAGCCTGTGATTGGCTGCAACAGTCACATGGGATGAAACGTCATCCCAGGAGGCCAGCCTGGATGAAGAAACACAGAATTCTAGGTAAGTATAAGATTATTTTTTTCTGAGTTGCATTTTTTGCGGAGGACTTGCTGCTTTTCCGGCGCAAAAAAACGCAACATCTGCTATTTGTTGTGGGTTTTACCTCCCCATTTAATTCAATAGGGAAAACCTGCAACAAATAAGCATCATTGACGCAAATGCATTTGACATGCTGCGGACTAAAAAAACGCACCGCAGGTCAATTTCTCTGCGGGTTTTCCTCTCAGCATTTACACAGCATGTGCATAACGTGTTCAAATCTCATCCACTTTTCTGTTATTCTATTATGCTGGGGATTTTCCTAAACGGAAAATCCCTTTGCGCCCATTCCGCGGAAAACATCGCAACTCAGCTGCAGCGGTCACGTGGGATGAAACGTCATCCCAGGACTGCAGAACGTCGGGATGTCAGAGGGAAGCGTCACCATGGTAAGTACATACATATTTTTTTCATTGCAGGATTTCCGCAGCAAACTTTCTGGTTGAAAAACTGCACCACAATTTGGTGCGGTTTTTCGGCCGGAATTCCCTGCGGCCACCAGGGCAGGTACGCTGTGGCTTATGTTATTTTTTTTTCATAGATGTTAGTTTAAAGTCTATAGTAAATTATGATAATTTGTACATACGCAGCGTTTTGGTTTTAGCCGTTTTCATAGCGTTTTTGCGGTTAGTGGCGCTTTTTTGAGAATGCAGCATGTTCTATATATGGCTTTTTTCTGCTATTTTCTCCCCAGTCTATTCTATGGAATTTCAGGAAAACCAGGAGAAACACATTTACAAAATGACGCAAATTAAAAAATACAACTAAAAACTTTAAAAAAATTTCATGCAGTTTAAAACGGCAGACAAAAACCCGGTGTGAAAGTAAATACTTGTAACTTTTTTTGAAGTAACAATTCAAGAATATACAGTGAAGGAAATAAGTATTTGATCCCTTGCTGATTTTGTAAGTTTGCCCACTGTCAAAGACATGAGCAGTCTAGAATTTTTAGGCTAGGTTAATTTTACCAGTGAGAGATAGATTATATTTAAAAAAAAACTGAAAATCACATTGTCAAAATTATATATATCTATTTGCATTCTGCACAGAGAAATAAGTATTCGATCCCTTTGGCAAACAAGACTTAATACTTGGTGGCAAAACCCTTGTTGTCAAGCACAGCGGTCAGACGTTATTTGTAGTTGATGATGAGGTTTGCACACATGTTAGATGGAATTTTGGCCCACTCCTCTTTGCAGATCATCTGTAAATCATTAAGATTTCGAGGCTGTCGCTTGGCAACTCGGATCTTCAGCTCCCTCCATAAGTTTTCAATGGGATTAAGGTCTGGAGACTGGCTAGGCCACTCCATGACCTTAATGTGCTTCTTTTTGAGCCACTCCTTTGTTGCCTTGGCTGTATGTTTCGGGGTCATTGTCGTCCTGGAAGACCCAGCCACGAGACATTTATAATGTCCTGGTGGAGGGAAGGAGGTTGTCACTCAGGATTTGACGGTACATGGCTCCATCCATTCTCCCATTGATGTGGTGAAGTAGTCCTGTGCCCTTAGCAGAGAAACACCCCCAAAACATAATGTTTCCACCTCCATGCTTGACAGTGGGGACGGTTTTCTTTGGGTCATAGGCAGCATTTCTCTTCCTCCAAACACGGCAAGTTGAGTTAATGCCAAAGAGCTCAATTTTAGTCTCATCTGACCACAGCACCTTCTCCCAATCACTCTCAGAATCATCCAGATTTTCATTTGCAAACTTCAGACGGGCCTGTACATGTGCCTTCTTAAGCAGGGGGACCTTGCGGGCACTGCAGGATTTTAATCCATTACGGCGTAATGTGTTTCCAATGGTTTTCTTGGTGACTGTGGTCCCAGCTGCCTTGAGATCATTAGCAAGTCCCCCCCGTGTAGTTTTCGGCTGAGCTCTCACCTTCCTCAGGATCAAGGATACCCCACGAGGTGAGATTTTGCATGGAGCCCCAGATCGATGTCGATTGACAGTCATTTTGTACGTCTTCCATTTTCTTACTATTGCACCAACAGTTGTCTCCTTCTCACCCAGCATCTTACTTATGGTTTTGTAGCCCATTCCAGCCTTGTGCAGGTCTATGATCTTGTCCCTGACATCCTTAGGAAGCTCTTTGGTCTTGCCCATGTTGTAGAGGTTAGAGTCAGACTGATTAATTGAGTCTGTGGACAGGAGTCTTTTATACAGGTGACCATTTAAGACAGCTGTCTTTAATGCAGGCACCAAGTTGATTTGGAGCGTGTAACTGGTCTGGAGGAGGCTGAAATCTTAATGGTTGGTAGGGGATCAAATACTTATTTCTCTATGCACAATGCAAATAAATATATATAACTTTGACTATGTGATCTTTTTTTTTTTTTTTTATATATATATATATAATCTATCTCTCACTGGTAAAATTAACCTAGCCTAAAAATTCTAGACTGTTCATGACTTTGACAGTGGGCAAACTTACAAAATCAGCAAGGGATCAAATACTTATTTCCTTCACTGTATATTCTTAGAATTTTGCGTTGTTCCGTTCCTTTGTTATTCCTACTAGAAAGTTTTGAGTAAGTTTTCAATAAAAACCAAAGCTCGGCCCTCAAAAGAAAAAGCCGTTATGCTCTATTGACAGAAGAATAAATAAGTTATGACTACCATAAAAGATATGGGGACACAAAAAAATTTTTTTTTAAACAAATAATTTTTTCTTTATAAAATTAGTAAAACATAAAAAATAAAATTGGTATCGGCGTAATTGTATCAACCCGTGGAATAAAGTTAACATGATATTTTTACCACATAGTGGACACTGTAAAACCATGGTAAACATAATGTTATTAAGGAAATTCTGCTTCATTGTGCTAAACATTCTTTTTTAGCAATATTTCTTGAAAGGTATTGGTGCTAAAAGTTGTTTTGTGACATACTGAACTTATCTAAATTTCACTTGCAAAAATGTTCTTTAAAACAAAAAGGAGAAAAAAACAGCCAGTATTTTGCATTAAAATGTGTATTTTCCCTAAAAGCATTAGATGAGTAACAGAATCCTTGTCTGCTTTTCTAAAAGCAAGTTCACTTGATTCTTGTATAGATGTGAGAGTAGATGGAAAGCGAACGTTCTTTGAAAACCCATGCAATGGTGTTTTATTTCTCCTGCCTAATCTTCTAAGAGATAGTCTGATAATGTTCTCCTTTTTGAAACAGTTGAAAGCAGCATTTTTATTTTTCCTCACATAGATGAATAGAAATAAAAAAGTCTTGATTAATTAGGTCAGTATTAAGAATATGTGTCTTATAAAATCCAGAGAACAGAATGACTGATTTAAAGTGCAGGGTTACAATCTGGTACCAGTCTCTGCCTGGTATCCCTAGAGCAAATGTTTTAAATTCGGATTGCAACTACTGCAGCACAAGGACATCTTAATTATTTTATCTATGTTTTGACAATATTTTTCATGATCTGATACTTGCAGTCATTCTTATTTTTGTTGGTCCCTTCAGATTTCAGACTGTTCAGACGAACGGATGGGCAATACCAAAAGGGTTTGTGTTTTATTTGACTAAAATTATGTCGTATATATAGTGAAATCCCTTATGGCTTAGAGTAATTTTCACAGATCCCATTCTAAGTTAATGAGAGTTATATGGATAACTCAGAACACGGTGGTCTGTATAATGCCAACAGTGGCCATTTCACTGATTATTACTATAAAATATATTATTTATATCCCTTCCCCAGATGGCAGATGTTGAGTCTTCATCTAATGATGTCCATGGCTTTCTGACCAAAGAACAGAATTCCATAAAGTCTAAGACTTTATATGAGAAGAAGAGGAGGACGATAAAAGTCAATCACAATTATTAGGGTTGCATTTGTTTAGTGGGGTCCCTATAGTGTAGAGATGCTTTTGTTATCCTTTTGCCGACCTGTGATATGGGGTAAACCATGAATCAGATCCCTAAAATCCTGCTCCACATCCATCCATATCACACTCCCAGGGCGCATGGACTCTGCCATTTAAGTACTGAGTTTCTTGGTTGGATACCTTTGCATGTGCAACACTGTAGACACCGGTGGTTTTCTTTCCAAGACTAATAAAATAGAGGGTCTGCAGCACTGAGGGGTCAAAAATAGATATTTACTTGCCTGCACAGAGATGTTATTTTGTTAGTCAGGGAAAAAAAACCTTCAAGGACTACAGTCTTCCCCATTGTCAAAGGAAAGTACAAGGATAACTAAAGCAGTTCTACAGTGTATCGAACCCACCAAACCCCCCAAATCACATCTTCCTGGGCCCATGTGTGTATGATATGAAGGTAGTGACTGCATGGGGTTAAATGCAGTCACCACAGTTTATTATATTTTGTTTTAAGTGGAGTTAGGCTTTACGGGCCTGCGCTTCAATTATAGTCAGACTTGTACTATTGCTGTATGTTTGGTTGTTTATTGACAGGTGTAGATATGGCTACTAAAGTTACTAGTATCTGTCTTTCATGTGGACGGTATTTCTTTCCTTGGCCTGATGATATACACTCTCATATTCTATGACTGTTTATGCCATACTTCCATTGAAAAAAAAACATGAACTTGTATTTGGGTGTGCCAGGGGATTATATTTATGTGCTAATCCTGTTGCTGAGGAACCACTTTAGCTCACTTTTGTAACTAATCCTATTAACAGAATAGAAAAACAAAATAGCTATATGGAAATAATGCTGTCCTGTTTGGCACAGAATGTTTAACTCCTCTGCAGGGTTAAAACATTTCCAATGATTGCGTCAGAGATTTTTTTTTTTTTTACATTACATCGAGTTCCAGAGGTTGAAAAAATTAAATTCTGAATTATTTAATGTGCTTTTAATTTTTTTTTGTTTAGTTCACCATTCAAACAAGTGAATAACGTGATACCTCTTTAAAACATGTACTGCAATACAATTAGGCATAAAGTACTTGCCAATCAAAAGATCTTTCAGCTTGATAAAATGTTGAGGGGCCTGAGGAGAGCTAAGAAATCTGTAGTATTCAAAGAAATACCCTTTTAGACAGTTGGACTGGCCCATCAGCGGTCTGGAGGATAGTCTTGGGGGCCCAGGCATTGAAATGATAATGGTATGAACATATATCCTACATAAATAGCAGTGCAAGTGTATCGGAGGGTATATAATATCCATATGAATATGAAAAGATTATGGGTATGCATGGAGGCACCTGTCTTTGATATTTCTATATGTTATTGTGTTATTTTATACTATAGAACTTGCTCAAGACTAAGAGTATTCACCCCACATATAACATACTGGTCTGGTTCCTCTATTATCTTTACTTGCTACCCAACTGTCGTTGCTTACTAGGGAGTGATTGCAATGTGAACTCTTATCTGATACTGTCTGCAGATTCTTGCTTATCCCCTTCTTGTGCATTTGCACCATGCACTTTATTTATGATCAATATTGCTATGTATGACTCGTTTTTATCTATATTTTGTATGTAATCAAGAAATAAGATTGTGTTATTTTTCTATTATTGGTGTGTTTTGTCACATGTTGTCTTAGTAGGTATATATGGTCTAACCGATAGCAGGGGTTTCTCACCTTTTTGAGGCTTAAAGGGGTTGTCCACTGATAACCTATCCACCGGATAGCTGGACCCAGCATCATTAAGCCGCTTCGGCTGCCTCCGAGCACCGGAAGTACATGCCGGAAGCAGTTACCTCCAGCCACTGAATAGCGGCTGAGCTGCAGTACTGCAGCATGGCCACCTTGCTATGTACGGAGCCAACTGCTTCCGGCTCCGTACATCGCATAATGGGCCATACATCTGGTGCCCGGAGGCAGCCAGTGTGGCCTAATGATGCGGGTTCCAGGTGTCGGACCCGCACCGATGATATACTGATGACCTATCCGGTGGATAGGTGATCAGTTGTCCAGTAGGACAACCCTTTTAACGCACAAATTACCTAAGCTGTCTCAACACCTTGTATCTGTAACCTACTCAGTTAGCCAATGAAAAAACGGATCACATAACTTACAATACTGATGGCTAACACGGTACAACACGCTACACCCAGCAAAAGTGCTTTGACAAGGACCTAGCAGCCGACACAGCAGACGTGGCATATTCATAAGAAATCAACAGGATATAATGAAAAATATCTAATGTATGTAAGCATTATTATAGTTGTACATCTCTGTGAAGCTGGCCATATGTTTCACCAACACCATAAAGTCTGTGTATGTACTAAGTAATACTAAGTGTAGCCAACAGCTGTAAGCATTTGTTATTCTCCTATACAAACCTTATTAAGTCCTATAAGTCCACAGATCACTTTATCCCTTTGGCCCCATGGACACGTCCGTAGTTTTTATCCGTAATTACGGAATTCGTAATTACGAATGATATTGTGGACCCATTCATTTCTATAGGCCACGAATACCTTTCCGTATATTTGGCTATAGATGTGTACTCGTAGCAGTCGGATCCGTATTTGTGGACAGTAGAAACCCTCACGGCAATGTGCATGAGGCCTTGGGCTATGTATGACTAACCCGCAATATCTATGTCCGTTTTAGATTTGTTGTATTCATTATCACTTATAAATACTAGTATGTGTCGTTTGTTTTACATCTTTTTTAAACAATTTATCAGCATTCTGCATGATATTTATTTTAATCTTTCATTACTCATAGCACTATATATATTAAATAGCAGATTTTGTGAATCAGAGCTTATGACAGATGTAGTGTATTCCTCACTATGTATCTGAACCACTCATTTACTGACACATCTGAACCATTATCCTTGTACCTGTTACAGATAAATATACAAGTTTTCATCCAGGGCATAGACATCTGAAGTCCATGATGTCGGCTGATCTCTAATGAAAAGTAAAATATCTGCTAGCTGAGTTGCCTGTTATATTACTTTTTCAGAAGTAATCAGTTACAGATTACTGGCTCAGAAAATAGTCAGGGTATCGTCCAGATGGCCCAGTGGTTAGTCTTCAATTGAAGCTGAGCAAAAGGCCTGACTGACTTTGATTTACAGCTTAGCCTGCTGTTTTGAACTCTCTCCAGGGCTGAAAGGGTTGTTCAATTAGATGTCATGTCCCAAAAGTGCATCCAGTGATAGGGGTGATGGAGAAGCAGGGCTAAAATCCTGCTCTTGTCTTGTTGGAATTGAGATAATCCTAACAGAGATGTCTGTCCATCCCATCAGCGCTCAGAGCAGACCTACCACAGAGGGTCTCAGTAAATGTTCTCTATGAATATAAGACCTTGAAACGATGGCTGACAATTATTATTATTAACAGAAAAGAGTGTATGATATTGTAAGAACTGAAGACTTGCTCTAAAATAATTCATACATATCTATCAACATGGAAGGACCCTTGGGTGCAGTAGTATTTATCTATATGGCCATGTAATTATTAAGAACACAATTATATCTAACTTCTTATCATATGTAGATATTTGTTTTTTTAATGAAAATTGTACAGCATTACTACAGCATAGTCACAGATAACAGAAAAGCTTATTGATATCCCCTTTTATATACTTATGTAAATATGCAGTACATACAATAATATCAATCAGTTAAAGCAAGCATTCACTGATCTGTCAAACAAAAAGTATAAACGGTAAATACATCAAAATTATGTCTTATTTTATATTATGGGAAATACTGAAGCAGAGATTGAATAGTGACGGTAGCTGTTAAACTATAGCCCACTGATCATTCTGAAACGTACTGTAAAATATAAAATAGCTGAACTGTCTGCAGGAAGTTGACAGCCCAGTTCTGGAACCCCTGCTGACAAATGATTCATGAAATGTCAGATCCTATCAGTGGCAGACACTAGAGAATAGAGATGCCTCCCAGTTGCCCAGTGCTCACAGTCTTATTTATAATAGCAAAATCGTACTTAGACACTTCTTGGGAAAAAGAAAACATTACAATGTCACAAATTATATTATTCATAGATAAGATCATTTTATATATATATATATATATATATATATATATATATATATATATATATATATATATATATATATATATATATTTTTTTTTTTTATATATATATATATATATATATATATAAAAAAGAAACGTTACTACTTTTTACTAAGATCTCAAATTATAGTTGGCGTTTAGATAAAATTGCAGATACTATAGCATACCACGTAGGCAGGGTTGGATTGTGGTCCAGTGGCCCCAGGGGAAAAGTGTGTGGGCGCTGCATAACTTTTATTGGAAGGAAGGTAAGGGAGGTTTTTTTTAAAGTGAGTAATACTACCATAATACTGCCCTAATAGTACTTAAATAATACATCATACTTTGGCAAATAACAGTACTATACGTGCACAGACAGTGCTTACACAATAGTGTCATACAGAGCACACAGGGTAACACTGAAGTAATAACACCAGTGGCGTAACTACCGCTGTAGTAGCCATAGCGGCTGCTACGGTGCACCGGGGCAGAGGGGGCTCATGCCGCTATGGCTGCTACAGCGGGAGCGACGCCACATTAAATAGTGTCTGCGTCCTTCGGTTGCTATTGAACACTGTGACAGATAAGGCAGGTATGTCCCTGCTCTGCCATAGGCTACTGTATACAGTGGCAAAACTCTAGGGGTCGCAACGGTCGCAATTGTGACCGGGCCCCTAAGCCAGAGGGGCCTAGAGGGCCCCTGTAGCCACACAGCACTGACCATGCTGGTCCCGCTTCCTGAATGCTGGAGCAACGGCTCCTTGCTCTAGCATTTACTCTGCCATGAGCGGCTCGGCGCAGACAGGCGCGATGTTGTGACGTCATCGCACCTGTCTGCGACGAGTCATTCACAGCACAGACCAGAGGTGCAGAATCTGCCACCCATTGTGGGAACGGGGATAGGTAAGTCATTATGTTATTATTTTTCTATTAGGCACTATGGGGCATTATACTAGGTATGGAAGGGGGGCTGATATTGTGGCTGCTATAGGAGCATTTTACTATATTAAGGGGCATTATACAGTGGGGGCATTATACTGTGGGGACAGCTATGGGGGCATTATACTGCATGGGGGGCATTATACTGTGGGGGCAGCTATGGGGGACATTATACTGCATGGGACATTATACTGTGGGGCTGTTGTGGGGGGTAATATACTGTGGGGGCAGCTATGGGAGGCATTATACCGTGTGGGGGCAGCTATGGGGGCATCATACTGTGTGGGGCAGCTATGGAGAGCATTATACTATGGGGCAGCTATGGGGAGCCTTATACTGTGGTGGTCAGCTATGCGTGGCATTATACTGTGGTGCAGCTATGGGGGGTAATACTGTATGGGGCAGCTATGGGGGCTATTATGCTGCATGGGGCAGCTATGGGGCATTATGCTGTATGGGGGAATTTGTTTGGGCATTGTACTGCATGGGGGCATCTGTGTGGGTATTATACTGTATGGAGCATCTGTGTGGGCATTATACTGCATGGGGCATCTTATACTCTATGGGTGAGTATACTGTATGGGGGCATTATACTGAATTGTGGCAGTTATGGGGGCATTATACTGTGTGGGGGGCACTATGGGAGCATAATACTGCGTGGGCTGAACCGGGTGTTTGTGGGCGGGGATTGGGTGGGTTTAGAGGCGTGGCTTAAAAATTGCCACTGTGCGCCGCATCGATTATCCCTCTTTGTGATACTTGAAAGTATAGCACTGTCTACAGGGAAGTCTGTATAGTACTGTTCACAGGGGGGATGGGGGACTGTATAGCACTGTCTACGGGGAGGGCCGTATAGCACTGTCTACAGGGGTGGCTGTATAGCACTGTATATGGGGGGCTGTATAGCACTATTTACAAGGGGGCACTATCTACAAGGGCGGGCTGTATGTGGCACCCAGGGGAGGGGCGCCCAGGCAAAAGTTTGCTATGGGGCCCAGTGTTTCCTAGTTATGCCCCTGAAAAACACAATACATTCCTAAATAAGACCGGAGCAGGCGCAATGAGTTAAATATTTATTATTATCATTATTATTATTATTGCTGTTATTATTTATTTTTATAGTGCCATCAGCTTTTAGATTGCTTGAAATAATGAGATATTGGGGTAACAGTAAATGTGGCACTGTAAAAGGCTGCCACCTTTGCCACGAGTCAGTTAGCAAAATTTCTGAGCTGCTAAATCTTCTTCGGTGAACTGTAAGTGCTATTACTGTGAAGTGGAAGCACCTCGGAGAAAAAAAGTCTATCCACAAAGCAGAAGAAGACATAAACTCGCAGAGCAGAGATGCCAAATGCTGAACGGCAGAGTGCGCAAAAATCACCTTTTTTGGATCACTCATTGCAAAGTTCCAAACTGCCTCTGGAAGTGACATCAGCACAAGTACTGTGCGTCAGGAGCTTCGTGAAATGATTTTCCATGGTCGACCAGCTAAACACAAGCCTATTATCACCGTGCGCAATGCCAAGTAAAGTGTTGTAAACCACGCCGCTATTAGACTCTGGAGCAGAAGGGACGTGTTTTATAGAGTGATTTGCTAATTTTTCTCTATATTGCAGTCTGACAGACTAATATGGGTTTGGCAGATCCGAGGAGTGCATAGCGCCTACTGTAAAATTTGGTGAAGGAGGAATAATGGTCTGTGTAAAGGATCTGCCAGGCACAGCTTCGGGGTTAACTTCCTTAGGTAATCAGTCTTCACCTGAGTCTATCTCTCTGAGACTGACTCCAGCTTTCACCACTCAGGCTGGCAGGCTTAGGAGTGGGAGAGCCTATCGCAGCCTGGCCAGACTCAGCTAGCTCCCACCCTCTGTCTATTTATACCTGCCTTTCCTGTTCCTCCTTGCTTGTGATTCTTTCCGTGTGGTTCCTGGCCCAGCTACAGCTCCTAACAATTTGATCCTGCTCCATTCTGACCCTGGCTTTCTGACTACTCTTCTGCTCTGCGTTTGGTACCTCTTGCTCTCCTGGTTTGACTTGGCTCGTTCACCACTCTGTTGCTCACGGTGTTGCCGTGGGCAACTGCCCCTTTCCCTTTGCTTTATATTCCCTTGTATGTTTTGTCTCGTGCACTTACTGAGCGTAGGGACTGCCGCCCAGTTGTACCCCGTCGCCTAGGGCGGGTCGTTGCAAGTAGGCAGGGACAGAGTGGCGGGTAGATTAGGGCTCACTTGTCCGTTTCCCTACCCCTATCATTACAGTCTGGGGCTGTTTTTCAAGGTTTGGGCTAGGACCGTTATTTCCAGTGAAGGGTAATGGTAATGTTAAAGCATACAAAGACATTTTAGACAATTGTATGCTTCCAACAACTTTGTGCCAACCGTGGCGGAAGGCTCTTTCCTGTAACAGTATGACTATGTCCCTGTGTACAAAGCAAGGATTATACAGATATGGAGGAACTCAAGTGGCCTGCGCAGAGCCCTGACCGCAACCCCATACAACATATTTGGATGAATTGGAACTTCAATTGTGGTCCAGGTCTTCTTGTCTATCATCGGTGATGGACCTCACAAATGCTCAATGGGCTCAAATTCCCAAAGACACACTCCAAAATCTTGTGGAAAGCCTTCCCAGAGGAATGGAGGCTGTTGAAGCTGCAAAAATGGGCCCAACTCCACATTACCACCGATTGTTTTAAATGGGTTTTCCAAAAAGCTCATATGGGTGTGATGGTGTAACGTCCGCAGTCGCAGACCGCACACTCCTATGATCCTGCAGACGTCTTCCTCCCCAGAGATGCCGGCACATGCGGCCATCCTGTCCTGCAGTGACCACTAGGGTGCGCGCTCAAGCTCATTCCCGGCCTTAATGGGCCAGAGCACACACATGTTTTAGATTGACTGATTGCTCCCATGATCACCCTGGACTATAAGAAGGGCCCTGCCCCTTCCATCATTGCCTGAGCTTTGTTTTGTTTACCCGTGTTAGTCTTTGCAAATTGTCCCTTAGTGTTTTCCAGTTCCCAGTGTTCCCATTCCTGCTACCTGTATCCTGTATCCCGTGCTACCTTGTTCCTGTGCCGTAGAGAGTTGGAGTCGTGTTGTGTCATATACTAATCCAGCTGTATTTCACCGCGCCTGGTGTCTGCCTGTTGCCTAGGTCCCATCCGAGCCTGCCATCGCTACTGTCTGTATTGCCACAGGTACCCCTGTTCGAACTATTGACTTTGCCTTGGTATCCTGTGTGGCCAGCTGCTGTCCCACTACGGCGGTACGGCTCAGTGTGTCCACACACCCACTGTGACAGTTGGTCAGGTGTCAACATATTTTTCGCCATATAGTGTATATACTAGAATCTGGAAAATTATCCAACTAAAATTAAGCAATTAAAATTATCTTGTGAACGTCATTTAATAAATCCAGTGATATTATCGGATAACTGCTCTATTAATGCTTACCGATCGGTAAGTGCTATAGTAACACAGTATTTAGTGTTCTTTGAGACAGAAGGCTACATTTTTCGATAACCAGCAAGCTCTCGCGTTCTGAGCTTGGATACTGCTGTGTGGGATGCTGGGAGGATGGAGGGGATTCTGGGATACTCCTACTTAGAAGTTCGGGAGACTACTCTTGCAAGTCAAGTCAACTAATTTGCATAGTAAAAGTACATTCACAGTGTGGGCATGTTTGCATTTATTTTTTTAATAACAAATATTTATGAAATGTTTAATTATTTAAGGGGTTAATGGGTTATTAAAATGAAACAGACCCCCTTCTCCCTATGAGATGTACACATTTTTGTTGTCTGCAGAATGTATGTATATTTTATTAAATATATTTATTTCTGATTATACAAAACAACAAATAGATTAGCAGGAAGAGACACCCAACATACCAATATAAATTCTCAACTAGGCTCTTCAGACTTCAGGCTGGGATGCTAAGAAATACAGCTTCCAGTTTGGTAGAGCCAAAACCAACTTCTAATTGGTTACTGCATATATTCTCGAGTGAGTCGAACCACTCCTCCCTTCCATATAAATCCTCCCATAATTGTGTCTAGCATAGACAATATACTATTCCCCCCCAAAAAAGGGACATTCTGCAGCAAAATATAAAATCTGCGGAAGCCAAACCATTTTTACAAGTTTTACTCTCACTGCCATTAACAAAGGGAGGAATCACCATATTTTAGCTTTCCTTCTGAGTTTTTAAAACAGGGCATCAAATTTAAATTTATATAATCCAACAGGCTATCAGAGAATCGAAGCCCTGAATATTTAAATGATTATCCTGACATCCCCTTATTTCCGCTAACAATTGTACATTTAGTAACAATTTTTTATCATCCAAGTTAATATACTTTGATATTGCCCAATTAATATTTAGACCAGAAAATTTTCAAATATTTTTATTACATAAATAACTTTAAGGCTATTAATTAGTTGGCCACATGAAACAATATGTTTTCCTGACAGGTCTCATATCTGAATCCGTCTATTTTATCACTCACACTTATTGCTTCTGTAATTGGTTCTATTTCAATGACGAACAACATTGGCGAGAGGGGGCAGCCCTGACGTGTTCTCTTAACTCCTGCATAAACCCCACTCCACCTACTGCATCAATTTGTAGAACATAAGCAGGCATATATTGGTGATGCCCTAAGCAAAAAATTAAAGAAAAAAAATTACAATAAATAATGGAAAGTTTTTAGCCTCTAAGAAAAAAAATTATCCTTATGAATAATTCTTAATTTTTGCTGGGTATATTAGAGAATATTGTATTTCTTTGGTTCTTAGATGCTTCTTCACTTAAAAGAAACCATTTCTCTTTTTTCAGGCAGGGAATAGACTAATATTCCCCCCATTCCAAACAAGATTTTTTTTGTTCGCTGCCATCTTTAAGACTTTATCTTTGTCTCTGGAGCACATAATTTTTTACCAGGATTGGTCTCGGCAGTGCCACTGGGGGTGGTGTTCTCAGAGGGACTCTTTGTGCTCTATCAATGAAATCCTTGCACCAAAAAACATCTCTAAATTTATCCTTGAATAAGTTTTGCAAAAATCCAGTGATATCTGCTTTTTCGGGGAACACGATACATCTGACATTACAAATGCAGCGACCTGTTTTCCATATCACTCAGATTCTTAATACATGTCTTATTGTCTTCCTGTATTTTTTTTTTGCTCTTTTTTGAGCATCTCTACTTCATTCTCCGCACCACTGACCATATCCATCCCGCCTTCCAAAAAACCCAATAAAAATCTATCAAAAAGTATGTATGTACCCTAAAATCACACCAATAAAATCTACAAGTGGTCCCACAAAAAAATGGGTGGAAAAGTAAAAAAGTTATGGCTCTTAAGATATGACTAAATAACAAATACTTAAAAAAAAAAAAAAGAAGTGTTTTTATTTTTACAAACCATAAAAAACTATATAAATTTTGTATCGCCGTAATCTTAACGACCTGCTGAACAAAGTTATTATATTATTTATACCCCACGGTAAACAGTGTAAATTTAAGATGCAAAAAAGTTTGTCGGAATTTCTGTTTTCCATTTCCTAAAAATAAATATAATAAAAGTTAATAAGTTATATGTACCTGAAAATGGTGGCATTAATAAAATAAAGCTTGTCTTGCAAAAAACAAGCCCTCATACGGCTATGTCTACAGAAAAAGAAAAAAAGCTATGGCTCTTGGAATGCGACGATGAAAAACAGAAACAAGTCACTTGGTAATTAAGGCCCAACACAGGATCGTCACTAAACGGTTAGAACTTGTTGCTGCGTAATTTCCATCCAGAATTGCGGACGGAAAATACACAGCAGAATACAGTAGCAGCAAAGTGGGTGGGAATGAGCAAATGTGATCCACACGCTGCGTAAATTTTCAGTTCTGTAATTCACCTGCGGTGCGTATTTTTCGTTCTGCAACATGTCAATTCCTGCTGCGGAAAGTGAACTGAATTCCTGTGTTTTTCAGAGGAGATATCACCATCTCACAGGCTTAAAAAAAAAACACACCAAAATCCGCAGTATTTTCTGCAGTAAAAACCGCAGGAAATGGTGCCGTTTTTCCGCAGCGGATTGTTTTCTAGTCTAAGCGGAAATTTTCTGCAGCAATACTGTTACATGTGGACAAGCCCTTAAAGTTGGATTTCAGAGCTTTTGAAATTTAAGAGCAAAATCAAAAAAACAATGCAGTGAACTTCTGGCAGTAGTAGCAATGTGCCTTTTCAGAAAGTAAAACAATGCATACAAACACATACTGTATACATCAGAATAGTATAGTCCCATATACAATCAATTTGTTATACCCCCAAAAAAAATTTGTATTGAACATAATGAAGAAATGTATTTATTGAAATTGTTAAAGATGTCTACCCTTATGCCAAAAACAGCATTGGACAAATATACTTACATAAACAAAGTATTCTAAAAAGGGATAGAAAAAATCATGAAAACCTTAATGACGTAAAAGCTTTATAACACCTATTAACCATTCATTACCACTATCAATGAAGGTTTCTTATAAAACAAGAATTCAGTCTTTAGCTTGAGAGAAATACATAATCCTTGCCAATGGGGTAGATTAAGTTAGTCAAGAACATGGTGTATGAAGTAAGAAGCTGCAATATTATATAACAATCTACCTGTGAAATGCAAGCTCATGTAATAAAAAGGTGAGAAGGTGTGTTTCAGACTGTGAGGTAACATTTGATCCAGGCACTGAATCCCTCGGGTCCTATGTTATCTGTCAGTAAGAAAATCTTACATGGATTTGGAAGAATGTAGCCCTATTCTGAAACAACTATATACTAAGTTATTTTCCTTCCTGATGTGTGTGTTTGCAGTTCACACAGTTTTTAGTCTGGACAGCTTGGTCAAAAGGCATTGCAGCAATACAGTACCCTACACAGCAAGTAGACTGAATAAAGACAGTGCTTCATTGTACTCAGCACTCTCCCTCTCCTAGTAAGTTGCCCCACACCTACACTGCTCTATCTAGTGAGATATCCTGGCAGCTAATGAGAGATCCATAAATGTTGTAATACTTGACCCCTTTTTTTTCAACTCAACGCTACATCTCCTTTCATAAAAATTTGCTTGCGGACGTTTTCTGCAATAAATCCTATTTCTATGTAACATTTGTTTTAGCTCATATTTTCTTTTAAACGTGCAATAAAGAATATAGATATGATACATTTAGGCTGGATTCACACACATTGTTTACTTGTGTTTTTGGTGGCGTGTTTGCTCCGATTCTTTTTCAAATTTTGTCCTAAAAAGGCTACACCCAGATGTCACTTTAACCCCTTGAGTACCCAGCTCATTTTGGCCTTGAGGACCAGACCCATTTTTTCAAATCTGACATGTATCACTTTATGTGGTAATAACTCCGGAATGCTTTTACCTATCCAATTGATTCTGAGATTGTTTTCTCGTGACATATTGTACTTTAGTTTAGTGCAAAAATTTGGTCGATAAAATCATTGCTTATTTGTGAAAAACACCAACATTTAGCGAAAATATGAAGAAATTATGATTTTTCCAATTTTAAATGTATCTGCTTGTAAAACAGATGGTAATACCACACAAAATAGTTACCAATTAACATCTCCCATATGTCTACTTTATGTTTGCATCATTTTTTGAACATCCTTTTATTTTTCTATGACCTCACAAGGCTTAGAACTTTAGCAGCAATTTCTCATATTTTTAAGAAAATTTCAAAAAGCTATTTTTTCAGGGACGAGTGGTTTTTAGGGCCCTATATATTAGAAACCCCCATAAAACACCCCATTTTGAAAACTGTACCCCTCAAAGTATCCAAAACAGCATTCAGAAAGTGTTTCAACCCTTTAGGCGTTTTACAGGAATTGAAGGAAAGTAGAGCTGAAATTTTCAAATTTCATTTTTTTTTACAAAATTCATATGTAATACATTTTCTACTGTACCACAGAAGGTTTTACCTGAGAAACGCAACTCAATATTTATTGCTTTAGAAATATCCCACATGTGGCCCTAGTGCGCTAATTGACTGAAACACAGGCCTCAGAAGCCAAGGAGCACCTCTTGGATTTTGGGGCCTCCTTTTTTCAGAATATATTTTAGGCACCATGTCAGGTTTGAAGAGGTCTTGTGGTGCCAAAACAGTGGAAACCCCCAAAAGTGACCCCCATTTTTTAAACTACACCCCTCAGGGAATTTATCTAGGGGTATAGTTAGCATTTTGACCCCACGGGTGTTTTGCTATATTTTCTGGAGTTAGTCTGTGAAAATGAAAATCTACTTTTTTTCTTGAAAAACGTAAACATTTCTAATTTTTGCAAGAAATAAAGGAGAGAAAGCACCCCAACATTTGTAAAGCAATTTCTCGCGATTACGGAAATACCCCATATGTGGTAATAAACTGCTGTTTAGACCCACAGCAGGGCTCAGAAGGGAAGGACCCCCATTTGGATTTTGGAGCTCTGATTTTACTGGAATGGTTTTCAGTGCCGTGTCACGTTTGCAACGCCCTGGAGGGACCTAAACAGTGGAATCCCCCCAAAAGTGACCCCATTTTGGAAACTATACCCCTCAAGGAATTTTTCTAGTGGTATAGTTAGCATTTTGACCCCACAGGTTTTTTGCTGAATTTATTGGAATTAGTCTGTGAAGATGAAAAGAGACTTTTTTTTGGAAAAAACACAGAATTTTCTAATTTTTATAAGGAATAAAGGAGAAAAAGCACCTCAACATTTGTAAAGCAATTTCTCCTGATTACGGTAATACCCCATTATGTGGTAATAAACTGCTGTTTGGACCCACGGCAGGGCTCAGAAGGGAAGGAGCACCATTTGGATTTTGCAGCTCAGATTTTGCTGAATTGGTTTCTGGGGGCCATGTCGCATTTGCAGAGTCCCTGAAGTACCAGTACAGTAGAAATTCCCCAGATGTGATCCCAATTTGGAGACTATACCCCTGAAAGAATTAAATTAGAGGTGTAGTGAGCATTTTGAGCCCTCAGGTGTTTTATAGATTTTATTAGAATTGGTCCGTGAAAATGAAAACATTTTTTTTTCCAATAACCTGTAGCTTTAGTTCACAATTTTTCCTTTCCACAAGGAATACAGGAGAAAAGACACCTCAAAATGTGTTACACAATTTCTCCTGATTACGGAAATACCCCATATGTGGTTGTAAACGGCTATTTGGACATACGGCAAGGGTCTAAACGGAAAAAGTGCAATTTCGTTTTTGGAGTGGAGATTTTACAAAATTTGTTTTTTACGCCATGTTGCATTGCGCTGAGGTACCAGTACAGTGAAAACTCCCGAGAAGTTACCCCATTTAGGAAACTACACCCCTCAAGGAATTCATCTAGAAGTGTAGTGAGCATTTTGACCCCCAAAGGTTTTGCAGAAATTAGTGCACAGTGGATGTTGCAGATTGAAAATTGACATTTTCCACATATATGCTATTTCAGTGCCCAATGCGTTGGGCCCAGCTTGTACCACTGGAGACATACGCCCCATAAATTGTTAAGCGGTTCTCCTGAGTACGGTAATACCCCATATGTGCTCATAAACTGCTGTTTGGGCACACTGCCAGGCCCAGAAGGAGCGGCATTTGGCTTTTGGAGCGCAGATTTTGCTTGGTAGTAGTTTTGTTTAGTGTTTTACTGGTGTTTCAGTTTATAATGTGGGGGCATATGTAAGCTGGGCAGAGTGTATCAGGGTATATGTAAGCTGTGCGGAGTACATCAGGGTATATGTAAGCTGGGCGGAGTACATCAGGGTATATGTAAGATGCGCGGAGTACATCAGGGTATATGTAAGCTGTGCAGAGTACATCAGGGTATATGTAAGCTGGGCGGAGTACATCAGGGCATATGTAAGCTGGGCGGAGTACATCAGGGTATATGTAAGCTGGGCGGAGTACATCAGGGTATATGTAAGCTGGGCGGAGTTCATCAGGGTATATGTTTGCTGGGCGGAGTGTATCAGGGTATATGTAAACTGTGCGGAGTACATCAGGGTATATGTAAGCTGGGCGGAGTGCAATAGGTCATAATAGGATGATGTAATAATGGGGAAAATGAATAATAAAATGATCCATGGATAGTGACGTACGCTTTGAACCAATCCTTCATGCACAGGCCAGATTATTGGGTGCAGGAGTCGCACTTCTAAAGGGTGTCTGTGGTGTTGTACAAAATATCTGCACTCCAGTATTGCCTAATCTTTGACTTCTTCACTAGCCCCATATGTAGCACAGACCCCAAAATGTCATCGTTTTCGCTGCATTTACAGGGTCTACCAATGGGGGCTGCAAATGATGACGTGGGGTTTTAGGTGAAGAACTGCACATATAAATTAGTCTGGGCCGTCGTTTTGCATTATTGCGTTCCAAGAGTCAGAACTTTTTATTTTTCCGTTGACGAGCTGTGTGAGTGCTTGATTTTCATGGAACGAGCTGTCGTTTTTATTAGTATCATTTTGGGGAACATGCGATAATTTGATCAGTTTTTATTCCATTTTTTCTGAGGTAAGGAGACCAAATACCAGAAATTCTTTCACAATTTTTTTTATAATTTTTTACCGGCGTTCTCTGTGCAGTATAAACAACATGTTTACTTTATTCTGCGGTTTGATACCATTATGGCAATACCAAATTTATATAGTTTTTATATGTTTTACTACTTTTACAAAAAAAAAACCACTTTTTTTCTAAATAAAATGTTTTAGTGTCACCATGTCCTGAGAGCCATAACTTTTTTATTTTTTTTGTCGACGGAGCTTTGTGAAGGCTTGTTTTTTGCGTGACACACTGTAGTTTTTATTGGTACCATGTTTGGCTACGCGCGACTTTTTGATCACTTTTTATTCAATTTTTTGGGAAACAACGTGACCAAAAAAGGAAATTCTGCCATTGTTTTTTATGGTATTTTTTTTACGGTGTTCACCGTGCGGGATAAATAATATGATATTTTTTTAGGTCAGGCCAATACGAACGCGGCGATACCTATTATGTCTAGTTTTTGTCTTTTTTTTCATTTTTTTTCTAATTATAAAGGGCTTGATCAGGGAAACAAGGCGATTATTGTTTTTATTACGTAAAACTTGTATTTATCTATTTATCTAAAACTTTTTTTATACTTTTTTTTCACTTTTTATTTTACATATACTAGGGGACTGGAAGATCTGATCTTCTGATTCCCTGCACAATACACTGCACTACTTCTGTATGTACTTATGTAGTGCAGTGTATTGTAACTGTCACTTTACAACTGACAGTTGAGCCTATTACGTCCTGCCTTAGGCAGGACCTAATAGGCTCCCGTACCTGGCAACCAGGAAGCCGTTGCTAGGCTTCCTGGTCGCCATCGCAACCATCAGAACCCCACGATTTTTCGCGGGGGGGGCAATGGGGTGCAGAGGGAGCCCCCTCCCTCTGTATCAATCACTTAAATGCCGCTGTCGCTATTGGCAGCGGCATTTAAGGGGTTAAACTACAGCGATCGGAGAGGACAGTGATCGCTGTAGTTGCAGTGGGATGTCGGCTGTATATTACAGCCGACATCCGATGAAGATGGAGCGATCACAGCTCCTGTGCCCGCTTCATCCTCAGGGCCTTACTATACGCCCAGCTTGTGCCACCATAATAAGACAGCTCTCTAATTATTATGCTGTGTTTCCCGGTTTTACAATCACCCTACATGGGAACGTAATCTTTTGCCTGTACATTTGACAGGGCTCAGGAGTGAAAGAGTACCATGCAAATTGAGGCCTAATTTGGCAATTTACTCAGAATTGGTTCAAAATTGCAGAGGCTCAGATGGGAAATAATAAAAGAAACCCCCCAGAAGTGACCCCGTTTTAGAAACTACACCCCTCAAGGCATTTATTAAGGGGTGTAGTGAGCATTTTCACCCCACAGGCCTTTTCCATAAATGAATGCGCTGCGGATGGTGCAAAGTAAAAATTAAAATTTTTCCCCAGATATGCCAGTTCAGTGGCATATATGTCGTGCCCAGCTTATGCCCCTGTAGATAGACACCCCAACAAATGTTAAAAGTGTTCTCCCAGGTATGGCGGTGCCATATATGTGGAAGTAAACTGCTGTTTGGGCACACTGTAGGGCTCAGATGTGTGGGAGCGCCATTTGGCTTTTGGAGTGTGGATTTGCTTGGTAGTAGT
The DNA here is from genome assembly GCF_050947455.1 of Rhinoderma darwinii. Classification (NCBI taxonomy): domain Eukaryota; kingdom Metazoa; phylum Chordata; class Amphibia; order Anura; family Rhinodermatidae; genus Rhinoderma; species Rhinoderma darwinii. The sequence goes on along the minus strand of NC_134688.1, from coordinate 215,368,268 downwards.
TTTGTTTGAGTTTTACTGGTGTTTTCGTTTATAATGTGGGGGCATATGTAAGCCGGGCATGAGTACATCAGGGGCATAGTCAGGTGGTATATTAATGGGGTAAACAATAAAATAATCCATAGATCTGTGTTAAGCTGTGAAGCAATCCATTCTGAACAGGCTAATATCGCACTGATAAATGGTGTCTTTACTTATCCCCCTTTTGGTCCACACTGCGCACCTATGCAGTTCCAGTAATTTTGCTAGGAAGTGTTGTCCTGGTATAATACGGGTGAGCTCGCTTCCAGCAGATATGTTTAGGCCCTCCCCTTCCTGGTTCCCTAATTTTAGGGTCCCGAAAAATCGCCTCTTGAAACAGACGAAATGTTCCCCTCTGATCTGCACAACTGCATATTTTTTTATTTCCTGACTTATGGAAGCCTTAAATAATTTAATTTTTTCATAGATGTAGTGGTATAAGGGCTGTTGGTTTTGTTTGCGGGACGAGCTGTAGTTATTATTGGTACCATTTTGGGGTACATGCGACTTTTTGATCACTTTTTATCCTATTTTTTGAGAGGCAAGGTGACCAAAAAACAGCAATTCTGGCTAATACAGTGTTCACCATGCATTATAAATTACATGTTAACTTTATTCTGCGGGTCAGTACGATTCCAGCGATACCTAATTTATAGCACTTTTGTATGTTTTACAACTTTTTGCATAATAAAATTACTTTTGTAAAAAGAATGTATTTTTTCTGTCGCCATGTTGTGAGAACTGTAAAGGGAAGTGTTTTCTATGTCAGATATTATTTGGGTTGTATCTCTGCCCTCTGGGGGAGAAGACATTAGAAACATCCAATGCATTCACACAAGCTGCCCTTCCCCCCTCACCAAGTAATGTTATTCCATGAGGTAGCCATAAGCCCATGTCCCCCGCTTGTACGTGCATGAGCATGTGATGTCATACAGATGTGCACGGGAGGGATTTAAAAGGACAAACGGCCCCAAAGTTCGCTCTCTTATTTCCTGCTCCCAACGGACTCCCCTTTGCTCCTGATCTGCACTTTTCCTGCTTACCTTAAGACACACCAACTCACCAAGTTGGACCACATAGACCGCTAAGTATCTTCTCCCCTATACAACCTAATTAACCCTTTTTCTCCAGCTCCTCACCTGCACATTCCCATACCCTGTTAACCCTTGTAGCCCTGAGTTCCCTAAGTAACCCTTGCAGTCCTGAGTTCCCCTACTAACCCTTGCGGCCCTGAGTAACCCCTGCAGTAACCATAGTGATCCCTAAGTAACCCCTGCAGTAACTTGCTAGCCCTGCTTTACCTGCATATCCCCTGGTACCTGTTTAACCCTTTCCCACCATTTACCTGCTACACAGCAACCCATTCCCCTTGTTAACCCTTTATCCTCCAGCTGTCCCTGGTAAACCTTGCTGTCCCTAGTGACCCTTGCTATTAAACCTTAGTGTACAAGGATAGTTATTGCTAGGTGGAAGTGGGACAGAAACAGTGAGCATGTGCATGTGTATTGTATTGTAACGTAACTCCTATGTATGTTTAGGTAAGTGGGTGGCGGTATAATTAGGATTGTGATACCGTGTTTATACTGTACTACGTATAGTGTGAGTATACTCAGTATATATTAACTGTTATATGTATTGGGGTATACTGATACTATACGGTTACTGTGTTCTGTGTTTGGTTTATTTTATGTGTAAGTGTGATTATTGTTAGTAATAAATATTACCCTTTATTTACTATACAATTGTATTTACTCAGTCGTATAAACTTATGTAGCAGCAAAGCAAGTAGATTAACGTTAATATAAGGAAAAGGTAGGGGAACTAGGCATAACCCTAGTTACCCTGAATATAAATGAATATAAAGGAGGTAGTAATAGTGGATGACAGAAGTAGGTGAAACCCGCTATTATACCAGCCCTTTTACATATGGCGAGCCAGCCAGGAGACTGTGTGTGTGTGTGTGTGTAGGTGCAATATATATATATATATATATATATATATATATATATATATATATATATATATATATATATATAAAAACACAACAGAAGTTTGAACAGCACATTCCAACAAAATGATACAGAAAGTGTATGCAGGTACAAGAACACCTGTGGCTGCAAATATACAGCAGAAAAATAAATAGCGACAGCACACTGCGAACACTAATGCCACCTAAGCCACTAAATATAAATAAATATGCATTACTGCTAAATCTACTTACAAATAGGGAGGTTCTTAGTGCACATTTTGATCAAAAAGTGTTTGCCCACCTGCCACGACAAGGCGATCTCTGTAAGGTGGGGACCTACTCTGCACATACACCCAGAACTGTAGTTATGTAGTTATACTATATGGGTGTTGCCTGTATTTATAATGCATAATTAGAAAACCACTCCAGGAAAACAACTGGAGAATCAACCATTGGATAGTGGTGTATTTGCGCCCAATGTTTTAATTGTTCTCTATTAGGATAACGTTGAAGTTGTTATTATACTGTGAACTCAGGTTGAGCAGTGCGAACAGGTAACAAAAGTTCACAGTGTAATGTTTTATGTTATTCTGTGCACCTACACCTGGGGGGTTCAGACAATAACACAACTTCATCTGAGGCCTTTGCGAGTGCAATTAAATACAGCGAATTACAGTATGGCTGATTCTTTGTGTTTAACTGGAGTGGTCCTTTAGGAAAGGTTGACAGGGGAGGTTATCCTGGCATTACACCCATATCTTGATTTTAAGATAATGGGTTTGGTAAGACAGGGATATAGTTCCACAAACATGAGAATTGTGAAGATCCACAAAAACAGTGCTTTGTCCACAGCTCCCCTTAGACATCCTAACCTATAAGGGCAGCCATACATATCTGTCTGTACAGATGGATGTTGAAAGGAGGAGGATGCGATCCTCTGCCAAGGTAGTTAGGGCCAGGTGCTTAGACACCAGTGTTGAGATACCGAGGGGACCTGTGAGATGAAGGTCAACCCAATACCCTCTTAAAGCTTAAGATACATGGGTCAAGGGTATTGGAGTTGGTACCGAGTGAAATATGTTTACTACAACATCTGTGCGACTAATTGCACCGGATGAGGAATACTCCTCCAAGGAGCATTTTTACCTTTTTGTATTATCACAGGTATCAATATAGCAGACTGGAAGAACTCCAGTCACCCCTGAGCAGAGGCTCGATATCCGCTCAGATGCTCCTGTAAGACTCCAGATGATCCCGAGTTCAGTGAGGAAGAGGATATCGTGTAGGAGCTTAAAGAGTCTGAGAATCGAGCCTCCATCCCATTCCCTGAAAAGAGACTCAGAGGTGTCCTGATGGGAGAGCCTGTTTGGGTACAACCCCAAAGCAATTTTCTTCAACCTGCTCATCCACCCTGTGATAGTACTAATGGGTGAAAGGACTTGCCGACCAAGTAAACTAGGTCAGACGTAAAAGCATGAACTTGGACTAAGGACATAACACCAATACTGTCCTGCGACCCGACCCGTAATCGTCAAGTTTCTGTATATATATTTGTGTAATGTAATATGAATCAATGTGTCGTACAAAAACTTAAAGGTGTACATATAGACATTCTAGGTGTAGATATGTGTCCGCAACATAGGCATAGTCAGTGAGGACGTGCCCGTCCCACAGCGAGTGAGTATGTACGAGGAGGCGGGCATATATTTACAGCCTGTAGTCACCCCATTTATATGTGTACCTTTCACGTGTTTATGGAGTAGTGAGAGATGCTGTTTGAGCATGAATCTCTATATGTACATATACCTATGGTTTGTGGGGAATATTTTTGTGTGTTTGATTATTTAACATTTTATATGTATGATTGGGTAGTGTGTAGGAACCCTTAGGGACAGGTAAGGTACACACACACCCTTGTAGGTAATTGCCACCTCAATCAAAGAACTGGTATGTTTCATAAGATGATGGATTGAATGTTAGGTAGAGGGGAAATGGAAGGATGTTCCGCTCCACAATTAAATATCTATGTACCAAGACATCACCTCCTCCTCCGGGATGTTAACCTGCCATGATAGAGACATGGATATCGGCCCACAAAGATTGTTCAGTCTTCAATCAAGATACTGAAAAGATTTGGAAACATAACGGATTGCGTACAAAGTTTGTCGAAATGCGGGCTAAGCCATTCCAAGGCTGATCGTGTTAGGGCACAAGTAGCCTTACACGGGTCAGCATGATAAAATTGGATCGGACGCTAAAAAGACCCGCTGACGCCTCAAAAGTGGAAAAGATTCATAAGAAAAATCAAGATCCAAGAAAGAAGAAGATCAAGGACTTTGAGTTGGTTATAGACTTTGAGTTTCTATGGACTTTCAGCTTCGTTCTATGGACTTTGAGTTTGGTTATAGACTTTGAGTTTCTATGGACTTTCAGCTTCGTTCTATGGACTTTGAGTTTTGTTATAGACTTTGCGTTTATATGGACTTTTGAGTTTGAGGACTGGCAGGAAGGTGTCCTTGAGGCGATAAGTGATGTCCGGAGTACCTATATCCAAAATTACACTTCATTCCATCTACGACCATTACCGGTAACAGGGTTGAGGGGATAATACAGAACAAACACTTCCACAAATGTAATTGTCGTGTTCCCGACAACAGGGGGATTGTAAAGGGAAGTGTTTTCTATGTCGGATATTAGTTGGGTGTGTATCTCTGCCCTCTGGGGGAGAAGACATTAGGCACATCCAATGCATTCACACGAGCTGCCCTTCCCCTCCTTTCTCACCAGATAATGGTATTCCATGAGGTAGCCATAAGCCCATGCCCTCCCCCCTTGCACGTGCATGAGAATGTGATGTCACACACAGATGTGCACGGGAGGGTTTAAAAGGACAAACGGTCCCAAAGTTCTCTCTCTTATTTTCCTACTCCCAATGGACTCCCCTTCCCTCCTGGTCAGCTCTTGCCTCATGGCCCTTCCTGAGAGACCACACGAACTTGGACCACATGAAGAACTAAGTATCTTCTCCCCTATACACCCTAAGTAACCCTTTCTCTCCAGCTCCTCACCTGCACATTCCCATACCCTGTTAACCCTTGTAGCCCTGAGTCCCTGTTAACACTTGGTGCCTCTGAGTCCCTGTTTAGCCTTGCTGCCCTGAGTTAACCCTTGCAGTACCTGAAGTCAACCCTAGCAGTCCCTGAAGTTAACCCTTGCAGTCCTAATTTAACCCTTGCTGTCCCTGTTACCTGATTAACCCTCAGTGTACAGGGATAGTCATTGCTAGGTGGGAGTGGATCAGAAACAGTGAGCATGTGCATGTGTATTGTGTTGTAACGTAACTTCTATGTATGTTTAGGTAAGTAGGTGGCGGTATAATTAGGATTGCGATACCGTGTTTATACTGTACTACGTATAGTGTGAGTATGCTCAGTATATATTAATTTGTTATATGTATTGGGGTATACTGATACTATACTGTGATCAGTTACTGTGTTTGGTGTATTTTATATGTAAGTGTGATTATTGTTAGTAATAAATATTACCCTTTATTTACTACACAATTGTATTTACTGAGTCGTATACACTTACGTAGCAGCAAAGCAAGTAGATTAACGTTAGTATAAGGAAAAGGTAGGGGAACTAGACATAACCTTAGTGACCCTGCTTATAAAGGCCACTCCATGACCTTAATGTGCTTCTTTTTGTGCCACTCCTTTGTTGCCTTGGCTGTATGTTTCGGGTCATAATGTCCTGGTGGAGGGAAGGAGGTTGTCACTCAGGATTTGACGGTACATGGCTCTATCCATTCTCCCATTGATGCGGTGAAGTAGTCCTGTGCCCCTAGCAGAGAAACACCCCCAAAACATAATGTTTCCACCTCCATGCTTGACAGTGGGGACGGTGTTCTTTGGGTCATAGGCAGCATTTCTCTTCCTCCAAACACGGCGAGTTGAATTAATGGCAAAGATCTAAATTTTAGTCTCATCTGACCACAGCACCTTCTCCCAATCACTCTCAGAATCATCCAGATGTTCATTTGCAAACTTCAGATGGGCCTGTACATGTGCCTTCTTGAGCAGGGGGACCTTGCGGGCACTGCAGGATTTTAATCCATTACGGCGTAATGTGTTACCAATGGTTTTCTTGGTGACTGTGGTACCAGCTGCCTTGAGATCATTAACAAGTTCCCCCCGTGTAGTTTTCAGCTGAGCTCTCACCTTCCTCAGGATCAAGGATACCCCACGAGGTGAGATTTTGCATGGAGCCCCAGATCGATGTCGATTGACAGTCATTTTGTATGTCTTCCATTTTCTTACTATTGCACCAACAGTTGTCTCCTTCTCACCCAGCGTCTTACTTATGGTTTTGTAGCCCATTCCAGCCTTGTACAGGTCTATGATCTTGTCCCTGACATCCTTAGAAAGCTCTTTGGTCTTGCCCATGTTGTAGAGGTTAGAGTCAGACTGATTAATTGAGTCTGTGGACAGGAGTCTTTTATACAGGTGACCATTTAAGACAGCTGTCTTTAATGCAGGCACCAAGTTGATCTGGAGCGTGTAACTGGTCTGGAGGAGGCTGAACTCTTAATGGTTGGTATGAGATCAAATACTTATTTCTCTGTGCACAATGCAAATAAATATATATAATTTTGACTATGTGATTTTCTGTTTTTTTTATTTATATAATCTATCTCTCACTGGTAAAATTAACCTAGCCTAAAAATTCTAGACTGTTCATGACTTTGACAGTGGGCAAACTTACAAAATCAGCAAGGGATCAAGTACTTATTTCCTTCACTGTATATACATCATAACAACCAAGCTCAAAACATATATACATGTACTGAGCTTGGTTTTGGCACTGTATTTATATGCTGAGCTTGGTTCTGGAGTTGCATATATGTACTGGGCTTCTCTTTGGTGCTGTATATATGTATTGAGTTTGGTTTTGGTGCAGTATATATGTACTGATCTTGGTTCTGGAGTTGTATACATGTATTGAGCTTGGTTCTGTTGTTCTATGTATGTACTGGGCTTTGTTCTGGTGTTGTATTTATGTACTATGAAAGTAACCAATGGTAGTTTATTCTGCATAATCAGGCTATAGGATAAAGAGTTAATGACAATAGATGTGTTTACATGGGCTGTAAAACCTCCAGGAAAGTTTAAAGAGGCTCTGTCACCAGATTATAAGTGCCCTATCTGCTACATAATGTGACAGTACAGCGTTATCTTGCGAGATCATGCTGTGTTGCGAGTACTGCTAAAAATGAATGGAGAGAAATGTATGACACTGATTGGTCAGCGTCATACACTTCTCTCTACAACGCCCAGTTGGTAAAAAAAAGTAAAAACACGCCCAGTTGTCTATTAACTAATTAGCATAAATCTAAAATTGTGAATAACGTGCTCAAAATTGATTGAAACCACTTTTGTTATCTACATTACAGTGCCGATCAGATTTCGTAGGAGATAGGGCATAATCTGGTGACAGAGCCTCTTCAAGGTTCAGTTTAACTTGTTTTTTTTCCAAAGGCGGAGACTCAGGGCATTTCCGACAGGTTGTGTCTTTATCTAACATGTATGTATGTACCATAAGTGATCTTAAACCTAATTGGTTAAGCTACCACTGAAATGAAGCTATACTTGTAATCGTGTGCGTCTTCTATTGGCTTTTGTATGTAATCTCTCTCTGGCATTTTGTCCTGTATTAATAATTTTAACGGGGCGTGGTTCTACAGAGAATGTGACATGAGATACTGAAGCACTTGTCTGTGTCTTCTGTCCGATGAATTGATATCCTGAATTGGACTCCTAGGCTGGATTCTTAGAGTCTCTTAAACTCTCCTAAACTCAGGCTACTCTATTTCGTTGGTGCCGAAACCCGGGACCCACAATGGGCCAGTTTAACTAGACGTTCGCTGCTAATTAAAGGATCGGTGAAATTACAAAACCACAGTAAGTAAGAGCCTTTGATTCTTACAAACCGTTTTACCCATCCCTCATGCCTGTGGCATTAGCCTGTAGACTGTCTCAAGCTGGGTCCCATAGAGTCCAACCTGTGGAACGGTATGAATGTGAGGAACTGTGATTAGAATCTTTCTCTTGTAACTCTTGACTGTGTGCGTCTGCATTTGTCCTGTATTGACGTTGTTTCTTTCTGTTTGTACTGTGTTTAATGATAAAGATTACTAAAGACCAGAGAAAAGTATATCCTTTTGTAAGATTAAAAAAAGGACTGGCTAGAAAGTGACATTAATTCCAGGTTCTATGAACTGGTAGTACAGTTGAACTCCAAAAGGGTAGATCTTCAAGTAAACATTGTCCGGGGGATGGTGGTCATCTAGCGGTTGATATAGTGGCAAGTAGAGATATCTTACTGCCTTTTTGTATTGGAGAGACTGAAAAGACTATAAAAAGTACTGAATAGAATAGAATGCCAAGTTCTGGAACTGGTATTGAGAAGAACTCCAAAAGGGCAGTTCTTCAAGTGATCACCGTTCGAGAGACGGTGGACATCTAGCAGATGATATAGTTGCCAGTTTAAAGGAGGCGGTTGAAGAATGTGATAGAATGTTAAAATGAGCAGAAATGTCAAAAAGTGTGTGTGTGTGTGTGTGTGTGTGTGTGTGTGTGTGTGTGTGTGTGTGTGTGTGTGTGCCAAAGACGAGTCTGAAAAGCAGACTGGTGCAAATGAGTATGGACTGCCAAATGTGGGAAATCTATACCCAAAGTTAGGAAAACAAAAAGAAAGAGAACAAGGGAAAGGGATAGCACAGCTTAAAAATTGGGCAGGTAGTGCATTGGAGACCAAGTGGCCACAGTATAAGATTGATTTTTAGATCTATACTGCATGCTCTCTACTCCTAACCAGCTGTACTGTTTCATGTTAGGTGTTTTGATCTAGATTGAGAACATTTTATGTATCTACCAAACTAATTGAACAGTTAGTTATTTTAGAGTGTGTAAAAAAAAAAAGCCCTAGTTATTTCAACCTAATCTATAAGGTTTAAATAACTGTTAGCTGTGTAAAGTTAGGTTTTAGAATTATAAGTTCAGCAGAGTATTAGTTTCTTTCAGCATTTTGTCTTGCTGGGACTCATAGTTCTACAAGAATGGGTCTGAGAGGGAGGGGTTCTGGGGTGAAATGCAAGAGGCAGATGATTAGAGTACGTGGAAGTGTTAGAAGAACAATAATTGAGTCTTATCTCCACACAGCTGTTCTTAGTGCCGCCCTCAGAAACACCCAATAGTGGGAGGTGCTCTCTCTTGTGACTCAATGACAAAGTTATTGATATTGTCCAAACCATAATCTCACTAAATATTTGTATGCGTGAAAGATAGATTACAAATGTTGACTGCTGGAAATGCAGCGCCAGGGATGAGGTGTCTTCACCAGTGGTGACCCTAGACTAGACCCACTAAGTATAATGTCTCCCTCCTTGCATTTTCACATGTTCTAATCTAACTTTAGGAAAACACAGAGAATAAGGAGTCATGTACTATTAGAATATAATTTGCCAAGGGCATAGAAAAATAAATTTTATTTGACAATACAGATTACATATAGATTAAAAGGTAGACTACAAATCGGACAACTGTATACCTCCAGTAGCATAGGAGGACAATAGGAAAGAGCCCTTGAAAAAGCCATCTACGCAAAACGCGCGTTGGGGTCTCTCCATACCTGGGAAGTCACTGGATCATAGGAACCACATGGGTTAGTAACGCTACTTGCTGTGTTCTATAAAATTCACTTGTTTTCACACTTATACTCTGGGAAGATCTGTGTCCTTCACTGAGGCTTAGACAGTCTTAACCAAATGATTGACGCTCTGTATACATACAAGCATGGCTAATGTAACTGGTAGCACTCATCTCTTACTTTGTCTCTTATTAATACTACTGTGAGATTGACTGTACCTGTGTTACGATCTACTTAGATGTCTTATATTGCTTGTATCCTGCTCTGCGCCATACACTTTTACCTGACTCCTGCCTCAGAGCAGTTCACACAGCCTTTCCTGTTGGAAGTTTTTTTCTTCCCTTCCTTTTTGTGCCATATACTAGTGGTTTCCTATTGTCCTCCTATGCTACTGGAGGTATACAGTTGTCCGATTTGTATTCTACCTTTTAATCTATATGTAATCTGTATTGTCAAATAAAATTTATTTTTCTATGCCCTTGGCAAATTATATTCTAATAGTACATGACTCCTTATACTCTGTGTTTTCCTAATGTATTTTGGAGTTTCTATTCTGACATTGGGGAGGTCTAAATCCGCACTTGCTGGTGGCCTAGCCCGTATAGCAATTTTCCCTGTGAGACATATGTTTATTCTAATCTAACTTTGTAGTGTCTTAAACCCACCTACATTGCTTCCGCTGGGTTCAAAAGTATGGGAGGAAGAGAATTAATATACAGATAGAACATACAGATGACAATTCTGACCCTCCCCATGATTGCTTAAAATTAACAAAGGGTGTCTATAAAACATGCACAAACCAAATTCCTAATGCATATCTTAAGTGTTTTGTAAATTGTTCCAGATACCTTCAGGATGGAGAATACAAAACTGGATATGACGTGGTAACCAATAATGCCTTATTGAAATGGTGTATAGGTATGGTGTACCGGAGGTGCTTGAAAGTGACAGAGGTACGTATTTATTTAGTCAGGAGAAAGTCACTTTTCTAGGCCACTGCATATCCCAGCGGGCCAAACGTTTGTCCCCAGATAGAGTGGTAGCAATACGGGGACTCAGGACGTTTCAGGCAGGCTGTGTCTTTATCTATGTACCATAAGTGATCTTAAACCTAATTGGTTGAGCTACCACTGCAATGAAGCTATACTTGTAATCGTGTGTGCCTTCTGTTGGCTTTTGTATGTTGCCTCTTTTTCATCTTGTCCTGTAAAATAAACGAAATGGGGCGTGGTTCTAAAGAGAATGCCACATGAGATACTGAAGCACTTGTCTGTGTCTTCTCTCCGATGCATCAATATCTTGATTTGGACTCTGAGGCTAGATTCTTAGAGTACATTTAACTCTCCCAAACACAGGCTACTCTGACAGTACTGAGCTTGGTTTTGGTGCAGTATTTATGTACTGAGCTCGGTTCTAGTTTTGTATATATGTACTGAGCTTGGTTCTGGTGCTGTATTTATGTACTGATCTTGCTTCTGATGTTATATTTTTGTACTGAGCTTGATTCTGGAGCTATATTTATGTACTAAGCTTTGTTCCGATGTATATATGTACTGAGCTTGGTTCTGGAGCTGTATTTGTGTACTAAGCTTGGTTATAGTGCTGTATATACGTACCGAGCTTTGTTCTGGTGCTGTATTTTTGTACTGAACTTTGTTCTGGTGCTGTACATATGTACTGAGCTTGGTTCTGGTGCTGTATATATATGTATGGAGCTTGGTTCTGGTGCTTTATTTATGTACTGAGTTTAGTTCTGGTGCTGTATATATGTACTGAGCTTGGTTCTGGTGTTGTAATTGTGTGTGTCTTCTATTGGCTTTTGTATGTTATCTCTTTGGCATCTTGTACTGTTTAACTAAACCAAACGGTGAGTGGTTCTATAGAGAATGCCACATGAAATACTGAAGCACTTGTCTGTGTCTTCTCTCCGATGCATCGATATCCTGATTTGGACTCCAAGGCCGGATTTTTAGAGTGCCTTTAACTCTCCCAAACCCAGGCTACTCTGACAGTACTGAATATATAACTCATTTCTCTACTCACTAAAATATCTCAACAAGGAGATGAACAACCGGAGCAGGTAAAAAGAGGTGAAATCCTCAACACCACAGAAAACAGAGACAAATTGATATTTTTTTTTACCGCTCAGATGGTTGTGGATGTAAAGTCTGAAGTGTCCATCAAGTGTTTGACCTTCCCCCAGCTAGCATGCAGAAAGAACAATCCAAATTTCCACTGGTGTGCATATCTTGCTGGTACTTGTGGTTCTACACAGCAATGCAGCTGCTTGCTGTGTATATCCTCGTACTTGATGTTCTAGATCTCCAGCAAGGGAGAAAAAAAGGAGATAGTGCACTACCTTTGGAAAACTACAAATTCCACGAGTTTATTCCATACTTACATAAACAGATATAGTTAAAAGCATAAGATAAGCTCTTGTAGCACGCCAAATAATGCAACCCGACCCTGGGTTTCGCCCTTCCGGCTTCCACTGGGGCATATAGGCGTGTACCATACATGTGTTTAAATAGCCGCCAATCTTCTTGACATACAATCATTTTAAAATGCATATATATGTAAAATGACAAATTGTAAAAACAACATAAAATAACATATAAAAAATATATAAAAAACAAAAACAAAAATATTCCCACAGTGAGTGTAACTATGAATAAATTGAATAATAACCTCATTATTTATTGTTAAAATGCGCTGCGCCATAATGAGATCTAATTGCATGACTCGTCTATGCTACTCAACTAGAAGCTGTGTGAAACAGATTCAACTGTGAGTGAATCTATCCAAAACATATATGAAAAACATATATAAAATTATTATCGGTATAATGTCTTTTTTATGATGAGCCCCATATTCTTTCCACCTATATGAATAACTGTGCTCGGTTGTATAAATCACAATAATCCTTCTTATATCAATGTCAATTTTGAAGTGTAGGTTATTAATGTGGAGATAATATTATATGCTGATCTTGCAACTTATACATTCGGGTAAAATACCCTTTTATAGTTAGAAGGTGGCTACAAGAAGTTGATATAGATGTACTATAAAGCTGTGATAAATTAAAGAAAACATTTTAATTCAATGTCCAAGTTTAATCCCAAAAGACATAGTGTTTTTAAATGATAGATCCAATAGGATTCTTTTTGGATCATTTTTTTTATATAATTTTCACCACACCAGTGATTTTCAACAGATTCAATTCCATAGAATTTTGTTCCATTGGGATTTTTATTATGAAACTTCCCATAATGTGCAGTTACACTGTCGTCAATTTTTCCTTTCCTAATGTTGTTGCAATGCTCTGCTAATCGTGTTTTCAGTTTTCTAGCAGTTCTTCCCATATACATAAGTCCACACGGACAGACTAGCATGTATACGACTCTTCTAGTGTCACAGGTAATACAATTTCCAATGTTAAATTCTTTTGTCATGTTGGAATTAGTAAATGTTTTGAATACAGCTTTTACTTTGTTGTAGCCAACTTCTTTACATGCTTTGCATTTATTACACGAAAAAAACCTTTTGCAGAAATAATAGCTCCCTTGCTAGATTTTATATAGCTATTTGTTAATGTGTCCTTGATGTTCCTAGCCCTATGATAAATGACAATCGGGTCTGATGGTAATAATGGTCCTAATACAGGATCACTTTTTATAATATGCCAATTTTGTTTAAGAATATTTTAAATTTTCACTGCCCCTGAAGAGAAGGAAGTAATAAAAGGTACATGCATAAATTATCCCTTTTTTATTATTATTATTATTATTATTATTATTATTATTATTATTATTATTATTATCATTATTATTATTATTATCTGTTTTTTTTCCTGGGTATCTGATTCTCCCCTATTGCAATCAAGTTCTTCTTCAACCTCTTTTAATGCAGAATTGACAATTTTAGTACTATAATTCCTTTCCTTGAGACATGATCGGATAATATCAGACTGAATGTGAAAATCTGTTGAATTGGTGCAGTTCTTTTTTATTCTCTTAAACTGTCCTTTAGGGATATTATTAAGTCATGGTCTAAAATGGCAGCTAGTGTATCAGGTTTTTGAAAAACTCAATTTATTTCCATCTATAAAGACTTGCAAATCCCAAAAACTAATTTTTTTTATAGCAATGCTCCGAAGTTAATTTTCGATTTTTAGTACTTATATTCATATATTTGATAAATGACACCAAACTATCCTCACTTCCTTCCCAAATGATGAAAATATCGTCTATAAAGCATTTGTATGTTCTAATGGACTTTAAAAATACAGTTTTATTTAAATATATATGATCATCTTCCCAAACTGTTAGATATAAATTGGCATAGATGGGAGCGAATTAAGCTCCCATCGCCGTACCTGCAATCTGTAAAAAAATATTGAGAACTATACCAAAAGTAATTTTTTTCCGAACCAAATTTTAAGATAAAATATTTTTGTTCTATTTGCATCTCAATATCTGCATTAAGTATATGTTGTATTGCGTCTATACCCAAATTATGTGCTATGCAAATGTATAAGGGCTGTACGTCACATGTGCAGGGGATGGTTTTGTCAGTAACATCTAAGTCCTTTAGTTCATTTATGAGATGAGTTGAATCTCTAAGGTACGATCTACCATTTATTATGAACTTCTATAGAAATTAATCGATATATTCAGATATGCGACTTGTTACGGAATCTATCCATGCCACAATTGGGCGTCCTGGTGGATGTGCTTTGTTTTTATGTATTTTGGGTAAATAATATATCCCTGGAACTTTGGGATATTTAATGTTCAAGTATTAAAATTCTTTTTTATTTAATATGCCTAAACTATTAGCCTCTGTTAAGAGACAATTTAGTTGTTTTTTATATATTTCCACTGGATTGTTCTTTAATTTTTTATATGTATTTAAATCTGATAATAACCTCATCATCTCAGTATTGTAGTCTGTCAAATTTAATATAACTACACCCCCTTTTATCTGCTGATTTTATAATTATATTTTTTTAATAATTTTTTAGATATTTAAGTGCTATTTTCTCATCAAAGGTAAGATTGTTTTCTCTTATGTTTCCCCATGATGTGCTATGTAATATATTAAGTATAATAAGTCTCTATATAATGATTATTACCAATAATCGGCATGAATGCAGATTTTTATTTCAAACTTGTGTGACAAAAAGGATCTATTTGATCTTCAATGGGTGTAATACCCTCTTTTTGTCCTATTTCTTTATTTGTTTGTATAGAATTTTTTTTTAATGTTCAACGAATGAATACATTTAAGTACATCTACAAAAGTGTTACATTTAAGACATTGAGTGGGAGCAAATTTAATCCCTTTATTCAGGAATTAATAATGTGCCTCTGTTAATATTTTATCACATAGATTAAAGACACCCTGTGTATTTAAACTTCCTTCAATTTTTTTCAGGGGCATGGTGTTTTTCATCTGTTTTCCTTCTTTGTCTTCTAATTTTCTTTTTCCTGGTGTGACCCTGTCTTTTATCTGAATATTCTCGTTGGATAAGCTTAAGTTCTGCGATTTCATTAATTGGTGGGGATTTTTTTTTTATTATTATGATTTCTATCCTCTAAAGGTGGAAAAAAAATCTCTTGCTGGTGGTGGAGAAAATTGGGGTTCATCCCCAAATCTGTGGTCATTATAAAATCACTGTTTGACAGGAGCATAGATTCTAGAATGATAGGGGGCACCATGGTGATTGCCTCCTTGCGATCTCTCAAAATGCCCATACCGCTGTCTAGTTTCAAAATTATGATTATATGGACGTCGGTCCGAATGCCAGTCAGACCTTTGTCTAGGACTATAATCATTCTGTAATGACGGGGTAAGGAGACAGACAGGTGAGCCCTAATCTACCCACCACTCAGTCCCTGCCTACTTGCACGACCCATCCTAGGCGACGGCGTACAACTGGGCGACGGTCCCTACGCTCAATACATGCACAAGAGACAAACAGACAAGGGTACACAGAAGCTAAGGGAAATGGGGCAGTTGCCCACGGCAACTCCGTGAGCAACAAGAGTAGTGAACGAGCCAAATCAAACCAGGAGTGTACGAGGTACCAAACGCAGAGCAGGAGCGTAGTCAGTAAAGCCAGGGTCAAAATGAAGCTGAGGTCAATAGTAATAGCTGGAACAGCAGAGCCAGGAAACAAGAGAGAATCACAGGCAAAGACAAGAAGCAAATGAAGGTATACATAGACCGAGGGCGGGAGCTAGAACCGTCTGGCCAGGCTGTGATTCCGTTTGGAATTTTGAGGCAGATTTTGATCTGCCTGCACGCCGTTTGCTGCGCTTTTCGCTCGTGCCCATTGAATGCAACGGGCAAAAACGCAGCGAAATACACTTTCTCTGCCCCGATTGTCAATGGGAGGAAAGAGACGTAAATGCCCAAAGATAGGGCATGCCGCTGCTTTTTCCTGTGAGATGGTTTTTCCGTGAGATGGTTTTTCCGCTCGCGGGTAAAAAAACGCCTCTGCCTCCCATTGAAATCAATGGGAGGCATTTTCGACCATTTTTTGGCACGTTTTCCAACGCGGTTTCCTCGTAAAAAAACTCTTTGTGAACTGACCCTTAAAGTGTAACTAAACTTAGAAAAAAACATTTGACATGTCATAGTAAAATTTCAGAAGTTTTGATCATTGGGGGTCTGAGCACTTAGCACTCCCGATCGCTAAAACAGCAAAAGTGCTCAGGTGAGCGTTGTGCCGCTTCGTTTCCTATTGGCGTGTGTGTGTGTGTATATGTATGTATGTATGTATATATATATATATATATATATATATATATATATATTGCGCACACACACACATATACGTACGTACATACATACATACGTTACACACACACATATATGTACGTACGTACGTACGTACGTACGTACGTACGTACGTACGTACGTACGTACGTACGTTACACACACACTATGGCCTCATGCACACGACCGCACTGGTTAGTTGTGCATTGGTGTATCATTAGGATTCACAACAATTCACCATTACTGCCAAATCCGGACCGTAAAATTACTTGTCTTGAGATTTTGCGGTCCGGATTTGCAGCCCCCATATGGATCAGTGTAAACCACGGTCGTGTGCATAGGGCCATAGAAATGAATGGATCCGCAATTTATCCGCAAATGTGCGGATAACTTACAGCTGAGAAAAACCGGTCATGTGCATGAGGCCATACTGTACGTCCGTACATATATACACACTCTGATACATACACAAATATATATATACACACACACACACACACACACACACACTAAACTACACAAATATACACATACAGTACGTACATTACATACTCGTGTGTGTGTGTGTATATATATATATATATATATATATATATGTATATATATATATATATATATATATATATACACACACACACATAGTAAACACATTACATACATACAGTACACACTAAACATACCTTTTGTAGACTTCAGAGAACATCAGGAAGAGGTGGAGAGTGCATGGCAGGATTTCCCCTGAGCGTCCTCATGCCGTGATGAGTGCAGTGCAGACACACTGCCCCCTGCTCTCTCCGTCCAGACACTCAGCAGGATCATATTACAACAGGGACAGGAGAGTGGAGAGCAGCAGGGGAAGTCAGGGGGGGGGTTATTAAGGTGGCACAGCAGCGATATTTTCTTAAGGAGGCAGCACATCTTGCAGCTGCTAATAAGTGGTGGAAACGTCGGCCAGCAGCTCTGTGATGCCGTCCCCTCTAAGACCCTGCAGTGTGCCGCCTGAAGCCAGAGGCTCAACTTGCCTCATGGTAAGTGCGGCCCTGCCCGGGTGCCATCACAAGCATCGGCAGCCGTCACAATTGCATGGGGGCTGCTGATGTGCTACAGACCCTGTACATGCGGAGATCGCAATCGAGCCCCGCATGTAACGGGTTAATTGCCGAAATCAGCGGCAATGAGACGCTGATCGGCAACTAGTGGAGTGTCAGCTGTCAGGGACAGCTGACCTCCCGGTTCCCGATGCACACTGTCGCCGACACTGTCACAGACACTGTCAGCGACAGTGTGCATCGCGAACGGCAGTGACGTCCTGTCACTCTGACAGGAAGTCTGTCAGGAGGCTGACCCTGATAGGCTTCCGTACATGGCAGACACGGAGGCCATTACTTGGCCTCCGATCGCCATGTTAGCCATCTGCAAACTCCACGATTTCATCATGAGGTCTGCCGATGAGCTAGAAACCCCTGAATACGGTGATTGCAATTGATCACCGCAATCAAGGGGTTAATTGCCGGAATCAGCGTAAATAAGCCACTGATTGGCATACAGTGGAGTGTCAGCTGTCAGGGACAGATGGCCTCCCAGTTCCCGGTGCACACTGTCGCCGACAGTGTGCACCGGGAACCACGCAGTAACTGTACGTCCCTGTGCTTTAAGACACTGGCCACATGGACGTACAGTTGCATCCTGGTGCGCCTAGGGGTTAAAGACCAACTTGTGCCGCAAAAAAAGGAAAATAAATATTTAGCTCTAGTATAAAAAATAAAATAAAAAAATGATTGCTGTGGACATTCAGGCATCTGAAGGCCTTGGTCCTTAAAGGGTTAACCCATTAGGGACAGCCCATTCATGTTTTTATGGCGGCCAATAACGGGCTTTATTTCGATGCAATTGCCTTTTTACGACCCTGCATCTGAATAAACAAATAGAGCAAGGAGCAGTTAAATCTCCCTGCTCTCAGCTTCCAGAGGTAGCTGAGGGCTGGGGGCATCCCTGCTCTAATGGATGAGATCGATATCAATATCGATCTCACACATTTAACCCCCTCAGATGCCGAACTCAATAGCTTGCGCCCCATCTGAGTGGTTTTGGAGAGAGGGACGGAGCTCCCACTCTCACCCCACCGGCACCCTGCATAAGATCGCAGAGTGACACTGAAGGCATGGCCCAGCAGAAGCCTGTGATCGGACAATCGCATATTGAAGTCCCCTAGTGGGACTAGTAAAAAAAGTTTAAAAAAAGTTTAATAAAGTTAATATAAAAAAATAAGTGAAAAAAAACAACACACTTTTTCCCTTTAGAAAATGCTTTATTGTAAAAAAACAAAAAAAACAAAAAGTTACACATATTTGATATTTCCACGTCCGTTACGGTGACCCCAACTTTAAAGTTATTTTATTTTTTAAGCCGCATTGTAAATGCCGTAAAAAAAGAAATAAAAAACAATGCAAAAATTGCTGTTTTCTGTGAATCCTGCCTTAAAAAAAATGTGATAAAAAGTGATCAAAAATTTGCATCTACTCCAAAATGGTACCAATAAAAACTACAAGTTGTCCCACAAAACAAAAAACCCTCATACAGCTGCATCGACTAAAAAAGTTATGGCTCTTGAAATATGGAGGCACAAAAATAAATAATTTTGAAAAAAATGTGTTTTTAGGGTATGTTCACACGCTGAGAGGCAGTTACGTGTGAAAAGACAGACTGTTAACAGCTGCCTCGTTTCACACGTAAAAGCTCCTCCTCGTAATTTACGAGGCGTCTGAGACGCTCGTAAACCTTGAGCCGTGCTTCATTGATTTCAATGAAGAACGGCTCAAATTACGTGGCAAAGAAGTGCCCTGCACTTCATTGCCGAGGCAGTAAATTTACGCGTCGTCGTTTGACAGCTGTCAAACGACGACGCGTAAATAACAGGTCGTCTGCACAGTACGTCGGCAAACCCATTCAAATGAATGGGCAGATGTTTGCCGACGTATTGCAGCCCTATTTTCAGACGTAAAACGAGGCATAATACGCCTCGTATACGTCTGAAATTTGGCCGTGTGAACATACCCTTACTGTGTAAAAGTAGTAAAACATACCAAATCTATACAAATTTGGTATTCCTGCAATCGTAACAACTCGCTGAATAAATTTATTGTGTTATTTATACCATACGGTAAACGGCGTAAATTTAGGATGCAAAAAAGTGTGGCGAAATTGCTGTTTTTTTTCTATTCCCCCCAAATTTTTTTTATAAAAGTTTATCAATAAAGTCTATGTACCCCAAAATGGTGCTATTAAAATATACAACTTGTCCCGCAAAAAACTAGACCTTATAAATCTATTTTGACGCAAAAATAAAAACGTCATGGCTCTTCAAATATGGAGACACAAAAACAAATAATTTTGAAAAAAAAAGTGTTTTTACTGTAAAAGTAGGAAAACACACATATTCCATATAAATTTGGTATAGTTGCAATCATAATAACTCGTTGAATAAAGTTATTGTGATATTTATACCACACGGTAAATGGCGTAAATTTAGGATGCTAAAAAGTGTGGCGAAATTGCTGTTTTTTTTCTATTCCTCCCCCCCCCACCAATTTTTTTTTATAAATGTTAATCAATAAACTCTATCTACCCCAAAATGGTGCTATTAAAAAATATAACTTGTCCAGCAAAAAACAGGACCTTATACAGCTGTGTCGACACAAAAATAAAAAAATTATAGCTCTTTGAATGAGATGATGGAAAAACTTAAAAAATAGCTTGGTCATTAAGACCTTAAATAGGCTGGTCATTAAGAAAAGATACTTCTCATAACAATATGCATAAAAAAATCCTCTACTTAAAAATGATCCTATAGGATGTTGCTGCAGAATTACGATATAATATGTAGAAAATAGATTCATGTGAATATTCTCTTTTACCTATCTAAAGTAATTGTAATTTTCTAATTAGAGGAACGTGTTGATGTAACTGAGGGCAGAAATTTGCTTAAGCTTGGAGAAAAGTAAATAAATAAGTATACCCATTAAACTGATCATTAACGCGGAGTCTAAATTAAAAATCAATATAATTATTTTTAATGGCAGTCATTTTGGTAACGGGAAAAAAAACCTGCTGATGAACTAGTAGAAGACCAAAACACTTAGCTTATTACTCCATAATTGGCCTCTTCAAGGCTGCTTGTTTCCACCACCTAGAGATTTACACATGGTGGAGATAATTTTGCCATGATCACTGTTCCACTCAACTGCAAAAGCTATTCATTATTCAGCATGAAGTAATTGTGGGTTAGTGTGAAACCAATAACTTCAGAAATATCGCATTACAGTCACGTTACTTAATAGGTTTACTATTTAGAAAATGCTGCAGTTCTAATTGTAGTGTACAAGGAACTGACATCTAAGGTGACCTAGATTGAATTTTCTTCCCACGGGCTCAGATCCAATTTATTGATAATCTTCTCAGGATAAAGTGTTATATAGTATAAAAATATCTAATAAATACGAGAAAAGCACATTGTTATTGTTTTGTCTTTTTTCAATCCACAGCAGGGCATTCTCATTACAAAAGTATTTACATAGTTTGAATATCATGTAATCCACAAATATGGGGATAATCTTCATTTAAATAGGTTTAACCACTATTACAAGTGATGGCATATTGTTTTTTCACTTACCTGGTAAGGCAGGGAGGGGACGAGCCTTAGGGTGCTCTCTCTCTTGTGATCCAAGTCAGAGGCCAATCGCAGATGAGGAGTTTGGCTGGGGTGGTACACCTTTCAAACTGTAATGCAGGTCTCCTAAAGTGAATTTAGGGAGGACAGAAACCTCTGGTGGGGGAAAATCTTGATTTTTAGTATGAATACAAGCAGCGAAAATGGGGCCTCATGATCCTTCTGACTTGGTTTCAAGCAACTACAACAGAGAAAAAAAAGACATGGCGCCACATGGTGCAGATTTACCTGGTACACAGGGAGAACAAGATAAACACAATTAGTGCTCACCTTATAAGTGTTAAATACTGGCAGGTATAACACTTGTAGTGAAGGTGCACTATGGCACAAACAGCTGCTGCCTAGGTCCGGTACGCAACAACCAGGGGATGCTGCCGGTGGATAGTTGATTAAAAACTGGGGAAGTCTCCAGTAACACCCTCAACTCATCTGAATGAGTTAGGAATACCATGACTTCTGTGGCCGGAACGGTATTATGGCTTTTACCATGGCCTGGTCTTGCCTGATTTTCATCACTACCCTAGGTATCAAGGAAAGCTGAGGGAAAACGCAGGCCAGCCTGAACATTCTAGGGATGGACAGGGCATCCACTGCCAAGGCGTTGTCCCCTGATAAAGGTAGACAAATATTTTCACCTTAGTGTGGAACTCGTTCACCATGAGATCGATCTCTGGCACTTCCCACATCCTGGTGATCTGCTTGAAGATTTCTAGATTCAGAGACATTGCTCCCGGGCTGTTAGACTTCGACTCAGTCATTCGGCAATAATGTTGAGGGAGCCTTGAATATATACAGCAGACAGATGGGTAGGTTCGACTCTGTCCACATAAAGATTTTTCCAAAACCCCTGAGAAGGGGTTCTGGTCGGGTGCCACCCTGCCTGGTTGTTATGATGTCCAACTTTACACGGACTGCTTCCCCCTGGACTTGCAGAGTATATAATCTGAGTTCCTTTAGGCTCAAGAACATAGAGCTCTAGAGGGGACTCTTTGAGACCCATACTGTATACCACTGTAGGTATACTACCAACATAGTTGAGATGCATCTGTGGTCAACAGGCTCCAAATTCTGGATCAGGGACTTCCCGTTCCTAAGATGCTTCCACATCTGATGGATTCATGAGTTTGAAATGACAGGGTTACCTTCATTTCTGGATCTCTCTCTGGAGGGTTTCTCAAGTGCCCTAAGGCCCGAAGAACTACTTTTGTAGCTGTTGACATGAACATGAGACCCTCTGCTGCCAAGATTCTTTCCAGGCTGGAGGAAGGGAGAGAATATCTTGTGGGAATTTATGACAAAGCCTAAGAACAAGTTTGTCTTTCCCAATTTATTATCAAATAGCGTTGGAATTACTGGACAGTAGTTTGCAGATGTAGCATCAGATGAATCATCCAGGTATAGAACCACATATATCCCCTGTGTTCCTACATGCAGCTATAGTGGTCACCACCTTAGAAAAGATGTGAAGAGCCGAAGAGATCCTGAACAGAAGAGCTGGGAATTTGAGAGTGCTTGACACTGCCTCTTATCTACACAGCTGTTCTTAGATATTTTCTGAGAGGCAGAATATGAAGGTATGCATCCTTTCAGAACAGGGAGGCTATGAAATCACCTTTTCATGGATGTGAGTGTCCTCAACACGTTGAACGTCCCAACGGATGCTGAATCTGGCTTCCTAGAAGGAGGAAAAAGTTAAGGTGCATTTTTGCAACAAACAGCTAAAACACTAATAGCAGGCTGCAGCAGCAGTCCCTACATTGCATAGGGTTAATACACCCTTAGAATACCTCCCAGGAATCGAAAAAGTTCAGCATACTAAATAAAAGCAGTAACACATTGCAAACAAGCAGTGCAAACCCATCTTGTCCAAGTGCACAGGACAGAACAAAACACATGGTAAGATTTGCTAAATGTCCCTATGTAGGGAGGAGACTCTAGTTAGTTAATTAGTTTGATTAAATAAAAAATTCCATCTGACCTACTAGTACAAAGGGGCAGAAATACCCCATTATTGTGCTGCTATAGGACGTAAGGGAAGTATAGTTTATTTCTGTTTTAGTACTTTTGCCCGATACATGTTTTGTAGAAAGAAGTAATTTTTGTGCCACTTGAATCCAAGATCCATAACTTTTTAAATTTTTTGTGTGGGGCCCAGAAATTCTGAATGCCAGATTTACTCCTTATACTGTATAGACTCACTGGTTTTCTGTGGCACTAATTCTGAAACATTCAGAACTTATTCTATTGCAGCCCCAAATTTCTACAAACATGTTTGAAGTATTAATGGCCCAAGAGAATTACAGCTTTAGGGTAAGGCCAAATGGAGCGGCCCTGACACGGTCGCAACACGGCCAACAACCGCGCCGGCACCATGTTTGATGCGGCTGTCAAATACCCTATTAATGGCCCAGTGGCGGACACAGACTGCAAAAGGCCCCTGTGCAGATAATGTGCCAGGGCCCCCCCGCCCCCCCCCCCAATACCGACAAAGTTACCTAAACATATATATGCATATAAAAATAAACCTTACTAATAAAAATTATGAAGGAAGATTTATATTGTACATTTTATTACCAGTTTAGAACACAAGTAACACATTTTTTTCCGGGTTAAATTCTTATCTAAACTAAGTCCCTAAATGTGGGCAAAGAAAATGAAAAACCTATACTCACCTCCTCCGGCGCCTCCGTTCCCCCTCCGCAGCCCCTATCCCTTTCTGTGTTTACAAAGCTGCTGTGGTGACGCGCGGTCGATGGCACATGACCGCTGCAGCCAATCAATGCCCTCAACAGCGATTTGCTGTGGAACTACTGTCCTCAGCAGCACACCAATGAGGAGTTATTGGCAGCAGCGGTCACGTGCCATCGGCAGCGCGTCACCAGTGCAGCCTTGTACACTTGTAACACAGACCGAGACAGGAGGATGGGGGCTGCGGCGGGTGAACGGAGGCGAGGGAGGAGGTGAGTATAGTTTTTTTATTTTCTTTGCCCACATTTTCTTTGCCCAGCTACTGTCCACGGGGGGCCCGCTGATGGGCTCGCAGCTACTGTCCACGGGCCTCTGTCTCAGTCATCAGCATCGCGCAGCTGAGAACTGAGTCGGCCAGCAGAGGAACGGGCCCCCTTCCCACGCGGGGCCCTTGTGCAGCTGCACCGGCTGCACATGCGGTATGTCCGCCCCTGTAATGGCCTCATGTTATGGCGGGTAGAACGGCCCTTTAAATGCAAAATTGTGCAGCCATAAAGGGTGTATTAATTAATGGCCGCACGATTTTGAAAGTAAAGGGACGTTTTACCCGCATTAACATGCGGCCATTAACAGGGTATTTGACAGCCGCACCGAACATTGTGCCGGCACGGTTGTTGGCCGCATTGTGACCTTGTCAGGGCCGCTCCGTGTGGCCTTACCCTCACTGTGGAAAGGTTTGAATACAATGTTGCCACATACCCTTAAAAACGACAATGGATGAAGACAAAGAACACGCACAGGTATGTATATGGCAAAAAGTCTATAGACACAACTTCAGACCTTATTCATACGAGCGTGTCTGATTCATGTCTGCAAAAAACGGTTGCATGTTGCGTCTGTGTGGTTTCTCTGTTTCATTCGTTTTTCTTGTCCTCTGCAAGCACTTCCTGGTTTCACTTCGTCCGTGTGCTATCTATTTTTTTCCACGCACCTATAAACTTCAATGACCAAATAGGACATGCTGTGAATTTCTCGCAACAGACACACGCTCCGGGAAAAATAAACTGATGTGTGAATAGCCCTTTTGAATTTCATGGGTCAGTGTGCCGTCTGTTGTTAAAACGGACAGCACACTGACGAGAAGTTCGTTCGTGTAAGTAAGGCGTTATGCTGGTCATGTGTACTATAATTGGCATAGGAGAAATATGGACGAGAAAAATGGATGACACACAGAAACCACACTGATGCAACACGGACATTCATATGCATGCAAAACAGTCCATTTTTTGTTGATGCAAATTGTACACGCTCGTGTGACTAAATCCTATAGCTGCTCATATACATTATTATTGTTGGATCTAGTTATCTTACATGGGGACAAAACGTATTGTTGCAAAGCCAAGTTATTTATACAGCAGAACAATGCCTTATTTCCTTTTGATAATTAACATATTCAATCTCGTTAATATTTTCTAGCAGAATCAATAAATTTTAATCATCCCTCTTTTGACGTGAATTTCTGTCATATATTTATAATATTTAACACAGTAAAGCTCATTTGCATTCAGTTTTAAGTATATGTTGGGGAAGTAGATAAATCTAAAAATCTAATTCTATTCAGTGAAAATGCTCCTTTCCGTCACAGAATCATGCCAATAATAATATGTAGGATTTTGAGGAGAATTTGTTGTTTGTCAATAGAGCACATAAGATAAACTGGTTTATGAACATAAACAAATGAACTAAATCATGATTTCCTCCACAATAATTCTGCGCCATGTACGACTGTTTCTATTGGTGCATTAAAATTGTCAGTCACTAATTAGCAGTACATGAATCATGCTCAGTCAGTAGTATCTAATTCCTTCTTGTTTTATCCTGTTACATCTGTTTTCCTTGAAACACAAACATACTGCATGCACTCTTCAAATCTATACAATTCCATGTTGGTATTAATATAGTGGAAGCCAACTATCACAGCAATTGTAATTGAAAGACAGCAGCATAACTTAAATTTGGAACACTGAGAAGGCAACTGGGGTTTAGTCATCATATCTCATAGCTGTGTCATAGTAATGGGCCACATCATCCCAGTCTCACATAATATTGTTCTAATAAGCTTTATCGCATAAGCCCCTGGCATCTAAGCTGAAAGCATGAAGGTTATGATCCATCAGCACAGCATTTCTTGCTGGTGGCCCAGATCATTAGCGTCTTTCAATGGCAAGAACAGCATTATAGCAGATATTAAAACTACAATAAACATACAGTTTCCTTTTCTTTCTTCATTCCACAACATGATGAAATGGTAAATAACTAGGGACAATATATGAAGGTGTCTAGGGGCATAGCTAAAGGCTCATAGGACCAGGTGCAGAGTTATTTTTGGGGCCCCCCAACTTCTCTTCAAGGCAGCCCAACCATAGCTTTCAGCTGCAGTGCTGGGTCTCTCTAGTGACCAATCAATGTAGCACTAGAAGGCAGGAGCGTTGCATATGTTTTTCTTTCCATTCTTCCCACCCAAAAAACTATTCAGATATCTGAGACATCATATCTATAAGACTATGACCCCAATAGCTAAGCCACTAGATAGGATTAGATGCATTAGCTCAGTAGACAGTATCACACATGATTAGTTTAGATACCACGCCCCAGCAGACAGTATCAGACATGATAGGCTCAGATACATGGCCCCAGAAGACAGTATCACACATGATCGGTTTAAATGCAGGGTCCCAGCAATTAGTATCACA
Organism: Rhinoderma darwinii; assembly: GCF_050947455.1. Taxonomy (NCBI): domain Eukaryota; kingdom Metazoa; phylum Chordata; class Amphibia; order Anura; family Rhinodermatidae; genus Rhinoderma; species Rhinoderma darwinii. The sequence continues at coordinate 215,341,624 of NC_134688.1, read as the reverse complement.
GACGATAGGCTTAGATACAGGGCACTAGCAGTCAGTCTCATACATAATAGGCTTAGATATAATGGCCCCAGTAGACAGTATCACACATGAGAGACATATACAGGGACCCAGCAGTAAGTATTTATATACTCAACCTCCTTCTTCATGTCAGTTCTTTCCAGGTGCAGCGCTGGATCCTGATGACATTCAGCCTCACGATATTATGTGTGTCGCGCATACATTTTGACGCTGAACGGCATCAGGACCCAATGCTGCGCCCCAAGCCAAAGATGACCTGACTCAGGAGTGAGGAGGGTAAGTCTATGAAGATATTACTGTAATAACAGGAGCCTGTCTAGTTTATTACATAGGCCCCAGTTACTACAGTATCTGTAGACAGACGTGGTGCGGGAGGCCATGGGCCCAGTCGTCACTGCGACCACTGCGATTCCTATAGTTACACTACTGCCCTAACCCAAACTGAATTAGAGTTATGTAACAGCTTGACAGGCAACACAATTCTGGAATTATCAGCAGGGAATAACAGTGCGCCTAGGTAAGCTTCCTTGAATTCATACAGGCGCGAATGTACTGCCTGTTGTCGCCTAGAGTAGGTGATGTTTTGGTGTCCGTTCTCACCGTAGTAGAAGTCCCATGTAAAAAAATATCATTCCCATCCAGGGCCGGCCTTAGGTTGGATGGCGCCCTGTGCGGGACTCTATTGCTGCCCTCCACAAATTAAAAATAAACCACATATACAGAAATGCACATACTGGAACATATATACTGCGTATAATTGCAGGGAAGGGATAAGAAAAAGAAGTGTGATATAATAGAATGTGAAAAATAACAAATACTTTATTAATAAATAATTTTAAAAAGGACAATGTTAGATGATGAAAGTTAAGTGCCAATGTCCCCTCACTTAGCACTGAAGACAAACGTATGTCTTAGATGGTCATACTCGGTATGAAAATGTATTTGGTAGCCTGAACCTGCATAGGGCAAATGACAAATGTATTGGATATATGGGCTTGACCTAACGCTTGACCTAACCTGCCAAATGGAACTGCTTTGTAATTTCCTGGAAGAAGCTGGAAATACCGGCAAAACACAGGTGTTATTAAATAGATCAATACTTACTCCGCATCTTGGGATACTAGCCTGTAACTATTTTGTTGTGGCAGAATATCTGCCGTAGTTAGGGACTTGCTGTCGCCTCTCCCGTTGTGACTGCACATTGACTGTGCGGTCATCTGATTATTTCTGGTGCGAATGAAGGGACCGTGCTGAGCTGTGTCAGACATGCTGGTGCACGCAGACAGTTGATCACAGCTCACCTCCTATTTTTATTTATTTATTTGAGTTACTTATATAGCGCCAACATATTACGCAGTGCTGTACAGAGGTCCACTTTTTTACTGTCCCCATTGGGGCTCAGAATCTAAATTCCCTATGGGTATGTTTTTGGGGTGTGGGAGGAAACCAGAGTACCTGGAGGAAACCCACACAAACATCCTTCAGAAATAAGGTCTACCGGCGGCTACCAGCCCGTCGGAGGCTAAAAGGACGTAATGGAGCCCTGTGAATTATAAACTACGTTGTTTATACTGTACGTTAGGAGATTTCCTGACGTACATGATAAACTTAGGGCAACAACATGATATGAAGGAGCCTTAACCCGTTAGTGACCGGCCCATCGTGTTTCTACGTCGGTCACTAATGGGCCTTATTCCGATGCCATAGACTTTTTACGTCGCGGCATCGGAATAAGTAAACAGAGCAGGGAGCTGTCAAATCTCCCTGCTCTCAGCTGCTAGAGGCAGCTGAGGGCTGGGAGCGTCCCTGCTCTGCCGGGTGAGATCGATATTAGTATCGATCTCACCCGTTTAACCCCTCAGATGCGGTGCTCAATAGCGAGCACCGCATCTGAGTGGTTTTGGAGAGAGGGGGGGAGCTCCCTCTCTCTCCCACCGACACCCGGCGATACGATCGCCGAGTGTCTGTGTCTCTAATGGCAGCCGCGGGCCTAATAAAGGCCCCCAGGTCTGCCTGGAGTGAATGCCAGCTAGATCATGCCGCAGGCATGACCTAGCAAATGCCTCTCCGTGTTAAACGGACAGGCAGTAATACACTGCAATACAAAAGTATCGCAGTGTATTATAAATGTGATCGCAGAATCGCATATTATAGTCCCCTAGTGGGACTAGTAAAAAAGTGAAAAAAAAGTTTAATAAAGTTAATTTAAAAAAAATGTGAAAAAAAATGAAAAACCCAGCTTTTCCCCTTACAAAATGCTTTACTATTAAAAAAACAAAATAAAGTTAAAAAGTTACACATATTTGGTATCGCCGCGTCCGTAACGACCCCGACTATAAATCTATTACATTATTTAACCCGCACGGTGAACGCCGTAAAAAATGTAATAAAAAACTATGGAAAAATTGCTGTTTTCTGTGAATCCTGACTTAAAAAAAATGTGATAAAAAGTGATCAAAAAGTCGCATCTACTCCAAAATGGTACCAATACAAACTACAAGTCGTCCCGCAAAAAAAAATCCCTCATACAACCGCATCGGCGAAAAAATAAAAACGTTACGGCTCTTCAAATATGGAGACACAAAAACAAATAATTTTGAAAAAAAAGGGTTTTTACTGTGTAAAAGTAGTAAAACATACAAAAACTATACACATTTGGTATCGTTGCAATCGTAACAACCCGCTGAATAAAGTTATTGTGTTATTTATATCACATGGTAAACGGCGTAGATTTAAGGCGCGAAAAAGAGTGTCGAAATTTCAGGTTTTTTTCTATTTCCCCCCAAATAAAAGTTAATAAAAGTTAATCAATAAATAATATGTCCCCCAAAATGGTGCTATTAAAAAATACAACTTGTCCCGCAAAAAACAAGACCTTATACAGCTATGTCGACGCAAAAATAAAAAGGTTATAGCTCTTGGAATGCGACGATGGTAAAACTTAAAAAATGGCTTGGTCATTAAGGTCTAAAATAGGCTGGTCATTAAGGGGTTAAAGGAGGGGGAAGCGCTTGTGAGGATGTAAGGAACACTAATGCTCCGTCCTTATGTTGCCAATAAAGTTCAATGTGTTTTTCCACAGCAAAAATCTGAGGCTTTCCCTTTGATTTCTGACGCAGATGTGCCACAAGTGTGTAGCAGATCCGCACGAGAATAAGGCCCTGTTCACACAGAGTTTTTTGCCGCATCTTTTGCAGCGGAAACCGCGTTGGAAACTTTGGCAAAAAACAGCCGAAATCGTCTCCTATTGATTTCAATGGGAGGCGAAGGCAGTTTTTTCCTGCGAGCGGAAAAAAACGCTTGCGAGAAAAAGAAGCGACATGCCTTTTCTTCTGGCATTTCCGTCTCTGACCTACCATTGACATCAATGGGAGGCAGAGAAAGCCTGAAGGAATTTTGAGGCAGATTCAAAGTTGTCATTCAAAGTTGCTTATCCTCGGCTTTTCCATGTAATATAAGTCGCATGCTACTTATTGCTGTGGTGAATTTCTTTTTATGGTGCGGACAAAAATATACGTGGAAAAATTTTCGCAGCATTGGAACTGGGTTGCGGAAACCTCATATGCATGGGATGCAGAATCATCGGCATGTCATCGGAATCCGTATGAAATCCAACATGTGTGAACGGGGCCTTAGGGTAACTTAAAAAAAACTTTGTTAGGCCAAATGCACACAATACTTATTACATGCAAATTTGTCGCAGGTATTTTCGTGCGCCAAATCCGCAGTGTAATACAGGACCAGCAAAGTAAATGAGATCAAGAAATCTCATCTACATGTCACATTTTCTGCACAAAAATTGACTTGCGGTGCGTATTTGAAAATATGAAAAATTTGAAAATATGATACATGTCAATTTATCTTGCGTTTCCACTTGCGAATTGTTTCTGACTATTTTAAAAAATAATAAAAAATCTGCAGTATAAAACCTGCACCTATTTCCGCATCAAAATGTAAAAAACGCATCTATAAACTTATCAAAAAACACACGATTTGGTGCGGATTTTACCTGCGCAATTGCCTGTCGTTTTGATGTGGATTTTGTGCACCAAATTCCTCAATGTGTGCGTTACAGAATTTGCTAGGGATTTATAGCATTTTTCGGATTTTCACTTTTGTTTTTTCCTCCCCATCTTCCAAAAGCTATCATTTTTTAATTTTTCTGTCTATATAGCCATATGAGGGCTTGTTTTCTGCGGGACAAGTTGTAGGTTTTCATGGTACCATTTATTGTACTGCATAATGTACTGGGAAGCTGAAAAAAATTAAATTTGTGGGGTGAAATGGGCAAAAAACAGCTATTATGCCATTTTTTGGGGGGGGGTTTTGTTTTTACGGCATCCATCAGGCGGTTAAAAGTACATATTCATCTTATTCTACAGGTTGATACGATTATGGTGATAACAAATTTATATGTTTTGTTTTATGTTTTACCACTTTTTAATTTGCTAAATTAAAAAAATGTTTTGTGTCGCCACATTCTGAGAGCCAGAACTTTTTCAATTTTCCATCAATTTCGCGATCTAAGGGCTTAAATTTTGCAGGGCGAGCTGTAGTTTTCACCGATACAATTTTGGGGTATATGTGAATTTTTGGTCACTTTTTTTGGAGCACTAAGTTGACCAAAAACCAACAATTTGCGTGTTTTATATATATATTTTTTTACGCCATTCACCCAGCGGGTTAAACAACGCTATATTATGATAGTTCGGACTTTTAAGGACACGGCAAAACTAGTTATGTTAACGTTAATTTTTTTTTAACATTGATTTAGGGAAAAAATTTGAAGAGGTTTTTTTTTTAAACTTTTAATACTTTATTATTATATTACTTTATTTATTCTTTTTTTTTGGAACATAAAAAAACTAACAGTTTTTTACATTTTTTTATTAGTCCTCTCTAGGAGACTTGAAGCAGTGATCCACAGCAATGATCATCCAATGCATGACATTCTGCAGTACTAATGTATTGCAATATATCGTTATACTGACAGTCGCCATTGAAGCCCTGCCGGAGGCAGAGATTCAAAGGAGTACAAAAATGACAGACCTGGGGGCTTTCAATAGGCCCCCAGGCTGCTATAACAACCGTTGTTAACAGCAGATCGTGCCGCGGGTGGGGGGGGTGGCTGGGGTGCGCGATGCTTTGTTTCAGGGGGCGGCACTATAAATGCCGCGGTCGCGATTGACCGTGGCATTTAAGATGTAAAACGGGTGGAATCAAAGTGATCTTTGACTCCACCCATTGCAGTGAGGTGTCGGCTGCGTAACACCTTCGTCACCCGCTGTGTATGGAGCGAGCTGAGCCCGCTCTATACTTTCCATACATACCTAACCCTCATCACGTACAGTTACGTGATATTGAGTTAAGGGGTTATAAATCAGCAGCACGTCCTAAATTCCATGCAGATTTTTTTCTGCTGCACGTGCATGGGGTTTTGACAAACCCCATGCACATGAGTTAGGGCCTATTCAGACTAACGTGTTAATCGTGTTAATCGTCTGTGTGAAGGACATTTTTTTTAATGGCCGTCACACGGCTGCATGTATTTCTATGGGCTTATTCACATGGTCGTTGCTTTAATGGACCGTGTAAAGTTCCTGTAAAAAAATAGGACGTGTCCAATTTTTGGGCATTTTCACGAATCCCTCAATAGATTCAAGTCTATGAGGGATCTGTGAAAACGGGTCCCACACGGGTGCAAATCGGCTGTGAAAAATGGCCATTATTCACTTCTGATTTCACAAACGTTGGTCTGAATATCGCCTTATATTGTAATTTGTAGTGAATTTTCAGTGTGCAATCCGCACCAAAAACAGGAGACAAGCCTAATGGCCTTATTCAGACGTCCAATGTTCGGACCGTGAATCGGCCATATTTCCCGGACCGACCACAGTTCAGGGAGCCGGGTTTCTAGCATCACAGTTATCTATAATCATAGGAGTCCCTCCTTTCCTGTGGGAATACTGTCCCCGGTCCCGTGCTGAAATCATCATTACAGTATAGGGCAGTATTCCCGCGGAGAGGCAGGGACTCCTAGCAGCATTGATAACTATGATGCTAGGAGTCCGGCTATATGAATTGTGGTCGACCTGGGAAATACGGCCGATACACGCTCCATATACCACGGACCAAACGCGGCTGTCTGAATAAGGCCACAATTTTTGCAAAATCGCGTCAAAAACGTGATTTGACCGCACTGTGAGAATATAGCCTAACAGAGCTATTTTTTCATGTTTTGTATATTTTTTTAATGCAGTTTTGATGCAATAATCACGTGGTTTTTATATAATCGTGGCAAAACTGCGCCATTTTTCTGAGATTGCAAAAATCACAGCAAAAAAACAAACGCTAGGAAAACGAAAAAAAAAACATTTTGACATAACTTATATATTCTACAAGTGGGGTCAGGAGGGATGGGAAGCAGGATGGAGAGGGTAGAAACACTCACCAGCCTGCAGGTCCGGTCGGCTGTGTAGAGGAGCTGGGGGGCGGGATCTCCACATGGAGCTTCTGCTTCTCATGCTGCATCTTCCCCATCCAGTTCGCGAAGCAACAGGTATGCAGGGGGGGCCACAAGCGTTCCGAGTGTGGGGGGCGACAGTCGTGAGACGGGGGCGGCGACAGTCTGGGGGGGGGGGGCGACGACAGCTTGGCGGGCCCCTTTTCTTATGCCATGTGGCCGGGCCTCTGACGGCAATACTAGTAGTACTGCCCTGATGGGGGTCATGCTACCATAAAGAGAAGACTTCATGAGAGAATGCAGAGGGTTCACCATAAGGTGCAAACCATTAATCAGCCTCAAAAATAGAAAGGTCAGATTAGACTTTGCCAAACAACATGTAAAGAAGCAAGCCAAGTTCTGGAATAGCATTCTTTGCACAGATGAAACTAAGATCAATCTGTACCAGAATGATGGGAGGAAGAAAGTATGGAGAAGGCTTGCAACGGCTTATGATCCAAAGCCCACCACATCCCCTGTAAAACATGGTGGAGGCAGTGTGATGGCATGGGCATGCATGGCTGCCAAGGGCACTGGGTCACTAGTGTTTATTGATAATGTGACTGAAGACAGAAGCAGCCGGATGAATTCTGAAGTGTTCAGGGATTTACTTTCTACTCAGATTCAACCAGATGCAGCAAGGTTTATTGGACGTCACTTCACAGTACAGATGGACAATGACCCAAAACATACTGTGAAAGCAACTCAGGAGTTTTTTAAGGCAAAGAAGTGGAATATTCTGCAATGACCTAGTCAATCACCAGATCTCAACCCGATCGAGCATGCATTTCACTTGCTTAAGACAAAACTTAAGGCAGAAATACCCACAAACAAGGGCAACAACTGAAGACAGCTGCAGTAAAGGCCTGGCAAAGCATCACAAATGAGGAAACCCAGCGTTTGGTGATGTCCATGGGTTCCAGACTTCAGGCAGTCATTGCCTGCAAAGGATTCTCTACAAAGTATCAAATAAACAACATTTTTATTTATGGTAAGGTTAATTTGTCCAATTACTTTTGAGCCCCTGAAATGAGGAGGCTGTGTTGAAAAATGGTTGCAATTCCTAGACGTTTCGCAGGATATTTTTGTTCAGGTTTTAGACAGTGAATAGACATTCGAACGGATGTCTATTCACAATCTCTGCACATCGTTACTCTGTCTGTGGTAGTTACAGCAGAGGAAGTGTGATCTCGCGAGATTACGTGGTAAATGACAGGTTACAATGAGATTACTCTTCCTCTGCTGTAACTACCACAGACAGAGTAACGAAGTGCAGAGATTATGAATAGACATCTTGTGAAAGGTCTATTCACTGTCTAAACACTTCAGTATTGTTAATGTGTTAGTATAAGACAGCACATAGCGATCTAAAAGGATCCCTATGCGCTGACTAAATGAATGGAGAGGAGTGCATGACGCTGATTGGTCAGCGTCATACACTCCTCTGTACAACGCCCACTTGGTCTAAAGTAAAAACACGCCCCCTTGGGCATTAAGCAACTCATTAGCATAAATCTAAAATCGCTAATAAAGTGGGGAAAACAGATCGTTTTATTAAATAGAAAGCACTGCTGTCACCTACATTATAGCGCCGATCTCCTTATGTAGGAGATAGGGCACTTATAATGTGGTGACAGAGCCTCTTTAAAAACATGGAGGGTTTCAGTTTCCTAAATATAGCAGAGGATTTTGTTTGCTATATAATGCTACTGCAGTTCATAACCTAGATGTGATCGATAACAGCTAGATCGTGCGTGTCAGGTACATGCAGGACCCACTCTCACCGAAACTGTCAGTCCCGCTAATCTGACGGATTAGAGTTTCTGCTTAAGATACAGCTTCTATGTATCCAGGATACATAAAAGCGGTATTTGAAAAAAGGAAATTTAAAAAAAAAAAAATAATTAAAAAGTTGCATTAAACACCATGATACATTGTAAAAAGAGAACATGTGTTCAAAGGTTTACATGGCCTTTAGAGATCAATTAACCCCTTAATGACCGCCGATACGTCTTTTTACGGCGGTCATTAGTGGGCTTTATTCTAGAGCGCCGCCAAACTACGTCGCTGCTGTAGAATAAAGTAAACAGAGCAGGGAGCCGTGAAATCTCCCTGCTCTCAGCTGCCAGAAGCAGCTGAGGGCTGGGGGCGTCCCTGCTCTGCCGGGTGAGATCGATATTAGTATCGATCTCACCTGTTTAACCCTTCAGATGCGGTGCACAATAGCGAGCACCGCATCTGAATGGTTTTGGAGAGAGGGAGGGAGCTCCCTCTCATCTCACTGACACCCGGCGATAAAATCGCCGAGTGTCTGTGTCTTCTATGGCAGCCGGGGGTCTAATAAAGACCCCCAGGTCTGCCTGCAGCGAATGCCTGCTAGATCATGCCGCAGGCATGACCTAGCAGATGCCTGTCCGTTTTAAACGGACAGGCAGTAATACACTGCAATACAAAAGTATTGCAGTGTATTATAATAGCGATCGGAGGATAGTGAAGTCCCCTAGTGGGACTAGTAAAAAAGTAAAAAAAGTTTAATAAAGTTAATAAAAAAAAAGTGAAAAAAAAAAAATGAAAAACCCAGCTTTTCCCCTTACAAAATGCTTTACTATTAAAAAAAACTACAATAAAGCAAAAAAGTTACACATATTTGGTATCGCCGCGTCCGTAACGACCCCGACTATAAAGCTGTTACGTTATTTAACCCGCACGGTGAACGCCATAAAAAATAAAATAAAAAACAATGGAAAAATTGCTGTTTTCTGTTAATCCTGACTTAAAAAAAATGTGATAGAAAGTGATCAAAAAGTCGCATCTACTCTCAAATGGTACCAATAAAAACTGCAAGTCGTCCCGCAAAAAACAAGACCTTATACAGCTATGCCGACGCAAAAATAAAAAAGTTACAGCTCTTCGAATGTGACAATGGAAAAATCTAAAAAATGGCTTGGACATTAGGGCCCAGAATGCCAGCAGGGGGAAGGGGTTAAAGGGATTGTCCAGTTTCAGCAAATAATGTTATTTTTTGCTAAACTAAAACTTATAAACTTTTTCAATATACTCTATATTAATTCCTCAATGCATTAAGGTAAGTACAAATCATAAATCTCTTTTTTTTAATTCACATTTGGGCCCAAGTTGCTCAGATATAGCACATCTTGATAAATCATGGACAGCTGTGCCTCCATTGTGTACTTAGTAGTGCTGTGGGCATTTCGATGACGGCAGCTATGTATGTTTCGGCATGGCACAGCTTTCACCATGGTACCAGTGCTACGCCCCTGCCTAACATTCTATTTTCATCTCCATGAACCCTTGAAACCCCTTAGGGGAAACCACTTAAAGAATCAGAATCGTTGATTTAAAGGTATCTGACACTACCTATTACTACACAAAACATCAGAAATTAACAGAATTAAAAGCTTATGTTCAATCTCAATTCATGCCAGACTCTATAGCTTAATGTTGATTTAACCAACCAGACTTTTGGACTGCACTCTTTTTACTTACTGTTGGTCATACGATGCCAACATATTTCGCAATGCTGCACAGAGATTGTCATCCTTAACAGCAGTCCCTGTCCCAAGTGGGGCTAACAATCTACTTCTCAGACACACACTAGCGCCAATTTTATAGAAGGCCAAAGAACCTAATCTGAAGAAGAGAATATGTTTTTAAAGCTGGCTATACACATTGGATTTGATGTCAGATGTTGTGGCAAGGATGGATCAAGCATGTTGGAGTTCTCCCAAGAGATAAGCCATTGATAAAACAACAACCATCGCTGATACCTTTTTATGACAAAATAAGGGTGACAAACCCTTTATCTTAATAGACTTTTTGAGCAGACATATTTGATGGCTAATTCACATATTTTTATAAGGGGACCCAAATGTATCTGGGCCCCAAAAGTAGTTGAGTTGCTTATAGTTATGCCCCCCTAAATAGGTTGCCAGCACAGCTCTTGTAAGATACAGTGCCTTGTTTCAGTCTTGTAAACATTTACTGACAACTTTCCTTGTTATAATAAAAAAAATGCATATCACTAATAATATTTCTCGGAGGTACTGTTTCTCCTTGTGGAGATCCAGCTGGAGTAGGGAATCTTAATAGGAAATGTTCCCTGGGAAAAAGTATGCAAATTAAGCTCTTCTCCAGAAGGAAGAAATTTGTCACTCTAGTGCCACCTATAGGTAGCTACCCTTTAAGTCAAACTCCAACACATTAAAAAGCCTTGAAACATGACTATGGATATTAACCAAACCAGAGACACCCATTTTTATTTAAAATTCTTTATTAACAGTCAATTGTCATAAAAATACATATAGTACAATGTACGGCAAAGCAGCACGGGCTATGAAGCAGCACAAAATAAATAATTACATAAATAGCATGACAGTATAACATACAGTACAGGTTTCCCTATACTATACATCCAACCACATGTTACAATAGCATTCTTGCATACTTAAACAAATAATCACTCAATAAAGCATCACAGACGGTGATGAGGGATAGGGGATAAGGAGGAGAAACCACAGACCCAAAGGAGAGGCCCAGGATGGATGTGCTCTCCTTTCGCAAATGAGGCTATTCCTGGCCAGCCATATAGCATCCTTAAAACTGTTCATAAGAAGCCAAGTATCCTGGATTGCCCTGACTGTGTGGTCCCCAGGAAATAATCTGTAAAGCACCGAATGGTACCATAGGCTGTTCCTACAGAGTTTTTGAGTTTATTTCCCAGGACATCCAACAGACCCTGTGTAAAGGTGCACTGCCAAAAGAGGTGCAAAGCTGTTTTCTCCATAAAAGGGCACCTTTGGCTCTATCGAGTTTTACACAGGTTTCAGGTGTACATGAATGACCTCAGAAGTAGTAATCCTTAAATAGCCATACAAGACAAGTCCTTGTCTCCATTAGTTAACCAGCTAGAAGCCACAATAGTCCCTACAGTTTCAGCAGGGAGTAGCAGCAGGGAGCCCTGGGATAGACTCCATCAAGTTCTTAGCTCTTATGTGCTTGTGGATCATCTCAGACTTGATTCCCTCCAGTTGGTACTCCCTCACAAACTGGACAACAGCTCCATAGAGCCAGGTATTGTGCGCCAGTTGTCGGGATAGAAGCCCCCCACAAAGAAGGGAAAAAAACAGACAAAGACATGCCCGCAGAGCCACCCATTATTTTCCAGAGAGGCCACCATCTGTAGACAGTTGTTCTTTTTTAAGTGCGTGCTTTCTCTCACCCCAGTGCACAAAAAGTGCAGCGTGCCATTTTAAAAAGTGCAAAAGGAAATGGTCTATCGCAACCAGATTTCCCTGCAAGGGTCGGGGATCGATCGATGACCCCCCCTCGCCGAAGCTTAGGGAGAGCCCATCTTGCTCCTGGCTTCCACCCCAGTGTCGACCAGAAGAACAATTCTAGTTTTGACTCCCTGCAGAAGGGGGAGCCGTGGTGGAGGAGGACCTGATATGTGAACCTGACACAAACCCCCAGATTTCCAGGAGAAACATCCCATAAAAATCCATTTTGTTTCTCATTAGTACAGAGAGGGTACTGGTTGGCTAGGTGAGATGCCTTTGATGACGGGTACTGTTTGTTCCTGTGGAGATCCAGCTAGTGCAGGGAGTCTTACAGGCAACGCTCCCTTGGAAAAAGTGTGCAAATGAGCTATCTTCCAAAAATAAGAAATCAGTCTTTCTAGTGCCACTTATAAGAAGGTACGCTGTAAGTCAATGTCCAACCTATTAACCCCTTAAGGTGACAGCAAGTTTTGGCCTTCAGGCACAAGTGAATTTTGAAAGATTTTTCATTGTCACATTTTTCCATCGGTAGCCGTATTAGGACTTAATTTTTGTAGGACGAGTCATATTTTTAAATGGAAACATTTTTGGACACGTTATGTATTGTATAAAAAAACAGCAAATCTGCCACAGTTTTTTTGTTTTTGTTTTTACAGCGTTCACTGTGCAGTATGAATGACAAGTTAACTTTATTCTTTAAGTGAGAACTATTACTGCTATACCAAACATATTGTTTTTAATTATGTTTTACTACTTGTGCACAATAAAAACATTTTTTGTAATAATTTTTTTATGTTGTTGCATTTTAAAACCCAGAACACCCAGAACTTTTTCTTATTTTTTTGAAGGAGCTGTATGGGGGCTTTTTTTGTGGGAGGACCTGTAGTTTTTATTGGTATTATTATGGGTTATATTTGATATTTTGATCAATTTTTATTTTGTTTTTTGTAAGGCAGGATAAACAAAAAAACAGCAATTCTGGCATTGTTTTTAATTTTTTTTAATGGTATTTACCATGCGGGATAAATAACAAGATTATTTTATAGTATGTTTTGTTGCAGATGTGGCAATATCAATTTTGTAGTCTTTTTTCTTTTGTTTTATTTTTTGTACCATAAATAAGAATTTTTCAGGTTATTTGGCTATTTTTCTTTAAAACACAACACAGTTTTTTTTTTACTATATGCGATTGATACATGAGATCGCTTGATCGCTTACATTATACACTGCACTACTTAATGTAGCGTCCACGGCCACGGACCGTCGGGATTACTCACCCCCCGATGGCTGCAGCCATGGATCTGTGAGCGCATGAAAATAATCATCACTTGACCCATGATCACCCTGGACTATAAGAAGGGCCCTGCCTTTTTACTCTTTATGGTCCCTTGGTGTTATCGTGTTCCCAGTGTTCCCGTACCTGCTACCTGTATCATGTATCCTGTGTTACCGTTGTTCCTCTGCCTTAGAAGTTGGAGTCGTGTTGTGCCACTGGTCACGCCTGCTGTGTTACACCATGCCTGGTGTCTGCTGCCAAGGTCCCATCTGAGCCTAGCCGTTACTACTGTCCGAACTGCTACAGGTACCCTTGTGCTTGGACTACATAGACATTGACTTGGTACACTATTTTGCCAGCTGCTTTCCCGCTACGGCAGTGGGTCCACATACCCATGGATTGTGACAGTATGGTCAGGCCATGGACCCCGCTGGTCAACCCAAGACCTTGACGACATCACAAGCCATGCAGGCGAATATGCTAGTCTGACAATTACGACAGGACCAACTCCTCCAGGCGGTGAACGCCATTACACATCGGCTGGATGCGCAAGCTGCAGTCGTCACAGAATCCGTTCTTGTTGCTCCGGCTGTTCCTTCTGCTACATCTCCTGTCAGTACCAGTGCTGACTCCCAATTCTTGCTTCCACTACCTTCTCGCTTCGACAGAGAAGCGAGGACCTGCAGGGGATTTCTGAACCAGTGCCAGATCCACTACTGTCTGCATGGCAGAGGATGGCGCAAGGATCGCATTCATATTCTCACTCCTTACTAGCAAGGCCCTAGCTTGGGCGAACCCTATCTGGGAACGTCAGGGACCAGAGACCCGTGACTTCCAGTGTTTCCTACAAAATTTTCGCACAGTATTTGAGGAACCTGGATGAGTCTCCTCAGCAGCGGCATCTCTTCTGACCCTTTGCCAGGGACACCTCCGTTGGCGAGTACGCCATTCAGTTCCGAACCCTAACGGCAGAGCTGTCCTGGAACAATGAGGCTTTGGTGGCTACATTCTGGTAGGGACTGTCTCCTAAAATTAAAGACGAGCTTGCCGCTCGTGATCTGCCACCTACCCTGGATGACGTCATACTTCTAGCCACCCGGATTAACATGAGGATCCGGGAGTGTTCCCAAGAGGTTAGTCGGGAGAGAAGATTCCCTAAGCTGGCTCCTATCTTCCAGCAATCCCTGTTGCCCTCACCAGTTGTCCCACCAGAGGAGCCTATGCAAGTGGACCGGCTCAAACTGTCTGCCCAGGAGAAACAACGCAAACGCACTTCAGGACTTTGTCTGTATTGCGGCCTCGAAGGCCATGTTGTGCATTTGTGCCCTCTGAACAAAAAAAAAAACTCCAATGCCTAGGTGGAACGGCGCTAGATAGTAAGTTCTCCTCGAAACTGTCCATTCCCGTGACCATAGTGTCTAGTGAAAAGACGCACCGGGTCTCTGCATAACTGGACTCAGGGTCCGCAGAAAACTTCATCCACTTGCCCACAGTCCCTCTGGAGACGTCTTTGACTGTTGCCTCGGTGAATGTACTGCCTCTGCCCGACCCGATCGTATCTGAAACCAAGCCGCTGAAGCTCCAATTTGGAGCCCTTCATTCCGAACTAATTTTGTTTCTTGTTTTGCCTCAATCCTGTCCTACAGGGCCTGCCTTGGCTCCGACTATACGCCCCAGTCCTGGACTGGAATTCCGGAGGAGTTCTCCAATGGGGCTCCAAATGTCACAGCCGCTGTCTGTTACAGATCCACCCTGTCTAGCCTCCTCTGCCTCAGTCATTGGCAGGATTACCCACTCATTTCTCTCAGCTTGTGGATGTCTTCAACAAGAAGGAGGCTGAGACGCTTCCTCCACACCAGGTTTATGACTGCCCCATTGAACTGGTTCCAAATGCATCCCCCACCCGTGGTCGGGTATACCCCCTCTCCTTGCCAGAGACTCAGTCTATGTCAGCCTATATCAAGGAGAATCTGGAGTTGGGTTTCATACAAAAATCCTCCTCCCTGGCCGGGGCCGGGTTTTTTTTTCTCAAGAAAAAAGACGGATCTCTTCGGCCTTTCACTGACTACCATAGTCTCAATCAACACACGGTCAAGAACAAATATCCATTGCCACTAATTTCCAAACTACTTGACCGCATACGAGGAGCCAAGATCTTCTCTAAACTAGACTTGCGTGGGGCTTACAATTTGATCCGAATCCGTCAAGGTGATGAGTGGTATACGGCATTTAACACTCGATACGGGCCCTATGAATACCTGGTGATGCCCTTCGGTCTGTGCAACGCTTCCACGGTCTTCCAGGAATTCATCAATGATATCTTCCGAGATCTTCTCTATGTCTGTGTTGTGGTCTATCTTGATGATATTCTGATTTTATCTCCAGATTCGACGACTCATCGGAGGCATGTTTGTCAAGTTCTGCTGCGTTTAAGCGAGAATTGTCTGTAAGCCAAGCAGGAGAAGTGCGTATTTGAAAAGAACTCTGCCCTTCCTGGGTTACATAATCTCGGATCAAGGTCTCAAGATGGATCCTGGGACAGTAAATTCCGTCCTGGAATGGCCACGTCCTCAAGGCATGCGGTCCATACAGCGTTTTTTGGGATTCGCCAACTTCTACCGGCAGTTTATCCCAAACTTCTCATCATTGACGGCTCCTATCTCTACCCTTACCAATAAGGGTGTGAACGCCAAGGTGTGGACTCCAGAGGCAGAATCTGTATTTAATAGGCTCAAGAATGCCTTTACCTCAGCCTCAATCCTCCATCATCCTGACATCTCTCGACAGTTCTCGTTGGAGGTGGATGCTTCCTCTGTTGGTGCAGGTGCACTTCTGTTTCAGAAAGGCCTTAAAGGAAAAGCAGTGATATGTGGCTATTACTCGAGACTTTTTTGCTTTGCAGAGCGCAATTACTCTATTGAAGATCAGGAGTTACTGGCCATTTAAATTGGCTCTGTAGGAGTGGAGACATCTGCTAGGGGCTGCAACCCATCCCATCCTGATATACACCGACCGCAAGAACCTTACATATCTCCAGTCGGCTCAACGGCTGAACCCGCGTCAAGCCAGGTGGTCGCTGTTCTTCAGCCGGTTCCAATTTGTGCTCCACTACTGTCCCGCTGACAAAAACGTGAGGCCCTATCTAGGTCATTTGAAACATAGGACACTGTGGAGTCCCCTCAATGTATCATAGACCTGTCCTGCATTATCTCTGCTAACAATCTGCAAGTTAGAGACAATCCCCCAGGGAGGACGATTGTGCGGTTGGCAGACAGGAGGATAATCCTTTGCTGGGGACACAGCTCCAAACTGGCTGGGTACACGGGGGTTCGTAAGATGCGAGATCTGATTGCTCCTCATTTCTGGTGGCAAATTCTGGTCAAAGATGTTATGGACTTTGTCGCTTCCTGCACTGTATGTGCTTCCAACAAAGTTGCTCACTCCAAGCCTGCTGGCCTGCTCCAGCCTCTGCTTGTGCCCAACGCTCCCTGGCAGCATATAGCAATGGGTTTTGTCACAGACCTTCCTTCCTAAGCCAGATGCAATACGGTCTGGGTAGTGGTGGACTGGTTCTTGAAGATGGCACATTTTATCCCGCTGAACGGCCTACTCCTACACTGGCAAAACTCTTGATCCAGCATATCTTACATTTACATTGCCTGCCCCTTCATATCATGTCTGATTGGGGGTTTCAGTTTACCACAAAATTCTGGAGAGCCCCATGTAAACTCCTAGATGTGAAGTTGGACTTTTCCTCAGCCTACCATCCCCATTCCAACGGCCAAGTTGAGATCATTAACCAAATCATTGAAAATTATCTACGACACTTCATCTCCATGCAGCATGATGACTGAGTACAGCTTCTTCCTTTGGCCGAGTTCTCAAACAGCAACCACACAAGTAAGTCCACTACTTCTACACCGTTCTTCATTGTCTATGGCCAGCATCGATGAATTCCTGTTTCAGCTACATCCCAGGTGCCCGCAGCTGACTCTGCATTCGGGAGACTTTCTACAGATCTGGCAACAAACCCAGTCCTCTATTCTGCTGGCAGTCGATCGCATGAAGCGAAAGGTGGATACAAGAAGAAGAGAGCCATCCCAGTATCTTCCGGGTACCAAAGTCTGGCTGTCTTCAAGGAACATCCGTCTAAAGGTGCCTTCATACAAGTTTTCTCCCAGGTTCCTCTGACCTTTTGAGATAATACAGCAAATTAACCCTACAGCAAATTAAGCTTCGGCTGCCTTCTACCCTCAAGATCCTCAACTTCTTTCATGTTTCTCTCCTGAATCTTGTGGTCCTGAACTGCTACACAAAAACGCCTAGCCCTGCAGTTGCTCCCAGCAGTTCTTCCGATGTGTTCGAGGTTAAGGAGATTCTGGACTTCAAAAAAGTAGGAGGAAGAACTTTTTACTTGGTGGATTGGAAGGGGTTTGGTCCAGAGTAGAGGTCCTGGGAGCCAGAAGAGAACCTCAATGCTCCTACCCTCATTAAGAAGTTCCTCTCTTGCTCTGGTCCCAAGAAGGGGGGGGACGTAAGACGGGGGATACTGTAGCGTCCATGGCCACGGATCATCGAGATTACTCCCCTGCCGATGGCCGCAGGCATGGATCTGTGATCGCTGGCCCGCATCTCCTCCCTAGGAGAAGCCAGCGCTCACTTCCGCTCTGTTCTGCTGTGTCCCGTAGGGTGCGCGCACTGGCCTTTTAAGGACATGAAAATAATCAATTGACCCATGTTCAATCTGGACTGTAAAAACGGCCGTGCCCCTTTACTCATTGCCTGAGCATTGTTGTGTTTACCCGTGTTAGTCTTGCAAATAGTCCCTTAATGTTATCCTGTTCCCAGTGTTCCCGAACCTGCTACCTGTATCCCGTGCGACCGTTGTTCCTGTGCCTTAGAAGTTGGAGTCGTGTTGTGCCACCGGTTAAGCCTGCTGTGTTACACCACGCCTGGTGTCTGCTGCCAAGGTCCCATCTGAGCCTAGCCGTTACTACTGTCCGAACTGCTACAAGTACCCTTGTGCTTGGACTATATAGACATTGACTTGGGACACTGTTTGGCCACCTGCTTTCTCGCTATGGCGGTATGGCCCAGTGAGTCCACATACCCATGGATTGTTACACTTATGTAGTGCACAGTATTATGGCTGTGAGTATTCTACTGACTGGCAATCCTTTTAGCTCACGTCCATGGCAGACATGAAGGCCTTTGTTAGGCCCCTTACTGCCATGGCAACTCATGGGCATCCCACAATCACTTTGTTGGAGCGCTGATGGACTGACAGAGGGAGCCCCCTCTTTCTGTCAAACTCTTTATATGGCTTTTGACCACAACATCTAAGGGGTTAAATGGCCAGTGTTGGAGCTAGCTTTAATCCTAGCAAGTTGAATCAAGGTGTCAGCTGTATGTTACAGCTGACACCGCTGCTTATGATGCAGGCTCAGCTCGTGAGCCCATGCCATGCAAGCGCCGTACATTTACAGCACTGTGTGAAAAATTTTACCCACCAGCGCCGTAACAGTAGGGAAGGGGGTTAAAGAGTCTTGAAACTTATTTTCTTTCTGCTAGTTGAGAGCTAGTTTGCGCACTAATAAAATTATGCGGATTCTAAAAAACGCACCGCAGGCCAATTTCCGTCCTGAAAAATACCCCAGTGTGTACATGAGATTTCCTGGAATCTCATTGACCTTGCTGGTACTGTATTACACTGCTGATTTCTGCACAGAAATCCGCGCGGCAAAACCGCACGTAATACGCATCGTGTGTATTGAGCCTAACACATGTAATACTGATTATTCTCCAATACACTATTGTAGTAAACGGTTTGCTGAGGGATTTATCTGTTTGTTTGTTTTTTTTCTCCCCATTCATTCTTTTAATTAAAATGCTTAAGGGATAACTGTCTAAAACAATAAGGTTGTGTTGTGTTGTGTTAAAAGCAATTTGAAAAGCAATCAAAAATTGTTTGAGATTTTTCATTATTAGACATTAATAAATCTACCAATCAAGCGCCAGCTAGAAAAGAATCAGATGGACAGATGGACAGATTTTTCATTATTAGACATTAATAAATCTACCAATTAAGCGCCAGCTAGAAAAGAATGAGATGGACAGATGGACATCTCTGCCAGGTCTTTTGAGCCTCCTTGGGACATATTCGGTGCAGCCCGTATTCAAGGGGGCAGACACAATACATACTTACTGCATCTGTCCCGAATAACTTCTTATTTAGAGAGAAGACAGGGAAGTGTTAGAGGGTAGAAAGGCAGTATAGATAGTAATATTAATGCCTATGGAGAAGGGATTATCCAGGGTGTGAAATTTTTCGATTAAGGGCTGGAAATGAAATAAATAAATTAATACTTGTTCTTACCGATTCACCACTGACGCTCCGGCGGCACTCAAAGTGGTTGTTTACATGCATGTAGCATGTAACTGCTGCAGCCAAATAGAGGGCTCAACATGACTCCCTGGTGATGAATCACATTTCTGTCATAAATACAACATATTGCCGTTGAGCCTTAGACCTTATTCACACGTGTTATATGTCCGTGATACGCGCGTCGCACGGACCTATGTTAGTGAATGGGGCCGTTCAGACTGTCAGTGATTTTTATGCAGCGCATGTGCGCTGCGTAAAACTCACGACATGTCCTATACTTGCCTGTGTTTCACGCAGCACGCACCCATTGAAGTCAATGGGTGAGTGCAAATCGCGCACGGCACACGGAAGCACTTCCAGGTGACGCGCGTGATTCGCGCTACAGCTCGTAAAGAAGAGAAGGGAAATAAAATCCCCTCCTCCTTTACTGTGTCGTCACATAAAAAGGGAGTGTCATAATGATGCCGGCTGCACGAAAATCACACGGTCACTCACCATATACACTTGTCACACTGAGCTTTTGTGCGCGCAAAAGGAACACGTTCGTTTAAATAAGGCCTTATGTTGTAAAAAAAAAAAGTCACTCTTTTGGCATCCTGTGGGCCTATAGCATTTGTGCTATTAGTAATCTAAAAACTTATTGGTGTATTTACTGAATTGGTGTTTTGTATAAATGTGAATTGTAATATTTTTATTGATTGAGACTAAACTTCATTGGGTCAAGTAGAACCAAGACATTAAGAAATGATTACTGTACTCTGGGTTATGTGACTACCTACTGTATTAGTTGACTGGGTAAGTTTTGTCATCTCCATGGCCGCGGGCCGTCAGGCTCACTCACCTTCTGACGGCTGCAGCCATGGGTCGGAGTGCGCTGGCCCCAGTCTCCTCCTCAGGAGATGCTAGCGCTCACTTCCACTTACCTCGGCCAGGTCCCGTAAAGTGTGCGCGCACGCTCGTGCCCGGTCTTAAAGGGCCAGCGCGCTCTCCTGAAGTTAATGTCAAAATTAGCCCATGAGTACACTGGACTATAAGAAGGGCTCAGCCCCTTCCTCCCATGCCTGAGCGCTGCTGTCGTACCCAAAGTTTGTCTAAGAAAATGGTCTCCTAGTGTTTTCCAGTTCCCAGTGTTCCCCGTTCCTGTACCTGTATCCTGTATCCCGTGCAATCCTGGTTAAGTACCATGCTGAGCTGAAGTCGTGCTGCGCTATATACCACGCCTGTCCTGCTATACCATGCCTGACGTCTGCCTGCTGTCTAGTCCCAGCCGAGATTGTCTCACTACTGTCCAAGCTGCCACAGGTACCCTATACGAACTATAGACTGTGACCTGTGTCCTGTTGGCCAGCTGCCATACCGTCAAGGCAGTACGGCCCAGTGGGTCCACGTACCCAACATGGAATACTGAATACTGAAATACAATACATCGATAAACCACCAACTAGAAAAGATATTTTGCATTATCCTGTGATCACATTTTTGCAGACATCTTTGATACTATTTGCATAATCTACATACTGCTTCAATGTGCCTTTGGACCCTCTGTTGCCCTGCTCAACAGAGCTACTGCAAGTAAAAAATGACCTGATGGTCACAGAAAGTTTTTTTTACTTTTCATATGGTTCTGTTTATGTTGTTATATGATCATATGGCAAAGCGAGTCACTAGAGCTTCTAATTGTAACATTATGAGATATCAAGTCAGGAGCAAGAACCTCTGTACTGTGACTTACAGTTTACATCAACTTGTTTTTATATTGTTGACAGTGACTTTTTCACTGCGCTTTGAGAAAGATACAAAGAGACTTATACTGTACAAGCTTCCTAATTATCGCAGACCTGTCATAATAGTAAAATGATTGTCAAACATATTGCAGTGGTATAAACTAGTGATTCCAAACCCTTTTACCATGAGGGAACTCCTGGAAAATGTTTTCTCATCCTAAAGAAACCCTACTAATATTGACCAGACACTCTAATTAACTGTTAAAATATACACACATAACTCTACTTCATGGACAACACATACTGTACACATAAACACAAATTTATCATAATGGACATTGCTCTTAATTCAACTTGATCAGAGACAGTCAAAGTTAAGGCAGAGAAAGCATTAAATGGCTCAAACCTGTTAAACATTTTGTTCATCAGATGCCAAGCATCTCTGAAATAACTGAAGATCTACCTGCCATTTCCTGCATTTACAATGATACTTTCTGCCAGGGAACCCTGGTTTGACAGCGATATTATAAATGCACAACCAATTCAACATTTTACTCTAATATAAGTAAAGTAAAGCAGATCTGTCACCTAAAATGGAGACAGGTACGCTGCAATATTAGACAGAATGGTAAAAAAAAAAAAGCAGTTAACAAGGAATACAGCGGACTCATAGTTATGAGTTTGCTGTATACATATAATGATATAAATAATAATCTTTATATAGTGCCAACATATTCCACAGCACTTTACAATTCATTGGGAACATGTACAAATAAATCCGACATTACATAGTGACATTTCAAACAGGAGGAGTGGGGTCCCTGCTTACAAGTGCTTACCATCTATGAGGAAATATGGTTTATCACGAAATGTAAAAAGTGCTTGTTTAACCACTTAACGACCGCCCGCTGTCTTCTGACAGTGGTCGGTGCAGCTCCGGAGTCTACAGCGACCCCTGTCGGCGTCGCTGCAGAATAGGATTATGGGCGCTCCAGCAAGCGCTCATTCTTTAAACAGGAGCTGTTACTAATAGCCCCTGTTCTTAGTGAAGCCTGGTAAATACAGCTGGGATGGGAGGAAACTCCGACTCCAGCTGTTTAACCCTTTGATTGTCTGTGACCGCAGCATAATCAAAGATGACTCCCTTCTTCGATTACGTCACCAGAAACCCGAAAAAATAAAAAATAAAAAAGTTATGGCTGCTGAAAGGCAGAGAGTTAAGAATGAAAACATTTAGCTGGTCATTAAGGCCTTTTCAGGCCCGGTCATTAAGGGGTTAGTACAATAGTCCAGCCTTTTCTTTATAAACATACGGTAGTACATATTAGGCTGCTTAAGCCAGTCACCAGCCAGTATCTGTGCGTGACAGATATGAAGTGCATTGGGGTGTGAGGAGAGTGAAGGATACTGTTGCTTTCCCAATTCCAGAAATAACTTGGACCCATATTTCTATGAATTTTATTACTGATCTTCTAAAGGTTTCAACACCATCTCTGTAGTGGTTGACAGCTTTTAGAAGATTAAACATTTTACACCCTTCAAGGTTTTACCCTCAGCCCTTATCCTAGCCACCAGTTTTATTAGAGAATTTTTTTGCCTTCATGGATGTCCCCAGGAGATTGTATGCGATCAGGCTACCCAATTTACATAGAAATTCTGGTGGGCTCTCTGCAAAGCTATGGGGATGAAACACAATTTCTCCACGGCATCCCACCCATGATTTAACAGATAGGCGGAGAGGGTAAACCAGCATGAAACAGGATCTGGAGAAATTTTTGGGAATACTAGTATAAATCTCTTATTGCCAAGACGATTGAGTAGACCTACTACAAATGGCATAATTCATCCATGACAACTAATGCCATGAACCTTCTTGCATGTCGCCCTTCATTATTGTCTATGGAAACCATGCTCACCTTCCTACTTTCTCAGGGCCAAGCCGTAGTACTACTAAGTTTTTCCTCTATATGGAATCAAGTGAAGATAAATCTTCAGAAGATCGCTTCTAGATACAAACCAATGCAGAATGGAAGAGGCGAAATTATAAAACTCTAAATTGGGGCCGGGAGACAAAGTCTAGCTTTCCACCCAGTAATATAAAACATCCCAGGTTATCAACCCTGCAGCCTGTCAGTGGAACCTGCCACCTTGTCTACAAAGTGTTTTATGTCTCCCTGTTGAAAACTGTGGTCATCAACAAATTCGCTCTTTCCGTGCCACCCAGTCTAGTCTCTGTGGAGCAGCCGTAAGAATATGAAGTTGACAATTTTCAGCACTTCAAGATTTCAAAAGGGATTTAAGTTCTTGTCAACTGGAAGGGTTACGGCACTAAAATGCATACTTTGGTATGAGTGGTCTTGTGGAATTGATGCATGGATGGATCAGAGCTGTTTTGACTGCACGAGGGGGACCTACACTATTAGGCTATATTTGTTTTTTTGTAGGTTCTGTGAGTGCATTCACACAGCCATTTCTTTAAAGGCCCATGAATGCTGGCTGTCAAAAAATAGAACATGTTCTATTTTTAGCAAATTTTACGGCCCGAAGGCCCCCATAGAAATCAACGGATCCGTTTTTAATGGTCGTTTTTCAGAAATCAATTCTTGCGATGACCGTTAAAAGCAAATCCATATATCTATATATGGGGGCTGTGTGAACAGTGACGTCAGAGGCTCCTCCTGGAGCTGAATTCCCGGCGAGAGTGACATCACTGTACACATATAGACAGTGACGTTAGGGGCTTTGAGATGCCGGAATCCCTTGCCATGTTATTGGCAACACTCTGGTAATTCCGCTCCTGGAGGAGCCCCTGATGTCACTGTCCATACATGTGAGGGCAGGATCAATTTTTAACGATCGTCACAGGGATTGATTTTGTTCTGACCGAGGATTCCGCTCCTGGAGGATCTACTGACGTCACTGTCCATATATGGATAGTGACGTCAGAGGCTCCTCTAGGAGCGGAATACCTGGCCAGAGCATTCACAATGCTCTGGTCAGGATTCCGCTCTTAGATGGAGCCCCAATGGGGCTTTCTTCAAGGGGGGTGTGGCACATTCTACAGGGTTGGATGTGCGTGGCTATCTACAGGGTGGGATATGTGTGGTGCTAACTACAAGCGGGGTGTGTGGCGCTATCTACAGGGGGATTTGTGATGCTATCTATAGGAGGTGGCGCTATCTACAGGGGGGCTGTGGTGCTATCTATGGTGGGGGGTGTGGCGCTATCTACATGGGCACTGTGGCACTATATGGGCAGTACCTACAGGGGACAATATGGCGCTATCTACATGGGCACTGGGTGTGGCACTATCTACATGGGCACTGTGGCATTATGCAGGCACTGGCACTTTATATGTGGGCACTATGGAACTATATGTCTCTTTATATGTGGGCACTGGGGCAATATCTACAGTGGGTACTGCCATTATCTTTGTTTGCACTATCTACAGTGAACACTGTGGCGCTATCTATAGGGGCATTGCGGCACTATCTACATAGGCACTGTGTTCTCAGGGGGTTGGGACAAAAGAACCCTGACAAATGAAGTTCATCCACTTTTTTAACGGCCATGAAAGACGGTAAGCAAACGGATGACAGACGGCCATTTAAACGGTGAAACGGTGGCAAAATAAACTGACATTTGATCAGTTTTTAACCGCCATTTTTTACACGGTCGTACAATTATAGCCTTAGGCTGCTAGTTTCATTGTTACGGCTGATTTTTTTAATATATATATACAGTATATATATATATATATATATATATATATATACACACACACTGTAAATATACATATATTTATATATATATACTGTATATATACAGTATATATATATATATATATATACACAGTCGAGTCACATTATTATGACCACCAGCTTATATCCAGAGTAACTGCCATGTGTAGCACGGATAGGAGCTAGAAAGGCTGGGAGTGACTCAATAAGGTGCTGTTAGGTAGTCTCAGGTATCTGGAGCCATGCTGACTGCAGTGCATCCCACATCTGCTTAAAGGGAATGTGTCGCTAGAAATTATTTTATTTTTTTCAGTTAAACAATTCGTATTTAGGGGGCGTGGCTTAGCGGCATATGTGAGCAGACGCAGGAACCGGAGCTCCCGCTGCCGATATCCTGATACACATCCTGTGGCTAAATTCTTCTAACGGAGACATACCTGTGCAGAGAGGGGAGAAGGAGGAGAACCTGGTGACACTATTCTGCAGAATCTGGAGGCTGTAATGACCCGTTCAAGGAAGTCTAAGGCGGCAGAGGAAGGTGAGCTGGGATTACAAGATGGCGCCGACATGTGCGTGATGGCAGAGAGCAGAGACCTGAGAGGGGCGGCGGCATCCCGACTGGAGCGCTTTGCCAGAAAGACACCCGTGAAGGCAGATGCTGGAGGAGAGATGACAGGTGGAGGGAAAAAGCAGGCAGGCTGCTCCGGCTCCAGATATGAACCGCTGCGGGCACAGATGGACTCAGAGGAGGAGGAGGAGAATGGAGAAGATGCTGCAGGCAGCTCAGGAGGAGGGCTGGATCGAGGCCCGCACAATTCAAATAAGCCTGGGCCTACGTTGGCAGATGTTTTTTCGGCGGTAAGCCTATGTAATGCCACGCTAGCTAAACTCACTTGCCAGGTGGGCGGAATAAAGGAGGATATTTCCATAATACGGCACGATCTACAGAAGGTGTCGGAGCGTACAACAGCGGTGGAAGGTAGAGTCAGTGATGTGGAAGACAGAATGCTGCCCATGAGGAGAGATGTAAATGCTGTGGATGTTACTTATCTGTTATCTAAAACGGATGACCTGGAGAACCGTTTACGTCGCAATAACGTAAGGATGGTGGGAATACCCGAAAAAGTGGAAGGGTCCAATCCGGATTCCTATTTCGAAAAATGGCTACTGGAGGTGTTTGGCAAGGAGTCGTTGACACCATTGTTTGCGGTGGAAAGAGCCCATAGAGTACCAACTCGCCCGGGTCAACCTGGACGGCCGCCAAGACCTGTGCTGGTAAAGCTGCTTCATTATAAAGACAGAGATTTAATTCTTCGCCAGGCCCGGGAAAAGCAAGATATACGGGTGAATGGTGTGAAAGTGTCATTTTACCCGGATTTTTCTGTAGAGGTCCAGAAAAGAAGGATGCAATTTCTGGATATCAAACGACGACTGAGGGATCTGCGTGTTCAATACTCCATGTTGTACCCGGCGAAACTTCGAGTTGCGGCGCTGGGATCCGTACAATTTTTTGAGAACTCAAAAGACGCGTTAAGATGGCTGGACAGTCACGAGGATCGCCTTCGTCAGAATCGAGTGGAAGCTGCTGCGTGATTATCAGGTGGATGGTTGAAGAGGAGACTCTGCTTACTATGAAAAAGAAGGAGGATGCGCCGCACAGGGGAATAAGGCATTGTTTTTTCTGCATTTTATTTACTGTTCTAATTTGGGGCTGCAGCCTCTAGGTTTATAATGCTGAAGGAAAGACAGAGATGTCAGTTTAATTGAAGATGTTGGAGTCACTAAAATGCTATATGTCTATGGTAGTAAGGTGGCGGGAGGTTTGTGGTTCTCAGGTTTATATTGTGGGAAAAGATGTGTTTCTGCAGTGTAAATGGGAAGCTGAACAGTCACATTGGTGGAGATTTCTTCGCCAGCCCGGGCCCTCTTTGGAGGGTACGTTTCTGGAATGTTGGGCGGGCTAGGGAGGGGGGTGGAGGGAGGAGAATGTTTTGGAGGGAAAGGGAGTTGGAAATGCAGTACGCTCTGATTGGCACTGGATTCAAGGGTAATGGCCTCTGTCAGATAAAAAAAATGGATAGATGGGGGGTAGGGTAAATCTTTTGTCCTGGAATGTGAGAGGTATGGGAGAGGCAACAAAACGGCGAGCTATATTTGACTTTCTGAAAGGGCAGTCTGCTGGAGTGATGGGACTACAGGAAACGCATCTTACCGCTGATACTGTGCAACAGGCGCATAGGGTGTGGATTAGACACAGTTTTCACTCCTTTCATTCCACATATTCAAGGGGGGTTAGCCTCCTGGTTCATAGGGATGTACCTTTTTGCTGTTTGGCTTCATTTAGAGATGGAGAGGGCAGATATGTAGGGGTACATTGTAAGTTGTTTAATTGGGAGTGTATAATTGTGGTAATGTATGTACCTCCCCCATACTCTGTGGTTCCAATAAGAGAAGTGTTGGAAAGGCTGTCTAGTTGGCCGATGGTCCCGACTATACTTATGGGAGACTTCAACAATGTAATGGATATAAGACGTGATAAATTTCCAAAAGGGGGGGGGGTATGAGAGGCTGTTCTGACGCGGTTTGGGAAGTACATGATGGAGGTGGGGTACACGGATGTTTGGCGGGCAAAGTGGCCCTCTACTACGCAATATTCTTGTGTGTCATCTACTTATGGATCATTGTCTAGAATAGATTTGATGTTTAGTAACGGCTTAGGGATTGAGTGTGTGGAAGGGGTGGAATATTTGCCAAGGTCACTGTCTGATCACTCCCCAATGATATTGAAGGTCCGAACTAGTCCGCAGATAGGGGGACTAAGACTGCATTGGAGGCTAAATCCGTTCTGGATACGACTAGTGGGGGAGGAGATAATAACTGCGAGCTTGCAGGAGTACTTTGAGTTTAATAAAGGTACGGTTCCTATAGATATCTTATGGGACGCTATGAAGGCAAATATCAGGGGGGTGTATATTCGGGAAATCACGACCATAAAAAATAGATCACGACAGGTGGGAAAACATCTGCTGGAAAGGGTGACATTATCCGAGGAAAATCATGTAGCTAATAATACAGCAGAAATGAAGGCCCAGTGGAAGGTAGCCCTAAAATTACTAAAGGAACATCAGCTGGAACAAGCAGCTAATAAAAGGTTGTTTTTGCAACAAAAATACTATGAGGAGGGGGAAATGACGGGCAGATTGTTGGCAAATATGGCTAGGCCTCAGCGGGAGGGTGCGTTCATCCACCAATTGCAGGACAAAGAGGGGACACTGGTTGGAGAAACAGGGGACATACTGGGTGTGTTGAAGTCCTTCTATACCGAGCTGTATCGTACGAGGGTAGATTATCCGGAAGATCTATTGACAGACTATCTAGAGGAAATGGAGTGGGTTACCTTAGGGGAGGAGGAGAGAGAGTGGCTGGAAGAGCCAATTACTTTGGAGGAACTGCAGGAAGCAGTGAGTTCTATGGCAAATGAAAAGGCTCCAGGAATGGATGGTATACCTACTGAGATGTACAAAACATATGGGGGGGAGCTTCTGCCAGAGTTATTAGAGGTGTTCCAAGATCGTTTTGCCAGGGGACGACTGCCGCAGACTATGTATGAAGCGGCAATAGTAGTCATTCCTAAAGAGGGGAAAGATCGAACACAGCCGGATTCTTATAGACCAATATCCCTGCTGTCCGCAGATGTAAAAATCTTGGCAAAGGTTCTGGCTAATAGGCTGACAAGAGTGGTGACTAAGGTAGTGGGCCCGGATCAGTCGGGATTTATGCCATCAAGATCTACAGCAGTTAATCTAAGAAGATTATTCTTGAATTTGCAGACAGAGGCTGCAGATACACAGTGTAGAGCAGTGTTGTCCTTAGACGCGGCTAAGGCATTTGATAGTGTGGAGTGGGGGTATCTGTGGGCTGTTTTGGAGCGGTTTGGATTTGGGAATAATTTTATAACATGGGTAAAATTGCTGTATAAGGAACCGGTGGCTAGGATTAGAGCCAATGGGCGGATGTCAGATTCCTTTAGACAGGGGAGGGGGACGCGTCAGGGATGTCCACTTTCCCCGCTATTATTCGCTCTAGCGATCGAACCTCTGGCAAATGTGGTAAGGCAACATCCGGGTATAGAGGGGTTTCGATGTGGGGAGCTGGAGGAACGCATAGCATTATATGCGGATGATATTTTACTATTCCTGGGAGAGATAGTTCGGTCACTGCCGTTGATAATGACCATATTGGAACGGTTTGGCAAATTTTCAGGGTTGCAAATTAATTGGAGTAAATCGACATTGCTGCCACTCAAACCATTGGAGGTGCCACTGGTGGTGGGGGGAATTGCTGTACCTTGTGTTAAGGAATTTAAATATCTGGGGATTAAGGTCTCGGGGAGGGTGCAGGATTTTGTTGCGCTGAATGTGAAACCATTATTGGACAAACTAAAAGATAAGACTAGAATATGGCTTGGACTACCACTTTCGGCGCTAGGAAGAGCAAACCTGATTAAAATGATTCTGATGCCTCAGGTTCTTTATGTGGTGCATAATGCCCCAGTGTGGTTGCCTAAATACTGGTTCAGGAGAATACATAATCTGTTTAGGGACTTAGTCTGGAAAAGGGGGATCCCCAGGATTAAATTAGAAAAATTACAATTACCAACGGAAAAGGGAGGATTAGCTATTCCAAATGCGTGGATATATTACTTAGCAGCCCAAGCACAACATTTTAAAGGTTGGAAGAATAGGGAAGAGTGGGGTTCTAGTGGGAAACTGGTGCATCATTTGAGTCGGAGCGAGGATATACTAGAGGCAATGGAGTCTCATAAACTGAGGAGGGAGGCGAAAGGGAAACCGACTTTGCTATTGATGCATAGGGTCTGGTGGGAATGCAAAAAAATACTGGGCGTTACTGGGTGCTCCAATTATATGCCTCTATGGGATAATCCATACTTATGGGAATTCCATATCTTGGACGGCTTTCAGGAGTGGGAACAAGCTGGGGTCAGATATGTATACCAGGTATATGA
Organism: Rhinoderma darwinii; assembly: GCF_050947455.1. Taxonomy (NCBI): domain Eukaryota; kingdom Metazoa; phylum Chordata; class Amphibia; order Anura; family Rhinodermatidae; genus Rhinoderma; species Rhinoderma darwinii. Next base: position 215,311,656 of record NC_134688.1, on the reverse strand, counting down.
GGGGGGAAGTCTCAAATTGTTCTCACAGCTACAGGAGGAGTTTGGACTCCCACATCGGATGTTTTATCAATACCTCCAGTTGCGGCACGCGGCGCAGGCCCAGGGTAGATTGGTGGACTTGAGCTGCTCTACTATGGGAGTGATGAAACAGGTATTGGGAGCAAAGGACACTAAAGGGATTATTTCTGTGATCTATGGTACATTACTTTCCAAATTCCTTGGGGATCCGATGGGGGAGATCAGATGCAAATGGGAAGAGGATGTGGGGAATATAACTGATGATGAGTGGGAGGAGATACTGGAATCGCCCAAAATGCTCTCCATTAATGTAGCACACAGGAGGTCACAACTTTTTCTCCTACATAGAGTGTATAGGACGCCTAAGGTGTTAATGAAAATGAGACTCAGACCAACGCAGGAGTGTCCCAGGTGTTCGTTTGAGTGGGCAGACATAAAGCATATGTTCTGGAGTTGTCCGAAGCTGAATGATTACTGGAAGGAGGTTGGAGGCATGGTAGAGAGGGTATTTGGGAGAGTTTTTCCGTTAGAACCTAAGATCTAAGTGTTGGGCTGCATGGGGGAAGAGGGAGGAGATGGAGCTGAATTACTGGCCATAAAAAAGGTTTTGTATCATGCTAGGAAACTAATAGCAAAATATTGGCTGAATACGGATCCCCCGGAGGTGTCTGAACTAGTGGGATACGTTAACCACACGGTGGCATTGGAACATCGGATATATCTAAAACGTGGGGCAATACACAAACACGATAAGCAATGGGGAAAATGGGTACACAATTTTGGCACTGCAGGGAGGTAGGATACACCTTAAGGTGGGATGATCAGGAGGCAAGTATGGATATATAAGTAGGAGGCAGGAGAGAGAATGGTTATACGAGTCAGGGAAAGGAGGAGGTACTGCGGGGGGGAGGGGAGTTGGGATGGAGGGAAGGGGGAGTTATGTTACATATAACTGTATATGATGTACAAAACTGAAAATGTATTGACTGTTGGACCCAAGTTAATGTACATGAGATGTATAATGTATGTTGTATTATCAATAAAAACTGGTTTGATTTAAAAAAAAAAACAATTCGTATTTAAGTGATTACACATTGTTTTAATTTTTTAAATTTTTCACAAGTCAGGAAATATTATAAATTAGATTCTAATTTATAACATTTCCATGTGCTGGCCATTATAGGGAGCAGTTCCCAAAATTGCAGCATGGTCACTGTGGTAAAGCAACCTCATTGATGTATGCTGCAAATTTGGGGTGGACACACTCCCCTCTAGTGTCCTCACACAATCCCCCCTCCCTTCTTCTGGCTATTACCAGGAGAAGGAAGGCTTTGAATGTCTTCAAAGCTCCTACACTGTGTGTCGCCATTTTCTGAGCGACTGCACAGTGTAGGTGTTAGGGATCTGCCAGGTACTACATCTAGGTATACTCCTGGGATTAATCAATCCACACCTGAGGCCAGACCTGTTCGACTGACACCATCTCCCACCAACCAGGGTGGCAGGCTCAGGAGTGGGAGAGCCTATCGCGGCCTGGTCAGTCGGAGTTAGCTCCGCCCCCTGTCCTTTATTACCTGCCGTGTTCTCTTCCTCAGTGCTTGTAATTCTTCTGGATTCCTGGCCTCACTGCTGCTTGCTCCAGCCTGCTCCTGCCGTGCTTCTGCCTTGCTGCAGTTCCGCTTAACCTGCTTTGCCCCTGGCTTGCTTCCTTCTCCGTGCTCACTTTGGTATACTCCACTTCATCCTGGTCCTGACTACTCATTCACCGCTCCGTTTCCTCGCGGCGTTCCGTGGCTACTGCCCCTTCCCTTGCGTGTTCCCTGTTTGTTCTCCCGTGCACTTAGACAGCGTAGGGACCGCCGCCCAGTTGTACCCCGTCGCCTAGGGCGGGTCGTTGCAAGTAGGCAGGGACAGGGCGGTGGGTAGATTAGGGCTCACTTTCCCTTCACCTCCTTCCTGCCATTACAGTAGGAGGATTAGATACCAAGCTCAACAGACAGTATCACACAAACATAATACACACGAACAGAATACACACGAACATAAATTACCTGCTCCTGCAGCCGAATCCGCTGGTCTATGCTTCTCTTCATTGCGCCTTCACTTCGTTGAACATATGGCCGGAAGCCGCGGCTGGAAGTCGTCATCTTACTGTCCAGCAGCGGCTTCCGGTCCACATGAAAATGGCGCCGTATTTTCCTCTACGAACTAGCCATTCCCACACAGACGACGCACGCAACTGAGAATGGAACAGCTCCCGTTCGCATTCTCTATGGGGTTGTATGTGCCGTATTCCATCTCTGTATCTGTCGTTAATCGACACATACAGAGATGAAAAAAAATGGCAGCCCCCATAGAGAAGTAAAAGTCAGAAAACATTAAAAAGTAAAACATGAGAACACAATTAAATAAAATTTTTGAAAATATTATATTAAAAGCAATATGATAAAAATAAAATAAAAATCATGACACCTTCCCTTTAAGCATGCGTGGGGGAGGATCCATAGAACGGACAAGACAATCGAGGTGGTCCCACAGATGCTCAATTGGGTTAAAGTTTGGCAAATTAGGGGCCAGGGAAGTACTTGGAAGACCTAGTCGTGCTCTTCCAACCACTGTTGGACTTTTGTAGCCGTGTGACAGGTCTCATTGTCTTGCTGGAAAATTCCATATGCGAGTGGACGTAATCTGCAACGATGGATTCATATCCAAATCAGTTCAGAGTGCCTTCCAGATGGATAAGTGGGCCCAGAGAATGGCATGAAAAAATTTCACAGACCATAACGCTGCCATCACCAGCTTGTGTTCTTCCACCAATGGTTGTAGGTTCTCTGATGTTTCTCGCCTGACACTCCAACGTCCATCCATTCGATGAAGTAGAAAACGTGACTCATCGGAGAAGGCAAACCTTTGACAATCATTGGGGGTCCAATTTCGATACTGCCGTGCAAAATGAAGCCTTTTTTCCGATGCACCTTTGTTAGCATAGAAGCAGTGACCATCCGTCTGCTTCGAAGCCCCATAAGCGGTAGGGTTCGCTGAAATGTTTTAGACACACCTCTGGTAGCCCCCTAGTTGATTTTAACGGTGAGCTGCTCCACTGTAGCGTGTCGTTCAGCCGTCGCTCACCTTCGTAGCCGAAGTTCACCTCTCACATCAATGGCACGTGGTGCTCTGCCGTTTCCTTATCGGTTATTCCCAATGGTGCTATTTGTCCACTCACGATACACTTTCACAACAGCAGCACGCGAATAGTTCACAAACTGCGCTGTTTGAGAAATACTGCCACCCTTGGCCAGAAAGCCAAGAATCATCCCATTTTGCAACTCTGATAAATCGCCCCTTTTACCTATGGCAACAATGAGTGATATGTGTTCAGATAGGGATACCGGAAATACCGGAACATATACACTTTAGGATGCAAAACAAAATCAGTTACATAAATGTAACAGTAAAAATGAGGCATAATTGTGAAATGGAGCACAGATGAGCAACACTATGGCTAATATTTAAAACCGGAGACACAAGGGGGTCAGGGAACATCAACAAAGAAAAGAAAGGGGGACTTAGCATGAGACAACATAAGGTTTGGTAGTTAACCCCTTAACAACCGCCAATACACCTTTTCACGGCGGCCGTTAAGGGTAATTATGCCAGAGCGCTGCCTTTTCACGGCGCTCTGACATAAGCCCTACACGGGTCTCCTGTGCCGGCTAAAGCGGGTGTCGGGTGGTCTTAAGACAGCCGGACCCTGCACTAACAGGCAGAATTGATTTCAACATCGATCTCACCCGTTTAACCCCTTAGATGCAGCACTCAATAGCGAGTGCCGCATCCAAGTGGTTTTGGAGGGAGGGTGCTCCCTCTCTCACCCCATCGGCGCCCTGGAATTGCAATCACAGGGCACCAATGGCTTCTTTGGTAGCCGGGGGCTTAACAAAGGCCCCCAGTTCTGCCTGTAGTGGATGCCTGCTAAGCCATGTCTTAGGCATGACCTAGCAGGTGCCTGTCAGTTTTACACTAAAAGTGATCAGAAGTTCGCATAGTGAAGTCCCCTAGTGGTACTAAAAATAAAGTTATCAAAAAGTTTAATAAAGTTAATAATAAATAAATAAAAATCCCAAATAAAAAAAATGAAAAACTCACTTTTTCACTTATAAAATAATTTGAAAACACAAATTTTTTTAAAAACATTACACATATTTGGTATCGCCGCGTTCATAACTACCCCACCTATAAAGTGATTACATTATTTAACCCGCACGGCGAACGCCGTAAAAAAACAAAAAAACAAAAAACAAAGCCAGAATGGCTGTTTTCTGTTCATCCTGCCTTCAAAAAAATTTGAGCAAAAGTGAACAAAAAGTTGCATGTACTCCACATTTTTACCAATAAAAACTAGAAGTTGTCCCACAAAAAAGAAGCCCTCATACAGAGGCATCGGCGTAAAAATAAAACAGTTATTGCGTTTCGTAAAAAATGGCAAGACAAAAACAAATCATTTTGAAAAAAAAGTGTTTTTACTGTGTAAAAGTAGTAAAACATACAAAATCTATATAAATTTGGTATTGCCACAATCGTAATGACCCACTGAATAAAGTTATTATGTTATTTACACCACACAGTAAATGGCGTAAACCTAGGATGCAAAAAAGAGTTTTAATGTTTTTTTTCCATTACCCCGAAAAAGTTAATAAAAGTGAATCAATAAATTATATGTACCCCAATATGGTGCTATTAAAAAATACAACTTGTCCCGCAAAAAACAAGACCTTATACAGCTATGTTGACGCAAAAATAAAAAGTTATAGCTCTTGGAATGCGACGATGGAAAAACGCAAAAAATAGCTTGGTCATTAAGGTTTAAAATAGACTGGTTATTAGGGGTTAATGGCTGTCAAATAAGAAGGACCAAAGGCCAAGTAAGGGTGGAGGAGAGGAGAGTCTAGCAAAGTTGTTAACTATAGATACTAGCAGGGTTTACAGACAGTATTTTTAATCTGGTATGGTCACAAATCCCACCAGATATTAAGATTTGAGTCTGATGGGGCTGTATAGTGTCACAACCATCAGTTCCCTCCAGTCTTTGCAGGTTACAGGTTTCCTTGAACTAAGCCATGACTGTTAGGGTATGTTCACACGGCAGCCTCCGTTACGTCTGAACTTACGGAGCTGTTTTCAGGAGAAAACAGCACCGTAATTGCAGACGTAATTGCTCGTCCTCGCATTTTGCGAGGCGTCATTGACGGCCGAAATTTAGAGCTGTTCTTCATTGAATTCAATGAAAAACGGCTCAAATTCTGTCCAAAGAAGTGTCCTGCACTTCTTTGATGAGGCAGTCGTTTTACGCGTCGTCATTTGACAGCTGTCAAACGACGACGCGTAAATTACAGGTTGTCCAGAGGGATTCGCCACGTCTGGTGCAGCCTGTGGCATCTGTGTCATCCGCCACGTCCTGTGTAATCTGCCACGTCCAGAGGGATTTGCCACGTCTGACGCAACCTGCGGCATCTGTGTCATCCGCCACTTCCTGTGTCATCTGCCACGTCCAGAGGGATTCGCCACGTCTGTCGCAATCTGTGGCACCTGCTGTCATCTGCCATGTCTGGCGTAACCTGCTGCACCCATCTCCAAGTGGGTCCACAAACCCACAAACCGTGACAGTACGCTCAGGCCATGGACCCCGTTGGTCAACCTGAGACCTTGACGACACAAGCCATGCTGGCCGAGATACAAGACCTCCAGTCACGGCAAGACCATCTCCTCCTGTCGGTGAACGCCATAGCCCATTGGTTGCCTGCTCCAACCACAGTCGTCACCGCACCCATTCCTGCTGTTCCTCCTGCTCACGATCTGCCATCTACCCTGGACGATCTTATCCTACTCGCCACCCGGATTGACATGAGGATCCGGGAGCATTCCCAAGAGGTTCTCCGGGAGAGAGAACTTCCTAGGCTGGATTCTACTTCCCAGCAATCCTTCTCAGTCATCCCACCAGAGGATCCTATGCAGAGTAACCATGTCAAATTGTCTATCCAGGAGAAACAACGTGGACGCACTTCTGGACTTTGTCTGTATTGCGGCCTCAGAGGCCAAATTGTGCGTCTGTGTCCCCAGAGGCCAGAGAGACCCCACTGCCTAGGTTTGGTTGGGGAGACAACCCTAGGTGGAACGGTAACTAATAAAACATTCTGTTCCAAGCTGACGATTCCTGTGACACTAGTATCTGGCGAGAGGACGCATCGGGTTTCGTCCTATGTTGACTCTGGGTCTGCGGCAAACTTTATCCAAAAAGAGCTGGTGGATCATCTTCAGTTGCCCACAGTCCCCATAGAGAGATCTTCAGCTGTTGCCTCAGTGAACGGACTGCCTCTGCCTGGTCCCATCGTTTCTAAAACCAAGCCGTTGAAGCTCCAGGTTGGAGTCCTTCATTCTGAACTGATTTCTTTCCTTGTTTTGCCCAAGGCCAACAATCCTGTTCTGCTGGGCCTGCCTTGGCTTCGACTACATGCCCCAGGACTGGAATTCTGGACAGGTTCACCAATGGGACTCCAAGTGCCTTGGTCGTTGTCTGTTGCAGATCCGTCCTGTCCAGCCTCCTCTAGCTCAGTCTTTGGCGGGACTGCCTCCCCAGTTTGCTCAGTTTGCAGATGGAGGGAGACGCTGCCTCCACATTGGACTTATGACTGTCCCATTGAACTTATCCCTAATGCCTCTCTCCCCCGTTGCCGAGTATATCCTCTCTCCTTGCCAGAGTCTCTGTCCATGTCGGCCTATATCAAGGAGAATTTGGAGAGGGGTTTCAAACGAAAGTCTTCCTCCCCGGCCGGGGCTGGATTCTTCTTTGTTAAAAACAGAGACGGATCCCTTCGACCCTGCATTCACTACCATGGTCTCAACCAGATCACGGTCAGGAACAAATACCCGTTGCCACTTATATCTGAGCTGTTTGATCGCATACAAGGAGCCAAAATTATTTCTAAGCTAGACCTGCGGGGGGCTTATAATCTTATCCGGGTTCGCCGGGCTGACGAATGGAAAACAGCATTTAACAACCGGGACGGGCACTACGAATACCTAGTGATGCCCTTCGGGCTGTTTAATGCTGCCGCAGTGTTTCAGGAAGTCATTAATGATATCTTCCGAGATCTCCTCTATGTCTGCGTTGTTGTTTATCTCGATGATATTTTGATTTTCTCCCCAGATCCGACGACTCATCGGAGGCATGTCCGTCAGGTTCTGCTACATTTAAGAGAGAATCGTTTATACGCCAAGTTGGAGAAGTGCGTCCTTGAGAGTAGTTCTTTGCCCTTCCTGGGCTACATCATCTGGGATCAAGGTCTCAAGATGGATCCTGAGAAAGTGAGAGCTGTCCTGCAGTGGCCACGTCCTCAAGGCCTAAGGGCCATATAGCGGTTCCTTTGATTCGCCAATTTCTACCGGCAGTTTAATCCAAACTTCTCATCTCTGACGGCTCCCATCTCTACCCTTACCAAAAAGGGTGCGACCGTCGAGGTGTGGTCTCCAGAGGCAGAGTCCGCTTTTATTAGTCTCAAGAAAGCCTTCACTTCAGCTTCGATCCTCCATCATCCTGACGTGTATCGGCAGTTCTCATTGGAGGTGGACGCTTCCTTTGTTGGTGCAGGTGCACTTCTGTTCCAGAGGAGCGCCAAAGGAAAGGCAGTAGTATGTGGCTACTATTCTAGACTTCTTTATTCTGCTGAGCGCAATTACTCTATTGGAGATCGGGAGTTACTGGCCATCAAATTGGCTCTGGAGGAGTGAAGACATCTTCTAGAGGGTGCAGCTTACCCCATCCTGATCTACACCGACCACAAAAACCTTACCTACCTTCAGTCTGCTCAACGACTAAATCCCCGTCAAGCCAGGGGGTCGCTGTTCTTCACCCGTTTCCAATTTTTGCTCCACTACCGTCCCGCTGACAAGAATGTGAGGGCCGATGCCCTGTCCAGATCGTTTTAGACGGAAGACACAGTGGAGTCCATTCAGACTATCATAGACCCGTCCTGCATTGTCACTGCTAATCCTCTGCAGATTAGAGACATCCCTCCGGGGAGGACGTTTGTTTGGTTGGCAGACAGGGGAAGAATTCTCCGCTGGGGTCACAGTTCTAAACTGGCTGGGCACCCTGGTGTCTGTAAGACCCAAGACCTGATTGCTCGTCACTTTCTGTGCCCCCTGCTGCCCAAGGATGTTATGGACTTTGTCTCTTCTTGCACAGTGTGTGCTTCTAAAAAAGTCTCTCACTCCAAGCCTGCCGGCCTGCTTTAACCTCTGCCTGTACCCAATGCCCCCTGGCATCACATTGCGATGAACTTTGTCACAGACCTTCCTCCTTCAGCAGGATGCAACACTGTCTGGGTGGTGGTGGACCGGTTCTCTAAGATGGCACATTTTATCCCGCTGACCGGCCTACCTTCTGCTCCCCGACTGGCGAGTCTCTTCATTCAACACATCTTTCGCTTGCATGGCTTGCCTCTTCACATTGTATCCGACCGGGGGATTCAATTTACCTCAAAGTTCTGGAGAGCCCTCTGTAAACTCCTGGATGTGAGATTGGACTTTTCCTCAGCCTATCACCCCCAGTCCAATGGGCAAGTTGAGAGGACCAACCAGATCATGGAGAATTATCTCCACCACTTCATCTCTTTACAGCACGATAACTGGGTACAGCTTCTTCCATGGGCCGAGTTCTCGTACAACAACCACACAAGTGAGTCCACCACTTCCACTCAATTTCACATTGTGTACAGTCAACATCCTAGAGTCCCTCTTCCAGTGTCGACTATATCTCAGGTACCCGCTGCTGACTCTGCATTTGGGGACTTTCTGCAAATCTGGCAACAGACCCGGTCCTCTATTTTGCTGGCAGTCGATCGCATGAAGCGAAAAGCAGATACGAAGAGAAAAGAGCCGCCTCAGTATCTTCCGGGTACCAAAGTCTGTCTATCCTCTCGGAACATTTGTTTGAAGGTGCCTTCATACAAGTTTGTCCCAGGTTCCTTGGTCCTTTCGAGATTCTGCAACAAATAAACCCTGTCTCCTATAGGCTGCGGCTGCCTCCTACCCTCAAAATCCCTAACTCCCTCCTGAAGCCAGTGGTCCTGAACCACTACAGCAAGACTTCTAGTTCCACAGTTGCTCCCAGTGTTTTTTCTGATGTGTTCGAGGTGAGGGAGATCCTGGACTGCAAAAGGGTAAGAGGAAGGCCTTTTTATTTGGTGGACTGGAGAGGTTTTGGTCCTGAGGAGAGGTCCTGGGAGCCGGAAGTGAACCTCAGTTCTCCTGCTCTGGTTAAGAAATTCCTCTCTCGCTCTGGCAACAAGAAGAGGGGGCGTAAGAGGGGGATACTGGAGTATCCATGGCGACGGGCACCTGGTTTACTTACCTCCCGACGCCTCCAGCCATGGATCCATGAGCACTGGTCTCCGTCTCCTTCCTACGAGAAGCCAGAGCTCACTTCCGCTCCGGTCTGCTGTGTCTCGAAGGGCCAGCGTCTGTAAAACCATCATCATCATCAACCACATGACTTCCTGGTCTATAAGAGGGCCCCAGCCCTTCTGGTCCTTGCCTGAGCGTTGTTAGTAATTCCTAAGTCTGTCTTGCAAATGGTCACTTAGTGTTTCCCGTTCCAATTGTTACCCGTGCCCTGTTACCTGTTCCTGTATCCCGTGCTGTGTTCTTATTCCTGTGCCTACTAGTTAAAGTCGTGTCTACTCCATCTGTGTCATCTGCCACGTCCAGAGGGATTCGCCACGTTTGGCGCAATCTGTGGCATCTGTGTCATCCGCCATATACTGTGTCATTACCCACGTCTGGCGTAACCGGCTGCACCCATCTCCATCAGTGCCAGAGCTGCGGCCTCTGTCTGGACTATCCAGGTACCCTTGTGCGGGACTTTGTATTTCTGGGGTTCCCTGTTGTTTGGCCAGCTGCCTCCCCGCTACGGCGGTACGGCCTAGTGGGTCCACAAACCCACAAACCGTGACAACAGGTACCCGGGTGTTTCCTAACAACTCTACCCGGGACCGTGAACTAGTAGACTGGAGAAGCGGCCTGTAAGAATATTTACCATAGATATCTGAATTAGTGGGGATCAGGTAAGTATAACTTAAGGAGTTGAGTATGTGCCTTTATTCCAGGCAGAAGATGGATTTTGAGCTTATTTGCGGATGATTACTTAAATGGTACTGTCATCAGCAACAACTGCAATTGCATTTGTTTATTTTCACTAGGGCTGGACAATTTTGCCCAAAAATGTAATCTAGATTTTTTTCAACACTTTGGGCGATTTTTGATTTTAATCTTGATTTCCTTATATTTTTCTGTTTATTTAACAGTAATACCAAGAGATATTTTAATAAATTATTTTCTTTATATAAATAACTTTTTAGCATATATTGCTATAATTATTGTACGTAACTTCACAACTTTTAACCTCTGCAAATACTTTTTTTTATCATAAATACAATTGGAAAAATGTATCTAATTGATTATAACTGTAACGTCTGCAATTAGCCCAGAATGCTGCTGGACTATAAAAAGGGCTCTGCCCTCTTGAACATTGCCTGAGCGTTGTTGTGTTACCTAAAGTTTGTCATAGCAAATGGTCTCCTAGTGTTTTCCAGTTCCCAGTGTTACCTTTTCCTGCTGCCTGTACTCTGTATCCCGTGCTACCGTGCCTCTGTGCCGTCAAGAGTTGGAGTCGTGTTGTGTCTTCCCTTAAAGGGCCAGTGCGCGCACCGTTGCAGAAAATTTCCAATTAGCCCAGAATGCTGCTGGACTATAGAAAGGGCTCTGCCCTCTTGATCATTGCCTGAGCGTTGTTGTGTTACCTAAAGTTTGTTATTGCAATCGGTCTCCTAGTGTTTTCCAGTTCCCGGTGTTACCCGTTCATGCTGCCTGTACCCTGTATCCCGTGCTACCGTGCCTTTGTGCAGTCAAGAGTTGGAGTCGTGTTGTGTCTTCCACTGCTTCTGTTGTGTCACACCCCACCGGGTGTCTGTCTACTGTCAGAGCCTCATCTTAGCCTGAATGCACCGCTACTGTCTTCATTGCCTCAGATATCCTCTCTGAACTATAGACATTGTATTGTACCTGTTTGGCCAGCTGATATTCCACTAAGCGGTACGGCCCAGTGGGTCCACACCCTGTGCCGTGACAGTACACTCAGGCCATGGACCCCGCTGGTCAATTCAAGGGCGTGTCACCCTCCCAAGCCATGCAGGTGGACCTGCAGGACCTGCGAGCATGGCAGGACCATCTTCTTGTGGCACTAGACTCCATGGCACAGCAGCTAGGGGCACTAGCTACTTCCTTCTGCCTCTCCGACTGATACTCCTGCTACACCTCCTGGCAGCTCCAGTTCTGATCCTCGGTTCTCGCTGCCACTGCCACCTGGTTTCCATGGAGATGCAAGCACGTGCAGGGGATTTCTTAACCAGTGTCATATCCACTTCACCCTGCATGCCAGAGCATTTCCTTCAGACGGACCCAGGATCGCCTTCAATATCTCGTTACTTGCTGACAAGGCCCTGGCATGGGCGAATCCAATCTGGGAATGACAGGGTCCCGAGACCCGAGACTTCCAGGGGTTCGTGCGGTTATTCCGCACTGTGTTCGAGGAGCCTGGACGAGTCTCGTCAGCAGCTACTGCTATGCTGAACCTTCGCCAGGAGGATGCCTCCATGGGCGAGAACACCATCCTGACCCTGGCAGGAGAGATGTCCTGGAACAACGAGGCATTGGTAGCCTCCTTCTGGAATGACCTATCATCTGAGATCAAGGACGAACATGCTGCTCGTGATCTACCATCTACCTTGGACAACCTGATTCTACTTGCCACCCAAGTGGACATGAGGCTCAGAGAAAGATCCCAAGAGGTTCGACAAGAGAGCAACCCCTCTTGCCTTCATCTACTACTCCACCCGAGGTCCCGATGCAATTGGATCGACTTAAACTGTCTGTTCAGGAGAAACAGCGCAGGCGCACTTCTGGACCCTGTCTATGTTGCAGCCTCACTGGCCATGTCGTGTGTCTGAAGCCAAAAAACTCCAGCGCCTAGGATTGGTTGGAGAGACAACCCTGGGCGACACAGCATTTGATAGAGAACTCTCCTCCAAGCTGTCCATCCCTGTGACCATTGTCGCTGGTGAGAAGCCCCTTCCGGTCTCTGCCTACCTGGACTTTGGCTCTGCAGCCATTTTCATTGGCATTGGCAGGGTTGCCTCCTTGTTACTCTCATTTCTCAGGTGTCTTAGAAAAGAAGGAAGTGGAGACGTTGCCACCACATCAAGCATATGATTGTCCTATTGACTGGGTTCCTGATTCATCCCCTCCTCGCGGTAGAGTATATCCTCTCTCCTTACTTGAAACCCTGTCAATGTCTGCCTATATTAAGGAGAATCTAGAGAGGGGCTTTATACGTAAATCCTCATCCCCGGCCGGAGCAGGGTTTTTCTTTGTCAAGAAAAAAGACGAATCCCTCCCACCCTGCATTGACTACCAGGGTCTCAACCAGATCACGGTGAAGAACAGATACCCATTGCCCTTAATCTCTGAACTGTTTGATCGCATACGGGGGGAAACATTTTTTTCTAAACTAGACCTGCGGGGGGCCTACAATCTAATCCGGATTCGTCAGGGTGATGATTGGAAGACTACATTTAATACACGTGATGGGCACTACAAATACCTGGTTATGCCCTTCGCCCTGTGTAATGCCCATGCGTTTTTTCAAGAATTCGTCTATGACATTTTTTGTGATCTCATCTATGTCTGTGTTGTGGTGTATCTCGATGTCATTTTGATTTATCCCCAGATCCAGTAACTCATCAGAGACATGTCCGCCAGGTTTTGCTTCGATTAATGGAGAATCACCTATATGCCAAGCTGGAGAAGTGTGTGTTCGAAAGAAAGTCTCTACCCTGCCGGGGCTATATCATCTCCGATCAGGGCCTCAAAATGGTTCCTGAGAAGGTAAAGGCTGTCCTGGAATGGCCGCGCCCTCAAGGGCCATACAGCGCTTCCTGGGATTCGCCAACTTCTACCGGCTGTTCATTCCCAACTTCTCCTCATTGACAGCTCCCATCTTTACCCTTACCAGAAAGGGCATGAATGCCAAAGTGTGGTCTCCAGAAGCAGAGGCCTCGTTCAAGAGCTGAAAAAGGCCTTCACGTCTCAATTCGTCATCATCCTGATGTGTCCCTACAGTTTTCTTTAGAGGTGGACGCTTCCTCTGTTGGTGCTGGCGTAATTAATTTTGTTCCAGAGGGGTTGGAAAGGCAATGGGCTACTACAGTACTCTAAGCTTTTTTCTCCTGCAGAGTGCAACTACTCGATTGGGGATCGGGGGTTACTGTCCATCAAGCTGGCTGTAATGACAGGGTAGGGAGAAAGACAGGTGAGCCCTAATCTACCCGCCACTCAGTCCCTGCGTACTTGCAACGACCCGTCCTAAGCGCCGGGGTACAACTGGGCGACGGTCCCTATGCTCAGTAAGTGCAAGACAGACAAAACAGACAGGGGTACACAGAAGCTAGGGAAACGGGGCAGCTGCCCACGGAACACCGTGAGCAACAAGAGTGGTGAACGAGCCGAGTCAAACCAGGAGAGAGCGAGGTACAAAACGCTGAGCAGGAGAGTGGTCAGAAAGCCAAGATCAATAACAAGCAGAGGATCAGTAGTACAAGCAGCAGCAGCAAGCCAGGAAACAAGCATAGAAGAATCACAGGCAAAGGAGAAACAGGAAAGGCAGGTATAAATAGACAGTGGGCGGGAGCTAGCTCCGTCTGGCCAGGCTGTGATAGGCTCTCCCACTCCTAAGCCTGCCATCCTGAGTGGTGGAAGATGGAGTCAGTCTCACAGACATAGGAGCAGGTGCAGACTGATTGCCCACGGGCGTTGACACAGAACCTGTGTCTGGCAAATCCTTTACACTGGCCCTGTAGGAGTGGAGACACCTACTAGAACGCGCAGCTCATCCAATCCTGGTTTTCACGGACCACAAGAACTCACCTATCTTCAGACGGCTCAACGGCTGAATCCTCGTCAAGCCAGGTGGTCGCTGTTCTTCGCTGGGTTCCAGTTTGAGCTCCACTACCGACCTGCCGACAAGAATATGAGGGCCGATGCCTTGTCTAGGTCGTTTGAGACAGAGGACACTGTTGAATCCCCACAGAATATTATTTACCCTTCCTGCGTCTTCTCTGTCAACCCTCTGCAAGTTAGAGATATTCCTCCGGGAAGGACTTTTGTACGTCTGGCAGACAGAGGAACAATCCTTCGCTGTGGACACAGTTCCAAGCTGGCAGGACACGCGGGTGCCCGTAAGACCCGATACCTAATTGCCCATCAGTTCTGTTGACCCACGCTGCCCAAGGACATCATGGACTTTGTCTCCTCCTGTACGGTATGTGCAGCAAACAAAGTTGTCCACTCCAGACCAGCTGGTCTGCTCCAACCACTGCCTGTGCCTGATGCCCCCTGGCAACATATTGCAATGGACTTTGTCACAGATCAGCCTCTCTCTGCTGAATGCAGTGTGGTCTGGGTGGTGGTGGATCAATTTTCCAAGATGGCTCATTTTGTTCCACTGACTGGCTGATTGATCTCTTCGTTCAACACATCTTCCGCCTGCACGGCTTGGCTCTGCATATTGTCTTGGATTGAGGGGTCCAGTTCACCTCAAAATTCTGGAGAGCACTCCACAGTCTCCTCGGTGTAAAGTTGGACTTCTCCTCGGCCTACCATCCCCAGTCCAATGGTCAAGTCGAGAGGGTTAACCAGATTATGGAGAACTATCTGCGGCACTTTATCTCCATGCAGCGTGATGACTGGGTGCAGCTGCTTCCACCAACTCCAGTCTGTTCTTCATTGTTTACGGCCAACATCCTCGAATATCTCTTCCTGTCTCCACTATGTCCCAGGTGCCTGCAGCTGACTCTACCTTCAGGGACTTTCTACAGATCTGGCAGCAGACCCGATCTTCTCTTCTGCTGGCGGTCGACTGCATGAAGAAAAAGGCAGACACTAGAAAACGTGAACCTCCCCAGTTTCTTCCCGGTACTAAGGTCTGGGTGTCATCCAAGAATATCTGGCTGAGGGTGCCATCTTGCAAGTTTGCCCCCAGGTTCCTGCAAATTAATCCCATCTCTTACAAGCTTCGGCTCCCTCCTACCCTCAAGATCCCAAACTCCTTCCATGTCTCCTTGTTGAAGCCTGTGGTCCTGAACTGCTACTCCAGGACCCCTAGTTCCGCAGTGGCTCCTGGCGGATCGTCAGGTACTTTCGAGGTGAGGGAGATCCTGGCCACCAAGAAAGTGGGAGGAAGGACGTTTTATTTGGTGGATTGGAGGGGATTTGGTCCAGAGGAGAGGTCTTCGGAGCCAGAGGAGAACATTGATGCTCCTGTCGTGAAGAAGTTTCTCTCCCCCTCTGGTCCCAAGAAGAGGGGGAGTAAGAGGGGGGATAGTGTAACGTCTATGGCCGCGGACCGTCGTCCTGACTTACCCTCTGACGGCAGCGGCCATGGACATGTGAGTTCTGGCCGCATCTCTCTCCTGAGAGACGCTGGCACTCACTTCCTGGTCCGGACACTGTCTCCCGCAGTCGCGCACCGTTGCAGAAAATCTCCAATTAGCCCCGAATGCTGCTGGACTATAAAAAGGGCTCTGCCCTCTTGATCATTGCCTGAGCGTTGTTGTGTAACCTAAAGTTTGTTATTGCAATCGGTCTCCTAGTGTTTTCCAGTTCCCGGTGTTACCCGTTCATGCTGCCTGTACCCTGTATCCCGTGCTACCGTGCCTTTGTGCAGTCAAGAGTTGGAGTTGTGTTGTATCTTCCACTGCTTCTATTGTGTCACACCCCGCCGGGTGTCTGTCTACTGTCGGAGCCTCATCTTAGCCTGAATCCACCGTTACTGTCTGCATTGCCTCTGGTACCCCTTCTGAACTATAGACATTGTATTGTACCTGTTTGACCATCTGCTATTCCGCTAAGCAGTACATCCCAGTGGGTCCACACCCCGCGTCGTGACAATAACTTCTGTGTTCCCCGGCAGGGAACAGGTTAACAGAATCTATAATCAATTATGCACTAAGTGCACTAACATCCCTCTCAGCCTGTCACCACCACAGCCAGTCTACAACATTTCAGGTAAAAGCAGTGTAAATTGCAGCAGGCCCAGGCAGATAGCGCCGAGCGGGTACTCTGGGGCGAGATTACATTATAGTGTCTGAAGTCTGAGAAGGACTCCGTGAAGTACCGGCCCCACGATGGGGTGTTAAATAAATTACATTAAGGCCGGATTTACACGACCGTGATTTGACCGTGAAAAACGATCCGTGTGTCAGCCAGATTTCCCGGCCCGACCACGGTACTTGTGAATGGACTCCTGGTGTCATAGTCAGTTATGCTTTAGTCACACGACAGTGAAAAAAAAAATGGCCTTTAAAAACTATCAATTGCCAGCTTTTCATGTCCATTTTGCATCAGTGTGTCTCCAAATTCTCATCCATTTCCAGTCCGTCTGTCTGTTTTTAATGTCCATTTGTCATCCATTTGCAATACATTTTTCATGGACGTCAAATAAAAAAAAGGATGTATTTCATTTGTCAGGGTTTTTTCCCCCAATCCCCTGAAAACACCACAGTGCCCACATAGTGCCACAATATATAGTCCCGGTAGATAGAGCCCACATAGTGCCACAGTGCCCACATAGTGCCACCATGCCCACATATAGTGACATAGTGCCACAGTGCCCACATATAGTGACAGTGCCACAGTGCCCACATATAGTAACATAGTGCCACATTGCCCACATATAGTGTAGATCGCACCCCACCTCCTCCCTTGTATATCGTACCCCTACATGTCGATCGCACCCCCTGCCCTTATAGATCGCAGCATCACCTCCTCCCTTGTAGATCGCTCCCCCACCCCTCCTTGTAGATCGCACACCCCACATGTAGATCGCACCTCCCCACCCTTGTAGATCGTAGCACCACCCCCTCCCTTGTAGATCGCTCCCCCACCCCTCCTTGTAGATCGCACCCCCACATGTAGATCGCACCCCAACCCCCCTTGTAGATCGCATCCCCACCCCCCTTGTAGATCCCATCACCCCCACCTTTGAAGATAGAACCCCCACATTTAGATTGCACCCCCCACCCTTGTAGATAGCATCCCCACCCCCCTTTGTAGATCGCATCCCCTTTCTTCCTTGTAGATCACACCACAGTAGCTGCCACTAGGAGCTGAACCCCCAGCCAGAGGTTGCCGACACTTTGGCCGGGGATTCAGCTCCTAGTGAAAGCTACTGTGGTGCGATCTTCAAGGGGGATGGTGGTGCTATCTGCAAGGGAGGGTGGTGATGCGATTTGAAAGGTGGGGTTGCTATCTACAGCGGGGCGGTATTTACAGGGCGGTGTGGCTATATACTAGGAGTCCCTGCTTCCCCACAGAACTACTGTTCCGTACTGTATCATATTGTTCACTACAGAACCGCAGTTCAACGGGGAAGCAGGGATAGAACAGGGAGCAGCTTGTCAGACGGGGTGGACCAGGCAGTGACGAGGTGGTGGGGCAGAGCTTCCTCCTGCAGTATGGTGCGACTGCGCCACTAGAGAATCGATTCAACGATTCTGATAAAAAGAATCGTGAGAGCCCTTGAGTGCGAATTAATCAAATTAATTTGATTAATCGCCCAGCCCTAATTTGCACCTATTAATGCAACATATCCCAGAGAAGTTAACAGCCAATGCTTATGTATATTACATAGTTACATAGGTTGAAAAAAGACACAGGTTCATCAAGTCCAACCTTTCTCAATAAATTACTGTCATTCATTGCTTGACCAATTAATATTATTATTCTTGGCCAATACTCCATTACCCAAAAATAAACGTAGACTTTTTAGATGTTGATATGCTCTTCTATTCAGTGGTGTATCTATAGGGGTCGCAGCGGTCGCAATTGCCCGTGGCCCCCGGCACCACATCAATGAAAAGTTACTATAGTAACTGGGGCCTATGTAATAAACTACACGGGCCCGTTACTATAGTAACTGACAGTACTTACCCTCGCTCTTTCCGGAGCGCAGCGGAGGTTGTGACGTCACAGCGCTATGCGCAGCACATAACGTCACGATGCTGCGCAAAACCTCCCAACACTTGATGGAGTGAGGACCTCCACTGCGGCCATAGAGGTGGGTAAGTTTAATATTACTGTCTTGCTGAAGCTGATGGGTCGGGTCCGACACCCTGGACCGCGCCAATCAGCGATTTTGACGGGGTGCAGCCGCTCGTACGAGCGCTACTTCCCCTTCATTCCAGTCACTTTCTCACACTGAATCGCCGACACGGCCGTGTCAGCGATTCACAGTGTGAGCAAGTAAGGGAAATAAAGGGGAAGTAGCGCTCGTACGAATGCTGCACCCTCTTCAAAACAGCTGACTGGCGGGGCTCCCGGGAGTCGGACCCTGACCCATCAGCTATTGATGGCCTATCCAGAGGATAGGCCATCAATGTTTAGGGACTGGACAACCCCTTTAAGGCCTACCATGTGTTAGGCTTAGATACAGGGCCCCAGCAGACAGTAATCTTATACTGTATAAGATTATTGTCTGCTGGACCCAGTATCTAAGCCTAACTTAGGCTTAGATACAGGGTCCAACAAACAGTATCCAACATGCACATGAGCCCTGTATCTAAGGCCCTGTTCACATCACCGCTGCTCTTCCGTTGAGGGGTTCCGTCTGAGGTTTCCGTCAGGTTAACCCCTCAACAGATAGGCAAACGGAAACCTTAGCTTCCGTTTGCATCACCGTTGATCTCAATGGTGATGGAAACTTTGCTAATGGTTTCCGTTTGTCACAGTTGTGAACGGGTTCCGTTGTTTTGGCGAAATCAATAGCGCAGTCGACAATGCAAAACAACTGAATCCTGTCACAACGGTGACAAACGGAAACCTTTAGCAACGTTTCCGTCACCATTGATATCAATGCTGAGGGAAGCGGAGGTTTCAGTTTGCCTTTCTGTTGAGGGGTTACCCGACGGAACCCCTCAACAGAAGGACAGCGGGGATGTGAAAAGGCCCTTACTAATGTTTTTTTTGGGTTTTTTTACAGGTTCAGTCGTTGGACTACGTCGAATTCGGGGACTACTTCTATGATGCATTTTTTATTCTCAATAAAATGGTTAACGAGGGATGTGTGTTTTTTTTTTTATTTCAATACATCTATTTTTTCTATATTTTTTTTAAACTTTATCCCTACCACCTTACTAATGGCCGCTGACTAATTGACAGCATCCATTACTAAGGCGGGGCTTAGTGTTAGCTGGTGAAAAGGCTAACACTAACCCCCATTATTACCCTTGTACCCACCGCCACCAGGGGTGCCAGGAAGAGCCGGGTACGATCCAGTACCCGACCATCTGTAGTGACAGTCGGGCACTGGGGCGGCCGCAGGCAGGTATCATTAGGCTGGGAAAGGCCAAATACAATTGTTCAGCACGATGTGGGGTTCCCCCATTTTTAGAACCAGCCAGATATAACACAGCAGCAGACTTGCATTACCAGAGTGGGAAGGGCCACTGTTTTTGGACTTTCCCAGCCTGATAAAATCAGCCTGCGGCCGCCTCGGTGCCCCTCCGTCACTACAGATGGTCAGGTACTGGATCGTACCCGGCTCTTACCGGTACCCCTGGTGGTGGTGGGTACCAGGTTAATAATGGGGGTTAGTGTTAGCCTCTTCATGTCTAACATTAAGACCCGCCTTAGTAATGGACGTGGTCAATCAGCCAGCGGCTATTAATAAGGCAGTAGTAATAAAGTTTAAACAAATACAAGGACATAGACAAAATATTTTATTGAAATAAAAATCCCACACAACCCTCGTTATCCATTTTATTGAGAATAAAAAAATGCAGTTATCGAAGTAGTCCTCGAATCTGAAGTAGTCCAACAACCGAACTTATAAAAAGCACAAACACACAAAAATAATTAGTAACACATAAAAAAAGAAAATAATTCTTGTACTTACCTTTCCTAGGTCCAGCGCTGGAGCTGCAATGTCAGCGAGCTGGACCCTATATCTAATCTTATCATGTGTGATACTGTCTGCTAAACCACTGTATCTAATTCTATAATGTGTGATACTGTCTGCTGGGCCCTATATCTAATCCTATCATGTGTGATACTGTCTGCTGAGCCACTGTATCTAATCCTATCATGTGTGATACAGTCTGCTGGGCCCTATATCTAATCCTACCATGTGTGATACTGTCTGCTGAGCCACTGTGTCTAATCCTATAATGTGTGATACTGTCTGCTGAGCCGCTGTATCTAATCCTATCCATAGCTATAGGGTCGTATTATTATGTATTATTACGTAATACTGTCTGCTGAGCCGATGTATCTAATCCTATAATGTATGATACAGTCTGCTGGGGCCTATATCTAATCCTATCATGTGTGATGCTGTCTGCTGAGCCACTGTATCTAATCCTATAATGTGTGATACTGTCTGCTGAGCAGCTGTATCTAACCCTGTCCATAGCTATAGGGTCGTATTGCTATAGATATGCTGTCTCATATATATATATATATATATATATATATATATATATATATATATATAGTAAATCCTTTCAAAATACGAGACAGCACACCTTGATAGTGAAAAAAGTGGATTTATTCACCACATGCGACGTTTCAGCCCTACTCCATGGGGCCTTTCTCAAGAATATATATATACACACACACATATACTGTATATATATATATATGCACACACACACACATATACATACACACACACATTTTTTGGGAGGGGGGGGCACATATGTATTGGGGCTATTCACCCTGATGTTTTAAAGAGGCTCTGTCACCAGATTTTGCAGCCCCTATCTGCTATTGCAGCAGATAGGCGCTGCAATGTAGATTACAGTAACGTTTTTATTTTTAAAAAACGAGCATTTTTGGCCAAGTTATGACCATTTTCGTATTTATGCAAATGAGGCTTGCAAAAGTACAACTGGGCGTGTTGAAAAGTAAAAGTACAACTGGGCGTGTATTATGTGCGAACATCGGGGCGTGTTTACTACTTTTACTAGCTGGGCGTTGTGTATAGAAGTGTCATCCACTTCTCTTCACAACGCCCAGCTTCTGGCAGTGCAGACACAGCCGTGTTCTCCAGAGATCACGCTGTGACGTCACTCACAGGTCCTGCATCATGTCGGCACCAGAGGCTACAGATGATTCTGCAGCAGCATCGGCGTTTGCGGGTAAGTCGATGTAGCTACTTACCTGCAAATGCTGATGCTGCTGCATAATCAAGTGTAGCCTCTGGTGCCGACACGATGCAGGACCTGTGAGTGACGTCACAGATCTGCACTGCCAGAAGCTGGGTGTTGTGAAGAGAAGTGGATGACACTTCTATACACAACGCCCAGCTAGTAATAGTAGTAAACACACCCCGATGTACGCACATAATACACGCCCAGTTGTACTTTTACTTTTCAACACGCCCACTTGTACTTTTGCAAGCCTCATTTGCATAAATACGAAAATGGTCATAACTTGGCCAAAAATGCTCGTTTTTTAAAAATAAAAACGTTACTGTAATCTACATTGCAGCGCCTATCTGCTGCAATAGCAGATAGGGGCTGCAAAATCTGGTGACAGAGCCTCTTTAAGTCCTTAGATGACGCCCCTGGCTGCTAGTGCTGCATTGTTGGATCACTTAGGAGAACCAGCGAGGCAGCTGAAAGCTGCGGGCCATCGGCCATGAGGAGTTGGGGGGGGCCCAAGAAGAAGCTTTGCATCGGGGCCCATGAGCCTTTAGCTACACCCCTGCTTCTATTAATACAGTAGTTCTTAGGAACATCCCACTGAAATTTCATCTTTGGACATATCACCAAAATGCTTGAATATTTTTTTTCACCACGGTCTTGAAATGTATAATGTATAATATTGGTGCAAAGGACTTTTGTAGTGCACAGTTGTATTTTATCTGGTTGGTAAACAAGCTTTAATGAAATACAGTCGTTCTTTCATTGCATTTGGAATAATTTCTTTGCATAGTTTACAAGAAAACGATACTTCGTCACACAGAAAGAATGCAGGTTGAAATGTTCCCACATAACAAATTATAAAAGAACATTTGTGTCACTATTCATGACAATTTTGAAGGTTGCTATAGTTCACTGTCAACATAGCAAATTAGATTCAGATAACTAACTACAACTGTTGACTTAAATTGTTGTTACAGATGACGGTGAACAAATGATTTAAAGGGGTTTTCTGTGACTTTGATATTGATGGCCTATCCATAGTCACTTAGATTTTTGTATCTGATAATTGATTGTTAATAATAATAATAATAATAATAATAATAATAATAATAATAATAATAATAATAAAAAATGATATAATAATACTGATAAAATAATGATATAATAATAATAATAATACATTTTATAAAGTGTCAACATATTCTGTATAAACATAAGAAAAAGACAAACAATGAAAACAAATGAAAGTAATCAAACATTCCTTAACCCGTTTGCGCAAATAGTAATACCATTACTTCCAAATTGCGCTCTTTTGATCACATTAGGACATAATGGTACGCCAAGTGCATGGCGCAGGCACAGTAGCTGTGCCTATGCAATCCGAGGTGGGTGCCAGCTGTGTTTAGTGGTGACCGCAGTATCTAAGTGGCTGATCGTTTACCAAACAATATATAAGTGATCAGAAGATCACATTTTAAAAGTCCCTTTAGTGGGACTAAAAAAATTGTTAAACACAGTTCAATAAAGTTTATTAGGAAAAAAGTGTTCACAATATTTTATTTTATTTTGCATAGGTGTAAAAATAAATAAATAATACACATACATGGTATCGCTGCAGTTATAACAACCGGTATAACAAAGTTAAGACGTTATTCAAACCACACGGTAAACGACGTGAAAAAAAAAGCCACAGCAGAATTTCTTTTTCCCCCATTTCCCCCCCAAAAAGTTCTTAAAAGTTAATCAGTGAATTACATATGCCACAAAAAAGTTATAGTAAACCCTTCCTGCAAAATGTCAGGTCTGGTACGTCGGCATAACAAGTAGCTTATCGCAATCCGACGTACCAGACCCGTCACGAAGATGAAGCGGGCACAGGAGCTGTGCCCGCTTCATCTTCAGCGGGTGTCAGCTGTAATATACAGCTAACATCCCGCTGCAACGACGGCGATGGCAGTTACCGCCGTTTGCTGCCGTTTAACCCATTTCAATGCGGCGGTCAATAGCATCTGCCACATTGAAGTAGTTGACTGAGGGAGGGGACTCCCTCTCTACTCCACCAGGCCCCCCCGCGAGAGATCGCAGGTGCCGATGGTTGCTATGGAAACCAGGAAGCCGTTTCTAGGCTAGGACAAGGCAAGACCTAATAGGCTTAACTGACAGATGCAGAATGATCAGATCTTCAAGTCCTCAGGTAAGTGTAAAAAAAAGTGAAAAAAGTAAACAATATGTTACAAAAAATAAATAAATAAAAAGTTTTAGGAATCAAAAACAATAATCACCTGATCAAGTCCTTTATAAACAAAAAAAAATGTGAATAAAAAAATATGTACATAATAGGTATCAGCGCGTTCGGAGCGGCCTGAGCTATAAAAATATCACATTATTTTTACCGCATGGTGAACACCGTAAAAAAAATCAAGAAAAAACAAATGACAGAATTTCTTTTTTAGGTCACCTTGTCTCAGAAAAAATTTAATAAAAAGTGATCGAAAACTCGCAAGCACCCCAAAATGGTACCCATAAAAACTACAGTTTTGCTATCAGAAAATGGAGACACTCAAACATGTTTTTTTTTAGAAAAGTATTTTTATTGTGGGAAAGTAGTAAAACTTATCTGTCACACAGCGGGGTTTGGACCCACTGCCATACTGCGTAGCGGGATGGCAGCTGGCCAAAAAGGTAAGTACAGAGTTAAATAGTTCAGCGAGGATACCTGAGGCAACATAGACAGTAGCAAGGCAGGCACATCCTGGACCAGGCGGCGGGAAGACGTCAGGTGAGGCGTAGCAAATCAAGCGAGACTGAAGCACAGCACAGCACGGCAACAGCACAGCACGGCACTAGAACTTGGTAACACGGAAACAGGATACGGGATACAGGAACAAGGTACACTGGAAAACTGGAAGACACTGGGAGATCAACTATGGGTAACAAACAACGCTCTGGCAAAGAGCAAGAGGGCAGAGCCCTTTTTATAGCCCAGGGAATCCTGAGCTAGATTGCAGACTTCCTGCAAAATGCGGGCACGCGCGAGCGCCGGAGATAGTCTCAATGTCCGGAAGTGAGTGCCGGCGCCTCACAGGAGGACGACGCTGCATGCAAGTAAAATGTACATGGCCACGACCGTCTAGGTTTAAGTCAGAACAACGGACCGTGGCCATAGACGTTACAATATCCCCCCTCTTACGCCCCCTCTTCTTGGGACCAGAGCGGGAGAGAAACTTCCTCACGAGGACAGGAGCATCGATGTTCTCCTCTGGCACCCAAGAACTCTCTTCTGGGCCGAACCCCCTCCAATCCACTAAATAAAATGTCCTTCCTCCCACCTTCATGGTAGCCAGAATCTCCTTTACTTTGAAAGTCCCCAATGAGCTGCCAGGGACCACTGCAGAACTAGGAGTCCTGGAGTAGCGGTTCAGGACCACGTGGAAGGAGTTAGGATTCCTGAGGCTATGGGGGAGCCGCAGCTTGTAGGATACCGGGTTGATCTGTAGCAGGATTTCGAAGGGTCCGTGGAACCTAGGGGCAAGTTTGCACGACGGCACCTTCAGCCGGATATTCCTAGAAGACAACCAGACTTTAGTCCCTGGAAGAAACTGCGGAGGCACCCGTCTTCTTGTATCTGCTTTTCTCTTCATGCGGTCCACCGCCAACAGGATAGGAGATCGGGTCTGTTGTTAAATCTGTAGAAAGTCCCTGAAGGTCGAGTCGGCTGCAGGAACCTGGGACATAGTAGAAACAGGAAGAGGTATACGAGGATGCTGACCGTAGATGATGAAGAATGGACTGGAAGTGGTCGACTCACTGGTGTGGTTGTTATAAGAAAACTCTGCCCACGGGAGCAACTGCACCCAATCATCATGGCGCCTGGAAACAAAGTGACGTACATAGTTTTCCATAATCTGGTTAACTCTCTCGACTTGCCCATTGGACTGGGGATGATAGGCCGAAGAGAAGTCCAATTTTACACCGAGGAGGCCTCAGATTGCTCTTCAAAACTTTGACGTGAACTGGACCCCTCTGTCCGAGACAATATGCAGGGGCAAGCCATGCAGACGGAAGATGTGTTGTATGAAGAGGTCAGCCAATCGCGTAGCAGACGGCAGACCGGTCAAGGGAATGAAATGAGTCATCTTGGAAAATCGATCCACCACCACCCAGATCACACTGCAACTCGCAAAAGAAGGAAGATCCGTGACAAAGTCCATAGCGACATGTTGCCAGGGGACAACGGGCACAGGCAGTGGCTGGAGCAGGCCAGCAGATCTGGAGTGAGCAACTTTATTTGCTGCGCATATCGTACATGAGGAGACAAAGTCCATAACGTCTTTGGGTAGCGTGGGCCACCAGAATTGACGGGTGATTAGATCTTGGGTCTTGCGAGCACTTACGTGACCTGCCAGCTTAGAACTGTGACCCCAGCGAAGAATTCTTCCTCGGTCAGCCAGACGCACAAAAGTCCTTTCCGGAGGAATGTCTCTAACTTGCAGGGGATTCACAGAGAAGATGCAGGATGGGTCAATAATATTCTGTGGAGATTCCATGGTGTCCTCAGTTTCAAAAGATCTAGACAAGGCGTCGGCCCTCACATTCTTGTCAGCAGGTCGGTAGTGGAGTTCGAACCGTAACGACCACCTGGCTTGACGAGGATTCAACCGTTGGGCCGTCTGTAGGTAGGTCAAATTCTTGTGATCCGTGAAGATCAGGATAGGATGAACCGCGCCCTCCAGTAGATGTCTCCACTCCTGCAGAGCCAGCTTGATGGCCAGTAACTCCCAATCCCCAATCGAGTAGTTGCGCTCTGCGGAAGAAAACAGCTTAGAATAGTATCCACATACCACAGCCTTGCCTTTTGATCCTCTCTGGAACAACAGTGCACCAGCACCAACCGAGGTAGCGTCCACCTCTAACGAAAACTGTAGGGATACATCAGGATGGTACAGAATGGAGGCAGACGTGAAGGCTTTTTTTAAGGATTCAAATGCGGCTTCATCGTTTGGAGTCGACAATTTGGCATTTATACCCTTTTTAGTGAGGGTGGAGATAGGAGCAGTCAAAGATGAGAAGTTGGGGATGAACAGCCGGTAGAAGTTGGCGAATCCTAGGAAGCGTTGTATGGCCCTTAAGCCTTGGGGGCGTGGCACTCCAGGACAGCCTTTACCTTCTGGGGGTCCATCTTGAGGCCCTGATTGGAGATAATATAGCCCAGGAAGGATAGAGACTTCTTCTCAAATACACACTTCTCCAGCTTGGCATAAGGGCGATTCTCTCTTAGACGGAGCAACACCTGGCGGACATGACTTTGATGAGTTATTGGATCTGGGAAAAAAATCAAAATGTCATCGAGATACACCACAACACAAACATAAAGGAGATCACGAATAATGTAATTGACAAATTCTTGAAATACTGTGGGGGCGTTACGCAGGCCGAAGGGCATAACTAAGTATTCGTAGTGCCCATCACGAGTATTAAAGGCAGTCTTTCATTCGTCACCTCGACGAATCCGGATCAGATTGTAGGCCCCCGCAGGTCCAGTTTAGAAATTTTTTTCGCCCCCCGTATGCGATCAAACAGTTCAGAAATCAAACGCAGGGGGTACCTGTTCTTCACCGCGATATGGTTTAGGCCTTGGTAGTCAATGCAAGGTCGTAGCTATCCATCTTTTTTCTTAACAAAGAAGAACCCCGCTCCGGCCGGGGATGAGGATTTACGAATGAAGCCCTTCTCCAGGTTCTCCTTAATGTAGGCCGACATGGACTGGGTCTCTGGCAAGGAGAGAGGGTGCACTCTACCATGAGGAGGAGACGATTCAGGAACCAGGTCGATCGAACAATCATATGCCCGGTGTGGCGGCAAGGTCTCAGTCTCCTTTTTGTTAAAGACATCGGAGAACATGGAGAAACAAGAAGGCAACCCTGTCAAAGGCTGAAGAGGGGCAGGCGGGGGTGTGCAGACGAAGCCAAGGCAAACCCAGCAGCACGGGGTTGACAGCCTTGGACAGGACGAACAGGGAGATGAGTTCAGCATGAAGGGCTCCCACTTGGAGTCTCATGGGCTTGGTT
Organism: Rhinoderma darwinii; assembly: GCF_050947455.1. Lineage (NCBI taxonomy): Eukaryota > Metazoa > Chordata > Amphibia > Anura > Rhinodermatidae > Rhinoderma > Rhinoderma darwinii. Next base: position 215,284,256 of record NC_134688.1, on the reverse strand, counting down.
ACGGACACAACTGGGTCAGGCAATGGCAGTCCATCCACCGAGGCACCGATCAACTGCCTTTCAAGTGGGATAGTAGACAACTGAAGAAGATCCACAAGGTCCTGGCAGATGAAGTTGGCTGCAGAGCCGGAGTCCAGATAGGCAGAGACCGGATGGGACCTCTCACCAGCAATGATGGTTACGGGAATGAATAGTTTGGAAAAGAGTTCTTGATTCAATGTGTTGACGCCCAGGGTTGTCTCTCCAACCAAACCTAGCTTTTACGGCTGAAACGAGGCAGCTGTTTTCTCCTGAAAACAGTCTGTCATTTCAGCCGTAAAAGCCTCTCATCGTGTGCACATACCCTAACAAAGAAGATATAAAGCAGTGCTAGAATTGCTGTTTTTTGGTTTCCGCATCTCCCAAAAAATGGAATAAATAGTAATAAAAAAAAATTGCATCCACGCCAAAATGGAACCAATAAAAATTACAGCTTGTTCCACAAAAAACAAGTCCTCACACAGCTCCGTCAACGGAAAAATAACACATTGTGACTCTCAAAACCCAATGATGCAAAATCATGGCAATGGTTCAGTCGTTTTTCACTAAAAACCCACATCATCATTTGCTAGACCACACAGGTGGCCCCCGTAGATGCAGCAGAGATGAGGAAACTTTAGGGCCTTGTGCTGCTTATAGGGCTAGTGAAGAAGTCAAAGATTAGGCAATACTGGAGAGGAGATAATTTGTGCAATACCCAAAAAACCCGGCCTGTGCATAAAGGATTGGTTCAAAGCATACCACACCAATCCATGGATTATTAATTCTAATATCTATTCACCCCATTATTACATCATCCTATTATGCCCTGATGTACTCTGCCCAGCTTACATCTACCCTGATGTACTCCGCCCAGCTTACATATACCGTGATGTACTCCGAATAGTTTACATATACATATAATTGGGGTATTGCCATACTCAGAAGAAATTGCTTTACAAATGTTGGGCAGCTTTTTCTCCTTTATTCCACCTGAAAAGGAAAAAAAAATCAACTTTTTAGTGGAAAAACTTTGAAATTAATTTTTACTGCCTAATTCCAAGAAATTCTGCAAAAAACCTGTGGGGTTTTAATTAGAGATGAGCGAACCGGGACAACCGAACCCGGTTTCGGTCCGAACTTCCGGAAAAGTTCGGTTCGCAGCGAATCCGAACTTCACCGGGTTCGGCCGAACCCGTTTTGACCGAACCCGGTCAAAAATATTATACAAATCGGCAGCCACTTGTCTCTATCAATCACTGATAGAGAAAAGAGGCTGCTGATTAAAAATAAAATAAAAAGCATTTCATACGTACCTGGTCGTTGTCTTGCGGACGAGTCCCTCTTCTTCCTCCAGTCCGACCTTCTTTTCTGACGCGGCAGCCTGTGATTGGCTGCAGAGGCCTCTGCAGCCTGTGATTGGCTGCAGAGGCCTCTGCAGCCTGTGATTGGCTGCAGAGGCCTCTGCAGCCCGTGATTGGCTGCAGCGCTCACATGGGCTGCATCGTCATCAAGGAATGTCGGGCCGGATGTCGCGAGGGATGCGTCACCAAGGCAACGGCCAGGAGACCGGACTGGAGGAAGCAGGGAGTTCCCGGTAAGCATGAACGTCTTTTTTTTTTTACAGGTACTCTATATTGTGATCGGTAGTCACTGTCCAGGGTGCTGAAACAGTTACTGCCAATCAGTTAACTCTTTCAGCACCCAGAAGAGTGACTATTTACTGACGTCGCCTAGCAACGCTGCCGTAATGACGGGTGCACACATGTAGCCACCCGTCATTACGGGGCCTCATGCACACGACCGTAAAAACACCCGTTATTAAGGGTCGTAATTACGAGCCGAAATAGCGGGCCCATAGACTTCTGTTAGCCACGGGTACCTTCCCGTTTTCTCACGGGAAGGTGCCCGTGCCGTTAAAAAGATAGAACATGTTCTATTTTTTTATTTTACGGGTCGTGCTCGTAATTACGACTCGTAATTACGAGCACGGCCGGCCACGGGCAGCCGGCCGCTTTTACGGGCCGTGCTGTCATTATAAGGGTATGTTCACACGACAGCGTCCGTTACGGCTGAAATTACGGGGATGTTTCCGCCTGAAAACATCCCCGTAATTTCAGCCATTACGGCATATGCAGGCGCTTGAACGCCGCGTCCATTACGGACGTAATTGGCGCTGCTATTCATTGGAGTCAATGAATAACGGCTCCAATTACGGCCGAAGAAGTGACAGGACACTTTTTGACGCGGGCGTCTATTTACGCGCCGTACCCTGTGTTCACACGCACTAATTACGGATGTAATTCGGGATTTTTTGCCCCGAATTACGCCCGAAAATAGCGCCTCGATAGCGCTAACAAACATCTGCCCATTGAAAGCAATAGGCAGACGTTTGTCTGTTCACACGAGGCGTATATTTACACGCCGCTGTCAAATGACGGCGCGTAAATAGACGCCTGCGTCAAAGAAGTGACTTGTCACTTCTTTGGCCGTAATTGGAGCCGTTATTCATTGACTCCAATGAATAGCAGCGCCAATTACGTCCGTAATGGACGCGGCGTTCAAGCGCCTGCACATGCCGTTACGGCTGAAATTACGGGGATGTTTTCAGGCGGAAACATCCCCGTAATTACAGCCGTTACGGACGCTGTCGTGTGAACATACCCTAAATTTTATAGCAGCACGGCCCGTAAAATAGAAAATGTTCTATTTTTTTAACGGCACGGGCACCTTCCCGTGAGAAACCGGGAAGGTACCCTTGGGTAACAGAAGTCTATGAGCCCGTTATTGCGGGTCGTAATTACGACCCGCAATAACGGGTGTTTTTACGGTCGTGTGCATAATGGGAGCACGGCTTGGAAAAACGACCGGCTGCCTGTGGCCGGCCGTGCTCCTCTCCTGAAATACTCTGTGCTGCCTTAAACTCTGTGGACAGGTCAGGATCCTGTTTCTTTTAAATGCTGCTAGGGAACCCGCTCGATCCACTATATAAGGCTGCGCTACAGTGCAGCATTTAAAAGAAACAGGATCCTGACCTGTCCACAGAGTTTAAGGCAGCACAGAGTATTTCAGGAGATGAGCGTGCAGATTCAGTGCTGCTGTGAATTCTGCTCTTACCATTACGTAGCTCTCAGTCTGTTACCTCTCCTCCACTACTGTCCTCAATAACACCTTCATGATTGGCAAGTCACCACGTAACGGTAAGAGCAGAGTTCACAGCAGCACAGAGTATTTCAGGAGATGAGCGTGCGGATCTTGTGCGCAGTGGTGACTTGCCAATCATGTGAAGGTGTTCTTGAGGACAGGAGTGGAGGAGAGGTAACAGACTGAGCGCTACGTAATGGTAAGAGCAGAGTTCACAGCAGCACAGAATATTTCAGGAGAGGAGCGTGCAGATTCTGTGCTGTTGTGAACTTTGCTCTTACCATTACGTAGCTCAGTCTGTTACCTCTCCTCCACTCCTGTCCTCAATAACACCTTCACATGATTGGCAAGTCACCACCCCGCACAAGATCCGCATGCTCATCTCCTGAAATACTCTGTGCTGCTGTGAACTCTGCTCTTACCATTATGTGGTGACTTGCCAATCATGTGAAGGTGTTCTTGAGGACAGGAGTGGAGGAGAGGTAACAGACTGAGAGCTACGTAATGGTAAGAGCAGAGTTCACAGCAGCACTGAATCTGCACGCTCATCTCCTGAAATACTCTGTGCTGCCTTAAACTCTATGGACAGGTCAGGATCCTGTTTCTTTTAAATGCTGCACTATAGCGCAGCCTTATATAGTGGATCGAGCGGGTTCCCCAGCAGCAGTTAAAAGAAACAGTGTGTGTGTTTGGGTATGTGTCTTTGTCTGTTTTTGTATGTGTGTTTGTGTTTATGTGTGTTTGTGTATATATGGGTGTGTTTGTGTATATGTGTTTGTGTATATATGTGTGTGTGTATATATGGGTGTATGTGTATATGTTTGTGTGTAGATGTTTGTGTGTGTGTTTTTGTATATGTGTGTGTTTGTGTATATGGGTGTGTGTTTGTGTATATATGGGTGTGTTTGTGTATATATATGGGTGTATTTGTATATATGTTTGTGTGTAGATGTGTGTGTGTGTGTGTGTGTGTGTGTGTGTGTTTTTGTATATGTGTGTGTTTGTGTATATGGGTGTGTGTGTGTATATGTGTGTTTGTGTATATGTGTGTGTTTGTGTATGGTTGTTTGTGTGTGTGCGTGTATATATGTGAGTAGAAGTATTGTTATTGTTCACATTGATAACTGTTTTTTTATGTTGCAGATTTTGATGTACCGATTGGACTACATCTTCGATTCGTTGGACTACTGCGTAGATCTACGTTTTTTCAAATTTTAATAAAATGGTTAACGAGGGTTTTGTTGGGGATTTCTTATTTCAATAAAAAAGAATTGTCTTTGTGTTTTTTTTAAAACTTTATTAGTGCCTAGATAATGGCAGTTGGCTGATTGACAGCATCCATTATTAAGGCGGTACTTAGTGTTAGCCGGTGCAGAGGCTAGCACTAACCACCCATTATTACCCCGGTACCCACCACCACCAGGGGTGCCGGGAAGAGCTTGGTACGATCCAGTACCCGACCATCTGTTGTGATGGTCGGGTACTGGGGCGGCCGTAGGCTGGTATTATGAGGCTGGGAAGGGCCAAAAACAGTGGACCTTCCCACCCTTGTAATGCTAGGCTGCTGCTGCTGTGTTGTTTCGGGCTGGTTATAAAAATGGGGGGGACCCCACGTCGTTTTTTTTAATTTAACAAATTTAACAATAGACGTTGGGTCCCCCACATTTTTAATAACCAGCCATATACAAGGCCGCAGCAGTCTGGCATTACATGGGTGGGAAGGGCCACTGGTTTTGTCCATTCCCAGGCTTATAACACTGTGTTGTATGTGGCTGGTTATGATAAATTGGGTGGAACCCCATGTCTTTTTAAAAAAAAAAAAAAAATGACGTGGGGGTCCCCCCCACTTTTATAACCAGCCAGATACAACACAGCAGCAGCAGCCTAGCATTACAAGGGTGGGAAGGTCCACTGTTTTTGGCCCTTCCCAGCCTCATAATACCAGCCTGCGGCCGCCCCAGAGCCCGACCATCACAACAGATGGTCGGGTACTGGATCGTACCTGGCTCTTCCCGGCACCCCTGGTGGTGGTGGGTACCGGGGTAATAATTGTGGTTAGTGTTAGCCTCTGCACCGGCTAACACTAAGCCTCGCCTTAGTAATGGATGTTGTCACTCAGACAGCGGCCATTACTAAAGTTAATAAGTAAATTAATTAATAAAATTTGAAAAGAAAAAAATATAGATAAAATATTTTATTGAAATAAAGCACCCCCAACACAACCCTCATTAACCATTTTATTGTAGAAAAAAAAACCGTCATCGAATTAGTCCTCGAAACCGACGTAGTCCAAACACCAAACCTGTAAAAAAAAAAAAATGAAATAAAACATGTCGTAGGCTTAGATTCAGTTTAATGTGTGATACTGACTGTTATACCATGTATAGAAGCCTGCCACGAAGTTGACTTAGATACAGGGCGCCAGCAGACAGTATCATACATGGCCATACAGACATATATACAAACAAACATACATGCAAACATACATACATACATACAGACATATATACAAACAAACATACATGCAAACATACATACACACATACATACATGCAAACTATCATACATACATGCATACACACACATGAAACCATACATACAAACATGCAAAGATACATACATATATACAAGCATGCACAAATATACATGCAAACATAAATACATGCAAACATAATTACATACATGCACATATATATAAACATACATGCAAACATACATGCAAAAATAAAAACATGCAAACATACATGACAACATACAAACATACATACATACAAACATGTATACGTACATGCTAACATACATGACAACATACATACATGAAAACATACATACATACATGCAAATATACATTCATGCAAACATACATAAATGCAAACATACATACATACATACATACATGCAAATATATACATGCAAATATACATACAAACATGCACATATATACATACATGACAACATACATACATGACGACATACATACATACATACATACATGCAAACATACATACATACATACATGCAAACATACATAAAATGCAAACATACATACATACAAATATATACATGCAAATATACATGCACATATATACATACATGCCAACATACATACATACATGCAAACATACACACATGCAAACATACATACATGCAAATATATACATGCAAATATACATACAAACATACATGCACATATATACATACATACATGACAACATACATACATACATACATACATACATGACAACATACATACATACATGCAAACATACATTCATGCAAACATACATTCATGCAAACATACATACATACAAACATACATTCATGCAAACATACATACATGCAAACATATATGCAAATATATACATGCAAATATACATACACACATGCACATATATACATGCCAACATACATGCAAACATACATGCACATATATACATACATACATGACAACATACATACATACATGCAAACATACATACATGGCCAAAAAAATAATAATACGTTCATACTTACTTTCCTCCTGTCCGGCCTCCAGCGATGACGTTTCATCCATGTCGCCGCTGCAGCCTGTGATTGGCTGCAGAGGCGGTCACGTGGGATGAAGCGTCATCCTGACGTGCGTGACCGCCACTACAGCCTGTGATTGGCTGCAGCGGCGAAAGGGATGAAACGTCATCGCTGGAGGCCGGACAGGAGGAAAGTAAGTACGAACGTATAATTTTTATTTTTTTATTACATTTAAATTGTATTTTCCGCGCGCCGAGCATGTACTGTCAAGGTTGCTGAAAGAGTTAGTGCAGCCCATTAACTCTATCAGCACCCGAGACAGTAGCATGCTCGGCGCACATAAGTGACAGGTTCGGTCCGAACTAGTTCGGTCCGAATCGAACTTTTTTGTGAAATTCGGCGAACTAGCCGAACCGAACTTTTGAAAAGTTCGCTCATCTCTAGTTGGGTCCCCCACATTTTTAATAACCAGCCATATACAAGGCCGCAGCAGTCTGGCATTACATGGGTGGGAAGGGCCACTGGTTTTGTCCATTCCCAGGCTAATAACACTGTGTTGTATGTGGCTGGTTATGATAAATTGGGTGGAACCCCATGTCTTTTTAAAAAAAAAAAATAAATAAATAAATAATTTAAAAAAAATGACGTGGGGGTCCCCCCCACTTTTATAACCAGCCAGATACAACACAGCAGCAGCAGCCTAGCATTACAAGGGTGGGAAGGTCCACTGTTTTTGGCCCTTTCCAGCCTCATAATACCAGCCTGCGGCCGCCCCAGAGCCCGACCATCACAACAGATGGTCGGGTACTGGATCGTACCTGGCTCTTCCCGGCACCCCTGGTGGTGGTGGGTACCGGGGTAATAATGGTGGTTAGTGTTAGCCTCTGCACCGGCTAACACTAAGCCTCGCCTTAGTAATGGATGTTGTCACTCAGACAGCGGCCATTACTAAAGTGGTAGTAATAAAATTTGAAAAGACAAAGATATAGATAAAATATTTTATTGAAATAAAGCACCCCCAACACAACCCTCATTAACCATTTTATTGTAGAAAAAAAAAACGTCATCGAAGTAGTCCTCGAAACCGACGTAGTCCAAACACCAAACCTGTAAAAAAAAAAAAAAATGAAATAAAACATGTCGTAGGCTTAGATTCAGTTTAATGTGTGATACTGACTGTTATACCATGTATAGAAGCCTGCCACGAAGTTGACTTAGATACAGGGCGCCAGCAGACAGTATCATACATGGCCATACAGACATATATACAAACAAACATACATGCAAACATACATACATACAAACATGTATACATACATGCCAACATACATGACAACATACATACATACATGGAAATATACATTCATGCAAACATACATGCAAATATATACATGCAAATATACATACAAACATGCACATATATACATACATGACGACATACATACATGACGACATACATACATACATGCAAACATACATACATACATAAAATGCAAACATACATTCATGCAAACATACATACATACATGCAAATATATACATGCAAATATACATGCACACATATACATACATGCCAACATACATACATACATACATACATACATGCAAACATACACACATGCAAACATACATACATGCAAACATACATACATGCAAATATATACATGCAAATATACATACAAACATACATGCACATATATACATACATACATGACAACATACATACATACATGACAACATACATACATGACAACATACATACATGCAAACATACATTCATGCAAACATACATTCATGCAAACATACATACATACATACATACATACATACATACAAACATACATTCATGCAAACATACATACATGCAAACATACATACATACATGCAAATATATACATGCAAATATACATACACACATGCACATATATACATACATGCCAACATACATGCAAACATACATGCACATATATACATACATACATACAACATACATACATACATGCAAACATACATACATGCCCAAAAAAATAATACGTTCATACTTACTTTCCTCCTGTCCGGCCTCCAGCGATGACGTTTCATCCATGTCGCCGCTGCAGCCTGTGATTGGCTGCAGAGGCGGTCACGTGGGATGAAGCGTCATCCTGACGTGCGTGACCGCCACTACAGCCTGTGATTGGCTGCAGCGGCGAAAGGGATGAAACGTCATCGCTGGAGGCCGGACAGGAGGAAAGTAAGTACGAACGTATAATTTTTATTTTTTTATTACATTTAAATTGTATTTTCCGCGCGCCGAGCATGTACTGTCAAGGTTGCTGAAAGAGTTAGTGCAGCCCATTAACTCTATCAGCACCCGAGACAGTAGCATGCTCGGCGCACGTAAGTGACAGGTTCGGTCCGAATCGAACTTTTTTGTGAAATTCGGTGAACTAGCCGAACCGAACTTTTGAAAAGTTCGCTCATCTCTAGTCTTAATGCTCACTATACCCCTAGATAAATTCCTTCAGTGGTGTAGTTTCCCAAATGGGGTCACTTTTGGGGGATCCTACTGTTTTGGCCCCGCTGGGGCTTTTGAAATGTAACATGGCGCCCCAAACCATTCCAGCAAAATTTGAGCTCCAAAAGCCAAATGGTGCTCCTTCCCTACTAAGCCCTGCCGTGGGTCCAAGCAGCAGTTTATTGCAAAATATGGGGTATTGCTTTGCTTAGAAGAGGTTGTTTTTCACGGCCTAATTCCACTAAAGTCAGTAAAAAAAAACTATGGGGTCAAAATGCTTACTATACCCCTCGATAAATTTCTTGAGGGGTGTAGTTAAACAAATGGTGTCACTTTTGGGGTCTTCCACTGTTTTGGCCCCACAGGGGCTTTGCAAATGCGACATGGCACCTGAAAACCATTGCAGCAAAACCTGAGCTCCAAAAGCCAAATGGTGCTCCTTCACTTCTGAGCTCTGCCGTGTGTCTAAACCGCAGTTTATTACCACATATGGGGTATTGCCGTAATCAGGAGAAATTGCTTTTTAAATGAAATTATTTTTTTCGATGAAATGTACTATTTCTGCGCAAAAGTAGTAAAACATAAAAAAAAGATAGATATTTGGTTTTGTCGTAATCATAAAAAACCATGTAATAAAGGTAACATGTTATTTATGCAGCATGGTGAATGGCGTAAAATAAAAAACAATGGCGGAATTGGTGTTTTTTAACAGTAAAAGTTACTAACAGTTAGTCATTAAGTTATATTTACCCCTAAATGGTGCCATTAATACAAATCGACCTGCATAAAACAAGCCTTCATACAGCTCTGTTGATGGTAAAATAAAATGATTTTTTTTTTAAAAACTGTTTTTATTGTGCAAATGTAGTAAAACATCAAAAACTATATACATTTGCTATCGCTGTAATTGTAACGTCCTGCAGAAGAATGTTAACATGTCATTTTTACCGCACAGGAAGCGCTGTAAAGATTAAACTCAATAAACAATGACAAAATTGATGGGTTTTTTCACCCCCCCCCCCCCCCAAAAAAAGTTAAATTATATGAGATTCAATAAGTTTTTATTGGCAAAAAAAAAAGTTAATTACAAAATAAAACAAGTCGTAGATATCCGGGCACATGTTCTTTTAAAAACGGAAAAGAAGTATCCCATGTCACAGAATATCCAATGTAAACGGCCACCTCTTATCCTCAAAGGCGACCACCTGCATTTTTATTACATTATATGTACCCCACAAGGGTGCCATTCAAGTTACAACTCGTCCTGCAAGCGCTCGGAACGAAGTGATGAAAAAAATAAATAAAGTTAAAAGCTTTGCTGTGTCCTCGAGGCCCAAAATAGCTGCATCCTGAAAGGGTGTTCTAGGCAGGTAGTGGGAAACTGGCCGCCTAAAGGCCACATGTGGCCTTTTCCATCTGTGTGCTGTATAACAGTGTAGTGTATCAGATGGCACTCACGGAGCGGTGTGCTATAATCATAGGTGCCTTCACATTTTTCCTGCACAGTAATGCTCCCATCCGCCCCCAAAAGCTAAATGGACCATGATACTATCCTTCTCAGGGTTGGCAAGGATCCCAGAGGTTGGGGTAAAATCTTTGAAGAAATCACGCTGCGGCTTATTCCTTCTGAGTGTCCCCATCCCCACCAATCAAAAAGTGATCATCTTGTATAATGAGGTGTATGTGTTAGGCCCTATTCACACTGTGACGGTCGTTTATTTAACGGCCGTCACACTGCCGCAGTAAAAACAATAGACCCGAAATGGGGCTATTCACACAGCAGATTTTTTTGATGGCCCGGTAAACCGAGCCGTCAAAAACTGGAACATGCCATATTTTGGGCCATTCTCACGGCAGCACGCCTTCCATAGAAGTCTATGGGGCCGTGTATAGGAAGACCGTCACTTGGATGTGATTCGAGTGATTGCCGCGCTTTCTGCCGCTGGCTCTCTCCTCTTCAGAGTGTGAAATGCATGTGAGGAGGAGATTTTTTTTCTGTAGGTAGTGCCACAGCCCCCTAGTAGGTAGCACCCCCTGTAGATAGCGACACTGTAACTCCCTATAGGAGCGGAATCCCTCTGTCTGGGAATTCCGCACCTAGATGGAGCCCCTGACGTCACTATCCATATATGGACAGTGACATTGGGGGCAACTCTTGGCCAGAAGGATTCCGCTCCTACAGGGAGCTACAATGGCGCTATCTACAGGAGGGGTGTGATCCGAGTGATGGCCACGCTTTCTGCCGCTCGCTCTTTCCTCCTCACAGTGCGAAATGCATGTGAGGAGGAGATTTTTTTCTGCAGGTAGTGCCACAGCCCCCTTGTAGATAGCACCCTGTAGATATGGACACTGTAACTGTAAAGGATATGCCAGACACAGCTTCTGTGTCGACGCTCGTGGTTAATCAGTCTGCATCTGCTCCTAGGTCTGATAGAGTGACTCGATCTGCTACCACTCAGGCTGGTAGGCTGAGGAGTGGGAGAACCTATCACAGCCTGGCCAGACGGAGCTAGCTCCCGCCCTCGGTCTATTTATATCTTTATTTCCTGCTCTTCCTTTGCCTGTGATTCTGTCTGGTTTCCTGGCTCTGCTGCTCCTGCTAGTACTATTGACCTCTGCTTAAAATTGACCCTGGCTTTACTGACTACTCTCCTGCTCTGCGTTTGGTACCTCGTACACTCCTGGTTTGACTCGGCTCGTTCACTACTCTTGTTGCTCACGGTGTTGCCGTGGGCAACTGTCCCATTTGCCTTAGCTTCTGTGTACCCTTGTCTGTTTGTCTGTCGTTCACTTATTGAGCGTAGGGACCATTGCCCAGTTGTACGCCGTCGCCTAGGATGGGCCGTGCAAGTAGGCAGGGACTGAGTGGCGGGTAGATTAGGGCTCCCCTGTCTGTCTCCCTACCCCGTCATTACAGTAACTCCCTGTAGGAGCGGAATCCCTCTGGCCAGGGATTCCGCTCCTAGATGGAGCCCCTGACATCACTATCCATATATGGACAGTGACATTGGGGGCAACTCCTGGCCAGAGAGATTCCGCCCCTACAGGGAGCTACAATGGCACTATCCCCCATAGATGGGGTGCCATCTATGGGGGGTGCTATCTACAAGAGGGCAGTGACACTACCTACAAGGGTGGCTATGTGGCACTACCTATAGGGGACTGTGGCATTCCTACAATTGGGCTGTGTGGCACTATCTACAGGAGGCAGTGTGTGGCATTATCAACAGAGGCCAGTGTGTGGCATTATCTACAGAGGGAAGTGTGTGGCATTATCTACAGAGGGAAATGTGGGATATTATCTACAGAGGGCAGAGTGTGGCATTATCTACAGAGGGCAGTGTGGGGCATTATCTACAGAGGGATGTGTGTGGCATTATCTACAGGAGGCAGTGTGTGACATTATCTACACAGGGCAGTGTGTGGCAGTATCTACAGGGGGCAGTATGTGGCATTATCTACAGAGGGCAGTGTGTGGCATTATCTACAAGGGGGAAGTGTGTGACATTAAATTCATCCGCTTTTAAAACGGACAAGGAAAAAACGAATGCAAAACAGGTCAAAATCGGCCATTAAAAACTAAAACACGGCCCATAACAGAACGGATTTCAAAACGGCCGAAAAAAACCCGAAAGAAAACAGATGATTTTATCGGCTGACACTCGGACCCTGTCGTGTGAATAGAGCCTTAGTGTATTATGTAAATTACTTACAATTCCAAATGTTATATTGCAGAGCTGATATATGCATAGAATGCAAGTCAATGTATAAACCTGCACTAATTCTGCCATTCAGGCACATATTACTGGTTATATTCCACAAACTCTAATTTAGACAAAATTATAACACTTTAAAAATCCTGCCTTTTTCTTTAGCAGCATTGATTTTTGCATCTGTTTTATTGGCTTACACCATAGCACGCTCTAAATGTGTAAGTATACTATTCATTATTTTGACATATGTAGGAGATCCCCGTAGCCTGGACTATTTCTGCATTTGAACACAAATTGCACTTCCTAATGTCCTTCTTCTGTCAGCTTTATTCATAAGCAAAGGTTTCACTAAAATAAATACATTTCCTTTCAAGCAGTTACAAGAAACAAGAAGCAATACTATTTGACACTTGTCAGCATATGTTCAAATGTAAAGCAAACACAAGTTTCTTTTGATGGCTTACCTTTGATATTACTGCTTCGGGTACATTTAGAAAATATCTTACCATTCTGCTATCAAACATTCTGGGCTATGTGCTTTTTGATTTCCGCATGCAGCCTTTTTACGTTTTAGTGCAGGACAAACATGCTGTAGCCGAGCTAGTAAATGTTGTAGTGAAAAATTGTAAGAAATAATCTTACAGACACACAAGCTGTTCTATAAAATAAATCATACATTCCATATCTTTTTATTTTACAGAATTAAACGCTGGCAGAGTTTGATAGGAATCTATGTCGTCTTACACAATAAGGCCGGGTTTACACGAGCATGTGCGTTTTGCGCATGCAAAAAACGCAGCGTTTTGCAAGCACAAAAGACACTTTGATGAACAGCTCCGTGTGTCATCACCATATGATGCACGGCTGCGTTATTTTCGCGCAGCCGCCATCATTATGACACTCCGTTTGGATGTTTGTAAACAGAAAAGCACGTGGTGCTTTTCTATTTTCATTCATCGTTTGACAGCGGTTGCGCGAATCACGCTCGTCCCACGGAAGTGCTTCCGTGAGGCATGCGTGAATTTCACGCACGCATTAACTTCAATGGGTGCGTGATGCGCGAACAACGCACAAATATAGGTCATATCGTGAGTTTTTTGCAACGGACTCACGTTGCACAAAAATCACTGACTGTCTGCACGGCCCCATAGACTAACATAGGTCCGTGCGACACGCGTGAAAATCACGCGCGTTGCACGGACGTAATACACGCTCGTGTTAACGAGCCCTAAATGTGAGTTTGATGAAAAGTTGAAGATTTTATCAAGCAAGTAAAAAAGACTAATAATAATAATAATAATAACAATAATAAAAAATAAACACGTGATTATAAATAATTGAAGTTTTTTTCGTTTCATTGAACAAGAGCAGAACATTACCCTGGAAATAAACACTTATACTAGTTTGCCTTCGTAGTGTCACAAGTCAAATACATTCAAGAATAGTGCATGATAATGTTAATGAAAATTTACATTTTAAAAAGCTCCCTGTCATATGTTTTTTTGGGGGATGTTGAGCTAATAGAGGGGTGGTCTGGACTCTACTTGCTAAACCCGAAAGCTATGCCCAGTTAGCACCTCTCACCTGAAAGTAGCAGGATTTGCATTGTAAAATCAATAGATGTGAAGGATGGGCGCCAGGGTCGCCAATTTTCCATGTATTCGCGGACGGTCTGCAAAATAGAGGTACTTTTTTCACTGTGCTTGAAATTTACACATGTGCAATTCAGAGACTTGCACAGTGCAACAAGAAAAACATGCTGTGCTTTAGGTTGGTCTAGGGATAGAACTGTGGAGAAAGAGAGCAGGGAGCAGTGCAATGGCCAATAGGATCACATGCCAGTCTACACTTCTCCTATGAGAAGTCAGTGCCCCTACACTGCTTATGGTCTGCCACCAGGTTCCAGGTCTACTCCCCAATCTTAGAGAAAGTGATGTATAAATATGTTTATAGGGAATACTAATGGCTGTAACTAAATTGAAAGATGGGACCCCGGCTCACAGTAATATTGGGGCACTGTGGCTGTTATAGATAAAGGGTGCAGTACTGTGGCTCCTATAAATAGAGGGCTTCTTTGACTTTCACTGTTATGGGAATGCTGTGCTTATTTCATCTAGATTTGTAACAGAGTTCATCTAGTGCAGTGCAATATTACATACAGATTTCTGGTCATTTCCATGGCCATTTCTGTTCTATTAAAGTCTATGGGAGTTACAGAAAGAGCCAAGCATTTCTTGCTCAACTATTGCCGTAACTCTCATAAACTTTAATAGAGAGGACCGTGCTCAAGATCCACACCTAGGGGAGTCACGCATTTATGGCCTATCCTGTGGCTACGCCATAAATGTATAAGATGGAAATACCCCTTTAATGCGGATGCAATATATTATCTAGAAGGCTACAGTATATAAAACGTACGCTTCAGGTTTCACTGTTAAGACAAGCTGTAATACTTTTCTATAGACAGTACAATATCTAATATCTGGCCTACAATGGAAAAATTTATTTATTAGAATGAAACACAGAGAATGCTCACATCTTCTTGTTCCGATATAGTATTGTGCATTATGGTACCTTGAACGGCTCACTTGGATGTCAAGCTTTCTAAAAGGTATAATATC
The DNA here is from genome assembly GCF_050947455.1 of Rhinoderma darwinii. Taxonomy (NCBI): domain Eukaryota; kingdom Metazoa; phylum Chordata; class Amphibia; order Anura; family Rhinodermatidae; genus Rhinoderma; species Rhinoderma darwinii. The sequence goes on along the minus strand of NC_134688.1, from coordinate 215,268,756 downwards.
TAAATGCAGTTCATTAACCATGTTATTTCACAAATTGACAGGCATTTGGAAAACACAAAATTTCATCAAACCTACAGCATATCACGTTACTCTTTCCATACCCTATTGCGGTTTCTATTGAAAGAAAAGTATTTATGAAATGCTGCTGTATAGTTTCTGAATATTTTCTAATATGTAAATTCATATTAGTCCCATATTGTATATGATACCACAATGAGGGCAGCTTTAGTCTTTGTTGAAGGATCGGGATATATCTGAACTGCCCTATTTATTGTCACATTTGCAAGAAGAAATAATACATGTTTATGTACCACATAATTTTAGGTACAATTTTCAGTTGCAATTTAATATACCATACGTACCAAATGTTTTTCCTTCGTAGAAATAGAAGATGCAGAGCCTTATGTACACTTGCGTCCAGGGGCGTAACTAGGAAAGACTGGGCCCCATAGCAAACTTTTGACTGGGGCCCCCCCTCCCCTGGGTGTCACACAACCCCCCCCCCCTTGTAGATAGTGCCTTTTTTACAAACCCCCCCCCTTTTGATAACGCCATACAGCCCCCCTGTAGATAACGCCATACAGTCCCCTTTGTAGATATCTACAGAGGGGGCTGTATGGCGCTATCTACAGAGGGGCTGTATGGCGTTATCTACGGGGGGCTGTATGGCGTTATCTACGTGGGGGCTGTATGGCGTTATCTACGGGTGGACTGTATGGCGTTCCCTACAGGGGGGTATATGGCATTCCCTACAGGGGGGACTGTATGGCGTTCCCTACAGGGGGGGCTGTATGGCACTATCTACAGGGAGGCTGTATGGCGCTATCTACAGGGGGGCTGTATGGTGTTATCTACAGGGGGCTGTATGGCGCTATCTACAGGGGGGCTGTATGGCGCTATCTACAGGGGGCTGTATGGCGTTATCTAGAGGGGGGGCTGTATGGCGTTCCCTACAGAGGGGGCTGACGAGTTATCTACAGGGGGGACTGTATGGCGTTACCTACAGGGAGTCTGTATGGCGTTCCCTACAGTGGGGGTCTGTAGGGAACGCCATACAGCCCCCCCTGTAGGGAACGCCATACAGCGTCTCCCCCCCCTGTAGGGAACGCCATACAGCGTCCCCCCTCCCAAAAAAATGCGACCTACAGTGTGTCCTAATAAAAGACATGTATCCCCTATTCACAGGATATACACAGGACAGGGATACATGTGTGATCGCTGGCAGCTATAGGGAGAAAGGGGGACTGAAAGTCCCCCAAGTTTTCCATGACTAACCTCTGACTTCCGGCGTCTGCGCAGCTCTGTAGAAATTATTGGAGCGCTGGTCACGCATACGCACAAGCGGGACCGGCACTCCATTCATTTCTACGGAGCTGCCGACACAGACCCCGGAAGTCCGAGGTTTGTGATGGAGAACTTCAGAGGACTTTCAGTCCCCCGTTCTCCCTATCGCTGCCAGCGATCACACATGTACCGCCTGTCCTGTGGAGAGGGGATACATGTCTTTTGCTTAATGGCAGAGCGGGGAGATACCTCCCTTCTCTGCCGTACTGTTCAGTGGCGTCGCGCTGTAGCAGCCATAGCGGCTGCTAGCGGAGCCTCCGGCCATGGTGGGGGCCCGTGCCTCATGCCGCGGGCCCCGTAGCAGCCGCTACTGCTGCTACGGCGGTAGTTACGCCACTGCTTGCGTCCCCCCCCCCCCCCCCGGGGCAGACATCTTTCGGCCAGAGCTCCCTCGGGAGAGGAGAGAGCAGGCCGAAGGAGGAGTGTGCCGGCGCTCCATCATGACGTCCCAGAGCAGAGCTTATACTAGCGCTCTTTTCCGAGACTCCTGTTGATGAAGCCTCTGACATCACTGTCCATATATGAACAGTAATCTCAGGAGCAGAGCTGTTCCCAGGCAGAGCGCTAGCAGCGCTCTGCCCGGGATTCCGGCTCTGGGCTTGCACCTGACATTACTGTCCATATATGGACAGTGATGTAAGGGTCTTCCCCAGAGTTCCGGAGCAGAGCCTATACTAATGCTCTGCTCTGAGATTCCGGCTCTGGGGATGCCCCTGACATCACCTTACTATCTATAGAGGGCACTGTGTCATTATCTACAGAGGGCACTGTGTCATTATCTACAGAGGGCACTGTGTCATTATCTACAGAGGGCACTGTGTCATTATCTACAGAGGGCACTTTGGCATTATCTACAGAGGGCACTGTGACATTATCTAGGGCGGTGTAACATTATCTACAGAGGGCACCATGGCATTATCTAGGGGGGTGTGGCATTATCTACAGAGGGCACTCTGGCATTATCTACGGGTGTGTGGCAGTATCTAGAGAGGGCACTGTGTGTTTCCATTAAGTTTAAACCTAGCACTATTATAGTAATGTGGTATAATAGTAATGTAGTATTGTTATAGTAATGTAGAATTATAGTAATGTAGTATTGTTATAGTAATGTAGTATTATAGTAATGTAGTATTATTATTATAGTAATGTAGTATTATTATAGTTATGTAGTATTATTATTATTATTATTATTATTATTATTATTATAGTAATGTAGTATTATAGTAATGTAGTATTATTATAGTAATGTGGTATTGTTATACTGTAGTTATGTAGTGTTGTTATAGTAATGTAGTATTATTATAGTAATGTAGTATTGTTACAGTAATGTCGTATTATTATAGTAATGTAGTATTATTATAGTAATGTAGTATTATACACCGCATTCCAAATTATTATGCAAATGTTATTTTTCGCTGATTTTCCGAAATAGTCGATGCAAATGACAGTCAGTATAATCTTCAAGCCATCAACCGTTGGAGTATAATGCAAATTTTATTGAACAAATCTCCTAATGATAACAGGTTTTTTTTAGAAGTAAAAAACTCAAAATGCACTGTTTCAAATTATTATGCACAACAGAGATCAAAACATTTTAAAGGTTGTAAAGAGAACTAAAATGGTAATTTGTTGAATTTGCAGCATCAGGAGGTCATATTTACAGAAATCAAAAGCTCTTTCAATAAAAAAAAACTTAACAGGCCAAGTTACATGTTAACATAGGACCCCTTCTTTGATATCACCTTCACAATTCTTGCATCCATTGAATTTGTGAGTATTTGGACAGTTTCTGCTTGAATATATTACCAGAGACAGTGCATTGAACAGAGTTAGCTAGTCAAATCATGAACTTACCCTTAAGTAGCAACAAAGAATGGAAAAGTGTCCGCTCCGCCGTATAAACCCCAGGGGTTATAAATAAAGGGGTTTATACGGCGGAGCGGACACTTTTCCATTCTTTGTTGCTACTTATGGGTAAGTTCATGATTTGACTAGCTAACTCTGTTCAATGCACTGTCTCTGGTAATATATTTCTGCAATAGAGGTCTGTCTAATACATTCACTTGTCTGCCCATAGACTGTAACTAGCAACAAGTTTGTGTGCGGCCTCCGACTATTATGCTAGAGTCATATCTTTTTGTTGTTTTTAACTTGTATGATGTTTGTTCAATAAAATTTAAAAATCTTTTATATATATACATTTGCATCAAAGTCTCTCTATTGTTTCTCTGTGTTAAAAAGATTTGTACATGGAGCCGCCTAGATGATATGGGGGGACAGTGGTGGTTTAAACAGTCTTCAGCCTCTATTATAATTTTGTTTGGAGTCTATATATTGATAATAATTTTGTATTGTATTAAATTTGAAAATAATGTAGCCCGTCAACTTCACATTTTTTCTATGTGCGGCCCATTTTCCACGCCCGAGTTTGAGACCCCTGCTTTAGAGTTTTAATAATGTGGTATGATACGTTTTTTTGCAGCAGGTGGCTTTTTGTTCTAAAACTATATATTTTGTCTTCTTTTGGTATAGCAACAATTAACACGATTGTACATAGATTTTTAGCTTCCTTATTAGTTTACATTTTACTTGTATTTGTGAATTTGCACATCATTCCCACCTCCCCATACCTACCCCAGATTTTAACATTATAAGATGGTTTCTCATACCACCTCTAACCTTCTTTTTAGAAGAGAATAAGGGTCTGTTCACACCTGCGTCAGTGTTTCTGTTATTTTGCTGAATCAGAAAAACAGAACAAAGAAAATACCGGAAGTGCCGGAACACCATCAGCTCCCAGCAGCAGAGGCGTAGCTAGGTTCTCCAGCACCCGGGGCAAAGATTCAGTTTGGCGCCCCCCCCCCAACCTCTTTCCCGACATCTCCTTCCCCCTCGCCATGTTTGTTTTCTCTACCAATCAATGACGTGTCATTTCTTTTCCACATTTTTTTTACGTAACTCGAGCATAAAAACATTTGTACATTTTACAAGCAATATAGTTCTATGCACAACACTAGAACCAAGCTCATTACATATATACAGCACCAGAACAAAGTTCATTACATATATACAACACCAGAACCAAGTTCAGTACATAAATACAGCATCAGAACCAAGCTCAGTACATAAATACAGCTCCAGTACCATGCTCTGTACATATATACAGCACCAGAACAAAGCTCATTAAATATATACAGCACCGGAACCCAGCTCATTACATATATACAGTACCAGAACAAAGCTCAGTACATAAATACAGCTCCAGAACCAAGCTCAGTACATAAATACAGCACCAGAATAAATCTCAGTCCCTATAGATAGTGCCTGCCATAGAGCCCCCTGTAGATAATGCCCCCCATAGAGCCCCCTGTAGATAGTGCCCCCAATATAGCCCACCCCTGTATATAGTGTCCCACATATAGCTCCCCTATAGGGCTTCACAGATAGCCCACCCCTGTATATAGCCCCCCTGTAGATATAGCCCACCCCTGTATATAGTGCTCCACATATAGCCCACCCCTGTATATAGTACTCCACAGATAGCCCACCCCTGTATATAGCCCCCATGTAGATATAGCCCACCCCTGTATATAGTGCTCCACATATAGCCCACCCCTGTATATAGTGCTCCACATATAGCCCACCCCAGTATATAGCCCCCCTGTAGATAGAGCCCCCCATAGATAAAGCCCCCTCTTAGATAAAGCCCCACTTGTAGATAAAGCCCCCCCCGTAGATAAAACCACCCCCGTAGATAAAGCCACCCCCGTAGATAATGCCACACACTTTTTTATTAGGATAAAAAAACAATACAAACTCACCTTATTCCCGTTCCCGTGCCGTCCGGCGGCAATGGAGACCTGCTCTCTTCTACGCAGGTCTCCTGGGGTTGAACAACGCAAGCAGCGCGATGACGTTATGGCTCCGCGCAGGGCAGAATGACTTTCCCTGTCAATCAGCGCCTTTCAACTACGCAAGCAGCGCAAAGTATCACTCGTAGAAAGGCGCTGAATGGCCGGGCATGGAACATACCCGGCCATTCATTGCTACTAATTGTACCTGTGTCCTATAGACACAGTTACAATTATAGTGCAGGAGGGGGTGGCGGCTGCTTGTTTCAGTGGCGCCGCCGACCCCTCAAAGAGGCAGCAGGCCACCATAATGGACAGTGCGGCCCTGGGGCCCCCTGTAATTTGCACCCGGGGCAAATGCCCCGCCTGCCCCCACATCTACGCCCCTGCACGGCGGAACCCATTGACTTTAATGGCTTCCGTTGGGTTTCCGTCACGATGTCCGTCGTTTTACCAGAAACAATAGAGCAGTATGCTGAACTATTTTTTCCGGTACTTTCAACTGGATCTGTGTTGAAGACCCCTAACGGAGCCTCCAACACAGATATAAACTGTAATGCTGGTGGCGGGTGCCGCTTCTGCTGGTGGTCCCGGCTGCTGGCTTGCTCATCCCTGTCACAAGCGCTCTGGTTGTGGTATTGTGTCAACGGTCCATGCCAGCTGGCATGTTGCCTCTTCAGATGGGTACAGACTCCAGTGTGCCTATGCTTTCCATCGCTGTGCTCCTTCTGTCCCTTCTGCTGCGGCCACTTTTAAGTCTCAGAGAATCATCCCAACCAATCCCAGATGGCCAGTGCCTACTTAATGCAGCCTCGCTGGTTTTAGTTTCCTGTCCATATCTTGCTACTGGTCTGTATCTTGCTACCTGCTACCAGTCCATATCCTGCTACCTACTTCCAATTTGTATCCTGCTACCTGATACGAGCCTGTGGCCTACTACCTATTGCCAACCTGTGTCCTGCTATGAGCCAGAGACCCGCTACCAGCTACGAACCTGTGACTTGAGTCCTGTACCTGCCTAATACGGTATCACTTGCCGGTGCCTGACTCTACGGTGTCATTTACCGTTGTCTCAGTTGCTACTCCCACCAGGACCACCCCAAGAGTTAGCGACCTGGTAATATCCCCGCAGCGAAGTCTAGATCCCTGTGCGTGAGTTAAAGGGTGAAGGCCGGGAAGGCTATTTAGACAATGCCCTTAGAGGTGGTCCAAAGTCAACCGGTTGAGTAGCACAGTGGGTCCACAACCCGCTAGTTATAACATGAACAAGGCTTAATCCAACTTCTGTCCATCATCTTGTTTGCAGAAATAATGTTGTTAATTTATGAAAAGGTTTCTAAAAAATATTTAATATGTAAACAATTACTAATTACATTTTGTTCAATTATAGCTAGTTTAAAAAAATGTTACACTCTTAAACGCCAATTTCACACGCCAGTATTTTGATCAATATTTTCCTTAAGTATTTGTATGCCAAAACTAGGAGTGGAACCTTTACAGAAAAAGGTTAATGCAAAGATTTGCACTTCTTTCATGTTTTGAAACCCCTCCTGGTTTTGGTTTCCAAATACTAATGCAAAATACTAACCAATTTCATGTGAAAGTGGGCTGAGAAATATAGACTTTATTTAATCCAAATTTCTTCTTTGACATACGCTCATTTAAAAATGTGTAAATCTTTAATACAAGTACTCAAAAATATGGCAATTTTGTGAAGACTTTATGATATTTAATATTGGAATCATATCTATTAATAATAGAAATAAGCCTGTAAACATCCAGTTTCTGAAGAATTTGCCCCTTTGTATGCAATTAAAGCAGTCATACCCTTGACAATTTGGGTGAATGTGGAGCTGTTGGCAGAGACATGATTACACATTGACATTTGTACCAGAGAGATCTCAGCAGTGACAGTGACACATGACACACTGTGCAGCAGGAATACGAGTGCTGATGTGATTTAAATGAAAGACATAAAATTCAGAATTTCAAACATAATGCAAGTTCCACACATTGACATTGCTCATGATCAGTTCCCCAGTTGCATGTTACATTTTTGCCAATTTTTCATTTTGTTTAAATAAGTATACAATCAATATTTACAACTATGCTTCACATTTTTAGCTTATTATTATATCTCAAGTGTTAACCCGTTAATGACCAGGCCTGAAAAAGCCATAATGACTAGCTTAACTGTTTCATTTTTGCCTCTCTGCCTTTTAGCGGTCATAACTTTTTTATTTTTTCATTGACGTGGCTATATGAGACCTTGTTTTATGTAGGAGAAAAAAAAAAATCCTGCGCAGTTTGGGTGTAAAAATACATAGTCGAGTCCAATTATTATGACCACCAGCTAATATTCAGAGTAACCGCTGTGTGCAGCATGGACTGCAGCTAGACGGGCTGGGTGTGACTCAGAATAATGTTCTGGTAGGTTGTTTCAGGTATCTGGAGCAATGCTCACTGCAGTGAATCCCACATTTGCTGGAGGGGGAGCAGGAGTAGATCCATAGAGCGAACAAGACGATCGAGGTGGTTCCACAGATCCTCAATTGGGTTAATGTCTTAGGGGGCAAGGGAAGTACTTGGAAGTCTTGGCCGTGCTCCCACTGTCGGACGTTTATAGCCGTGTGACATGCCACATTGTCTGGCTGGAAGATTCCATTTGCCCCAGGGAAGACAATGTATGGGTGGACGTGATCTGCAACGATGGATTCATACCCAAATCGGTTCCAAGTGCCTTCCACATGGATAAGTGGGCCCAGAGAATGGCATAAAAAAATTCCCCGGACCATAGCGCTGCCGCCACCAGCTTGTGTTCCTCAAGAAATGATGGCAGGGTGTTTGTTCTTTGATGTTTCTCGGCTGACACGCCAACGTTCATCCGTTCGATAAAGCAGAAATTGTGACTCATCAGAGAAGGCAACACTTTTCCAATCATTGGTGGTCCAATTCCGATACTGCCGTGCAAATTGAATCCTTTTTTTCAGATGCACCTTTGTTAGCATAGGAGCAGTGACCATCCGTCTGCTTCGGAGCCCCATACGCCATAGGGTTTGCTGAACTGTTGTTTTAGACACACTTCTGGAAGCCCCCTGGTTGATTTTCATGGTGAGCTGCTCCACTATTGCACGTCGTTCAGCCGTCGTGCAACTTCGTAGTCAACGTTCACCTCTCACATCAATGGCATGTGGTGCTCCACAGTTTCCATGTCGGTTATTCCCAGTGGTGCCATTTGTCTACTCACAATACACTTTCACCACAGCAGTACGCGAACAGTTCATAAACTGTGTGTTAGAAAACGCCTGTTCCCTTAAGACTAAGGGATGGCTACGGTTCTGGCTTCTGGGCATGTCTGGTTTTTCCTTGAGCCTATCTCTTTTCTCTATACCTGTCATTCTCACTCAGTCTTGGCTTGTGATTATGTTATGGAAATGCAAGTTTGAGCGATTTTCTAAAGGTTGCTGGAGTCTGCCAGTAGAGGGCGTGCAAGTAATACCGCAACCTCAAATCCATAACCACTCTGATCGACAGAGTCTAATACTACTCTAAGCCGAACGGTTTTATACCGTTCTTTGCTGCTTAGAACCCAGATTGTCTTAGTAGAGTAGACAGCCAGAGGGTTAACTTAAAGTCCAAAACTAGAGTAAGGGGTAATCAGGCAAGGCAAAGGTCAGAACCAGCTGGGAGCACATAATCAGAATCGGTAAGCAGAGGGTAAACGAGAGACAAGCTGTGGTCAGTATTCACGAGGTCTAGAAGTCAGGAGTGCAGGAAATGTCAGTAACTTAATCAGAACACCAGAAGATAGGAGAATCACAAGCCAAGACTGAGTGAGAAGGACAGGTATAAACACTAAACCAAATCTGATAGGCAGAAAGATATAGGCCCAAGGCAAAACCAGACATGCCAAGAAGCCAGAGCCGTAGTCATGGTAATCTTAAAGGAACAGGCGTCCTAACACTGCGCTGTTTGAAAAATACTGCCACCGTTTTCCTGAAAGCCAAAAATCATCCCTTTTTGCAACTCTGATAAATCGCCCCTTTTACCCATGGCAACAACGAGTGATATGTGATGAGACAGCCTATCGCACACCTTATATACCCACCAAGCCAGCCCACGACACATCACTTCCTTCATGGGCTACGCGCTACCAATCTCGAAAGTAGGAGGTGGTCATAACAATGTGACTCGACTCTGTGAATGACTGTGTAATTTATTTTTGCGGCGTGAATATAGAAAGAAAAGATATTCTGCATTATTTTATACCGTTCACGTTTTCTTCTAAATAATCTGTTAATTTAATTCTTCAGGTTATACGGTCGTGTAGGTAACTATTATTTTTTGTTATATTGTTGAAAAAATAATCCAATGAAGGGATAACTTATTAGTTGCTATTTTATACTTATAATGTGTTAGCATACTACTGTTTGCTTATACATTATACTGTGTCACTATGACACAGGCTGCTGTTCAGGCAGGTCTGGATTTCCCCCAGTCTCCAGTGACTCGATAGAAGAGGGGCGTCCCCTTTCATCATGCTGCGGTGAAGGACCACGGCGATCAAAGGCATAATATAGCTGGGGTTGGAGTTTCCTCTAATCCCAGCTGTATTCCGGAGGCTTCTCTAAGTATAGGAGCTGTTAGAAACAGCTCCTGCTTAGAGAATGAGCGCTCCCTGGAGCGCTCATAAGCCCTTTCTACAGCAACATCCAATTAAGTGTCTGTAAATTCTGGACCTGCACCACCGGACGTCAAAAGGCAGTGGGTGGTCGGGACCGGGTTAAATTATTTCAAAATCATATATTACGATGGTTCCCATAAAAACTCAAAGATTAACTAGAATCCTTATGTGTACATACTGTAAATAATGTGAAAAAGGGTATATCTTACCTCTTTGAATGTTTGAATTTGCAGACCAGAGACCTGTGGCTCTTCTCTTCCTGTCTTCACATATCATCACTTTATGTTTTGTAGTCTGCTGGTTTAGTATTTTTATAGGGTCCACATAAATAAATAAATATATATATATATATATATATATATATATATATATATAAAGAAATCCCGCAGCACCACTGCTGCGGGATTTCTTTCTTTATACATTCATTATCCTTGGGTCAGGATTACCTGCTGGGCACCCATATCCATTTTGAAATTTATCTTTGAGTGCTGCTTTTTTCTATTATTATTATTATTATTATTATTATTATTATATACACACATATATATATATATATATATATATATATATATATATATATAGTGCGGTGAAAAAGTATATACTTATTTCTTCTATTTTTGCATATTTGTCACAATTGAAATGTTTCAGATCATAGAATCACTTTTAATATTAGACAAAGATAACCCAAGTAAATATAACATTCTGTTTCTAAATAATTTAATTGATTGTAGAGAAAATGCTGTTCAGCCCTACCTGGCCCTATGTGAAAAAGTAATTGCCCCCTTAGCTACTAATTCAACCAGTTAACTTAATTTAATTGACAATTGAGTTAAATTTCACTAGCCAGACCCAGGCATGATTACTGCCAGACCTGTTAAATCTAAACATCACTTAAACAGATCCTATCTGGCAATGTGAAGCACGCTAGAAAGACTCAAAAAGCAGCACATGATGCCACGTTCTAAAGGGATTCAAATACAGATGCCAAACAAAGAAATTGAAATCTACCAGTCTGGAAAGAGTTACAAAGCCATTACTAAGGCTTTGGGACTCCAGCGAACCACAATGAGAGCCATTATTCACAAACGGATGTAACTTGGAACAGTGTTGAACCTTCCTAGGAGTGGCCTGACTACCAAAATTTCACTAAGAGCAAATCGACGACTCATCCAGGAGGTCACAAAAGAACCCAGATGAACATCTAAAGAACTGCAAGCCTCACTTGTCTCAGTTAAGATCAATGTACACGAATTAACAATAAGAAAGACACTGGGGAAACTGGGAAAATCGCTGATTTCAGCCGTTATCCCCTTTAGAATCTGTGGTAAATAGTGGCATCTAAAGAGCTTGACAGAGTGAGGAAGCTCCCTCTGTCTGCCCATCACCGCCCTGCAACACAATTGTGGGATGCCTATGTGTTACCATGGCAACTGGGGGGCCTAGCAAAGACCCACAGGTCTGCTATAGGTATCTGCCTATTAGGCCATACCAGAGGCATGGTCTAGTAGTTTGCCTGTCAGTGATGCACTGGCAGGCAATAGTGCTTTGGAATGTTAAGTATTCCTAAGCAATCAAACAATCCGGACTTTAAGTCCCCCAGCAGGACAACAAAAAAGTGGAACAAAATTTTTTACAGTTTAGTAAAAAAAAAAAGGCCCCGCCATAAAAATAAATAAACCGCTTTTTTCTTAAAAAAATATGTTATTGTTTTAAAATAGTAAACAAGAGAAATACATATAGGTAACCGCCCCAATCGTAAAGACCTGTAGAATACAGTTAAAATAATATTTATACCGTATGGTGCATGGTGTAAAAAAACAAAAAAAAGATGGTGGATTCGCCTTTTGTAACCCGTTTCTCCCAGAAAAGGTTTCATATCCTGTATATAGGTGATAAGTTGATAGGTGATACGTCGTTGGTGGTGGAATAGCCCCTTTAAGGGGTTAAGGAACTGAAATAATACTTACTCTTCCTTTGCGTCTAGAGTGTGAGGGTTGGATTCCGTCATTTTTTGTTTTGAAAAAGTATTCAAGTTTCCAGCAGAGACATACAGAGGTGTTTTTTCTTTTTCTCACAGATTCATATGGATTTGGTTCCTACGGTCCGTAATACATGTCTACAGATATTTAATGGTTATCTGGTTTACTTTAGAATATAACTTCTATAATGTGTCACTTTTTGAGAATTGAAGATATAATCAACTATGAAAACATAATAAAACATCCAGAAATGTCCTCACTTGTAAATGGAAAGTTACTGTTTCTCCATCTAGGTGATCACAATGTGAGCTTTCTGTAATTTTGACACAAGTGAATAAAGCATGAAAGAAGATAATCACATTTATTGCCTTTCCGTTCCTATAAACTTGTCAAAGGAATGACGTGTTTTGTTCTGCAGAAATGGCTCTGCCCGTTCACCTTTCATGGGAAGGTCACACTCACTAAGCACACTGCCGCTAGGGTGATGATCTGTGAAACATGAAGAATAGAATGCCACAGATGATATTAAGATAATCATTCTGTTTTACAAATCCTTTCTTCTTTACTCTGACTCTAGGGCAACTTTTGTACCCTCCAAATAATTAGGAAACTGAATGCTCCTGCCAATGGAGTGAATTGAGAAGTCAATTCTTTGAGACTTTTCTACTTTTGTATTGATGGAAAGGCTTTTCCAAACAAAGGCATTTCACTAGGAAAATGTATTATTTGAGGATGTGGTGCTACATTAATGCCAATCTCAATTTCGAAAGGAAGCATTAAACAATGTAAAACGTCGATCCAATGTGAAGTGCATTGCTTTCTGTGATATTTCTATGTATTTTTTAGGCATTTAACTTCTACACTACCACTCACAAAAAAGAAGAATGGTGCTCATATATATTTTGCATTTAGTTTACCAAGTAAGTAATACTTTTTGAAGAACTAATTGTAATGCCTATGCTTTACTGAAAGGCCATGTACACTTTTGAAATAATTTTTTTGTTTTTGTTTTTGTTTTTTTTAAATAAAAATGTCTATAAGGGCTTGTTTACATGAACATGTATTACGTCTGTACAATGCGCTTGATTTTCACGCGTGTTGTACGGACCTATGTTAGTCTATGGGGCAGTGCAGACAGTCCGTGAGTTTTGCGCAGCGTGAGTCCGCTGAGAAAAACTCACGACATGTCCTATATTTGTGTGTTGTTCGCGCATCACGCACCCATTGAAGTCAATGGGTGCGTGAAAACCACGCATGTGACACGGAAGCAGTTCCGTAGGACAAGCGTGATTCGCGCAACAGCACTGAAAAGGATGAATGAAAACAGAAAAGCACCACATGCTTTTCTGTTTACAAACATCCAAGCGGAGTGTCATAATGATGGCGGCTGCGCGAAACTTACGCCGCCGCGCATCATATGGTGATGACACACGGAGCTGTTAAGTGCCTTTTGCGCACGCAAAACGCCGCGTTTTTTGCGTGCGCAAAACGCACACGCTCGTGTAAACCAGGCCTTAGTGTGTTTGGTGCAACTTCCTAAATACTTTTTTATTAAAAACTATTTTCACTTTTGAGATACAGCTGCTGTGTAACGTGTATACAGAGCAACTGTATCTAGCGCTGATACCTCTATCCGTCAGGTCCACGGGACTGACGGGTTTTACGCAGGATCGAGCTGTTACTGATCACATCTAAGTTCATAACTTAGATGTGATCGATAACAGGTGAATCCTGCGTGTCAGAGACACGCAGGACTCGCTATCACTGAACCTGTCAGTCACGCTGATCTGACAGATTCAGGTCTCAGCGCTAGATACAGCTGCCCAGTGTACAGGATATAAAGCAGCTGTATCTCAAAAAGTTAAAATAACGTTGAATAAAAAGTATTTAGAAAGTTGCAACAAACACACTGATACACATTTTTTTAAATAAAAAGAAATAAATAAATGGATTTCAAAGGTGTACATAGCCTTTAACCCCTTCCCTGCCACAGACAATTTTATTTCTTTATTTTCACATTTCCCTCCCCGCCTTCCACGGGAAATAACTTTTTCCATTGATAGAGCCATATGAGCTCTTTTGTTTTTTTGCAGAACGAGTTGTATTTCTTAAAGGCACCCATTTAAAATGTACATTGTTTTTGGGTTTTTATTTAACGGCGTTCAACACATGGTCAAAATAATGTTAACTTTGTTCTGTGTGTCAGTATTACGACAATATGTTTTTTTTAAATTACCACTTTTACAAAATAAAAACAAATTTGTTAAAAAATTAAATTTGGGCTGGTAGCGTGCAGTGAGAAGAGCCAAGCAAAACTTGCAAACCAAGTGCCAGCCCCAGTGGCACCTGCGACCACGTCGCTGGTACAATTAAACATCAATTTCAACTTGCATGACCAAGACAAAGGGTATAGTTACAATACCTTCCCCTATATCGCACGGTCAGCAGTTTTGAGGCCTCAAAATTCCTGACAGGTTATTTTTAAGCTTCTTTACAACTCCTTATTTTTCTACAACCCATCAACGTGATCACTGGGGGTGTGGGATCGATAGGTTGACAGAGGGCGCACCCCCTTTTATGTAACGGCTTAGATGCCACTGTCACTATTGTCCACGGCCAGTGGTTAACTTTACCACCACACAAACCGTGCAATTGCGTGGGGGCACAGAGGGCCCCTAAAGGCCCCCTGACAGCGCTACAAATTTAAATTGTATTGGCGACCTCAGGATGCAGTGGCATCGCTAGCACCGGGCAACCGGGCGACTGCCACATTAAATTGTATCTGCGTCCTCAGGATGCACATAAAATTGAATACTATGGCAGAGCAGTATTAGAGTGGTGTGTCAGCTGTAATGTAATGAGCCCGTTTCATACATTCCTCTCCCGACTATGACATACATGTACGTCAAATGTCTGAAAGGGGTTAAAAGTGAATAGCAGTTTTTGTCACAGTCTTTTATTAGAACAAGTGGCTGAAATGTTAACCCCTTGGAGACGCAGCCATTTTTCGGATTTTCATTTTCATTTCTTCCTCCCCGCCTTCCAAAAGCCATATCTTTATATTTTTTCGTTGACATAGCTGTATGAGGGCTTGTTTTCTGCGGGTAAAGTTGTAGTTTTTCATGGCATTATTTAATGTGCCATATAATGTACTGGGAAACTGAAAAAAACATCTATGTGGGGTGGAATGAGAAAAAACTAAGAATTCACCTTTGTTTTTTTGCTTTCGTATTTATGACGTATATCGTACAGTAAAAAATATATGTTAATTTCGGTTGATACGATTGTGGAGATACCAAAATTATATTGTTTCTTTCAAGTTTTACCACTTTTATAAAAAAAAAAACTTTTTGTTAAAAACCAAAATAGATTTGTGTCACCACTTTCTGAGAGCCATAACTTTTTTATTTTTCGGTCGATTTAGTGGTGTGATGGCTTATTGTTTTGTGTGATGAGCTGTAGTTTTTATTAGTACCATTTTGGGGTACATGCAACTTTTTGATCACTTTTTATTCTATTTTTGTTAGGATGCTAAGGTGATAAAAAAATAGCAATTTGGGTGTTTTTAAATAAGAATTTTTTTTTACGACGTTCACTGTGTGGGTTAAATAACATTATATTGTAATAGTTAGGACTTTTTCCGAGGCTATGATATGAGTTATGATAACGTTTGCTTGTTTTTTTTTACATTAAAAAAGCCTTTATTTAAGTGTATTTTAAATTTTTTTTATTAGTACCCCTAAGGGACTTGCACCAGCGACCATTGGATATCTTGCATGGCATATTGCAATACTACTGTATTACAGTATATCGCTATACTGACTGTCTCCTATGAAGCCCTGCCAGAGGGAGGCCTTCATAGGAGTTTAAAGATGGCAGATCTGAGGGCTTTGATTAGGTCCCCAGGCTGCCATAACAACCCTCGCCCCCCCCCTGATTGCGTCGCGGGGGGGTCGATGGCATGTCAGAGGTGGCCACCCCTCTTATTTTAACAGCTTAAATGCTGCAGTCTCTTTTAAACCGCCACATTTAAGTAGTTAAACAAGCAGAATCAAAGTGATCTTCAATTCCACCCGTTGCACTGGGGTGTCAGCTGTAACATACAGCCGACACCCTCACGGGTTGAGGGCACTCCATACTTCCCCTTGGCGGCTATCATCTACATGTATGTGACATGTCGCCAAAGGGTTAAATATTCTTCACAGTAAGATTAAAAACTCTTTTGGTTAGAATTATAAGGCACTACTTGCCACCAAAGTTTAATTTACATAAATGTAACTGCTCTGCCAATTCACTGCTGTCCTCTATTAGGCCACAAATGAAGCGTGAGCTGGCCATGAAATGCATAAAGTATACTACAACTGTAAACTTTATAATACAATGATAATATGACAACTGAGCATCACAGTCATGAAGAACCCAGAAGTTAGTATAGGAAATACTTTCATTTCCACTATTGGCAACCACAAATATCATGCCGATTATATGTATGGACATCATGATCATTAATAAAGTCATTAACAGCTGGCAAAAGGAGGTATAAGAACAAGCATAAATGGGGATCTAAGGGGTAATTACACAACAGCAGCGTATAAGGGATTTTCTTATCACTTTACACCACAGCTGAGGACATGGCTGTCTTTATTTACACTAACATGTCTATGTATCATGATCCACAAGCTGCGTACTATAATTTGTGTTTCTCACCCTTCGCGAGCTCTCTACTGGAAGTCTAAAATCTGACTATAGGCCTGTTTACACATTACAATTATCTTTATTATTCATATTTCCAAGTGATCATAACAATAATTGACCAGTGTTAAAGTATAACGCAATACAAAAAAATAGTTTGTTCATACATACATTATAAATCATTGCTATCATTTGTTAACACGGAATCTTATGTACGATAATTGTAATGTTGTAAGTGTCCATCTTTAGGGTTATAACAATTAATGCAACTTATCAATGAGTTAGATGCTCAGTCGAATGAGGAATAAGAAACTACAGGGATATGAAATGTCCGGCATGTAATGCTACTTCCCCCCTGTGTGGCTGGCCGTGGCTTTCGCCAGCGATATCAGCTAAGTGCCAAGGGGTAGAGAAGCTGCACCTGTGGAGATCAGCTGATCACATGGCTACTTCTTCTTAAAGGAGAGATGACTTCATGGGACAACCCCTTTAACATTAAAGGGCAGAGGTTAGCAATGTAAATTTCAAGCTAAAAAATAACCAGTGATGGTTTGATCTAATGTATATTCTACTAAGGAAAGTATGTATGACTGTGCTAATCACAAGGTTCACTAGTTATTGTTATATTTTCTAAAAGCTTTATCTGATAAACATTCAAAGATCCTCGTTAACCCCTTAACGACCGCCCACCGTCTTTTAACGGCAGGCGGTGCTTGTCCTTTGTCTACAGCAACGTCTTTTGGCGTTGCTGTAGAAGAGGCTGCTGAGCGCTCCTGTGAGCTGTAACTTACAGCTCCTAATCTTAGAGCAGCCTGGTGAATACAGCTGGGGTCGGAAAACATGCCGTGTGACCGCGGCAAGATCAAAGGGAACTCCCCTCTTTGATCTCGTCATCGGAAACCCAGTGACGTAATCAAACACCGGGGAATCCCTCTGCAGTCAGCCCTGGGGACCTACAAAGAACCCCAGGGCTGTCTATTCAGTAAGCCTGCTGTTCGAGCACACTATGTACTGCCCTAACAGCAGCCTGTGTTATAGTGACACAGTGTAATGTATTAGCATACAAGAGTATGCAAATACATTATAAGTAAAAAATAAAGTTATCCTTTAATTGGATTTTTAAAAAAAGTAACAAAAAAATAAATTAAAAAAAAGTACAAAAAATGTCATTTTATTGCCCCTACACTAAATTTTAAAAAAAACTACACATACTAGGTATCCAAATGACCTTTAATAACCTGAAGAATTAATCGAATGGGTTATTTAGTGTGAAACATGAAAATTAACAAGAAAAACTATGCAGAGAATAGCTTTTTCTTATATTCACGCCATAAAAATATTTTTTTCTACCTCCAAACTAAGAAAAAAAAAAATACAATTTCTCCCGCATAAAACAAGGCCTCATACGGCCATGTCAATGAAAAAATGTAAAAGTTATGGCTGCTGAAATGCAGAGAGGTAAAAGCGTAAAAATTTAGCTAGTCATTAAGACCTTTTCAGGCTCGGTCATT
This sequence comes from Rhinoderma darwinii, assembly GCF_050947455.1. Classification (NCBI taxonomy): domain Eukaryota; kingdom Metazoa; phylum Chordata; class Amphibia; order Anura; family Rhinodermatidae; genus Rhinoderma; species Rhinoderma darwinii. The sequence continues at coordinate 215,250,695 of NC_134688.1, read as the reverse complement.
AAAGGGTTAAAATCATAATATTTTAACCCTTTCTAAAAATGATATACAACAGAGATTTACAATAGTTGCAAGTTTTTAAAGTAATACTATACTCTGGTTATGAAAGTGATGCATTGTGATTATAACGGAAGTGGAATAATATTTTTTTTAGTCTTCAATTATTTTTTTTCAACTTGGGTTAAGGTATATTTATCCATATTGTTTTGTAAAATGGAAAGCATACATCGGAGAGAACTGTTCTGCTATTCAATACAAAGTTAAGGAGGCTCTGTCACCAGATTATAAGTGCCCTACCTCCTACCTAATCTGATCGGCGCTATAATGTAGGTAACAGCAGTGGTTTTTATTTTGAAAAACAATAATTTTTGAGCAAGTTATGAGCAATTTTAGATTTATGCAAATTAGTTTCTTAATGCCCAACTGGGCGTTTTTTTACTTTTTACGTATGCTAATGAACACAAAAGAGTCAAATCTTCATTTGAAAAGAGTCAAATCTTCATTTGAAAAGAGTCATATCTTCATTCCTCAAGTCCTTTGCAGTTAATCCTGCCTCCTTACTTTTTTTAAAAAATAAAATTTTATTGAGGTTTTACAGAGAGGCAAAATGCGAATTACTATATGCATAAGCACCACAGTACATACAATACGAGTAATTGTTAGAATTCACAATAAGAAGACTTGTATGTACAATGTGTTGTCTCAATATTAAACAGAACATATCATACAAACAGAACAAAAAGGAAGTATGAGCATCCTGGTGTATGTTCACACCACTTGCACCAACGTCAAGGGGGAGGGGGTAGAGAAGGAGGGGATAGAAAAGGAGGGAAAAGAAACGTGCAAGGAGAGAGGACTCCAAGAACATCAGGCCTAGTGGGAAAGTTTAGGAAGTAGTCCCAAACTAGAATAACAATCGACCTTATCCAACACAGGGGGGGGGGGTCTTCACCCCAGAGGTGTTGAAAGGAGTCTTTGTTGCAGAATTCAAACCAGGGTGCCCAGATCTTTCGGTACTTGGCATGAGAGTGATACTCAAGATGCGAGAGCTCCTCCATTCTCACCAGCTGGGCTCCCTTCCTAAGCCAATGACTTATTGGTGGCACAACCTCGGTCTTCCAATACAGCGGTATTAGAGATTTGGCCGCCGCGAAGAGATGTAACCATAGCTCCCTTGGGGAGCCCACAGGGAATGTTGGCCACAGGTTTAGGAACACTACCCGAGGGGAAATGACAATAGAGGACTGAGTTATAGTATTGAGGACATTTTGTATCTCAGCCCAAAAGGGGGAGATTTTCTCACACTCCCACCACAAATGCAAATATGTTCCCGGGTCTTTATGACACCTCCAACAATCTGGGGAAATTTAGTTACACATTTTCTGCAATAGCCACGGAGTCTTATACCACCTAGAGGTCAATTTGTATGAGGACTCTTGCATTTTAATACATCTTGAGGTCCCAAGGGAGTTTCGAAAAACTGCCCTGGTGTCCTCGTCAGAAAAAGTAGTCTTAAGTTCCAACTTCCAAGCTTTAAGAAAAGATGGCTGTATGGATGAATTAATCTTAATGAGATTATTATAATACAGTGTAATAAGCTTCTTAGGTGGTTGCCGAAGGAGGAGGGTTGCTTCCAACCAGGATAGCGGGCGGTCTATTGGTCCCTGCCTAAACGCTCCCAGGTAACACCTTTTGAGGTGAGTGTAAGCGAGAAAATTGACAGACGAGAAACCAGGTTGAGACCGCAATTCAGGGTGGGTAGGAACAGCCCCGTTGGTCAATATGGAATCGTACGTGCTGCAGGATGCCCTTCCAGGTAGGGAAGAACAATCTCGAAACTTATCAGTCTGTGACTGCACAAGGTCACGAACCGTCATCAGGGGAGACTGAATTTGGTGCAGAGATCCATGTTTGATATGAAGCAGAGGTAAGAGAGTTGCGAGACAAAAAAAAGGCTGCGTTGGGTTTGTTAAGCCACAGAAGGGAGGTAAAGGACATGCCTATGGTGGCTTCCTCCACGGGAACCCCAAGTCTAATTGAGGTATTATCAAAGTCTGGATCAAAGTCTTAATTGTGAGGAAAAATAGGAGGGGAGAGAGTGGACAACCATGTCTTGTTCTATTCCTGATCTGGAAAGGCCTTGATAGGTGGCCATTTACTCTAACCTTAGCATGTGGGCAAGTGTACAAAGACAGGATTTTGTGAATGAAGAGTTGTGGAAAGCGGAAACAGGAAAGCGCCTTGACCATAAAGGTCCAGTCCACCCTGTCAAAAGCTTTCTCTGCATTAAAGGGAATGTCAGACCGTAGAGCTATACTGACATCGTTACGTTTGCCACTATCATTGCATGAATGGAACCATGTAGTGTAAGGTGATTTAGGAAGGTTTGGAATTTTATCTTTCAAAAAGTGGGTTTCCTGTAGCAGCAGCACAGATGAATCCATTTTCTTAAAGGAACAGTGTCATCACAAATAATTTTTTTATATGTTAAAGATGTTAGTGCTTTAATAAAAACGTTTATATTCATTTGTGTGTTTGTGTTTTACTATTTCTTATTTTTACACTTTTTCTTCCCTATGGGGGCTGCCATTTTTTGTTCCATTTCTGTGTGTGTCGATTAACGACACACACAGACATGGAATACGGCAGCCACAGTCCCATAGGGACTGCGAACGGCTCCCGTCCCATTGACTGCCGTGTACGGCGTCTGTGTGGGAACTGCGCATGCGCCGCTCCCACACAGTCCTATTCGAAATTGGCGCCGTCCGGCGCCATTTTTCTGTGGACCGGAAGTCGCGGCCGGACAGTAATATTACTACTTCCGGTCGCGGCTTCCGGACTTGTGCACATGGAACAGCGGCAGCAAAGGGAGCGGACGGGCCGGAGGGAGCCGCGGCGGCAGGAGCAGGTAAGAGATTTCAATGTATGTTAGTGTTTGTGTGTGTTTACTACTGTATGTAAACCTACTACACTGTGGGTTACCTCAAAAAATGGCGACACACAGTGTAGGAGGTTAAACCTTTCAAACCCCTCGTTTATCCCGGCACTAGCCAGGATAAAGGAGGGGGGGATGCTGAGAGCTCACTAGAGCGAGGGCTTTTAACCCAATGTTGCAATGCTGCAATTTTGGGAACTAGCTCCATCTAGTGACCAAAAATGGGTAGTATTATAAATTAGAAAAAATTTATAATATTTCCTGACTCGCGAAAAAAATAAAAAAAATTTGAACAATGTTTAATCACCCACACACTAAATGTTTAATTTTTAAAAAAAAAACATGTTTTTCTGGCAACACATTCCCTTTAAGGGAGTGTATGACCTGGGAGCGCTTGGTAGGGGAGTTGAAGCCCTTGACGTTCAATGTCGTAACCTGAATACGCGACATAAATGCACCAGTATGAAGAGGAGAGTTTATGCAGGAGAAAAGAGGATCATTCCAAGGGCGCTGCTGTGTGGTGATAATGATATGATCAAAGTACGGAGATAATCGTAATAAAGGGTTTATTCGAATGAGTGGCTACGCGTTTCGACGATGAACAATCGTCTTCATCAGGCCATATGCATAATACATTAAACACGTCTTATATACCATCATGGTTCATAAATGACACGAGTGAAAAAACCGCCAAATCTGCAAAGGTCAAGGTGCGTTCGTGACGTCACACCCGGCTTTTTACCTCTACAACCAATCACAACATGGATCAGTGAAAAGTTATACGTGTTAGGTATATCACTCATACACAGTAAGTTTATTACAAAGGAAGAAATTAAAGATATTCATAAAATAGTGTCGACATATGAGTAATCAGAAACTAAATAAAAACAGGCAAAAAAATAAAAGGTTAAAAAAGGCAAAATACGTGGAAGTTAAAAATACTGAGCTACAGACCAGTAGGTTGTTAGGTAGCAACGAAGGACGCCGGGACGCGAATTTGGTAACCAGGGCAACCTGGCCGAGAACAGTGCTACAGAGCATACAAGAATATGTATCTGCTGTGGAAACTTTGCAAAAGTTAGATCTTTATTAAGAATATGTGTACGATATAATGTACTTTGTTGCCAAGATGGATTGTTCGGGATTTTGTGTGACTCTAAACCGAAGTGTTGTCAGGCAACTGAAAAAACAAAGAGGACGGGAACAGAGAACGAAGGGACTTATCGGCGCTCGCTGTGAATAGACCACAGGAGACCGCTTCGGGACAGGTTTGTTAAATATATGTATAATACTATTAAATATTACGTATATAATTTTCTTAGGACAAAACTAGTTTACAGTATTCGGTACTGTTGTGATTAGAAAGGGAAAACACTGTTATGTATTGCCATAGGATGCACAGCGTGTTTGTCGGCAAAGCGTAATATTGTATCAGCGGAATAGACACTTTACATAAGATGATTTATAAGAGATGTTGGTTATGAGATGTATGAAATTCTGTTACTAGACGAACAGTACGTGGTAAGCGGCATAGAAGGATCAAAAGGATCGGGCACTATATATACTACGTTAGGATTAACGGAAAATAGTTGTATATACAATGATTGGACTAACGGGGGAGGTCACAACTTGATGGACCCAATAAATACAAGAAAAATTGCAAAAAGGGAAGTAAATAGTTATGAACAAGTTCATACGCATTTATTTATTATTTCTTATTGTGTAATAATGAGAATTATATGATTTTGGGTAGTTCTTTACATTTGGGAAAAAATAATAAATTAGTCAAGTGTTGATTCAGAGATATTATTTCTTATTGTGTAATGATAAGAATTACATGATTTTGGGTAGTTCTTTACATTTGGGAAAAAATTAATAATAATAATAATAATAAATTAGTCAAGTGTTGATTCAGAGATATCATTCAAGCCCCCTGGGTATAAAGTCTGCAGTTTGAAGATCCAATAGTTTTCCCTCTGTTTAAGTTTAGTGTATCTATTGGGGACATCGTGTTGTATGTCTTCGATGGGTGTAACTGTGATTTGTTTAAATTGACATTTGTGTACATAAGTGAAGTGTCGAGACACACTGTGCTTCAGAAAACCTGTCTTCACATTGAATCTATGTTTATTAATTCTAGATCTCAGATGTTGTGTGGTTCGACCAATGTATTGGAGTTGACATGTACACTCCATTAGGTAGATAACGTAGGAACTACTGCAATTTAGGGATGACTTAATTGGGAAGGTTTCTTTTGTAACAGTTGATGTATATGTATATTTTTTGTTGCTGATGTTATTGCAGCATAAGCAGCGTGGGTGGCCACATTTGTATGAACCATTGGGTCTGGATAAAAACGTAGTAGTTGGTGATATTTTAGGTTTTCGAATTCTGCTAGGGGCCAGAATATTTCTCAGAGTTAGGGAACGACGAAAGGTGATGTTCGGATAGGAGGGTATCACATCCTTAAGGTAAGGGTCGTTTTTTAAAATGTGCCAATGTTTTTTCAAAATTGCTCTAACGGTCTTATTCCCTTGGTTGTAAGTGGTTATAAAGTTGGTGTGGTATTTATTTTGTTCTAGTTTTTTCTTCTGTACCTGGTTTAGACAAGAGTTTTGGGTTAATTCCGAGGCTTTAGATCTAGCATCTTGGATTAGTTTTAAAGGAAAATTCTTCTCTCTGAATCTTTTTTCTAAAATGTTGCACTCAAATTTAAAATTTGCGTTAGTACTGCAATTTTTACGGACTCTTCTAAATTGGCCGAAAGGCACATTTGTTAGCCAAGGGCGATAATGGGCACTTCTAAAATCAATATAGCTATTTACATCGACAGATTTAAAGTGGGTTTTTGTGACAAAATGTTTACTCTTGGTGTCATAGCTAATGGTTAGGTCAAGAAAGTCAATAGAGATTTCGGAAAAAGTGTGTGTGAAGGAGATGTCATAGGTGTTGGTATTTAAATGTCTGATAAAATTTGAAGCTTCGTTTGCTGTTCCTGTCCATACGAAAAACAGGTCATCAATATACCTCCTATATAAGAGAATGTTGTTTTTAAATGGGTGGTCCCCAAAAATGTGTTCCTCTTCGAATGCCCCCATGTACAGGTTTGCATAGGCTGGGGCGAATCTCGAGCCCATCGCGCAACCTCTTGTCTGATTATAAAAGGTATGGTTGAAGGTGAATGAATTGTGATGAAGAATAAAATCGATGCAATTAGTCAGAAAGGAAACTTGGTTGTCAGGGATTAAGGTGTTAGATGATAAAAATGATCTTGTTACCTGCATGCCTTTTATATGTGGGATATTACTATACAGAGCGGTCACGTCAGCTGTTAGAAAAAATATGTGTGATGTAGTCTTATCAATTTTGAGATTAAATAAATCCTTTATTAATTGGGTGGAATCTTTGAGATAGGAGGGTAACTTGAGTACAAAAGGTTGCAGGTGTAAATCTACAAAGTGGGAAAGATTGCTGGTTAATGAGCCAATGCCTGATATGATGGGGCGTCCTGGGGGGTCTATGAGTGTTTTGTGTATTTTTGGAAGGTGATAAATAAAGGGTATATTTGGGAAAGGTACATGTAGGAAACGTTTTTCTTTTTTGGTGAGAAGACCTTCATGGAAAGCCTTCTCCATCATAGATGTGTATTCATGTATATGGGTAGGAAGGGGATTAGATGCTAGTTTGCAATAGAAAGTCTTATCATTTAAAATCCTCGACGTTTCTTCCAGATATTTGTCCGTATTCTGGATAACTATGCCACCCCCTTTGTCGGCAGGACGAATGACAATGTCGCCGTTATTTTGAAGAGATTTTATGGCCCTTCTTTCATACTGGGTCAAATTATCCTGGTAGGGATAAGGGTTCTCTAAAGTCCTAAATTCATTATTCACGAGTGTTGAGAAGGTTTCAATGAGGGGGCCTTGATGATGGACAGGATAGAAATCCGATTTCACAAAAACTTCAACTGGGATGGCCTTAGTATTTATATCAGGTGTATGCGGGTCCTCTATTACAACTGATAATGTGTTAGGTTTCTGTAATGCAAAATGTCTAATTAAAGTAAGTTTTCTGATGAAACGGTTGAGGTCCATAAATAAATCAAAATCATTAGAAGGGGAGGTAGGGCAGAATGACAATCCTTTATTAAGTAAATTCGTCTCATGAATGTTTAATAGGTAAGATGACAAATTAAATATTTTTACTGTTTTACTCGATTCTTCTTTGGGTTCAATCTCTGGCTGTTGCTTAGTGTGTTTTTTGCCTCCTCTCCGTCCTCTGTGTCTGTATTTAATTTTCTTTTTATTGAAATTTTCTGGATTTTCGGAAAAAAATTCGTAATGGTTTGGGCTTTGGGGCTCATTAGGAATGGTAATAAAATGTCGTTGCTGCTGACTGTGGGGGTTAAAGGGGGTCTGGTCAGTTGTGAGGGAAGTCCTAAAAAAGAGGTTGCTGCGTAGGTGGTATCTAGTGAGGATGTGACTAAATCTATTTTGGAATGATTATCATTGAGTTGTAATGATGTGGAGGGGCCCATGGGTGGACTCTCCTGGGTGCCAAGAATGGAAGACTGGGGAGTGCTGTGTACTGATAATTGGAGTAAAGATATCAGGCTATCTTCTATGGAGTCATTGAGTAAGGAAGAAGGAGAATTGATTATAATTGGGACTTCCATTGGTTCGGATATAGAAAAGAACTTGGAGAGATGCAGATCTAAGTCAGAAGCTCTGAAGGCATTCACAGGTACTTCAGTAATTATTTTACTGGGTACAGAAATTGTTTGGGAAGCATTGATAGCTTGATTAGGGTGGTGGATACAAGGTTGCCTTGCTGCTGTGGGGTTGCGTGCAAGGTGTTTCTCAGCCAGATTAATTTCGGGTGTTCTGGTTAGGGAGCTATCAATGATAGATCCATGATGGAATCTTGAACTATTTTTAAAAGACCTACTAAAAGTGTTAACTTCAGCATGAGGGGCACGGGAGTTAGAGGGGGCCCTAAACTTTGAGTGGACATCCAATGGTGCTGCATACGTTTTATATGGAGTATTGTATACGGTTGCAACTTTATCTAATTTGGGAATGTGTGGTAGGGATGGTTTCCAGGCGCCTAAATCATTAAGGGTATAATCATTACGATCCCTTTTCAATTTACTGATCTTTTTTAGAATGATGTCTTTTTCATACACATTCAGTCTATTACTAGTAGAAGTTTCTAATTTCTGGAAATCGTGATGATCAACGAATTTAAGGAGTTTCTCTTTGATTGAAGAGATTTCAAATTTAAGGGTCTCACTGAGTGTGTTACGTTTTTTCAGTAACCTTTCCAGGAGGCCTATATGGCACTGATCCAAAAAGGACTTCAAATCAGCGCTGAAAAGCATGTCTGTAGGGTATGGGTTAGTGAAGGAAAACCTAAGACCCCTCGGGGAGATATTTTCGTTGATATACAATTGTAGGAAAAGGCAGTCTATGCTCTGTAAAGCTTCCTTTTTGAGGGTGTCCTCCAATGTCAGATACAGATCCGTCATTAGTTTGGTTTGTTCAGGGGTAACAACGTTACTCACTGTGGGGGGTAAACCCGTTGTAGAGTCAAATCCAATAAGCTGCATAATCAGGCTTTCTCGCAGGACATTCCGTTCATCAGTAAAATCCAGCATTCCAAACGTTGATTGTAGGGATGTAGGTGAGTCAGAAGAGAAGAGATCCACAGGGTTGGTTCAACAAAGTTAATTCACGGAGATGGTTCAACAAGGTAATTCACGGGGATGGTTCAGCAAAGATGAGGGGTGGATCTGTACACGCGGCTGCCAGTGCAGGAGAACCTAAGGAACGGTGATCTCAAAGGAGGTGAGGCCCCAGGGAACCGATCCAAGTCTCCTGTCCGCGGAGTGCTGATTCCAAAAGGAGAGGATTGCACACCGACCTAAAATTGGGATAAAAAGAGAAAAAACACGGCGCCACCTTGTGCAGATCAGTCGGTAAAGGTGAGATAATGATGCCGTATTACAGGTATTATGCTCACCTAGGTAAGGAGTTAACAGGCATGTAAAAATAACCACAGTGCTGCTGCCAGATCCGATTCGGCATCCAATAAGGACCGCTTAGGAGGAGAGTTTATGCAGGAGAAAAGAGGATCATTCCAAGGGCGCTGCTGTGTGGTGATAATGATATGATCAAAGTACGGAGATAATCGTAATAAAGGGTTTATTCGAATGAGTGGCTACGCGTTTCGACGATGAACAATCGTCTTCATCAGGCCATATGCATAATACATTAAACACGTCTTATATACCATCATGGTTCATAAATGACACGAGTGAAAAAACCGCCAAATCTGCAAAGGTCAAGGTGCGTTCGTGACGTCACACCCGGCTTTTTACCTCTACAACCAATCACAACATGGATCAGTGAAAAGTTATACGTGTTAGGTATATCACTCATACACAGTAAGTTTATTACAAAGGAAGAAATTAAAGATATTCATAAAATAGTGTCGACATATGAGTAATCAGAAACTAAATAAAAACAGGCAAAAAAATAAAAGGTTAAAAAAGGCAAAATACGTGGAAGTTAAAAATACTGAGCTACAGACCAGTAGGTTGTTAGGTAGCAACGAAGGACGCCGGGACGCGAATTTGGTAACCAGGGCAACCTGGCCGAGAACAGTGCTACAGAGCATACAAGAATATGTATCTGCTGTGGAAACTTTGCAAAAGTTAGATCTTTATTAAGAATATGTGTACGATATAATGTACTTCGTTGCCAAGATGGATTGTTCGGGATTTTGTGTGACTCTAAACCGAAGTGTTGTCAGGCAACTGAAAAAACAAAGAGGACGGGAACAGAGAACGAAGGGACTTATCGGCGCTCGCTGTGAATAGACCACAGGAGACCGCTTCGGGACAGGTTTGTTAAATATATGTATAATACTATTAAATATTACGTATATAATTTTCTTAGGACAAAACTAGTTTACAGTATTCGGTACTGTTGTGATTAGAAAGGGAAAACACTGTTATGTATTGCCATAGGATGCACAGCGTGTTTGTCGGCAAAGCGTAATATTGTATCAGCGGAATAGACACTTTACATAAGATGATTTATAAGAGATGTTGGTTATGAGATGTATGAAATTCTGTTACTAGACGAACAGTACGTGGTAAGCGGCATAGAAGGATCAAAAGGATCGGGCACTATATATACTACGTTAGGATTAACGGAAAATAGTTGTATATACAATGATTGGACTAACGGGGGAGGTCACAACTTGATGGACCCAATAAATACAAGAAAAATTGCAAAAAGGGAAGTAAATAGTTATGAACAAGTTCATACGCATTTATTTATTATTTATTATTGTGTAATAATGAGAATTATATGATTTTGGGTAGTTCTTTACATTTGGGAAAAAATAATAAATTAGTCAAGTGTTGATTCAGAGATATTATTTCTTATTGTGTAATGATAAGAATTACATGATTTTGGGTAGTTCTTTACATTTGGGAAAAAATTAATAATAATAATAATAATAAATTAGTCAAGTGTTGATTCAGAGATATCATTCAAGCCCCCTGGGTATAAAGTCTGCAGTTTGAAGATCCAATAGTTTTCCCTCTGTTTAAGTTTAGTGTATCTATTGGGGACATCGTGTTGTATGTCTTCGATGGGTGTAACTGTGATTTGTTTAAATTGACATTTGTGTACATAAGTGAAGTGTCGAGACACACTGTGCTTCAGAAAACCTGTCTTCACATTGAATCTATGTTTATTAATTCTAGATCTCAGATGTTGTGTGGTTCGACCAATGTATTGGAGTTGACATGTACACTCCATTAGGTAGATAACGTAGGAACTACTGCAATTTAGGGATGACTTAATTGGGAAGGTTTCTTTTGTAACAGTTGATGTATATGTATATTTTTTGTTGCTGATGTTATTGCAGCATAAGCAGCGTGGGTGGCCACATTTGTATGAACCATTGGGTCTGGATAAAAACGTAGTAGTTGGTGATATTTTAGGTTTTCGAATTCTGCTAGGGGCCAGAATATTTCTCAGAGTTAGGGAACGACGAAAGGTGATGTTCGGATAGGAGGGTATCACATCCTTAAGGTAAGGGTCGTTTTTTAAAATGTGCCAATGTTTTTTCAAAATTGCTCTAACGGTCTTATTCCCTTGGTTGTAAGTGGTTATAAAGTTGGTGTGGTATTTATTTTGTTCTAGTTTTTTCTTCTGTACCTGGTTTAGACAAGAGTTTTGGGTTAATTCCGAGGCTTTAGATCTAGCATCTTGGATTAGTTTTAAAGGAAAATTCTTCTCTCTGAATCTTTTTTCTAAAATGTTGCACTCAAATTTAAAATTTGCGTTAGTACTGCAATTTTTACGGACTCTTCTAAATTGGCCGAAAGGCACATTTGTTAGCCAAGGGCGATAATGGGCACTTCTAAAATCAATATAGCTATTTACATCGACAGATTTAAAGTGGGTTTTTGTGACAAAATGTTTACTCTTGGTGTCATAGCTAATGGTTAGGTCAAGAAAGTCAATAGAGATTTCGGAAAAAGTGTGTGTGAAGGAGATGTCATAGGTGTTGGTATTTAAATGTCTGATAAAATTTGAAGCTTCGTTTGCTGTTCCTGTCCATACGAAAAACAGGTCATCAATATACCTCCTATATAAGAGAATGTTGTTTTTAAATGGGTGGTCCCCAAAAATGTGTTCCTCTTCGAATGCCCCCATGTACAGGTTTGCATAGGCTGGGGCGAATCTCGAGCCCATCGCGCAACCTCTTGTCTGATTATAAAAGGTATGGTTGAAGGTGAATGAATTGTGATGAAGAATAAAATCGATGCAATTAGTGAGAAAGGAAACTTGGTTGTCAGGGATTAAGGTGTTAGATGATAAAAATGATCTTGTTACCTGCATGCCTTTTATATGTGGGATATTACTATACAGAGCGGTCACGTCAGCTGTTAGAAAAAATATGTGTGATGTAGTCTTATCAATTTTGAGATTAAATAAATCCTTTATTAATTGGGTGGAATCTTTGAGATAGGAGGGTAACTTGAGTACAAAAGGTTGCAGGTGTAAATCTACAAAGTGGGGAAGATTGCTGGTTAATGAGCCAATGCCTGATATGATGGGGCGTCCTGGGGGGTCTATGAGTGTTTTGTGTATTTTTGGAAGGTGATAAATAAAGGGTATATTTGGGAAAGGTACATGTAGGAAACGTTTTTCTTTTTTGGTGAGAAGACCTTCATGGAAAGCCTTCTCCATCATAGATGTGTATTCATGTATATGGGTAGGAAGGGGATTAGATGCTAGTTTGCAATAGAAAGTCTTATCATTTAAAATCCTCGACGTTTCTTCCAGATATTTGTCCGTATTCTGGATAACTATGCCACCCCCTGGTTACCAAATTCGCGTCCCGGCGTCCTTCGTTGCTACCTAACAACCTACTGGTCTGTAGCTCAGTATTTTTAACTTCCACGTATTTTGCCTTTTTTAACCTTTTATTTTTTTGCCTGTTTTTATTTAGTTTCTGATTACTCATATGTCGACACTATTTTATGAATATCTTTAATTTCTTCCTTTGTAATAAACTTACTGTGTATGAGTGATATACCTAACACGTATAACTTTTCACTGATCCATGTTGTGATTGGTTGTAGAGGTAAAAAGCCGGGTGTGACGTCACGAACGCACCTTGACCTTTGCAGATTTGGCGGTTTTTTCACTCGTGTCATTTATGAACCATGATGGTATATAAGACGTGTTTAATGTATTATGCATATGGCCTGATGAAGACGATTGTTCATCGTCGAAACGCGTAGCCACTCATTCGAATAAACCCTTTATTACGATTATCTCCGTACTTTGATCATATCATTATCACCACACAGCAGCGCCCTTGGAATGATCCTCTTTTCTCCTGCATAAACTCTCCTCCTAAGCGGTCCTTATTGGATGCCGAATCGGATCTGGCAGCAGCACTGTGGTTATTTTTACATGCCTGTTAACTCCTTACCTAGGTGAGCATAATACCTGTAATACGGCATCATTATCTCACCTTTACCGACTGATCTGCACAAGGTGGCGCCGTGTTTTTTTTCTTTTTTTTTCTCTTTTTATCCCAGTATGAAGAGAGAAAGAAAAGATGAGAAACACAGAAAAGAGAACAATAAGAAGTAAATTGTTTTCAAATGCTGTAGAAGAGATATTTGCACTGATCCACAGTGAGGTATTAGTCAGTTAAAGAGGCTCTGTCACCAGATTTTGCAACACCTATCTGCTATTGCAGCAGATCGGCGCTGCAATGTAGATAAGAGTAACGTTTTTATTTTAAAAAAACGAGCATTTTTGGCCAAGTTATGACCATTTTTGTATTTATGCAAATGAGGCTTGCAAAAGTACAACTGGGCGTGTTTACAGTAAAAGTACAACTAGGCGTGTATTATGTGTGTACATCGGGGCGTTTTTACTTCTTTTACTAGCTGGGCGTTAGGAATGGGAGTGTATGATGCTGACGAATCAGCATCATCCACTTCTGTTCGTTAACACCCAGCTTCTGGCAGTGCAGACACACAGCGTGTTCTCAAGAGATCACGCTGTGACGTCACTCACTTCCTGCCCCAGGTCCTGCATCATGTCGGCCACATCGGCACCAGAGGCTACAGTTGATTCTGCAGCAGCATCAGCGTTTGCAGGTAAGTAGCTACATCGACTTACCTGCAAACGCCGATGCTGCTGCAGAATCAACTGTAGCCTCTGGTGCCGATGTGTCCTCGCTCGCCCGACACGATGCAGGACCTGGGGCAGCAAGTGAGTGACGACACAGCGTGATCTCTCGAGAACACGCTGTGTCTGCACTGCCAGAAGCTGGGTGTTCTGAAGAGAAGTGGATGATACTTCTCGTCAGAACGCCCAGCTAGTAAAAGAAGTAAACACGCCCAGATGTAACACACATAATACACGCCCAGTTGGACTTTTACTTTAAACACGCCCAGTTGGACTTTAGGAAGCCTCATTTGCATAAATACAAAAATGGTCATAACTTGGCCAAAAATGCTTGTTTTTTTAAAAATAAAAACGTTACTCTTATCGACATTGCAGCGCCGATCTGCTGCAATAGCACATAGGGGTTGCAAAATCTGGTGACAGAGCCTCTTTAAGCACTGACTGACAGAGAGGCGTGGCTGCGGGGAAAAGAGTGAACGAGTGAATAAAAATATTCACCCGTGAACCCTTGTCATCCCGGCACCTAAACAACTAAAATTCAAGGCAGACAGTAGCTAACCATTTTTAAAGCACAGATTATAAACCACCTAAAATAAAAAAGTTAAGACAATAAATCCATACACAAACATATCTCTAGACAGACATAGAATGTATGCAAATAAAACACAATCTGAAGCAGGGCCGCAAGTCTATCATGGAGGATTATTTGCTGGTCTTTTCTTAGTCGGACGGGGTCTGGGATCAGCCAGACATCAGGCTTAGCCAGAAAGGGAAGAGAGGCTACATCTACGGTATGGTCGAGGTCTAGTGGAGGGCAAGCATTCTCTAGGTCTTCCGCTGAACGAAAAATGAACAACCGACCTTGGAAATGATAGGATAGACCAAAAGGGAAGAGCCATTTTTACGGTATTTTTAGAGATCGGAGACGGTCCGTGACGATCCCAAGGGAACTACGTTTGGATAGGGTGGTCGGAGGAAATATCCTGAAAGAAAGTCAGTTTATGTCCCTCAAACATAAGGTCAGGCATATCGCGTGTCTTGCGGAGCACCGCTTCTTTGACAGGAAAAGACAGTAGCTTGCATACAATATCCCTTGGTGGTTCAACCTTCTTTGGGTTTTGGACGTAGAGCCCTATGAGCTCTTTCAATCTGTAGGTCTGGAGCCGAATCAGGGCTGAGGACAAAGTCCAGGATTTTCTTAGTCATGGACATGGTCTCATGTGGAGGGAAGTTTTCCGGCATTCCTCTTATCCTCAGATTATTGCACCTCCCCCTATTGTCCTGATCTTCCAGATAGGTGTGAAGAGAATTCAGATGAGTTTGGCAAGCCTGAAGTGCCGAGGAGGTCCCATCTCCGTGAGTGAGAAGAGCAGTTTGGGTTTCTTCAAGTAGCTCAACTCTAGCTCCAATGTGGTGGACTTCCTGCTTAATATTGGCAAGTTCTTGCATTACAAGTTGTAGGGCTTTCTCGATAATCTTTTGCAAGCCTTTAGTAGAAATGGAGATCATAGAAGGTGGGTCAGGTGCCACTTCTTCCTCCATGTAACTTTCAGCATCAGAAGAGTCACGATGATCATTAGGCAGCAGTGACCATTTAGTGGAAGATGTAGATCTTTGGGGTGAGCGTCTTTTCAGGAATTTATCCATGTCCGGTTGGGACTTTTTTTGTTTGGGAGTAGTAGGAGGGTCTCCGTGTTTAGCCTGACCAATTTTCACCATCTGGCTTTGTATATTTGTCTGAGGGAGCCGGGGATGGGAAGGCCACGTTCCAATCACATTTGCTAGCAAAGATTCAACAAATACGTGGAAGTAAGATCAGCCTGAGCGAAGCAATGATCTAAGTGGCGGGAGGGTACCCCAGTGTCTAGAAGGCAAGGCAGCCGTGTAGCATATGAAGGCCTGCATGGAGACTAGACACGGCACTCAAGCGGGTCTAGTCAGGAAGAGATACTCCTGTGTGCAGGAAAGGGCAGGGGTTGCCCACTGTAAGGAATGCCAAACCGAGCAGGTGTGTTAACAAGGGTCCTCTTGGGGTTCCCCCCAGTTTGGAAAAAAGGGGGCAGTTACCCTTACGTGCAGGACTAGGAAGCCGCACCCCGGAGGCCGGGATGGGGGAGGCCGGTGTGGTGACCCTGCCGCCTGGATCCCAGAAGCAGGTGAAGCCTCCTGACTAGTGTTGAGGTCTGAAGCAGCAGTTCAGTATAGTGAAGCAATCCCCTCCAACTGAGGACCCACCTCCAGCTAGCACGATGTCCAGTCCAGTAATCCACTGCAGGCCACTGACCCGAAATCGAGGTCGGGGATCCGGTCCACTGCCTAGGGCTCAGTTCAACAGGAGATCCGGTGAGCTCTGGAGAGCGGCAGCTGGTGTGGGAGCTGGGCTCAGTGATGTGGCAGCCCCTCCGACCTGGGTTCTTCTGCTTGCAGAGGCTGGACCCTTCTCTACGGGAGCCATCGGGGCCCGCCGCTCCAAAATCGAGGCCGGGGATCGGGGCCTCCTCCCAGGCCGCAGGTCAATGGGAGCTCCAGTCCTGCCTCCTTACTTTTGATTGACAGCTCCTCGCCTTCCCCCAGCACACAAAATCCCACGCTTGTGCATTGATGTCCTCTCCTGGTGTGTGCGTACAACGGGACACCGGATTATTACGATAAAAGGCATGAAGCATTTTCAGACCGTTATTTACAGTCAGAAGAGGAGTTTAGGAGAGGAGTTAACGGCAATGAACTTTTTTAATGTGATGGATAAGTAACGTTCAATAGGTGAAATTCTGGTGACAGGTTCCCTTTAAGACCAGGTTTACAAAAGCTGGTATTTTTTTTTAATTATTTGTTTATTTATTAATTTAAGTTTTACAATAAACAGGTTGTGTCCAACAAAGTAGAGAAGGTTTAATTTTGTTCCTCTCTTACCTTTTTTGTCAGAACAGTTTTTTCAGAAAAAGAGTGAGCACTAGACACTTAGCGACACCGAGTCTTATGAGTGTATCAATGATTGCTCCTAAGTTTTAGTACCAGGCTCCTTGACTTGGGTGAGATTTGTCCAGGTGTGATATATGTTATACTTTTGCAAAAGATAGTGTTTGGGTTTATGTGGTTAACCAAGTATCAAATGTATGTATGTCTAGCAGTACTTGTGATCCTTAGAATTGATTTATGCTGGTCTCAAGTACACATTTAAGGGCTTTTCCCAATACGCTCAGCCTCTAATGGGAAATAAATGGAGCGGTTGCTGAGCTTGCACGTAGCCCGCTCCATACAATCTATGGAACATATGGAAACAGCCGAGCATACTAGGTGATAAATGTAATTCATGAGAAAGCCCATTTAAGCACTACTTATCTATTCAGTGCACTAACAACGACACTAAGAACGTAGTGTAAAGGTCCGTGTAAATGAGCGCCGATCAACGAGACAGCTCGTTGATCAGTGATCATTTGCTCCTTTCACAAGGAGCTATGTATGGGGACGAGCACTCGTTATTACGATTGCTCATCCCCATGCATTTCCATCATGTTGGCAGCACATCTCCCTGTTTACGCAGGGAGATTTGCTGCCAACAACAATAATATTTTAGGCTGCCTAAACGATCAGCCGATGGACGATCCTTTTCTTGTTCATTGGCTGATCATTGTCCTGTTTACACAGGGCAATTATCAGGTATGAGCGTTTTGTGAACGCTCGTTTGCCCGATAATTGGCCAGTGTAAAAGGGCCTTAAAGAGGCTCTGTCACCACATTATAAATGCCCTATCTTCTACATAATGTGATCGGCGCTGTAATGTAGATCACAGCAGTGGTTTTATTTAGAAAAACAATCATTTTTGACGGAGTTATGACCTATTTTAGCCTTATACTAAACACTTTCTTAATAGACAACTGGGCGTGTTTTACTTTCTGACCAAGTGGGCATTGTGGAGAGAAGTGTATGACGCTGACCAATCAGCGTCATACACTTCTCTCTCCATTCATTTACTCTGCACATAGTGATCTTACTAGATCACTATGTGCAGCCACATACACACACACTAACGTTACTGAAGTGTCTTGAGAGTTAATAGACATCGCGTCCAGCCAGGACGCGATGTCTATTCACAATCCCGACACTTCGGTAACTTTTGT
Source organism: Rhinoderma darwinii (assembly GCF_050947455.1). NCBI lineage: Eukaryota > Metazoa > Chordata > Amphibia > Anura > Rhinodermatidae > Rhinoderma > Rhinoderma darwinii. The sequence goes on along the minus strand of NC_134688.1, from coordinate 215,232,912 downwards.
GTGGGACTTACAGCCCAGCAAGCGTAATCTCGCTGTAAACTGTCATTTACAGCGTAATCTCGCGAGATTACGCTTGCTGTACTGTGAATCCCACACAAACGTTACCGAAGTGTTGGGATTGTGAATAGACATCACGTCCTGTTTGGACGCGATGTCCATTAACTCTCAAGACGCTTCAGTAACGTTAGTGTGTGTGTATGTGGCTCACATAGTGATCTAGTAAGATCACTATGTACAGAGTAAATGAATGGAGAGAAGTGTATGACGCTGATTGGTCAGCGTAATACACTTCTCACCACAACACCCACTTGGTCAAAAAGTAAAACTCGCCCAGTTGTCTATTAAGAAAGTTATTAGCATAAAGTTAAAATTGTTCATAACTCCGTCAAAAATGATCGTTTTTCTAAATAAAAAATACTGCTGTAATCTACATTACAGCGCCGATCACATTATGTAGAAGATAGGCCACTTATAATGTGGTAACAGAGCCTCTTTAAGTGCATATAGTTATGATTTCTAATAACTTTCCTGCCTACTATGACAAAGGTCCTAGGTATAACCCTCCATGTATGTTAAGACTTGCCACTCATGATACCTTTTTACAAATCTTACTGGCAGTAAAATTGCACATTGTCCCACTGTATTAAAGCTTGTTATATGCTTTGTGTGCTTTTTATATATCTGATGTTTTTAGCACCACATTCATAGATGACTAATTTTAAATTAATTGAAACCACTTTCAAAGCAATTCCCTCTTTATTGAAATATATTTCTGACTGCAAACATTTGACTGGAAGATCTAATTTGCATTGTCACACATTTAACTACGTTTTCTCCAACAGTATAGGAAGGAAATTGTATTCTTAACAAATGTATCATTATAATAAATCCCTATAGGATAAGTCATTTTAAAGATAGAAATAATGGATAATACCACATTTCATAAAGTACCTAAATGTGTTATTTAATTTAATGTACTGGCATTCCCAGTGGTCTCCTGTCTCCATCAAATACAGGTGCAAAGCATTGAGTAATGATATAACAATTAACCCATCTATTTCCAGCAAAGAAAAATTTAACTAAAACTAAAGATTGGGATTAAGTTATTTTAACATGGGAGATTACTATATAATGGCAAGGAATATGAATGCACAATATTATATTAGACAGGTGTAATAGCCTGTCAAGAGAAGCCTTGGGACTTACGTGTGCTGCTTACAAAATCAGAGCATGGGAGCTTGCTTTAAAAATATACATATGGGAAGTATTTAAAAAACTATTGAGTTGCCTCTTAGGAAGACTCGTGCATCTTAAAGTATTCAGGTGGATATTAATTCTATAGGAAGACTTGAAGAGGTAACTGAAGAGGATTAGCATAAATTAGAACGCTAGATGTCAGAGGTGAGTGATAGCACCTTCTCTAAAATGTAAACATAATGAGATGAGTAATGAATCCAGTGTCTGTATTTAAGCCATTTCACCTTAATTCATACTTTATTTAAATATATAGCATCAAACATTTCTGGATACGAGAGAAAATTTTCTTTGAGAGCTGATACAAATGGAAATCTTCTGTTATATGTTTGAGTCCGGGTTTTCCTGTAACAACCTGTTATATCTATGCCAACACTGTAACTGTATATCTTATAGTGCGGGAGCCAATATGACCTGTTTTATGAACCTTTCGTTCAGGTTCTGCCCTATCAATGTTAAAATCAAAACTTCTCAAACCTATTTGTAATTACATGCCCTCTAAACATTCTTATAATATTTTATGTCTGATATTAGTAAAGTACAGATTAGCGTCATTATCCAAAGAATGTTCTGGTTCATCTGTTGTATGATGCTCAAAAATAAAAGTATACATAGAAAGTGAAATTCAAACTAAATGTGAAAAGCAATGGGCATTTAAAGAACAAAAAAAATGAAACCGCCAGAATCAAATTTTTTTGGTCATCTCATTGTCCACAATTTTCTTTTATAATAAGTGATCAAAAAAATAAAGCTCGTTCCGCAAAAAATAAGCCCTCACACTGCTGAATGGAGAGGATAATAAAGAAGTTATGGCTCTCAGAATATGGCGACACAAAGCAAATTTTATTTTTAACAATTCGTTTTTCTTTTCCTTGTAAAAGTAGTAAAACATAAAAAAATAAAAATTTCTTATTGCCGTAATCGTATTGACCCACAGAATAAAGTTAACATGTCATTTTTCCTGCATGGTGAACGCCGTAAAAATAAAATCCAAAAAACAATGGAGGAATGGCAAATAATTTTTTTTCCAGTTTCCCAGTACATTATATGGCATAATAAATGGTGCCGTGAAAAAAACACAACTCATCCCGCAAAAATCATATAGCTACATCGATGGAAAAATAAAAAAGTTATGGCTATATGAAGGTGGGGTGGAAAGAATGGAAGGGGTTAAAACATAACTGAACAATTTTTGCAGTGTGCATTATCCTGCTGAAAGAGGCCACTGTCAGTAGAGAAAACTGTTGCCATGAAGGGATATACTTTTTCTGCGACAATGTTTAAGTAGGTGGTACGTGTGAAAGTAACATCCATATCCGCTGTGGGCATGTGGCCTACAAGTCACCAGGACAACGCCTAGGACGTCAGAGTCACAGCACAGGCAGCACAATAACATCACTGCACCTGGCCGTGAAAAATGCCTCAGTCACTCGGCTTGTCGTCGGAATGGCCAGGTTGGGTGAGTATAAGTTTTATTTTCCCTGGTGAACAAAGGGGGCACTATAACTTTTTAGGGGGCACAGGGGGTATTATTAGTCTTTAGAGGCACACAGGGAGCATTTTTACTTTCTAGGAAGCACACAGGGGGCATTTTTACTTTCTAGTGGCACACAGGGCTATTTTTACTTTGGTGGGTACAAAGGGGATACTTATTTATGTGTTAAGGCAGATAGGAGGCATCATTACATTGTTAGGGGCACAACGGTGAACATTATTACTGCGTGGGGGCATAAAATGATAAAACGGTAATTAGTGTGGGAGTAGAGATGAGCGAACTTTTGAAAAGTTAGGTTTGGCAGGTTCGCCGAATTTCATGAAAGAGTTAGATTCGGACCGAACTAGTTCTGACCGAACCTGTAATACAAGAAAGCCCCTAAAAATCGTGTATAACACTGTTTAAAAGCCCTAGAAGCCCTGTATAACACTCTTAGGTCACCCATGAGTGTATCCAAGTACTTTTGAGCTGTCTTTAAGGCAAAGTTAGTGTCAAAGTTACGCCAACATGTATGGCTATAGGAAAACGGATGGGACACGGTGATAACTAACAGAAACCACTGCACTTGTGCATGTTGTATGCTTAATGCATTGTTAAAAAAGGTACAAAAATTAACCATTTTTGGCGGCAGATGCCTGCCAGGGTTCATACATATAAGGTGGTAAAAGAAGAAGCAATGGCTTTTGACAAGCCCTAAAAAAATTTACCCTTTATGGTGGCAGATGCCTGCCGGGGTTCATCCATACATGGATGTAAAAGCAACAAGCAATGGCTTTTCACAAGCCCTCCAAAAATGTACCCTTTTTATTGGCAGATGCCTGCCGGGGTTCATCCATACATGGATGTAATGTAAAAGCAACAAGCAATGGCTTTTGATAAGCCCTCCAAAAATGTACCCTTTTTATTGGCAGATGCCTGCCGGGGTTCATCCATACATGGATGTAATGTAAAAGCAACAAGCAATGGCTTTTCACAAGCCCTCCAAAAATGTACCCTTTTTATTGGCAGATGCCTGCCGGGGTTTATCCATACATGGATGTAAAAGCAACAAGCAATGGCTTTTGACAAGCCCTCCAAAAATGTACCCTTTTTATTGGAAGATGCCGGCCGGGGTTCATCCATACATGGATGTAAAAGCAACAAGCAATGGCTTTTCACAAGCCCTCCAAAAATGTACCCTTTTTATTGGCAGATGCCTGCCGGGGTTCATCCATACATGGATGTAAAAGCAACAAGCAATGGCTTTTGACAAGCCCTCCAGGCCTGCTTGAAGCAGACGGCAGTGGAGGTGTATTGGTGGTAGTAGAGGTAGCCAACACAGACAGCAAGGGTGGTAGACTGGTTGTAGTAGTAGCAGCACATTAAAAAAAAGAGACTGGACGACAGTCACAGGACAAAGCCCTGTGGTGGGGCAGGCCTCAGGCCTGCTTGTAGCAGACGGCAGTGGAGGTGTATTGGTGGTAGTAGAGGTAGCCAACACAGACAGCAAGGGTGGTAGTAGTAGTAGCAGCACATTAAAAAAAGAGAATGGACGACAGTAACATCCATATCCGCTGGACAAAGCCCTGTGGTGGGGCAGGCCTCAGGCCTGCTTGTAGCAGACGGCAGTGGAGGTGTATTGGTGGTAGTAGAGGTAGCCAACACAGACAGCAAGGGTGGTAGATGGTAGTAGTAGTAGTAGTAGTAGTAGTAGCAGCATATTAAAAAAAGAGACTGGACGACAGTCACAGGACAAAGCCCTGTGGTGGGGCAGGCCTCAGGCCTGCTTGTAGCAGACGGCAGTGGAGGTGTATTGGTGGTAGTAGAGGTAGCCAACACAGACAGCAATAGTGGTAGACGGTAGTTGTAGTAGTAGCAGCACATTAAAAAAAGAGACTGGACGACAGTCACAGGACAAAGCCCTGTGGTGGGGCAGGCCTCAGGCCTGCTTGTAGCAGACGGCAGTGGAGGTGTATTGGTGGTAGTAGAGGTAGCCAACACAGACAGCAATAGTGGTAGACGGTAGTAGTAGTAGTAGCAGCACATTAAGAAAAGAGACTGGACGACAGTCACAGGACAAAGCCCTGTGGCGGGGCAGGCCTCAGGCCTGCTTGTAGCAGACGGCAGTGGAGGTGTATTGGTGGTAGTAGAGGTAGCCAACACAGACAGCAATAGTGGTAGACGGTAGTAGTAGTAGTAGAAGCAGCACATTAAAAAAAGAGACCGGACGACAGTCACAGGACAAAGCCCTGTGGTGGGGCAGGCCTCAGGCCTGCTTGTAGCAGACGGCAGTGGAGGTGTATTGGTGGTAGTAGAGGTAGCCAACACAGACAGCAAGGGTGGTAGTAGTAGTAGTAGTAGTAGTAGTAGTAGTAGTAGTAGTAGTAGTAACAGCACATTAAAAAAAGAGACTGGACGACAGTCACAGGACAAAGCCCTGTGGTGGGGCAGGCCTGCTTGTAGAAGACGGCACTGGGGGTGAATTGGTGGTAGAAGTAGTAGCAGCACCAACAGCGGCACATTAAAAAAAGAGTGGACAGGACAGAATCCCGTAGTAGCAGGCGGCAGTAGCAGGCTGCAGCGGCAGCAGCAGCAATGTCAGATCTAATCAGTGGCATCAGGCACAGGGGGTTTTAAAATCCTCACCGATCCACGCTTGATTCATTTTCAGAAACGTGAGATTTTCCAAGCTGTTGGCGGACAATCTTGTTCGCTTAGGGGTGATGAAGCCCCCTGCCACGCTGAATACCCTCTCTGACGCTACACTGGAGGGTGGACAAGACAGTACACCCATGGCAAACTGGGCCAGCTCTTGCCAATGATCCAATCTGCTGACCCAGAAGTCCATGGGGTCTGGGATCAGCATTTCTGACAGAGAAAGGGCACAGTCCAGGTACGAGTGAACCTGGTTGTTTAGGTGCTGCACCTGGTGATGGTGAACATCCCTTTGGTGACTACGATGTGTGTCAGGTCGGGGTATTGGATGTAAAAATGTTGTCATCATATTTTCCAAACTGAATTGGCTGCTGCTGCTGCCGCTGCTGCCGCCTATTGCAGAGGTAGCTCTGCCAGAGGCGGTGGAACGCTGAGACAGTGGGGAGTGGAGAGTGGCCCCCCGGTCAGACATGCTTGCAGCAGGTGTTTGCCGTTTGAAAGCCGTGACAAGCTGGCTGCATAGCTTCTCTCCATAATAAGCCAATTTTGCCTCCCTCTCGGAAGGCGCAAAAAACTCCCCCATTCTGGCTTTATACCGAGGGTCTAAAAGTGTGGCTATCCAGTACTCATCTCTTTGCTTCATGCTAACAATACGACAGTCAGCGCGCAAGTAACGAAGCATACAGCTCGCCATCCTGGACAGCGTTTCAGAGGGCCCGGTTGGTTCCATCTCCGCCCCATACTGCCATGGTTGTCCATCATCAAGGTCGTCGTCAGACTCGTCATCACCACCATCACTGTCATGTTGTGTGGCTGCCTCGTCCCCTATCCCTTCCTGTGATTCCATCTCCAAATCCAGCTCCTCTTCAGGTCCGGTTTCCTCATCCTCATCCTCCTCCTCCTCCTCAACATCCATAGCCAGATGTGATCCTTCCTCCATTCTTTGCTGAATCATCGCTGTGAGCGTTTGCTCCATAATGAATATCAGCGGCATAACATCGTTCATTCCGCTAGCGTCACGGCTCACAAATCGTGTGGCCTCTTCAAAGGGCCTCAAAACGCGACATGCGTCTCTAACCAGCTGCCAGTGCCTGAGCTTGAAATTACACTGGCTCCAAACACTGCCCGTCTGCTGCATCAGGAAATCATTCACGGCTTTCCGCAGTTTGTACAGACGGTCCAACATGTGTAGGGTGGAATTCCAGCGTGTTGGAACGTCGCAAATCAGGCTGTGTTCTGGGAGATTGTTTTGACGCTGCAAGTCCAGGAGGGCGTGCTTAAATGCATACGAACGTCTAAAGCGAACGCAAACCCTCCTGGACATGGCCAGCACACCCTTCAAACCAACATATGACTTTAAGAAGCGTGTTATGACCAGATTGATCACATGTGCCATGCAAGGAGCATGTGTCAGGTGACCTAGACGCAGTGCAGCCACAACGTTCTTGCCGTTATCAGAGACAACATTGCCCAGTGTGAGTTTCAGAGGAGACAGCCAGCGTGCGATTTCCTCCTTGATGCACAGCAGCAGCTCCTGGCCTGTGTGGCTTTTCTCGCCCAGGCTCAGCAGGTGTAAGACAGCGTTGTGGCGCTTCACCTTGCACCTATGAAAAGAGGAGGGAGGAGGAGTGGAAGATACGCTGTGCCCTGTCGGGGACGGGAAGACCTCCATTGAGGAGGGCAAGGAGGAGGAGGAGGATGGTAGGCGCCTGGTGTCCGGAGTTGAACCAGAAAGATACAAGCGTGGAGGTGGTAATGCCTGGCATTGCTGCGGTGGTGCATCGGACTGCAAAATATTGACCCAGTGGGCCGTGAAAGACATGTACTGTCCCTCCCCATAGTTGCTGCTCCACGTGTCGACGGTGGCATGTACCCTGCTGCACACGGATAATTGCAAGGACTGGCACACCTTTTCCTCCACGTGCTTGTGCAAGGCAGGGACAGCTATTTTGGAGAAGTAATGTCGGCTAGGTATTCGCCACCTAGGCTGAGCGCACGCCATCAATTGCTTGAAGCCGGCGGAGTCGACCAGGTGGTACGGCAGCGACTGCACCACCAACAACTTAGCCAGGTGTGAATTAAGCCACACGACAAGTGGATGACTGGGTATATATTGTTGCTTATTGGACAACGATTCCGTAATGGATAACTGACGGGACGTAGGAGGAGCACTAGATGACAGTGATGATGATGATGACAACGACATGGTGGATAAGGCCTGGCTACTACTTAGATGACAGGGACTCGGAGCAGCAGCAGCGGCAGAGGGGTCTTCATTAGATGTACATGATGATGGTGGGGCATGTCGATTGTCCCACATGGCCTTGTGATGCCGCTCCATGTGTTTACGTAGAGCGGTAGTTCCTACATTGCTGCCCTGCCCACGCCTTACTTTCTGCTTGCAGATACGGCACTCTGCCATGTTTTCGTCCTCCGGGAAGGTAAAGAAAAATTGCCACACGGCAGAGTACCGTAAAGAGGTAGTACCACGTCCACCACCACCACCACCACCCGAGCTTGCCCCTTGTCTGGCAGGCTTTTTTCGGGAGCCTACACCAGCATCAGTGTCGCTGTCACCGGCTCCTGAGCTGACCCTACCGCTGCAACGTTTTGCAGATTGACTTCTGCCCCTGCCTCGGCTTGGCTGTTTATCACGGCCAGTGCCGCCACTACTACCCTCCTCCTCTGACGCCGTCATCACCTCGTCACCTGGTTCCCACGTCCTGTCTAAAACAACATCATCATCATCATAGCCTTCCTCATCATCCCCGCCACTTCTCTCACTGTGTTGTGAATGTGATGTGACATCATGGCGGGCTCCATGCCCCCCTCATTACTGCGTCTGCCACCACGGCTACCACCACCAACACACCCACTACCGCAGCTATGCGTCTCGGACACCGCTTCCACCTCCACCAGCGCCGCAACACACTCCGTTGGCTAACTTGTGGAAAACAAATCATCATCATCACTATGTTGTTCAGTATCTTCCTTCGCACCCGTGGAGATGTCTCTTAGGACTCTCAGGAAAGATGGCTTCCCGCTAGGAAGGGGGAGCGAAGACATAGATGATGGAATGGAAACGCTAGAAATACCTATATTACTACTGTCACTGTGCCAAGGAACTGTAGAGGATCTGGAATCCAACGAAACCTGACTTGAAGCCAGATCGTCAGAGTCTTCCTGCTGAGATGACCGTTGTGAGCCAGCCAACCAGTCCACAATGGCCATATTGTCTAAAGTAACCCGCCCACCGGAGGAGATGGACAAGTCTGGCTTGCTGATACTGCTACTACTACCAGCAGGCACATGGCTGCTGCTACTAGTGGAACTGGGCACATGTCTTGTGCCACAAATGCTGGTACTACCGGGTCTGGCACCAACAGATCCAACATTTGGACTGGAAGAGGAGACGGCATGGGTGTTTTTTCCTCTTCCCCGTCCTTTCACAACCTTTTTTTTACCAGACATTTCACTGCTGGAGTGCAGCAAGTTGAATCAAAACCCGGGGGATAAGCCCCTTCTAAAAGCGTATTCACACACTGGCTTGGCAAATGGCAATGAATGAGAATTTCTATCAGCCACGCCGCGGTGCACTCAGGGAATGCTGGGCCTTGTAGTACTACTACAAAGGCTGCCTGTATTGCAAGTTGGATTGTTATTTCGTTATGTTAACGGCGGGGGATGAGCCCCTTCTAAAATCGTATTCACACTGACACTGGCTTGGCAAATGGCAATGAATGAGAATTTCTATCAGCCACGCCGCAGTGCACTCAGGGAATGCTGGGCCTTGTAGTACTACTACTACTACAAAGGCTGCCTGTATTGCAAGTTGGATTCTTATTTCGTTATGTTAACGGCCGGGGATGAGCCCCTTCTAAAAGCGTATTCACACACTGACACTGGCTTGACAAATGGCAATGAATGAGAATTTCTATCAGACACGCCGCAATGCACTCAGGGAATGCTGGTCCTTGTAGTACTACTAGGCTGCCTGTATTGCAAGTTGGATTGTTATTTCGTTATGTTAACGGCCGGGGATGAGCCCCTTCTAAAACGTATTCACACTGACACTGGCTTGCCAAATGGCAATGAATGAGAATTTCTATCAGCCACGCTGCAGTGCACTCAGGGAATGTTGGGCGTTGTAGTACTACTACAAAGGCTGCCTGTATTGCAAGTTGGATGCAACGGGGTTGAGCCCCTTATTCACACACTGGCTGAGTAGTGAGTAGTGGATGAGCCCCTTCGATTGCTGGATTCCTGCCTTTTAGATTCCTAAAGCTTTCCCTTACTGCACAGAGATGCTATCCCTACAGCTCCTGTCTGTAAAATGGCCGCTGAGCTCCGTGCATAGACTTTTATTGCAGGCTTGAGCCCGCCCCTATGCTGCCTCCCAATTGGCTGGGAGAGCCGTTTGCAAGGCATTATGGGGTAGCCTGATGTCAGGTGATCTTGTGAAATCCTCCATTTTAGATGTAACATGTGGCAGGCGCCAAAATGTATCCGGGTTCGGTCAAAACGGGTTCGAATTCGCTGCGAACCGAACTTTTCCCGAAGTTCGGACCGAAACCGGGTTCGGTTGTCCCGGTTCGCTCATCTCTATGTGGGAGTACAAAGGAAAGACTCAGAGCAGCACTATTATTGTTTGGATCCTAAATGGGGCACTATTGCTGTTTGGGGGGCACTGAGAACATCACTTTTACTGTGTGTGAGACAAAAGATGGCAATTACTGGGTGGTGCACTATTATTTATTTTACATAACCTATTGAGGGATTTGTTTTGGTTTGAATTAATTTAGTGGTCTAGTTAGGGGTCTGACATATATGTGTTAATACAGTGGCTAAAGATGACTGCAGAAGTAAGAAGCCATAGACATCTCCAGGTTTGCCAACCTCCACTTCAGTAATTTCTGGACAGCTGAGCTGAAAATCACGGACAGACCAAAATTGTTATGGACACATTACAAAATCATTGCCTGTCCACTGTGCAGTGTGCTAGGAGTCACTCTCCAATCACAGCCCCGTTTGAGTCCGACTCACTTACCAGTCACTCCACTCCCCCAGCACCGCTACCGCCAGGGCCTGCTTTAGACAAAGTGCGGCCCTGGGCAAAGTTAAATGTGGAGCCCCAAATGCTGAATTATTGTATCAATAATGCAGTCAATTCAGAAGGCGGTGTGCAGAGAACTGCATTATTGATTTCTAGCATGTCCAGGAGTGTTGCAAGCCCCAAAGCATATGTCCCCCCTCTCAAACAAAAAAAGGATCTATATACTGTGACAACCTGGGGGACAACTTAGCTCACAGGATCGCCATCTCTAGGGTGAGATAGTTGGCACACATAGAAAGTTCACTCCAACACATTGGATAAGGGTTTAAACCAGCCGCAGCCAACTTTAATGTCTTCAACACAGCAAGCAGTTTTACAACAAAACTGTACAAAATAAACCCTAGGCCCTCCAGCCTCTAACTAAACATAGCTTCCCTAGCTCTCAGGGTGAAAGGCCTTCTGCCCAGCACTTCACAACAAACATATGTTCTTAGCAGTACTTCTGACTCCCACAGGCTGGCAATACCTGTCTTCCTCAGAATGAGAGCCCTGTGTGAATAGCTTACACCTAATTTAAAGAGCCGTCTCAGGTGAATACTAACTAAGCTCATAAGACAGCCCAAGACACGGACTGTCTGTATGGAGTGAAAGCCCGCCGTTCGTCTTCACACTCCAGCAAACCAGGCCCTATTCCGGGTTTTACACCCAAGCAACAGCAGAGAAAACCTTCTCTGCTGTACATGCTCCCTGGTTGCTTGAAACCTGACCACATCAGTAGCTGCACTGCTACAATACATATACAGTTACTAAATCATACCACCAGTGGCGTAACTACCGCTATAGCAGCCGTAGCGGCTGCTACGGGGCCCGTGGCATGAAGGGGCCCGTGTCGCCCGCCGGCACGGGCCCCCACCATGGCCGGAGGCTCCGCTAGCTGCCGCTATGGCTGCTACAGTGCGACTCCACTGAACACTACGGCAGAGCAGGGAGGTATCTCCCCGTTCTGCCATTAAAGGGGTTGTTCCTACATAAGACATGTATCCCCTATCCACAGGATAGGGGATACATGTGTGATCGTTGGCAGCGATAGGGAGAATGGGGGACCGGAATTCCCCTGAAGTTCTCCATGAGAAACCTCGGACTTCCGGGGTCTGTGACGGCAGCTCCGTAGAAATGAATGGAGCGCCGGTCGCGCTTGTGTGCATGCGTGACCAGCGCGCCTTTCATTTTTTTTGAGCTGCGCAGACTCCGGAAGTCAGAGGTTAGTCATGGAGAACTTCGGGGGACTTTCGGTCCCCCATTCTCCTTATCAGTGCCAGCGATCACACGTGTATCCCCTATCCTGTGGATAGGGGATACATGTCTTTTGTAGGACACACTATAGGTCGGATTTTTTGGGGGGGTTGGTGCTCCATGGCCTTACCTACAGGGGGGGCTGATTGTCGTTACCTACAGGGGGGGCTGTATGGCGTTATCTACAGAGGGGGCTGTATGGCGTTATCTACAGGGGGGCTGTATGGCGTTACCTACAGGGGGGCTGTATGGCGTTATCTACAGAGGGGGTTGGTTCTGTATGGCGTTATCTACAGGGGGGGCTGTATGGCGTTATCTACAGGGGTGGCTGTATGGCGTTACCTACAGGGGGGTTGTATGGTGTTATCTACAGGGGGGGCTGTATGGCATTACCTAAAGAGGGGTCTGTATGTCGCTATCTACAGGAGGGCTGTATGGCGCTATCTACAGGTGGGCTGTATGGCGCTATCTAAAGGGGGGCTGTATGGCGTTATCTACAGGGTGAGCTGTATGGCGTCATCTACAGGGGGGCTGTATGGCGCTATTTACAAAGGTGTCTGTATGGCGTTATCTACAGGGGGGGCTGTATGGCGTTACCTTCAGGGGGGGCTGTATGGTGTTACCTACAGGTGGGCTGTATGGCATTATCTACAGGGGGGACTATATGGCATTATCTACAGGGGGGCTGTATGGTGCTATTTACAAAGGGGTCTGTATGGCGTTATCTACAGGGTGGGCTGTATGGCGTTATCTACGGGGGGGCTGTATGGCGTTATTTACAGGGGGGCTGTATGGCATTATCTACAGAGGGGGCTCTATGGCGCTATTTACAAAGGGGTCTGTATGGCGTTATCTACAGGGTGGGCTGTATGGCGTTATCTACAGGGGGTCTGTATGGCGTTATCTACAGAGGGGGCTGTATGGCGTTATCTACAGGGGGGCTGTATGGCATTGTCTACAGGGGGATGTATGGCGTTATCTACAGAGGGGGCTTTATGGCGTTATCTACAGGGGGGCTGTATGGCATTGTCTACAGGGGGATGTATGGCGTTATCTACAGAGGGGACTGTATGGCATTATCTACAGGGGGGGCTGTATGGCGTTATCTACAGGGGGGCTGTATGGCGTTATCTACAGGGGGCTGTATGGTGTTATCTACAGGGGGGCTGTAAAAAAGGCACTATCTACAAGGGGGGGTTGTGTGACACCCAGGGGAGGGGGGCCCCAGTCAAAAGTTTGCTATGCGGCCCAGTCTTTCCTAGTTACGCCACTGCATACCACTATACCATATGAAATATTACCTGCATACTGTAACTGAACACAACTCACTATTATAAGACCAATATTACCAATAATAATACAATATAAGATCCAAATAATACCGCCACACCATAACCACATAGTGACCGAATAATACCCCCATACTGTTACTGAATAATACCTCCACACCATAACCACATAATGACTGAATAATACACCCATACTGTTACTGAATAATACTGCCACACCATAACCACATAGTGACTGAATAATACCCCCATACTGTTACTGAATAATAACTCCACACTATAACCACACAGTAACTGAATAATACCCCCATACTGTTACTGAATAATACGACCACACCATAACCACATAGTGAGAGAATAATACCCCCATACTGTTACTGAATAATACCGCCACACCATAACCACATAATGACTGAATAATACCTCCATATTGTTACTGAATAAAAACGAATATACAAAGACCAATATTACCACCATATAGTGATCATATAGTGGTAGATGTCAGCTATACACAGGAGCTCTGCAGACGATATATTACCCACATATAGTGACCATATAGTGGTAGATGTCAGTTATACACAGGAGTTCTGCAGACAATATAAGTAATTACAGCACATTTATATCCAGTGACTCACAGGTGATGGTATCTCTAAATAGATGTTCACTTTCCCTATTTTTCTCCATCCAGCCCAGACCACTAGGATGGCTTATTCCAGCCACGAATTTGACACATATACTGTAATGAGGGGGGTAGGGAAACGGACAAGTGAGCCCTAATCTACCCGCCACTCTGTCCCTGCCTACTTGCAACGACCCGCCCTAGGCGACGGGGTACAACTGGGCGGCGGTCCCTACGCTCAGTAAGTGCACGAGACAGACAGACAAGGGTACACAAAGCTAAGGGAAGTGGGGCAGTTGCCCACGGCAACACCGTGAGCAACAAGAGTGGTGAACGAGCCGAGTCAAAGCAGGAGTGAACGAGGTACCAAACGCAGAGCAGGAGAGTAGTCAGAAAGCCAGGGTCAGTATGGAGCAGGATCTAATAGTCAGAAGCTGTAGCTGGGCCAGGAAACCACACGAGAAGAATCACAAGCAAAGGAGGAACAGGAAAGGCAGGTATAAATAGACAGAGGGTGGGAGCTAGCTCCGTCTGGCCAGGCTGCGATAGGCTCTCCCACTCCTAAGCCTGCCATCCTGAGTGGTGGAAGATGGAGTTTGGTAAGCTCCCCAGTATTCCAGTCAAACGTGGGATTATGCAACTGCAACCAGGGAAGGCCTAAAACCAAATTGGACGATAATCCCTGCATCAACAGTACAGAGCACTGCTCCAAATGCAGGGGTATGCTCTGTAAAATAACCATTAGCAAGAGGAGTGGAGTCGATACCCACTACAGGGACAGGCTTAGGCAAATCAATCAAAGGCATAGGTAGAGACATAGCAAATTCCACAGACATGATATTAGCAGAAGACCCTGAATCCACGAAGGCACTGCCGGTAGCAGACCTACCACCAAAAGAGACATGAAAGGGAAGCAAGATTTTATTACGTTTCATATTTACGGGAAATACCTGTGCGCCCAAGTGACCTCCCCGATGATCACTTAGGCGCAGAAGTTTTCCGGCTGCTTATTCTTACACCTAGGACAGGTGTTCACTTGATGCTTGTCATCCCCACAATAGAAGCAGAGACCATTCTTCCTGCGGAACTCTCTACGGTGTCGGGGGGACACGGAGGCCCCGAGTTGCATAGGTACCTCCGAGTCTTCCGTGGAAGAGCGAAGCAACGTGTTCCTCGGGAGGCATCATGGGGGAGTCAGAGGGGAAAACACAAAAACTTTCAAGTTGTCGTTCCCTGAGACGTCGGTCAAGTCGTACCGCCAAAGCCATAACCTGGTCAAGGGAGTCAGAAGAGGGATAGCTAACTAGCAGGTCTTTCAGGGCGTTCGACAGGCCCAACCTAAACTGGCACCTTAAGGCAGGGTCATTCCACCGAGAAGCTACGCACCACTTCCTAAAGTCAGCACAATACTCCTCAACAGTTCTCTTACCCTGACGTAAGGTCACCAGCTGACTCTCGGCAAAGGCAGTCCTGTCAGTCTCGTCATAAATGAGTCCGAGAGCAGAAAAGAAACGATCAACGGAGGAAAGTTCAGGGGCGTCAGGAGCCAAGGAGAAGGCCCACTCTTGGGGCCCTTCCTGGAGCCGGGACATAATTATACCCACCCGCTGGCTCTCAGAACCTGAGGAGTGAGGCTTTAAGCGAAAGTAGAGCCTACAACTCTCCCGAAAGGAGAGAAAAGTCCTCCGGTCCCCTGAGAACCGGTCAGGCAACTTGAGGTGGGGTTCAAGAGGTGAGGTGAGGGGCACTACCATGGTAGCGTCAGGCTGGTTGACCCTCTGAGCCAGGGCCTGGACCTGTAGGGAAAGACCCTGCATTTGCTGGGCCAGGGTCTCAAGGGGGTCCATAGTAGTGTCAGGGACCAGGGTAGACTAGGTATAGTGCTTGTGATTATGTAATGAGGGGGGTAGGGAAACGGACAAGTGAGCCCTAATCTACCCGCCACTCTGTCCCTGCCTACTTGCAACGACCCGCCCTAGGCGACGGGGTACAACTGGGCGGCGGTCCCTATGCTCAGTAAGTGCACGAGACAAACAGACAAGGGTACACAAAGCTAAGGGAAATGGGGCAGTTGCCCACGGCAACACCGTGAGCAACAAGAGTGGTGAACGAGCCGAGTCAAACCAGGAGTGAACGAGGTACCAAACGCAGAGCAGGAGAGTAGTCAGAAAGCCAGGGTCAGTATGGAGCAGGATCTAATAGTCAGAAGCTGTAGCTGGGCCAGGAAACCACACGAGAAGAAGCACAAGCAAAGGAGGAACAGGAAAGGCAGGTATAAATAGACAGAGGGCGGAAGCTAGCTCCGTCTGGCCAGGCTGCGATAGGCTCTCCCACTCCTAAGCCTGCAATCCTGAGTGGTGGAAGATGGAGTCAGTCTCAGAGACATAGACTCAGGTGCAGACTGATTACCTATGGGCGTATACACAGAAGTTGTGCCTGGCTGATCCTTTACATATACATGTTGGTTTCTCATTTTTCCAGCACCCTCCCTACCTATACCCCATCCTCTAAACAAACTCGTAATCCACAGTGCGCCAGATGGTAATAATGATCCCTCAATGCTCAACACAATAAAACTGCCCCATCAGTAACCGTGCCCCACACACAGTAATAATGCCCCATTTGTGCCCCCTGTAGATAGCGCCACACACAGCCACCTGTAGTTAGCACCACACATAGCCCCCTGTAGATAGCGCCACAGACACAGCCCCCTGTAGATAGCGCCACACACACAGCCCCCTGTAGATAGTGCCACACACAGACCCCTGTAGATAGTGCCACACACACAGCCCCGTGTAGATAGAGCCACACACAGCCCCTGTAGATAGCGCCACACACACAATCCTTGTATTCCCCATGAGAGAACAAATCTAACTGTGTTGTGACGTTCCTCTATTAGTCCTATTAGAAATGTATGAATAAGACCTGACCTACATGAAGATATTTTGTGATGCAACTAACTGATTTTAACTATAAAGCTACAGCTGCAGCACAAAGCAATATATTGAGTTTCATGCAATCTTGTGGATTTCAGCTGTCACTTAATAGTTAAAATCAATCAGTAGTACTACAAAAGTCTCTGTGTAGCCCAGGCCTAATTGACAAGTGTGCGTTGCCATTCCCCTTGTCAGTAGGATGTGTCCCTACACAGTCTGATACTGTTAGTGATGACTGGACAGTGTCAGACTGTGTAGGGATCCAGCCTTTGACAAGGGGAATAGTAACGCCCCAAACTTACAATATATAGCTTTGCACCCATGGTTCTGGCCACACCGCCACAACACTAGTCACACCCCTCTCCCCAGTGGCACGTCATTGCTCACAATAGGCCATTTAAAATTTTCAGCTCCAGTCCCATGTGGCCCTTGGTCTGGCATTATTCAGCATTGCAATCAATTTTGATTGCGGTGCTAAAAAAGTCAGTGGGCTCCCTTTAACCATTAGTTCTGGCATGGCAATCACTAGAGCTGACAGCCTGGGGCCGAACAAATGCTCCCAGGACTGTTTAGTAATAATGTCTGTAGTGATATATCTTAGACATGTTGTCTGTCTTGGGATAAAATAAAATCCCCCTCTTGACAAATATGTCAAAATACACCTCTATTTATTTATTTTGCAGTTGTTCAGTATATTTAAAATTCTACATAAAATCAGAGCCGAAAACCATCAGAGACCTAGGCTAAAAATCAGAACCCGTAAAACAGAGCAATGGAATCAGAACAAATGTTAAAACCCAAAAGTATGTGCACATCTATTCAAAATACTGAAAAAATACTGTCATTTCTGATTTAGTTTATACTGAATTTTGAAGAAGGCTGTATTCTCTAATGATAGCAACCTATAATGCTACACTGTCACAAAAATAATGCTTCACGAAGTAAGGAAACTAACCATAAATCAAAACCTTCAAAACCAAACTCAGAAAGAATTCCATTTAATTATAAAAGCAAAATTTATTGTTGCAATATATTAAAAAATATTTACCTATATATTCCCAATAAATGAAACAAAAAACCCACAAAAGAGAGTTACTACCCAGAAAAAATTGTCCACATAAATAGGAACTTAGTATAAACAAGTGTTCATGCAACAGGTACAAATATCTGTCAGTATACACATTAATTAGATACATCCAATCCCTATAAAGTGCCAAGTACAATGTAAGGCTATGTTCACACGCTTAGCAAAAAACGTCTGAAAATACGGAGCTGTTTTCAATGAAAAACAGCTCCTGATTGTCAGACATTTTTTAATTAACTAGTGCTTTTCGCAGGCGTGTTATACGGCCATTTTTGGAGCTGCTTTTCTATGGAGTCAATGAAAAACGGCTCCAAATACATCTCAAGAAGTGACATGTACTTCTTCTTTGCGGGCGTTTTAATGCGGCCGTTTTTCAAATCGGCCACGTAACAAAACGCCCCGTCGGAACAGAACACCGTTTTTCCCATTAAAAACAATGGACAGATGTTTGAAGGTGTTTTGCTTCAGATTTTTCGGCTGTTTTTCGGACGTTTACGGCGAAAATAAGCCGTGTGAACATAACCTAAGCGAGACAAGACTCAAATCGCGTCATAGCATAATAAGCATTTGTACCAGTGTCAAAATGGTTAAAAAAGACTAGCAACGATTATCTAAAAAAAAAAAACGGATGCGGCAGATGACATAGGACATGGCACGACTCGACACTATAGGCACAGCACGGGATACTGGAACAGGTAACAAGGCACGGGTAACAACTGTAACGGGAAACTCTAAGGGACCATTTGCAAGACAGACTGGGAAAACTAACAAAGATCAGACAAGGATCAGAAGGCTGGGGGCCTTCTTATAGACCAGGAAATCATGACAGTTGATGATGATGATTTCCTTTGTGCAAGCGCTGGCCCTTTAAGCAGACCGGAGCAGAAGTGAGCGATGGCGTCTCCTAGGAAGGAGATGGGGACCAGCGCTCACGGATCCATGGCTGCGGGCGTCGGGAGGTGAGTAAACCCGACGGCCTGCGGCCATGGACGCTACAATATGAACACCTAGATGCATGATTCAACACCTTCTGAGGAGGTGCCATTGGGTAAGTGTGAGGTCTCAGGTGAATGCACCTAATTCTTTTTTGAGCTGCTGCATCAAGACATAGGGACTCAGAGGTCAAAGATAGAGAATCTTAACCCAGATAAAGGTTAATTTTAATTCACATTCTGACAATATATAAAAAAATACAGGATAAAGATTATATTTTGGTTAATCCACATTGCTTTTTCTAATCCCATTTCCCCCTTTCCTACATTTATCCAGGGGCATAGCTAAAGGCTCATTGCCCCGATGCAAAAGATCTTCTTGTCCCCCCCCACTCTTCTCATGGCCGAAGGCCTGGCGGTTTCAGCTACATCATTGGGCCTCATAAGTGACCCAATGATGCAGCACTAGCATCCAGGGGCGTCACTTAGGTCTTAAAACGTCAGGGGAAATAGCCCCAATACATATGTGTACGTTTATTTATATGTGTATATTGGAGACAGCATATCTATAGCACTAAAATACTATACAGTAGTTATGGATAGGATTAGATACAGTGGCTCAGCAGACAGTATCACATATGATGGGCTTAGATATAGGGCCCAGCTGACATTGTGGCTCCAGCACTGGACCCAGGAATGGTAAGATAATATATATTTTTTTTTTTTATGTGTTACAAATTTTTTTGGGTGTTTTTTGTTTTTTTTTAAAGGTTCGGATGTTGGACTATGTCGGATTCGAGGACTACTTCGATGGCGGCGTCTTTTTAATTCTTAATAAAATGGTTAGTGAGGGTTGGGTGTTTTTTTTTATTTCAATAAAATATTTTTTCTATGTCCTTGTATTTTTTTACATTTTATTACTACCTCATTTGTAAAGGCCGCTGGCTGATTGACAGCTTCCATTACTAAGGCGGGGCTTAGTGTTAGCCGGTAAAACCCTAAGACTAACCCCCATTATTACCCTGGTACCCAACGCCACCAGGGGTACCGGGAAGAGCCGGGTACGATCCAGATCTGTAGTGATGGTTAGGTACTGGGGCGGCTATAGGCTGGTATTATTTGGCTGGGAAAACAAAAAAACAGTGGGCCTTCCCATCATGGTAATGCTAGCCTGCTGCTGCTATGTTGTAACCCGCTGGTTATGAAAAATGGGGGAACCCCAAATAGTTTTTTCCACTTTTTTTTTTTTATGACGTGGGGCTCCCCCATTTTTCATAACCAGCCAGATACAACACAGCAGCCGCAGCCTAGCATTACCAGGGTGGGAAGGGCCTTTCCCAGCCTAATATTACCAGCCTGCCGCCGTCTCAGTGCCCGGCCATCACTACAGATGGTCGGGTACTGGATCATACCCAGCTCTTCCTGGTAACTCTGGTGGCGGTGGGTTACCAGGAAGTAACCAGGATAATAATGGGGGTTAATGTTAACCTCTTCACCGGCTAACAGTAAGCCCCGCCTTAGTAATGGACGCTGTCAATTAGCCAGCGGCCATTACTAATGCGGTAGTAATAAAGTTGAAAAAAAATACAAAGACATAGAAAAAATATTTTATTGAAATAAACCCCCCCCACAAGACCCTCGTTAACCATTTTATTGATTAAAAAAAGCCGTCATCTAAGTAGTCCTCCAATCTGAAGTAGTCCTAGAATACGACATAGTCCAATGACCGAACCTGTAAAAAAAACACAAACACACAAAAAAAACATTAGTAACACATGTGGTAGTCTTAGACACAGGGTCCATGTGTGATACTGTCTGTTGGACCCTGTATCTAAGCCTACCACAAGGTAGGCTTAGATACAGGCTCCAGCCGACCGTTATCTTATACAGTATAAGATTACTGTCTACTGGAGCCTTGTATTTAAGCCTACCATGTGGTAGGCTTAAAAACAGGGCCCATCAGACAGGATCACACATGGGCCATGTATCTAAGCTTATATGTGGTCATGGTAAGATGCTTGGGTACAGGGCCCCAGCAGACAGTAATATTATACAGTATAAGATTACTGTCTGCTAGGGCCCTGTATCTAAGCCTACCGTGTGGTAGGCTTAGATACAGGGCCCATCAGCCAGGATCACACAATGTGTGATCCTGTATCATGGGTCCTGTATCAAAACATACCACATGGTACGCTTAAAGGGATTGTCCAGTCCCTAAACATTGATAGCCTATACTCAGGATAGGCCATCAATAGATGATGGGTTGGGGTCCAACTCTCGGGACCCCCACCAATCAGCTGATTTGAAGGGGGTGCAGCACTCGTACGAGCGCTACTTTTCCTTCATTCCCTTACTAGCTCACACTGTGAATCGCCGACACATCCATGTAGGCGATTCACAGTGTGAGCAAGTGATTGGAAGTGACCGGAATGAAGGGGAAGTAGCGCCCCTTCAAGACAGTTGATTGGCAGTGGTCCCGGACCTATCAGCTCCAGCAGATAGTGATATTAAACTTACCCTCCTCTTTGGCTGCAGCGGAGGTGCTGACTTAATCCAGCGTCGGGATGTCATGCGCAGCGCACAGCGTCGTGACGTAATGCGCTACGCAAAGCGTTGTGATGTCAGAACCTCCAGGACGAGGAGGGTAAATACTGTTAGTTACTATAGTAATACGGGCCCGTGTAGTTTATTACATAGGCCGCAGTTACTATAATAACTTTTTATAGATGTGGTACGGGGGAGCTGTGGGCTTCGGGGCCCGGTCGCAATTGTGACCGCTGCAACCCCTATAGTTACGCCACTGTATTTATCTATTCATATCTCCAACACACATTGGATGAAGATGGGAAGATTTTATGGATTTGAAGAAGGGCCTACATGAGGAAAATACTAGAAATAGGTCTAAACACAGTTAAAACCCCCTAAGAATAACTTAAAAGGAATCTTCAAATTTGTCCAATGCACACAGAAATTCAGGATCGAAACTCACTTGACGCTGATTTGGGAAAAAAATATGAACAATTGTTAGGGTATGTTCACACGGCGGGGGTCCGTAACGGCTGAAATTACGGGGATGTTTCAGCCTGAAAACATCCCCGTAATTTCAGCCGTACCGGCATGTGCAGGCGCTTGAACGCCGCGTCAATTACGGCCGTAATTAGCGCTGCTATTCATTGGAGTCAATGAATAGCGGCTCCAATTACGGCCAAAGAAGTGACAGGTCACTTCTTCTACGCGGGCGTCAATTTACGCGACGTCATTTGACAGCGGCGCGTAAATATACGCCTCGTGTGAACAGACAAACGTCTGCCCATTGCTTTCAATGGGCAGATGTTTGTCAGCGCTATTGAGGCGCTATTTTCGGGCGTATTTTGGGGCAAAAACGCCCGATTTACGTCCGTATATAGGCCGTGTGAACATACCCTTAATATATGAGAGGCCAAATAATTTATAAACCTTCCCTAAGAGTCAATCTCGGATTTTAATTTGTTCGGTTTAAATGTTTTGTTTAAGGCTATGGAGACAACTTTAGTAGCCATTATTGGTAGACTGATACTAGGTTGAATAATAGGGATCTACAATAGTCACACCAGGGTTTTAAAATGGGTCTCCTGCAGTAAGACAATGTCTTTTTTTGTAGATAGTAGGAAATTTGGCACTGCCATTCTGGATTATTTAAACCGTTTACATCAAAGGAACATATCAATATATTATCCATATCATATTAGAACCATAGAGGAACATGATACAGTCCCAAATGAAATAAGCAGGAAAGGAGGGGGAGGGAAATAACATGAAAAAACTGGTGTCCAAAGTGGCCCTACAAATAATGCAGTTAACATGAAAATCACGCACGTCGCACAGACCTGTGCAAGTCAATGGGGCCATTCAGACATTTTGTGCTTTTCCCGCAGCGTGTGTCCGCTGCGTGAAGCTCACTGCATGTCCTATACTTGAGCGTTTTTTGCGCATCACGCACCCATTGCAATCAAAGGGTGCGTGAAAATCACGGACAGCACACGGACGCACATCCATGTGCTGTGCGTGATTCGCGCAACAGTTGCTCAAGAAATGATGGGAAAAAGAAAACCACCTCCTTCATTTCATTTTGTAAACGTCAAAACCGCATGACATAAGGATGGCATATGAGCGAAAATAAAGCAGACGCACCAAACACTGATGACACACGGAACTGCAGCGCGCGCAAAACGCTGAGTTTTTTACGCGCACATATGGACACGTTCGTGTGAATTGGGCCTTAGGGTATGTGCACACGTAGTGACCAAAAACGTCTGAAAATACAGAGCTGTTTTCAAGGGAAAACAGCCCCTGCTTTTCAGACGTTTTTTGAGCAACTCGCGTTTTTCGCTGCATTTTTCGCGGCGTTTTCGCAGCGTTTTTTACGTCCGTTTTTGGAGCTGTTTTCATTGGAGTCTATGAGAAAACAGCTCCAAAAACGTCCAAAGAAGTGTCCTGCACTTCTTTTGACGAGGCTGTAGTTTTACGCGTCGTCGTTTGACAGCTGTCAAACGACGACACGTAAATGACAGGTCGTCTGCACAGTACGTCGGCAAACCCATTCAAATGAATGGGCAGATGTTTGCCGACGTATTGTTGCCTTATTTTCAGACGTAAAACGAGGCATAATACGCCTCGTTTACGTCTGAAAATAGGTCGTGTGAACCCAGCCTAAGTCAAATAATCATCAGCACTATGTGGGAACAATGAAAGCCCATTAAGGATAAAAAAAGCTACTCACCCCTCTCCCCAGCCCACCCCTTTAATTTACAACTTACTGACTGTTAAAGCATGCAGTTATAATTTCTAAAATGGTGTGTAATACATTTAAGAAATACACTCAAATATAGAATAATACATAGCTTTATACAGCATTGTATAGATGATTTTAAGATCTATGTCTTTCTAAAAAGTACATACAGAATACACATTAACAAATAAAAGCTAATGTTATAATTAAAGGGGCTATCCAGTCGGTAAAAATGATGGGCCATCAATAGCTCCCGGGACCCCCGCCGATCAGCTGTTTTGAAGGGGGTGCAGTGCTCATACGAGCGCTACTTCCCCTTCATTTCTACTTGCTCACTGTGAATGGTCGACACACATGTAGCGGCAATTCACAGGTATTGCAGCCTTCTTCTCCCATGGAAGTGAATGTGTCGACAATTCACAGTGAGCAAGACGAAATGAAGGGGAAGCAACGCTCATCTTTAAAACAGCTGATATGCAGGGGGTCCCGTACGTCAGACCCCGACACATCAGCTATTGATGGCCTATGTTGAGGATAGGCCACCAATTTTTGGCGACTGGATAACCCCTTTAATATTGGTCACTGTCAGTATATAACATGTCTCTCTATTGTTGCCAACTCTCATCTAATCAATTTCTGAAGAGTTCATTAGCCACATAATGTAAAGCTGTCAGTATTGATGAAGTATTCTATGAGGAACGCCTCTCAAAAACAGCATAATATTCAGCCACACACCATTCAAAGTAAAGTTCACTGGCCAGTAAGGCTCTACTACTGCAAAAAAGTCCAGCTGTGCTACAATTAATGTAGACCTATTGGTAGCTTAGGTCAGGGTCTCAGCTTTTCAAATGCTATTGATTTTTATGGCTACTAAATTCTACATTGAAACTTGAAGGAGGAACAATACAATATAATGAAGAAGGATTTAGTAGCATAATTGTATATCGTCTTTAATAGTCTGCTTGCTCCAGATGTGCTATTGTTCAAAGGTTACAACTGATTTAACATTTTCTGCTTTGACTGCTTAAGTTACAAAAGAAAGGGTAACATTAAAAACGTTTCAAAGCTAATGTATAGATTTCTTGCCTGTCTTCAATTACCACATAAAGACACCCAAAAGGACCACCAGTATATTCAGTTCCTTCCATAGCATATATTTGGATGAATAATTTCTAAAATTGAGAAATATAAATCATTTTGGTGAGGAAATAAAAATATGTCTAACTAAATGATGATGATGATGATGATAATAGTTATTAATATAATTGTTATTAGCAGTATTATTATAATTATTACCCTGTCATTATAATATCGGAATCAGTCTAAACTTTTCAGAATAAACTGTCGTGTGTGCCTACATGAGGAATAACACTATTTCTGGCCATTATATGACATGTAGTCTGTATTTTTTTTTAGCAGTTATTACCTCTGCAGGTTTTGCAGGCTGCTTTCATACATTACATACAATACATTGCACACATAGGTAAGAGAGCATCCTGCTCCCCAATCTTTTTGTAGCACACCCTCAGAAACAACAGCAACATGAAAGACGTCATGCAGCAGTAATGAGCAGTGTAGCTGTAATGATGGGGGTAGGGAAACAGACAAGTGAGCCCTAATCTACCCGCCACTCAGTCCCTGCCTACTTGCAACGACCCGCCCTAGGCGACGGGGTACAACTGGGCGGCGGTCCCTACGCTCAGTAAGTGCACGACAGACAAACAGACAAGGGTACACAAAGCTAAGGGAAATGGGGCAGTTGCCCACGGCAACACCGTGAGCAACAAGAGTGGTGAACGAGCCGAGTCAAACCAGGAGTGTACGAGGTACCAAACGCTTTGCAGGAGAGTAGTGAACAAGCCGAATGAAACCAGGAGTGTACGAGGTACCAAACGCAGAGCAGGAGAGTAGTCAGTAAGCCAGGGTCAGTATGAAGCAGGGTCAAATAGTTCAGAAGCTGCAGCAGGGCCAGGAAACCACACCAGAAGAATCACAAGCAAGGAGGAACAGGAAAGGCAGGTATAAATAGACAGAGGGCGGGAGCTAGCTCCGTCTGGCCAGGCTGTGATAGGCTCTCCCACTCCTAAGCCTGCCATCCTGAGTGGTGGAGATGGAGTCAGTCTCACAGACATAGAAGCAGGTGCAGACTGATTACCTATGGGCGTATACATAGAAGCTGTGCCTGGCAGATCCTTTACAGTAGCTGAGAATCCAGCACTGGGGTGAGATAAAACCCTTAGGCCGGATTCAGACGAGCGTGTGCGTTTTGCCCGCGCAAAAAATGCTGCGTTTTGCGCCCGCGAAAGGCACTTGACAGCTCCGTGTGTCAGGCCCGTATGATGCGCGGCTGCGTGCTTTTCACGCAGCCGCCATCATTATGACACTCCGTTTGGATGTTTGCAAACAGAAAAGCACGTGGTGCTTTTCTGTTTTCATTCATCCTTTTCACAGCTTTTGCGCGAATCATGCTCATCCCACGGAAGTGCTTCCGTGTGGTGCGCATGATTTTCACGCACCCATTGACTTCAATGGGTGCGTGATGCGCGAAAAACGCCCAAAGAACGGACATGTAGTGACTTTTTCGCAGCGGAAAAATCACGCAACTGTCTGCACTGCCCCATAAACTAATATAGGTCCGTGCGACGCGCGTGATTTTCACGGACGTATTTCCCGTTCGTCTGAATAAGCCCTTACTAAAAGCTGAAGCAGCGTGTCTTTGTGTTTCTCTATTTTTCTCTCTGCAGCTGCTCCCTCATTCTCCTTCCCTCTTAAAAGACTACTATGGGCAGCTGTAATGTGAACCTTCAGTGAGCTGATGGTAAATTCAGTGTCAGTGAGCAGTTAAGATCGAGGGGGGAGGAAAGGAGCCTGATAAGAGAATAGGTATTTTTCTCTAATCAGATACTGTATATGACAAATTTTCTTATATTCGATTGATTTATTGATTTAGACAATGTTTGCTCATAAGTTAGTGACCATTTAAAGGATATGCCATAAATGTCTGATAGGACCCGCACCTATCTGAAGAACAAAGGTTCCAGCCACCAATCACCGTGTCCGGACAGATAATAAATGGACTAGCAAAGAGACAAGAATCGACCTGTCCAAAATAACAATTGTAGGCCTTGTTCACACGGTGCAGATTTGATGCAAATTTTGCATGCATTTTTAAGCCAAAATTTGAATTGGATCCAGAAGGGGAGACACTTCACCGCCTTCCTTTATATATCTCTTCCATTTAGGTTCCGCTCTTTGTTTTTGGCTTAAAAAAAACCATGCGAAATCTGCATCAAATCTGCACTGTGGGAACAAGGCCTAAAAATCAGGTGCAGAAACAATCTAAAAGAACAGTGTCCAAAATTCTTCAAAAGTCATATGAAATCAAAAGCAGCTGTTGCGCTCCACCAGTTCAAACGACATGAAAAAGGGTGTAGCAGTACACCTTATCCTCCTGCTCCAAGAATAAAAATCAGTCCCCACCAGCTGATATCGTCTTTGCACTTTCAATCGACTATATTCTTATGCGGGATATATCCACTATGTAATGACAGATGAAACACACAGACATGCCCTGGAAGAAGACATTTCTGGCGAAACTCGAGTCGGGCCCATTTCATGGTGGATGCCACATGGATTTTGTATGTTTTTACATGTTTTAAACATTTGTTTGTGAGTATAAAAACATCCTGACTAGTTTGTAACCTGCTGAAAGCTTTATTGCACTATGCCTCTGTGTTTTATCTCTCACTAAATAGTGGATGTACCACACATAAGAATATTGTGGATTGAAAGTGCAAGTACGATATCAGAGACTGAATGGACAAATTGTGTTTATCCCTCTATTCACTTCTATGAGTGTGAGGCTGGGTTCAGACAACCTATTTACGGACGTAATTCAGGCGTTTTAACCTCGAATTACGTCCGAAAATACGGCTCCAATGCGCAGGCAAACATCTGCCCATTCATTTGAATGGGCTTTACGATGTTCTGTGCCGACGGACATTTTTTTTACGCGCCGCTGTCAAAAAAAAGGCGTGTAAAAAAGACGCCCGCGTCAAAGAAGTGCCTGTCACTTCTTGGGAAGTTTTCCATTGGCACCATAGAAAAACAGCTCCAATTACGTCCGTAATGGACGCAGCGAAAAACGCCGGCAACATGCTATTACGTCTGAAATTCAGGAGCTGTTTTCTCATGAAAACAGCTCCATGATTTCAGCCGTAATGGACGCTGCCGTGTGAACATACCCTTAGGGTATTTTCACATGGCCTATTTTCGACCGTTTTTCGGGCCATAAACGCCCGAAAAACAGCCGAAAAATCGGAAGCAGAACGCCTCCAAACATCTGCCCATTGATTGCAATGGAAAAATGGCATTCTATTCCGATGGGCCGTTTTTTTACGCAGCTGTTTGGAAAACGGCCGCGTAAAAAAACGGCCGCGAAAAAGAAGTGCATGTCACTTCTTGGGATGTTTTTGGAGCCATTTTGCATAGACTCTATTGAAAACAGCTCCAAAAACGGCCGTATAAAACACAGCGAAAATCGCAAGTGGCTTAAAAAACGTCTGAAAATCAGTAGCTGTTTTCCTTTCAAAATAGCTCCGTATTTTCAGACGTTTTTGACTCAGCGTGTGAACATACCCTTACCGAAACAGCCAAGCAAGAGTGCATGGCCACCTCTCCATTCATTTTGTATCTAGTGCTGTGCTTTATCTTGGTCTACACTACTGTTCAAAAGTTTAGGGTCACTCAGAAATTTCCTTATTTTTGCAAGAAAAGCACAGTTTTTTTCAATGAAGATAACATTAAATTAATCAGAAATACACTCTATACATTGTTAATGTGCTAAATGACTATTCTAGCTGCAAACGTCTGGTTTTTAATGCAATATCTACATAGGTGTATAGAGGCCCATTTGGAGCAACCATCACTCCAGTGTTCTAATGTACATTGTGTTTGCTAACTGTGTTAGAAGGCTAATGCATGATTAGAAAACACTTGAAAACCCTTGTGCCATTATGTTCGCACCGCTGTAAACAGTTTTGCTGTTTAGAGGAGCTATAAAAGCTTCTTCCTTTGAGCTAGTTGAGAATCTGGAGCATTACATTTGTGGGTTCGATTAAACTCTCAAAATGGCTAGAAAAAGAGAGCTTTCATGTGAAACTCGACAGTCTATTTTTGTTCTTAGAAATGAAGGCTATTCCATGCGAGAAATTGCCAAGAAACTGAACATTTCCTACAACGGTGTGTACTACTCCCTTCAGAGGACAGCACAAACAGGCTCTAACCAGAGTAGAAAGAGAAGTGGGAGGCCCCGCTGCACAACTGAGCAACAAGACAAGTACATTAGAGTCTCTAGTTTGAGAAATAGACGCCTCACAGGTCCTCAACTGGCAGCTTCATGAAATAATACCCGCAAAACGCCAGTGTCAACGTCTACAGTGAAGAGGCGACTCCGGGATGCTGGCCTTCAGGGCAGAGTGGCAAAGAAAAAGCCATATCTGAGACTGGCTAATAAAAGGAAAAGATTAATATGGGCAAAAGCACACAGACATTGGACAGAGGAAGATTGGAAAAAAGTGTTATGGACAGACGAATCGACGTTTGAGGTGTTTGGATCACACAGAAGAACATTTGTGAGACGCAGAACAACTGAAAAGATGCTGGAAGAGTGCCTGACGCCATCTGTCATGCATGGTGGAGGTAATGTGATGGTCTGGGGTTGCTTTGGTGTTGGTAAAGTGGGAGATTTGTACAAGGTAAAAGGGATTTTGAATAAGGAAGGCTTTCACTCCATTTTGCAACGCCATGCCATACCCTGTGGACAGCGCTTGATTGGAGCCAATTTCATCCTACAACAGGACAATGACCCAAAGCACACCTCCAAATTATGCAAGAACTATTTAGGGAAGAAGCAGGCAGCTGGTATTCTATCTGTAATGGAGTGGCCAGCGCAGTCACCAGATCTCAACCCCATAGAGCTGTTGTGGGAGCAGCTTGACCGTATGGTACGCAAGAAGTGCCCATCAAGCCTATCCAACTTGTGGCAGGGGCTTCTGGAAGCATGGGGTGAAATTTCTCCCGATTACCTCAGCAAATTAACAGCTAGAATGCCAAAGGTCTGCAATGCTGTAATTGCTGCAAATGGAGCATTCTTTGACGAAAGCAGAGTTTGAAGGACAAAATTATTATTTGAAATAAAAATCATTATTTCTAACCTTGTCAATGTCTTGACTATATTTTCTAGTCATTTTGCAACTCATTTTGAACGGTAGTGTATGTATACAGTGTTGTTTTTCCTGTTTTATTGCATTCCAAACTTGAATGGATTTTTTGGGAGGATAGTGCCATATGATTTACACAACATGTCTACCACTGTGAAGGTGTGAATATTTTTTACTATAATACAAACAATAATTCAGACAAAGAAAGAGAACTTTAATGTGCATAAGTATTCACCCCCTGAAAGTTACTACTTTGTTGAGCTACAATTTGCTGCATTAAACCCTTCCCGACATTTGACGTATCCATACGCCAAAGTCGGGTAGGGGAAGTATGGAAGTGAACCCGCTCCATACGATGCCGGTGTCGGCTGTATGCTACAGCAGACACTTCAGAGTAACGAGCGGGATATCGCTCGAGCGCGATCCCGCTCATTTAACTCATTAAATGCCGCGGTCAATAGCGACCGCAGCATTTAAATCGTTAGAAAGAGGGGGGCGACCCCATCTAATAGCTCATCACGCCCGCCGCAATGCAATCACAGGGTGGCGATAGTTGCTATGGCTGCCTGGGAGCCTAATGAAGGCCCCCAGGTCCGCATTCTTTGTGCTCCTATTAAGCCCTGCCTCTGGCAGGGCTTAATAGAAGCCTGTCAGAATCACGATATACTGCAATACATTAGTATTGCAGTATATCATGCAAGTGATCTAACGATCGCTGGTTGAAGTCCCCTAGGGGGACTAATAAAAAAAGTAAAAATTTTAATGTAAAAAAAAATATTACAAATTAAAATGGTATGGCCGCATCTGTAAAAGTCTGAACTATTACGGTATATCATTATTTAATCCGCACGGTAAGCGGCGTAAAAAAATGTAACTGTAAACGCCAGAATCTCTATTTTTTGGTCACCTCATCTCTCACAAAAAATGAAATAAAAAGTCATCAAAACGTTGCATGTACCCCATGGTATCGTTAAAAACTACAGCTTATTCTGCAAAAAATAAGCCCTCATACCACTTAATCGATGGAAAAATAAAAAAGTTATGGCTCTAAATTTTCTTTTTTACACTTAGGTTTTTACTTGTAAAAGTAGTAAAATATAGAAAAAACTATATAAACACTACCGTTCAAAAGTTTGCGGTCACCCAGACTATTTTGTGTTTTCCATGAAAACTCACACTTATATTTATCAAATGAGTTGCAAAATGACTAGAAAATATAGTCAAGACATTGACAGGTTAGAAATAATGATTTTTATTTCAAATAATAATTTTGTCCTTCAAACTCTGCTTTCGTCAAAGAATGCTCCATTTGCAGCAATTACAGCATTGCAGACCTTTGGCATTCTAGCTGTTAATTTGCTGAGGTAATCGGGAGAAATATCACCCCATGTTTCCAGAAGCCCCTCCCACAAGTTGGATTGGCTTGATGGGCACTTCTTGCGTACCATACGGTCAAGCTGCTCCCACAACAGCTCTATGGGCTTGAGATCTGGTGACTGCGCTGGCCACTCCATTACAGATAGAATACCAGCTGCCTGCTTCTTCCCTAAATAGTTCTTGCATAATTTGGAGGTGTGCTTTGGGTCATTGTCCTGTTGTAGGATGAAATTGGCTCCAATCAAGCGCTGTCCACAGGGTATGGCATGGCGTTGCAAAATGGAGTGATAGCCTTCCTTATTCAAAATCCCTTTTACCTTGTACAAATCTCCCACTTTACCAGCACCAAAGCAACCCCAGACCATCACATTACCTCCACCATGCTTGACAGATGGCGTCAGGCACTCTTCCAGCATCTTTTCAGTTGTTCTGCGTCTCACAAATGTTCTTTTGTGTGATGCAAACACCTCAAACTTCGATTCGTCTGTCCATAACATTCACTGTTTTTCCAATCTTCCTCTGTCCAATGTCTGTGTGCTTTTGCCCATATTAATCTTTTCCTTTTATTAGCCAGTCTCAGATAAGGCTTTTTTTTTCTTTGCCACTCTGCCCTGAAGGCCAGCATCCCGGAGTCGCCTCTTCACTGTAGACGTTGACACTGGCGTTTTGCGGGTACTATTTAATGAAGCTGCCAGTTGAGGACCTGTGAGGCGTCTATTTCTCAAACTAGAGACTCTAATGTACTTGTCTTGTTGCTCAGTTGTGCAGCGTGGCCTCCCACTTCTCTTTCTACTCTGGTTAGAGCCTGTTTGTGCTGTCCTCTGAAGGGAGTAGTACACACCGTTGTAGGAAATCTTCCGTTTCTTGGCAATTTCTCGCATGGAATAGCCTTAATTGCTAAGAACAAGAATAGACTGTCGAGTTTCACATGAAAGCTCTCTTTTTCTAGCCATTTTGAGAGTTTAATCGAACCCACAAATGTAATGCTCCAGATTCTCAACTAGCTCAAAGGAAGGTCAGTTTTATAGCTCCTCTAAACAGCAAAACTGTTTACAGCAGTGCTAACATAATTGCACAAGGGTTTTCAAGTGTTTTCTAATCATCCATTAGCCTTCTAACACAGTTAGCAAACACAATGTACCATTAGAACACTGGAGTGATGGTTGCTGGAAATGGCTCTCTAAACACCTATGTAGATATTGCATTAAAAACCTGCCGTTTGCAGCTAGAATAGTCATTTAGCACATTAACAATGTATAGAGTGTATTTCTGATTAATTTAATGTTATCTTCATTGAAAAAAACTGTGCTTTTCTTGCAAAAATAAGGACATTTCTAAGTGACCCTAAACTTTTGAACTGTAGTGTATTTGGTATTCCCGTAATCGTATTAACCCACAGAACAAAGTTAACATGTTGTTTTAATTGCACAGTGAATTCTGTAAAAACTAAGCCCAAAAAACAACGGAGGAATCACTGTTTTTTTTTCATTTTCTACGCCACAAATACGTTTTTTCCCATTTCCTAGTACATTATATGGCACAATAAATGGTGCCACGATAAACTACAACTCGTCCCGCAAAAATCAAGCCCTCATAGGACTATATCAATGGAAAACTAAAAAAGTAATGGCTTTTGGAAGGTGGGGAGGAAACAACTAAAATGAAAATCTGAAAAATGGCTGCGGCAGGAAGGGGTTTAAAGACGCAAGTCTCTGCAATTATATCTCTATTAGCTAAGCACTTCTAGACAGTTGGATTTTTGCCTATTCTTCCAGGCAAAACTACTCCAACTACTTCAAATTGGATGGGTTGTATTGGTGTACAGCAGTCTTCAAGCCATGCCGCAGATTCTCAATAGGATTAAGATCTGGGCTTTGACTAGGCCATCGCAAGATGATGAAATGTGTCCCCTGGCTATGTACTCCTTTCAAAATAGATTTTTTTTTTTCTATGAATCCTGTATATTAGTCCTTCTCAATGAATTACAATATCATCAAAAAGTTAATTTATTTCAGTAATTCAATTCAAAAAGTGAAGCTCATATATTATATAGATTCATTACACGCAGAGTGATCTATTTCCAGCATTTTTTTCTTTTAATGTTGATGATTATGGCTAAGGCCTCATGCACAAAAAAAAGTGTGTTTGTGTGTGTTTTATTACTAAAGGCCTTTCTACACGGGCCAATTATGAGGCAAACAAGCGCTCAAAGAACGCTTGTTCCCAATAATTGCCCTGTGTAGACAGGGCTGCGATCAGCAGATGGACATGCAAACGCTCGTTCATCTGCTGATCGTATCATTTTAAATGTGAAAAATATTATCGTATATAAACATATAAACAGGGAGATGTGCTTCCGACATAATAGAAATGTACGGGGATGTGCGATCGGAGTAACGATTACTCATCCCCATATTAGCTCTTTGTGAAAAGAGCAAACAAGCACCGATCAACGAGCTGTCTCATTGACTGGCGCTTTTTGCACCTTCCAAAATGGGTGGGTGTGAAAATATCTTTACTCCCCTCCCCCTCTGACAGCCTGCCAGGAGATGGAGAAGATATAACCAACATAAAATGTTGTTATTTACTAACAAACATTTTTGTGATCGTAGTGACCCACTGATGCCCGAGATCACACTGATTGGTCTCCGGCTAAAGCTCCGTAATATCAGCTGCCTAGACTGGAACATAGATAATGCAGAAAATTAACTGTCTCACACTTTAATTATTAATACACTTTCTGTCAATTACATTGTTGTTACGTTTTGTATAAACTGTTAAAAAAGTTTATTAGGATTTCATTTTTGTTTTCAAATCCAAACAATATATCATTAGTTGGTAAGTTGGTAGCAGAAAAAAAAAACACCTGTCACAATAACGAGCATTATGGACTTGTTATAGCTTAGCTGATCTCTATGAATATAATATTTTAAAATTAAGTTTTATATTTTACTATCAGTAAAAATATACCTGTATCTACTTTAAGATATATGCATTTGTGATGTTGTTAACAGTTCGGAATTCACAGCCCTAGATTTTCATTCCATTGCCCATCAATCATGCAAATAATGCAAGGAAGTGGTTTTGTTACGGTTTTTTTTAGCTTGTTTTAACACCTGCAAGTCCTTGAGGCACTAGGGAGGATTAGAAAAACAGTGTTGTGTAGCAAAGCATGAAACATAGATCCAGTATATCCTTGTAATTTGATCTTGTGTGTCTTAGTAAATTCTTTTAATGTTTTTTTTTTAAATGAAGCTTGTTTTAATGCTTTAATATTATATACATAGAGATATATCGGTACTAATGCCTCTGTTGGGCAAGAGTGTAACAATTCTTAAAGGGGTTTTTCGGAAAGTGAATTTTTCTCTTAGTGGCTGCAAATGAAATAAATAAAAACAAAAAAGCAGTACTGACCTATCCTTGCCCCCAGCGATCCAGCGTTCCCTCCGGCTTGTTTACATACACGTAGCATGTAACCACTGCAGCCAATCAGAGAGCACAGCGGGCCTTTCTGGTGACGAATCATATTTCTGGCATAATGCCAGAAATACAACATATGGCCGCTGAGCCCTCTGATTGGCTGAAGCTGTCACAGGCTAGGTACATGTGAACAAGCACCGGGTCCACTGCCGGTGTGACATTGCTGTATCACCATGGCCAGAGATAGGTAAGTGTCCCGTTGGTTTTGTGGACCCACTGGGCCGTACCGTCCTGACGGTATGGCAGCTGGCCAACAGGACGCAGGTCACAGTCTATAGTTTGTATAGTGTACCTGTTGCAGCTTGGACAGTTGGAAGGCAGGCTTGGCTAAGACTAGGCAGCAGGCAGACGTCAGGACAGGCGTGGTATGCAGCAGAGGAGGCTGAGCCGAATGAATCTGTCCCAGGCAACGGTTCTGACACTCGGGGCCCCACTGGAGAAACTCTCCAGAGTTCCAGTCCAGGACTGGGGCATGTAGTCGGAGAAAAGGCAGGCCCAGCAGCATGGCGTTAACGACCTTGGACAAGACAAAGAACGATAGCAGCTCAGAGTGGACAGCTCCCACTTGAAGCCTCAGCGGCTTGGTCACAGCTATAGAGATCCCTAAGTCTCGGCACCAGAGTATCACCATTGGCTCTAGTCCAGGCGTCTTGCCCTATGGTAATGACTGAATAACGGTCTATATTTCTTCATCCAAAATCGGACTATCTAACTCCGTTGCCTGAGCAGCAGACAGACACCATAAGGGGAGTGACTGTAAAAATTGTTCTGCGGTGCTTGGGGAACCACTACATTTGGAGCTATACAACGCAGAATAGAAATCATAAAATATCTTATTTATCTCCTTTGGGGCATTATATAGCACGCCCTCCAGGGACAGAGCGGAGGGAATGGATACACAGGGATGCTCCGACCGTGACAGATATGCCAGAAGTTTACCATTTCTATCTCCATACTCAAAGATAGATGCCTCGGTGGCCAGCACTCTCTACCTAGACTGCTCAGTATGCAGAAGAAGCA
This sequence comes from Rhinoderma darwinii, assembly GCF_050947455.1. NCBI lineage: Eukaryota > Metazoa > Chordata > Amphibia > Anura > Rhinodermatidae > Rhinoderma > Rhinoderma darwinii. The sequence continues at coordinate 215,197,457 of NC_134688.1, read as the reverse complement.
ACTCCCTTTGAGCTCTTGCCCATTGACTCTTGGTATCAGGCTGGGGGTTTGTAATATAATCCTGCTCAGCCCTATGCACCTCACCTATGAAGAACCTCTCCTTTTCCCCGGAGGTTTTCCTATATTTAGCAATTCCTGCCATAAAAGCTCCTCTCACCGTAGTTTTGTATGCATCCCACACAGTAAGTGGGTCTGAGTGTGTGGAATTATTTTCCCAATAGAGTGTATGAGAAATGGAAACCTCAGACATAACCTCAGGATGTACTAGCCATGCCGGATGTAACCGCCATATCTTAGAGTCATCTGGGGGCCCCGCTGAAAATTTTAGGAGAAGAGCTGAATGATCCAATATACCCCTGGGAGTAATAGCAATAGAAGTCACTGCAGGTAAAAAATCCCCCGAGGCTCACACCAAATCAATCCTAGAGAAAGTTTTATGAGTAGGCGAATAATATGAGTACAATTTGTCCAATGGATTTATCCAGCGCGACACATCCGTGTGACGGAGTGCCGATGACCATGAGTTAAGGTAAGTAGATGCCTGATCTATCCCTCCCGTACGGTCCACCGAGGCATCAGGCACTGCATTAAAGTCTCCCATACACAGCACCGGACTCACCGGAAACTCTGACAATCTCTCAGCCACCAAATCAAACAGTGTAGGATCCACAGGTGGGGGGACATATAAATTAACAATCGTGAAGAGCGAACCAGAAACGGAGCAGTGCATAATAATTTACGACCTAAATTATCACAAGCCACCTGCAGCACCTCCAGACTCAAACACTTGGCTATTAGGAGCGATACTCCTCGCAAATAATTTGAGTATGAGGAGTGATATCCTCGTGCTATCCATGCCCGTTTAAGAGCCAGCACCTTTTGATCCGTTAAATGAGTCTCCTGTAAACATATGATGTGAGGGGAATGTTTTTTAATAAAGTTGAAAAAAAAAGAGCTCTTTTGAATTTGGAGTTAAGCCCCCGAACATTCCAGTTCATTATCTTAATTGAAGCCATAATGCATCCGGAGTTGATACAGCAGTCCAAGACCACCAGCGGCCACAGAACCTGGGAGGAGGAAAGACCAGAGCACACCATTCACACAAACACTTAGTAACCCCTATCAGACACTAAACTAGCTAAGTGTAGACCTTTACCCTTTAACTACAAACAATTAGAGAAACAGTGGTCCCTGACTAAACTAACACCTACCGCACTAGTACAATCCCGAGACCTGACTCCTTGAATGATATAATAGTCTATCCGACATATCACATTTTAAACCAGAACTACGCCCTATCGCAAACTATAGGTGACCATAAGGGCGCAAAAGCATAATTGACACAAATTTTTTTTTAGAACCCAGTGCTAAAGCCAATAGCATTGAACACAGACTCTTGTCCATAAGAAGAATATTCAATCAGGAGGAAAAGCTCCTCCCGGAGCATTCGGTGCCGCCTCCGCCCACGTCAGGGCCTCAGTGGAGGAAAGAAGAAGTTAGATGTAGGACCATCAATTACTCTCAGCTTCGCAGGATACAACATGGTGTATCTATACCCCTTCTCCCGCAGTTTCTTACAGGCATCCGTAAATTGGACACGTTGTTTCCTGATGTTGACAGAGAAATCCGGGTATATGGAGATTCAATGAGAGTTATATAGGATAGTTCCCTTTTTCCATGCCGCCTGTAAAATAGTATCCCTGTCTCTGAAGTGCAACATGCGAGCGAGCAATGGATGTGGAGGTGCCCCCGGAGACCCCATACGTGTCAGGACCCTGTGTGCCTGTTCAAAACCCTCAACATCCGGGGTATCTTTTAGCCACTGTTCCAGGAAATTGACCACATCCGCACCCTCCGATTTTTCCAGCAGTCTCACAATACGGATATTGTTGCGTCGAAGACTGTTTTCAAAATCGGCTGCCTGATCGTCCGAAGCCACCACCTGCCTCCTTAAATCTGCAATCTGAGCCGGTATAGGGCGTAGAGTGTCCTCCACCTGCGCTCATTGTCAGTAGTACGTTCGCGTATTTTCTGCATATCATGCCTCAGTATAACAAAATCCTGACGCAGTTCATCAACTTTCGTAACCAGCTTAGACTGACAAGAATTTATGGCCGACGTTAATTCTGCAAATTTTACATCCGTATGTGAAGAGGAGACAGGCTGGTCTTGTGGGGATGGTGGTCTTGGTGGACTTAAGGATCCACCAAACAGTAATACAGAGGGATCAGGGGACGCGGGCAACAGCAAAGGCAGAGAAAAGCAGGTGGCAGCACTAGTGTGTAGCTTTATTAGAAGGAGGAAGTCGTTGACTTTCTCTGCAGAATGGAGAATCTAATGGCAGATGACAAACATGAGGTGGACAAATACTATCAGACCTGGCAGGGTTGTATCTCCTTTAATGATTCGCCCAAATTCTCCAGTGTCATTCACGCATAAACATCCCACCTCTTCCTTTTTTTTTCCCATTATTTTTTTTTTCCTTTGCCTCTTCTTTTCTTCCACGTTCCCTTCTCTCTGTTCTATAGGTTCTGTCTTTTTTTGTGCTGGGAGCCTCTCAAAAATTATATATATGATGGGATGTCAGTAACTATATGTTGGTAGACATTGTCTTTTGTTTATTAGGTCTGTTTGATTGGCATTCTCACCATACTCATATCTGATATAGTCGCCATAATGTCCTTTCCATTTTGGTATTTTTTATATTTTGGCCTCAGGCCTTTTGCTATAGTGGACGTTATAGGTATAATATTTTTATTATTTTCTACTATTCAATTTGTGATCAGTATGGCATGTTGTTTGTATAATTTATTTATTTTCTGAGATGATCTACTTATTTGATGTTGTACTGCTTTTTCTTGAAAAATGTCAAATCGGATAAAAATTGTAATTGTTCTAAAAAAATAAAAAAAAAGAGGAGGAAGTAGAGTCAGTGGGGACTTTTAATAAAGGGCTTTACACTACTTTTGTGTCAATTAAAAATTCACAATTTATGGCGCATGCCATGTTTACGCAATTTTTGCAACTTTTGCTGTTCTATGCTTCTCTTGGCATTTTTCACAAGTGGTGAGAAAACGGGTGGGGTTTATTAGGAGTGGTGCGTTTCATCCCTTGGTCCAACAGATTTATTAAATTTATGCCAATAGTGCACGGAAAAGCAAAGATGTGCCAAATATATTATGAGGCCGCATCTCAGTTTGAGACTGGCATATGAAACGTCAGTCTTAATAAATTTCTTCCAGTTTGCAGAGTGACTATATGTAATGTATCGGGGCATCTACCTTGAACTTGCAAAGACGGAACATTTAATAGTTACCAGGATAACGTTGCAAACGGCTTGTCTACAATAGGCAAAAGAATGAGGGGTCCGCTGCAAGTACTGCAGCTGTAAGAGCCCCAACATAGTCCACGTGTTGTGAGCAAGGGTGTAAGAGAGACTGTGTGGCTTTGTATAGGAGTCTAAACCCTTGGGGGGAATAGCTGGAATGGTGTGGCATGCCTCGGGCTTCGGTGAGGAGCTGCCAGATTCAAGGTGGCAGATGATAGCTTATTGCTGAAGCTATTAGTTGGTGTGATGGTGAGGCAAAAGGGTACTATACTGAAGCAATCCTCCTTCCTCTGACTATTGGGGTTAAACTGTAGGCAAAGTTATCCTGGAAACCTATTAAATGTTTCTTCTTTGCAAGTTAAATTTATATGCCAAAGTTGTTTTTATTTAATTTAGGTAAATGACCGTGTGGTACTTAAAAAAACCGGTAGTCTCAGCTTCCCTTCATCTTTTACTTCTCTCTCTCTCTCTCTCTCTCTTTCTGTCCTGTTTTATACAGGTCGCTGTGCATGGCTGCTGGTCTCAGGATGCATAGGATGGTTTTTCTGGTAATTTTTTCAGTTGCTCGATAATGCTTTTTCGCATTTGCTGTAACTGCATATATTGGCCTGCGTGCCGATGTTTGTGCTTCTCATGTACGCACCTTCTTTCTTGTTTATTGAAAATGGAAAATAAAAGAATTAAAAAAACAAAAAACGGTAGTCAAAGTACTGGACAAAAACTGTTATTCTCTTGAGGGGCTTGAGGCCATTCTCTCTGATTCTGCTTAGAGTTACACAGCAACATGCTGCATGTCATGAATGAGGGTGGTCGAGGGTCTGTGAAAGGTAATGGCATAGTGGCCACCATGATCCACGGAGGTGCAGAGTCATTTTCCTACAAAGTGACTAGTGCAACCCCTCTTGCACTGCAAAGGTCGGGCAGAATGTGGCAGAGGATAGTCCCCCTGAGATCCATAGCGGCATAGTAGGACGGCCAGCAGACGACAGTCACCTTGGCAAGACCCAACCTGAAGGGAACGTGTGCAGAGTCGAGATCCCCAACCCTGCTTTAAAAGACAGCACTGAATATCTGTGAACTTCTGTTACACTTGTTGAAAAAGCTTTTTAGCTGAAAGCACCAGTTCTGTAAAACTTTATCTGTTTCTCGTTTACAAGCTAATTAGCTGAGAACAAACATAAATGTATATAGTCTAAATGCAGTTTGAAAAATGTGTACAATGCAAATATTAATATATATTATATTAGAGCATCAACCAGTAAAACTAATAGTAAACTACTAATCATGTAAATATACTTGTAAGGGGGGATTCACACGAACGTGTATTCGGTCCGTGCGGGCCGCGTGGTTTTCACGCGCCACGCACAGACCAATACCAGTCTATGGGGCAGTACAGACAGTCCGTGCTTTTTGCGCAGCGTTTGTCAGCTGCGCAAAAAAATGCGACATGTTCAATATCTCCGTGTATTTCGCTCATCATGCACCCATTGAAGTCAATGGGTGCGTGAAAACCACGCAGGTCGCACGGAAGCACTTCCGTGCGAACCGACTGAAACAGCGCACCAGCTGTCAAAAGGATGAATGTAAACAGAAAAGCACCAAGTGCTTTTCTGTTTCCAAACATCTAAACGGAGTGTCTTTTTAGATGAGAGACCCGGACAACCGAACCGAACTTCACCGGATTCGGCCGAACTCGTTTTGGCCGAACCCGGCAAAAAAAATTCCGGTACGCGACGTCAGGAGATAGTCACTGTCCAGGGTGCTGAAAGAGTTAAACTGTTTCAGCACCATGGACAGTGACTTCCGATCCCAATATACATGAACCTGTAAAAAAAACACGAAGTTCTCATTTACCGATAACTCCCGGCTTCTTCCTCCAGTCTGACCTCTCGGGATGACAATTCAGAGCAAGTGACAGCTCCAGCCAATCACAGGCCAAGCACAGGCTGCAGCGGTCACATGGACTGCCGCGTCATCCAGGGAGGTGGGGCCCGATGTCAAGAAAGGCGCGTCACCAAGGACGCGTCACCAAGGCAACGGCCGGGAATTTCTCGGTAAGTACGAACTTTTTCTTTATTTTTAACAGGTTGCTGTATATTGTGTTCGGCATTCACTGTCGAGGGTGCTGAAAAAGTTACTGCCGATCAGTTAGCTCTTTCAGCACCTTGGACAGTGACGGGCGTCGACTAGCCTCATCTCTATGATGGCGGCTGCGCGAAAATCACGCAGCCGCGCATCATACACGGATGACACACGCAGCTGTCAAATGTTTTTTGCGCGCACAAAACGCTGCGTGGTTTGCGCGCGCAAAAACACAACGTTCGTCTGAATCTGCCCTAAAAGACATAGTTACATGTACACACATAATTAGCACTCTAAGGGTATGTGCACACACAAAATCAAAAACGTCTTAAAATACAGAGCTGTTTTTATGGGAAAACAGCTCCTGATTTTCAGCCGTTTTTTTTGCTGCGTTTTTTACAGACATTTTTGGAGCTGTTTTTCTATAGAGTCAATGAAAAATGGCTCCAAAAGCGGCTCAAGAAGTGACATGCACTTCTTTTTCACTGTGTTTTTACGCGGCCGTTAAAACGCGGCCCGTCGGAACAGAACGCCGTTTTTCCCATTGAAATCAATGGGCAAATGTTTGGAGGCGTTCTGCTTCTGATTTTTCAGCCATTTTTTGGCCTCTTACGGCCCAAAAAACGGGCGAAAATAGCCCGTGTGAACATACCCTTATATGTATGTTCTGCATTGAACACAAGATCTAATAACTAAAGACTGTATATGTGTTCAAACCATGTTACTTCTTATTTTGTACTTATTTCTTTTTCTTGATGTAAATGTACTTTATTATACTATATTATTTTCTGTTCACCTCTACCTTGTGTGAACATCATGGAGGGTGTTTTTGCCATTGTAAAAGTTGAATATTAAAAACCTTTATAAGAAAAAAGTAAAGGACTCTTCTATTTGATACATCTAATTTCTGTGTTAGTATTATCTACATTTCTAAATGTCTTTAGTGTGACTATTATTTTAAACTATTACGGATGAGCGCTCATGTTAAATAATATAGTCCCTTTGGGAAGATCTGCAAAGCAACAAGGTTAAAGAATAAAAATAAACATACTGAGGCTAATCTCTCTTCAAAGAAAATACTTCACTGCAGTGTGATAACATTTGGAAAAGCAAAGACTGTGACCTAAACTTGCACCGGAGAACTAAGATCCAATCGTGGAAAGACAAGCATCAAGAAATGTTTGTAGCACACATTACAAAAATGACTCGTAAGTGGCCTCAGAAGTATTTAATGGAAGATGACACACGGAAAATATCTCAAATAAATACATTTGCTTACCTTAGGACCCATTCACACGTTCAGGATTTCATGCGGATTCTGTCTCCCATTGAAGCCAACGGGAAATCTATGAGACCATGCACATGTCACAGAACTTTTCCGCAAACATTTGAATCCGCAGAAAAAAAATAAGTTAAATGTCACTTATTTGAGCAGTTTCCACTCAAAATTCCTCCACTGAATTCAATGGAACCTCTAAAATACAAAACCACTCAGCAGGACACACATGACTTGCCCTTTGAGCGACGAACGCTGGCCTGACCCGATCCTCCTCACAGACCTCATCTAGTACTCTGTCAAATTGTCAGTCCCTTGCATTACTTCACTTGCACCTGACAGGCTCTCTCATTGTAGCTCTCCAATCACACTGGACACTCTGACCACGAGGCACGACAAAACACCTCCTGTATAGTCTGACTTCACGGAACATGTGTGCATCACGCTACTGCATCTGCACACGTGACCAGAGAACTCGCCAGTCCACCGTGCCAACCTTTAGACAGAGGTAACCTCACAACATATTTTAACCCCTGAATGCTGCTGCTTACTTTGGACTTCAGGACCCAGCCTTATTTTGCAAATCTGATGTGTCAATATATGTGGTAATAACTTTGGAATGCTTTTACTTATCCACGTGCTTTTAAGATTGTTTTTTCGTGACACATTATACTTTCTTTGGTGATGTTACGATTAGCAGCAGGACTGCTATTAATCAATAATTTCTGTTATCTTTGTGTTTGGGCATTGCTAGTCAATGCCTTTTGTCTGAGTCTGGATTTGGTGATCATTTAGCTTTGCCTGGTAAATTAGGGTGAAATACCTTTCTTGGGCCTATAGGTACTTCAGGCCTAGATTATTCAGGTGCTGGTTATACAGTTTTGGGCATGTGCTAAACTCTTTCCAGATTCTTGTTGTTAACTTTGTTCTTGTTTATATGTTTGTACTGTGGGACCTGTTGACCCTCTGAGAGATCTAGTTTTTGTTTAGTCGTTTTATGTATATCCTGGGATCTGTAGTTTCACTGGTTTGTTTGCGTTGCCTGTGCATTTGACCTGCTGCCAAGTTGTTTTCTTACCCTGCCGTGGGATAGTATTTAGATAGGGTCAGTAAATGCTGTTAATTCCTGTCCACTGTCTACTCTTCTGGTAATTGTAACGTCCATGGCCGCGGGCCGTCGGGTTTTTCTCACCCCCCCCGACGCCCGCAGCCATGGATCCGTGAGTGCTGGTCCCTGTCTCCTTCCCAGGAGACGCCACGCTCACTTCCGCTCCGTCCTGCTGTGTCCCGTAGGGTGCGCGCGCTCGCGCACGGCCTTAAAGGGCCAGCGCGCGCTTCGTCTGATCCTTGCCTGAGCATTGTTAGTCTATCCCAGTCTGTCTCGCAAATGGTGCCTTAGTGTTTCCCCGTTCCAGCTGTTTCCCGTGCCCTGTTACCCGTTCCTGTATTCCGTATTGTTTCAGTTCCTGTGCCTACCAGCTTTGGAGTCGTGTCTTCTGCCACGTCCAGTGTCTTCTGCCACGTCCAGTGTCCTTTGCCACGTCCAGTGTCGTTTGCCACGTCCAGTGTCGTTTGCCACGTCCAGTGTCATTTGCCACGTCTAGTGTCTTCTGCCACGTCCAGTGTCTTCTGCTACATCGGATACTGCCCGCCACGTCTGGCGCCACCTGCCGCACCAGCCTCCATCCGTGCTGAAGCCACAGCCACCGTCTGGACTATTTCAGGTACCCAAGCATTACTGTCTGCCATTGACTTTCGCATAGACTGTAACCTGGTCAGCTGCCTCCCCGCTACGGCGGAGCGGCCTAGTGGGTCCACATACCCAGTGTCCGTGACAGTAATTGCTTGCATGTTATTCATCTGCCATCCACTCCATTTATGCATGGTCTCCATGTTCTGCTACTTTCAGTATTCGATTCCGTACATCCACTGGTTAGTTACTTGTGCCTTTTGTTTTCTGTCAGTATTGATGCGGGGGGCTAATTACTATATGGGGCCAAACTTCTGTGTTGAGGCCTAACGTCTATATAAGAACCTAACTACTATCTAGGGACCTAACTACTATATGGGAAACCTATCTACTATTTCAGGGACCTAACTTCTATATTGGAACCTAACTAATATCTGGGGGACCTAACTACTGTATAAGGGACCTAACTACTATATGGGGGCCTAACTTTTATATAGGAACCTAACTACTGTATGGGGGACCGGATTATTTTTTAGGAACCTAACTACTATCTGGGAGGTCTAACTACTGTCTGAGAGGTTTAACTACTATCGGGGGACCTAACTACTGTACGGTGGACCTAACTACTACTAGCTATTGATTAATAGCTGAACGAGCTTAATTAGGCCTAGATCTGAGCATCTACTCCCCTATAAATTTAGATGTAGCATAAGGGGAAGGCACTCGTGCAGGAGGGGGCACGACGGCAGAAGTCATCTCTGTCTAAGTGTCATATTGTCAAAGTGTCCTGGCAGTTATACAGGGCAGTTAGACAGGGTAAGAGACAGGTAAGCTGCGTTACCAAATCAAACAAACTAGCAGACATTCAAATTATTAGATAACGTATTTTACCTGTTTACAAACAAAATACAAACAAACATGTCCACTACCGGACTCATCAATATAGCTGCTCTTGGTTTACAATCCTACCGCCCATTTAGGCCTTGGGAAAAATCTGTCCACATCAGTCCCTCTCTCCTTCCTATGCCCATGTACAGCTCCCATGCACTATTCACCTTAACCTATCTAATCCCACTGCTCAACATCAAAATCGCTCTCATAAATCACAGAACCATCTGCTGTCTCTCTCCATTCTCCTGCTACTAGCTGCAGGGGACATCTCTCCCAACCCTTCTCCTCTCTTTTCTTCTGCCAAGCTCAACCACTTACCTGTCACACATAAAAAATCCTGCAAATCTTCTTACCATTCCTTGTATGTCTTCTCCTGTCTCTTTTATCTGTGCTTTCTGGAATTCTCGGTCCGTGTGCAACAAACTCGCCTTTATTCATGACTTATTCCTTTCTAACTCTCTCAACCTTCTGGCTCTTACGGAAACATGGCTACACCTGTCTGACACTGCTTCCCCTGCTGCTCTATCTTATGGTGGTCTCCATTTCTCTCATGCCCCCACTTCTGAGAACAGGCAGGGTGGAGGCGTAGGTATACTTCTTTCCCCACACTGCACTTGTCAGGTCATTCCCCCGGTACCCTCGCTTACATTTCCCTGTTATGAAGTCCACACCCTCAGACTCTTTCACCCATTTCCATCCGAGTGGCAGTTGTCTACCGACCCCCGGACTCACCCCACCAATTCCTGGATCATTTTGCTGCCTGGCTTTCACAATTTCTGCTCTCTGAAACACCCACTCTCATCATGGGTGACTTCAACATCCCCATTGATAACCCAATCTCCCCATCTGCCTCCCAGTTTCTATCTTTAACCTCCCCCTAGGTATGTCACAACTTACTAACTCTCCTACACATGAAGACGGGCATTCGCTTTACCTGGTCTTCTTCCGTCTCTGCTCAGTTTCTGACTTTAGTAACTCTCCTCTCCTGCTCTCTGACCACAATATTCTCTCCTTTACTATCAAATATTCTCTGCCTCCTCAGGTCATGCCTACCTGTCAGACATACAGAAATCTACATGCCATTAACACTCAGCAACTCATAGACAGTCTACAGTCCTCATTGCCCCCCATCTCTTCCCTCTCCTGTCCCAATCTGGCTGCCAAACTTTACATTAACACTCTCAAAAATGCATTGGATGAAGCAGCCCCCCTACATGCCGAACCACCGGACAAAGACGACGACAACTCTGACACACGCCTCAATCCCGCTTCCTTCAGCGGTGCTTGAAATGTGCCGAACGACTGTGGAGAAAATCGCATTTGGCTGCAGACTTCCTCCATTAAAATTTCTGCTCAAAACTTACAACTCTGCCCTTCACCGTGCCAAACAAGTCTATTTTACTTCTCTCATCTCCACACTATCTAATAATCCAAAACGCCTCTTTGATACTTTTCACTCCTTAGTCCTAAAGTGCAGACGCCAATCACAGATCTCAGTGCTGAAGACCTGGCCACTTATTTTAAAGTTAAAATTGACAACATCCGGCATGATATTATCTCCCAGTCCCCTAGTAACATCGACCCCCTTCCCTCCCGCACTCCCTCTTCTTCACTTTCAGCATTTGACCGAATAATAGTAGAAGTCTTCTGGCTTCTCTCTTCTTCTCGTCCTACTACCTGCCCTAGTGATCCTATCCCCTTACCTCTACACTAGCCCCTCTCCCCAGCTGTCACTAGTCACCTGACTAAAATATTTAACCTTTCTCTTTCCTCTGGTATCTTTCCCGCCTCTTTTAAACATGCCATTAGAAACCCATTACTGAAAAAAACAATTCTTGACCCATCCAGCGCTACTAACTACCGACCAGTCTCTAATCTCCCCTTCATCTCCAAACTCCTGGAATGCTTGGTCTACTCTCGCCTTATTCGCTATCTCTCTGCCAACTCCATTCTAGACACCTTACAATCTGGTTTCCGCACTCTACACTCCACAGAAACTGCCCTTAGTAAAGTTTCAGCTGATCTCTTGGTTGCTAAATCGGACGGTAAATACTCTCTCCTGATTCGTCTGGATCTCTCTGCAGCCTTTGACACTGTAGAACACCAACTTCTACTTAACATGCTCCACTCTATTGGCCTTAAAAACACGGCTCTCTCTTGGTTTTCCTCATATCTCTCTGACCGCTCGTTCAGTGTGTCATTTGCTGGTTCTACTTCTTCTCCTTATCCACTTGCTATCGGGGTTCCTCAGGGATCAGTCCTAGGTCCGCTCCTCTTTTCTCTCTACACAGCCCCTATTGGACAAACCATCAGCAGATTTGGCTTCCAGTACCATCTTTACGCTGATGACACCCAATTATACGACTCTTCCCATAATATCACCCCTGCTCTAACACAAAACACCAGTGATTGTATGTCCGCTGTCTCTAATATCATGTCCTCTCTCTATCTGAAACGGAATCTTTCTAAAACTGAGCTCCTTGTGTTCCCACCATCTACTAACCTCCCTAAACCTGATGTCTCCATCTCAGTATATGGCACTATCATAACTACTAAGCAGAAGGCCCACTGTCTCGGGGTTATTTTTGACTCAGATCTTTCCTTTACTCCTAACATACAATCACTTTCACGCTCCTGTCATTTTCACCCTAAAAACATCTCCAGAATCCACCCTTTTCTTACTGAGGAAACAGCCAAAACTCTCATTGTTTCTCTGATTCACTCTCGTCTTGACTACTGTAACTCATTATTAGTCGGTCTTCCCCTCACTAAACTCTCCCTTCTCCAATCTATCCTTAATTCAGCAGCCAGGCTCATCTTTATGACCAACCGCTACACCAACGCCTCTACTCTGTGCCAGTCACTGCACTGGTTGCCCATCACCTTCAGAATAAAATTCAAACGTATTACTCTCACCCACAAAGCTCTCCACAGCGCTGCACCTTCTTACATCTCCTCCCTCATCTCTGTCTACCACCCTACTCAGGCTCTACGTTCTGCCGATGACCTTAGATTAAAATCTTCCATAATCCGAACCTCCCACTCCCGTCTCCAAGATTTTTCTCGTGCTGCGCCAGTCCTCTGGAATGTGCTACCCCAGACAATCAGATTAATTCCCAATATCCACAGTTTTATTAAACGTGTCTTTTTAGACAGGCCTGTAACATTGCCTAATCTGACTCCTTTCCATGGCCCCCCTTTTAGATTAGTCATCAGATTAAGATTCCCTCACACTCCTTCTCTGCATGTCTGTCATACACGGATACTGGCTGGTGATCGGCTCATGCAGCTTTATGTGTACCACCACATGTGTATAAAAAAAAATGGCTGGACCATTGTACAGAACAAACACTGTTACACTTTGTGTCTCCCTTATTTCCTCATAGATTGTAAACTCTTGCGAGCAGGGTTCTCACTCCTCTGTTTGAATTGTAAATGAGCTTTGTCTGTAAATGATCTGCCAGGCACAGCTTCTGTGTCAACGCCCATAGGTAATCAGTCTGCACCTGCTTCTATGTCTGTGAGACTGACTCCATCTTCCACCACTCAGGATGGCAGGCTTAGGAGTGGGAGAGCCTATCACAGCCTGGCCAGACGGAGCTAGCTCCCGCCCTCTGTCTATTTATACCTGCCTTTCCTGTTCCTCCTTGCTTGTGATTCTTCTCGTTTGGTTTCCTGGCCCTGCTGCAGCTTCTTGAACTATTTGTCCCTGCTTCATACTGACTCCGGCTTACTGACTACTCTCCTGCTCTGCGTTTGGTACCTCGTACACTCCTGGTTTGACTCGGCTCGTTCACCACTCTTGTTGCTCACGGTGTTACATAGTTACATAGTTACATAGTTACATAGTTAGTACGGCTGAAAAAAGACACATGTCCATCAAGTTCAACCAAGGGAAGGGAAAAGGGAAGGAAAAATTTCTACACATAGGAGCTAATATTTTTTTGTTCTAGGAAATTATCTAACCCTTTTTTAAAGCCATCTACTGTCCCTGCTGTGACCAGCTCCTGCGGTAGGCTATTCCATAAATTCACAGTTCTCACTGTAAAGAAGCCTTGTCGCCTCTGCAGCTTGAACCTTTTTTTCTCCAGACGGAGGGAGTGCCCCCTTGTTTTTTGAGGGGGTTTTACAAGGAACAGGATTTCACCATATTTTTTGTATGTGCCATTAATATATTTATATAAGTTAATCATGTCCCCCCTTAGTCGTCTTTTTTCAAGGCTAAATAGGTTTAATTCTTTCAATCTTTCCTCATAACTTAAATTCTCCATGCCCCTTATTAGCTTCGTTGCTCTTCTTTGTATTTTTTCCAACTCCAGGGCATCCTTTCTATGAACTGGAGCCCAGAACTGAACTGCATATTCTAAATGAGGCCTCACTAATGCTTTGTAAAGTGGCATTATTACATCCCTGTCCCGCGAGTCCATGCCTCTTTTAATACACGACAATATCCTGCTGGCCTTTGAAGCAGCTGATTGACACTGCATGCTGTTATTGAGTTTATGATTTACAAGTACACCCAGATCCTTCTCAACAAGTGAATCCGCCAGTGTAGCGCCCCCTAGGACATATGATGCATGCAGGTTGTTGGTACCAAGATGCATAACTTTACATTTATCTACATTAAACTTCATTTGCCAAGTGGACGCCCAAACACTTAGTTTGTTTAAATCTGCCTGTAATTCATGAACATCTTCCATAGTCTGAACTATATTACATAGCTTGGTGTCATCTGCAAAAATAGAAATAGTGCTATTAATCCCTTCCTCTATATCATTAATAAATAAGTTGAATAATAGTGGTCCCAGCACTGAACCCTGGGGTACACCACTTATAACCGGTGACCATTCAGAGAAGGAATCATTGACCACAACTCTCTGGATACGGTCCTTGAGCCAATTCTCAATCCAATTACAAACTATATTTTCTAAACCTATAGTCCTTAATTTACCCATTAGGCGTCTATGGGGGACAGTGTCAAATGCCTTTGCAAAGTCCAAAAACACTAAATCCACAGCGGCCCCTCTGTCTAGACTTCTGCTCACCTCTTCATAAAAACAGATTAGGTTAGTTTGACAACTTCTGTCCTTAGTAAAACCGTGCTGGCTGTCACTTATAATGCTATTTATTGTCACATAATCCTGTATATAGTCCCTCAATAGCCCCTCAAACATTTTCCCCACGATGGATGTTAAGCTTACTGGTCTATAATTACCCGGGGAAGACCTAGAGCCCTTTTTGAAAATAGGCACCACATTTGCCCTGCGCCAGTCCCTTGGCACTATACCAGTCACTAGAGATTCTCTGAATATTATGAAAAGGGGGACAGAAATAACTGAACTAAGCTCTTTAAGAATTCTAGGGTGTAACCCATCTGGTCCCGGGGCCTTGTGCACATTTATTTTATTTAATTTAGCTTGGACCATCTCTACATTCATCCAATTCAGTATATCAACTGATATATTAACAGCACTGGCACCGGCTACATCAGCTGCTCTTTCTTCTGTTGTATATACAGAGCTAAAGAACCCATTTAGTAACTCTGCCTTCTCTTGATCCCCTGTGATCAACTCCCCATTACCATTATCTAGGGGTCCTACATGTTCAGACCTTGGCTTTTTTGCATTTATATGCTTGAAGAATTTTTTAGGATTTGTTTTACTATCCTTGGCCACCTGCCTTTCATTTTGTATTTTTGCTAATGTATTGCCCCTTTCACAGAAGGTGTAAGCCATGTGGGGTTTAATTTGAGTCGTTTATACTTGTTACCTGTAGGAATAAATTTTGCACTATAATAACTCAAAGTAGATTTGAAAATCTCCCATTTATCATTTGTTCCATTATTTGACATTAGTTCTTCCCAGTCTATATCCTGAATTGCAGCCCTCATCCTGGGGAAATTGGCTTTCTTAAAATTAAATGTTTTTGCCCTCCCAGCCTGCGTTTGTTTTTTACAGTATAGGTAAAATGTAACTATATTGTGATCACTGTTACCGAGGTTTTCACGAACATTGACATACCCCCAGACGAAGGCAGTTGCGCCGAAACGCGCGTTGGGGCAGACATCTCGCTGTGCACTCTAAACCTGGGCTCTCAATGGGTATGTGTATTGTCATTATTCATTGTGACTATTTTTTATATTTTATACTTTAGCATTGCCCATGGTTTTGCGGCGCTGTCATTACGTACTTGAGTACTCTTACCTTGATCATTGTATATGATATATATTTCTATTTTCTTGTACTCATTATAACTTATATACGGCTTGCCGACATATTTAGTGCCAGGTTAAGCCATTTGGCTTTCAGTACTTTTTGTCTATTCAGACTGTATTTATTACACCAAATTGCATGGCTTGTATGTCTTTTTTACCTGTTGGTTTATGGATTCTCTTTTAATCATTGTATATTAATGTGTTATTCTCAAATAAAGTGTTTCCTTATTTTTCTACATATTCAGTCTTTTGGCGTCCTTTTCTTTAGGTTATATATTTATGCTTTGGATGCTTTATGGGTATACGCCCTAGGATCTGGCTCATACTTGAATACATGCTTGCTGATGGCCGCACCTTACTTTTTCTGAGCCATTTCAGATCCATGCTGTGTCTTTTGGTTATATCATCTATAAATACGTTTAGAAATACATAACTTATGGGAACAGAAGCAGTAATGGTTGATGAAAACGATATAATTAAATGCATAAAACAACATAGATGAATGTATAAAAAGATTGCCAAATGTTAGTATAATAAATAAATAATGAACAACAAAATGACCTATCGAGCAGGGGTTTTGCTTAGTTTGTATGTTGGTAGAAGTAATATGAAAATCTTTTTTTAAAAAATATATATGTATAAACGATAAAACCACTCAAGCACCAAAAAACGGGTAAACGTACACGCAAGTTGTGACTAGCAGCCAAATACCCCCAGCGTGTGTCTTCACAGCCAGGGCAACAATGCGGTGCGAATGTACAGGCATTCACCAATACTCTGAAGGGAAGGTTGTCGCATAAAAAAATAAATATATATGAATTTAAAAGTGTTAAAAACGAGTAAAAAAGGTGCTTCACAGTTTCTGTTTAATAATTTGTTTGGAAAACACGGAAATTATCCATGTTAACGGGATCAGAAAATAGCGCTGTGAGTCAAGTTCGCATTGTTACTACTAGCGGTAGTGCTTGGCTGTCATAAGTAACAGACGAATAGGAGTATTTATAAAGGAGAATTATACATGTATAAAGGGAGATGAAACAATTGTATCTCGGGCCGTTTTATATTTAGACAATACTTCTGGCCGTCTCTGTTATCCAGAAGGCCACCCGCGAGGTGAGATCCCGATGGTATATTAATAGAAAAATCGTAAGTATTGTTACTTTATAGGGTATAAAGTATTTAGGTGAGTGGTCTCCTAGGAAAATTAAAAATGACCTATGGGTGAAACTGATAGAATACATATATACACATGTATATACATACATGCATGCACACACATACGTATATACACACACGCAGGTATACAAAATTAAGTCAACGGCCTTAAATATATTTATCTTGGTGTAGGGCACCAAAGGTAGTCATCTAGAAGGAATCTAAAAGTTGTTATAAACAAAATTGTGTGATACATATATGCACCTCTTGTTCTTAAAATGGATTTCTGTGTGGATTGGTGCGAAATAGAGCATCAGTCCAAGGAGGATTCGGAAATGTAATTTAAACCTCGCGGGTTCAGTGTCTGTAATTTGAAGATCCAATAATTCTCTCTTTGTTTTAAGCTATGAAATCTGTTGGGGACATCCATTGAAATATACTCAATCGGAATAATGTTTAGTGTTTCAAAACGTCCATTGTGAAAAGAGGTGCAGTGTCGGGACAGGCTGTGTTTGAGAAAACCTGTGTTAATGTTAGATCTATGCTTATTCATTCTCGTACGTAAGCATTGTGTTGTTCTGCCCACATATTGCAGATGGCATGGGCATTCTATTAGGTACACTACATACGAACTACCGCAATTAAGGAAAGATTTGATTTTAAAGATCTCTTTTGTGACTGTAGAAATGTAGGTAGTTTGTCTATGGGAGATAGTATTGCAACACAGGCATCGCGGGTGGCCACATTTGAAAGAACCAAAAAGAGTAGGGAGCATTTTGGGGATTGATGGTTTAGATTTTTGCACTCTGCTGGGCGCAAGAAGATTTTTCAATGTTCGTGCACGTCTGAATGTAATCTTTGGTATATCTGATAGGTCTTTAGCTAAGTGAGGGTCATTTTTTAAAATCTTCCAGTGTTTTAATAAAATAGTTCTGACGACCTTATTCTCTTTATTAAAAGTCGTAATAAAATTAGTGTTATTGTAGGGGGGCTCCGTTTTCTTGTGAGTGTGATTAATACAGAGTTCTTGGGACATCTTAGCAGCTTTGCACCGAGCTCCTTTAATTAAATTAATGGGAAAGTTTTTTTCTTTGAATCGTTTTTCTAAGACATTACATTCTTTGTTAAAATCGGTGTCATTCGTACAATTTTTCCTTACCCTTCGGAATTGTCCGAAGGGCACATTCTTAATCCAAGGAGGATAATGTGCACTTCTAAAATCTAAATAGCTATTAACATCAACTGACTTAAAGTGTGTTTTAGTGTTAAAAATGTTGTTAGTTTAATCATATTTGATTGTCAAGTCTAAAAAGTCAATTGATGTTACGGAAAAAGTGTGCGTAAAAGATAATCCAAAAGTGTTGTCGTTTAAAATTTCCATAAATTTAAGAGCCTCTCTTTCTTCTCCTTTCCAAATGAAAAGGAGATCATCAATATAGCGTTTATACAATAAAATATTTTCTTTAAAAGGATGATCACCATAGATGTATGATTCTTCGAAAGCTCCCATGTATAAGTTTGCATAGGATGGTGCAAAACGGGTGCCCATGGCACAACCCTTTATTTGGTTGTAAAAACTGTTCCCAAAGGTAAAAAGATTGTGTGTCAGGATAAAATGGATACAATTGCTTAAAAAAGTGGCCTGCGCTACCGGGATAAAAGTACTAGTCGATAAAACGGAATTAATTACTTCTAAACCTTTATCGTGTGGGATATTACTATACAGGGCATTCACGTCAGCTGACAGGAAATGTATAGGGGATGTACAATGGTCAATTTTCAGATTAAATAATTCTCTTATCAAGTGATCCGAGTCTTTCAAATACGAAGGTAGATTTAGTACATAGGGTTGTAAATGCAAGTCTACAAAGTGGGAGAGATTACTCGTTAGTGACCCGATTCCGGAAATGATAGGACATCCAGGGGGATTAGTGGGAGATTTATGAATTTTCGGGAGATGGTATATAAACGGCATGTTTGGGAAGGGAACGTGTAAAAATCATTTCTCTCTCTTTGTAAGTAACCCATCCCTGTCAGCTGTATCTATCAGACTTTTATATTCTTGTATATACAATGGTAGTGGGTTAGTAGATATTTTGTGATAAAAAGAATTATCAGTAAGAATAAGTGAAGTTTCGCTTAGATATTTATTCTTGTCCTGGATCACAATACCGCCCCCTTTATCAGCAGCCATCCTGTCTCCTTCCGACTGGAGTTGCCCCATCTCTTCGAATACACGACGTGTTTCATGCCTCCCTCCTTAAACGCTGCTCCCCGTCCTTGGCTCCCTCGAGGAAACCTCCTGTCCCCGTTCTCACCCCTGAGGGGGTAGAATTCGAGGTGGCCAAGATTGTGGACAGCAAGATGGTCCAAGGCTCCCTCCAGTACCTGGTCCATTGGAGAGGATACGGGCCTGAGGAGAGGACTTGGGTACCCGCCCAGGATGTTCGCGCTGGGGTATTGGTCAGGAGGTTCAACCTTAGTTTCCCCAATAAACCAGGTCCACCTAGAAAGGGTCCGGTGGCCCCTCATAAAAGGGGGGGTACTGTAAAGGATCCGCCAGGCACAGCTTCTGTGTCAACGCCCATAGGTAATCAGTCTGCACCTGCTTCTATGTCTGTGAGACTGACTCCATCTTCCACCACTCAGGATGACAGGCTTAGGAGTGGGAGAGCCTATCACAGCCTGGCCAGACGGAGCTAGCTCCCGCCCTCTGTCTATTTATACCTGCCTTTCCTGTTCCTCCTTGCTTGTGATTCTTCTCGTTTGGTTTCCTGGCCCTGCTGCAGATTCTTGAACTATTTGTCCCTGCTTCATACTGACCCTGGCTTACTGACTACTCTCCTGCTCTGCGTTTGGTACCTCGTACACTCCTGGTTTGACTCGGCTTGTTCACTACTCTCCTGCTCTGCATTTGGTACCTCGTACACTCCTGGTTTGACTCGGCTCGTTCACCACTCTTGTTGCTCACGGTATTGCCATGGGCAACTGCCCCATTTCCCTTAGCTTCTGTGTACCCTTGTCTGTTTGTCTGTCATGCACTTATTGAGCGTAGGGACCGTCGCCCAGTTGTACCCCGTCGCCTAAGGCGGGTCGTTGCAAGTAGGCAGGGACTGAGTGGCGGGTAGATTATTGCTCACTTCTCTGTTTCCCTACCCCCGGCATTACATTGTCACTATGTAATGTCTGATATTGTTTGTTTCATGTTCCCTCTAAATTGTAAAGTTGGCGCTATATAAATAAAGATTATTATTATTATCTGAGGGGTCTAACTATTATCTGGGGCCTAAGTACTATAAGTACCATATGGGGGCGCCTAACTAATGTATGGGGAACCTAACTATTGTACGGGGGACATAACTACTGTATGGGTAGCCTACCTACTATATGGTAGCAACTAACTACTATATGGGGCCTAACTACTATATGGGAATTCAACTACTGTATTGGGGCATAAATACTATATGGGTCCTAACTTCTATATGGGAACCTGACTACTATCAAAGAGCCTAAGTACTATATAGGGGAACTAACTGCTATATGGAGAACTAACTACTGTAAGGGGACCTGACAACGATATGGGGGCCTAAATACTATATGGAACTTAACCACTATATGGGAGCCTAACTTATATATGGGAACCTAATTACTATCTGGGGAATCTAACTACTTTATGTGTGGTCTTACTGCTGTATGGGGGCCTAACTACTATCTTGGGGACCTAACTACTATATAGGGCATTAACTACTACATGGGGGCACCTAAGTACTATATTGGGGCACCTAACTACTACATAAGAACCCAACTACTATATGGGGGACCCAACTACTGTATGGGGGACATAACTATTTTTTAGGGGCCTAACTTCTGTATGGGGCACCTAACTACTATGGTATATGGAGGTCTAACTACTATATGGGGCACCTAACTACTATATAGGAGCACCTAACTACTATATAGATGCCTAAATACTATGAGGGACAACTTTTATATGGGAACATTTCTACTATGGGGGGCTAACTAGTTTATGGGGGCACAAAAGAGGGCTACTACTGTATGGGGGCATAACAGGAGACATTACTACTGTGTGGGGACACTATTACTGTTTAGGGCCTAAAGGGGGCACGATTACTGTTTGGGGACACTATTACTGTGTGGAGCACAATATAAGGGTACTATTACTGTGTGGGGCACCAAAATCTGCATTATTACCGTCTAGGGAACTATGAATGGCGAGTTTGCGTAGAGGTTTGGGACTAGGTGGGGAGTGTGCTGGAAAATGAAGGAGTCAAAGATCTCTGTGCTACTAATCCTTTAGAGATGAGTCATGGCTGGAAGAAGTCATCATGGCAGTCTGGGCCGGATGAGGAGAAAAAATGACCGTGCATCTGAGCAACAAGCGGGGGATAAATGTCAGGGGGGCCATGGTGCAAAATTTATCCTTGGAGTCCATAGGACACTAGTTATGTCCCTGAGTTCAAAAGTAGTAAAGCATGAAATAAACTAGATATATTTGGCATCGCCCCAACCATAGGGATCTGTCCTAATTTATCCATGTAACAGTAGGATGGGCCCCCAGAATCAATTACACTGGGTGGACCTTGGCATCCCAGTCTAACACTGCTCTGGGACACTCACCAATCTTGAGAATGGAATGCTGGAATGCTTTTTTCCAGCACAGTGGTGCTCTTGGCCACCTGCTGTGAAGGGAATTGCAACACAGCTCTATTGAACTAAATGGAGCTGTGTTGCAGTGAACAACCTGTGCAGGGAAAACATTTAAAGGAGTTGCACAGCTAACAAAGCAGTCCCACATTCTGAAGATCGGTGGGGGTATTCGGATCCACAAATTATGTCATATTCAACGGTATGTCATCATTTAGTTTTTTCTATTTTTTGCCTTTTTTCATGGAAGATTGGAGCTTAAAGTGGCCCTGGAAAAAAAATCTAAAAGTGTCCCCATGTTGTGGGTGGGACCAGCAAAAAGGAGTCAGCAAACCGTTAACTGTAGCCACATTGGTGATAGATCTAATAATGCAGCCTTATTATTATTGTCAGCATTAGGCTGTGTTCACATCTTCATTGGACGCTGTTAGGCGGCTTTCACATCACAGCATTTCTATCAATATAATGTATGTTCTGATATAGATCTCAGGAGATGCATTAAAGAGGCTCTGTCACCAGATTTTGCAACCCCTATCTGCTATTGCAGCAGATAGGCGCTGCAATGTAGATTACAGTAACGTTTTTATTTTTAAAAAACGAGCATTTTTGGCCAAGTTATGACCATTTTTGTATTTATGCAAATGAGGCTTGCAAAAGTCCAAGTGGGCGTGTTTAAAGTAAAAGTCCAACTGGGCGTGTATTATGTGCGTACATTGGGGCGTTTTTACTACTTTTACTAGCTGGGCGTTCTGACGAGAAGTATCATCCACTTCTCTTCAGAACGCCCAGCTTCTGGCAGTGCAGATACACAGCGTGTTCTCGAGAGATCACGCTGTGACGTCACTCACAGGTCCTGCATCGTGTCGGACGAGCGAGGACACATCGGCACCAGAGGCTACAGTTGATTCTGCAGCAGCATCAGCGTTTGCAGGTAAGTCGATGTAGCTACTTACCTGCAAACGCTGATGCTGCTGCAGAATCAACTGTAGCCTCTGGTGCCGATGTGTCCTCGCTCGTCTGACACGATGCAGGACCTGTGAGTGACGTCACAGCGTGATATGGCAGAAGCTGGGCGTTCTGAAGAGAAGTGGATGATACTTCTCATCAGAACGCCCAGCTAGTAAAAGTATTAAAAACGCCCCGATGTACGCACATAATACACGCCCACTTGGACTTTTACTTTTAAACACACCCACTTGGACTTTTGCAAGCCTCATTTGCATAACTACAAAAATGGTCATAACTTGGCCAAAAATGCTCGTTTTTGAAAAATAAAAACGTTACTGTAATCTACATTGCAGCGCCTATCTGCTGCAATAGCAGATAGGGGTTGCAAAATCTGGTGACAGAGCCTCTTTAACCCCTTCCCGCCGGATCACGTATATAAACGTCATTAAAATCGGTGGCTTACCGCCTTTTCACGTAAATGTACGTCATGGAGATGAAGCTGGCTCAGGAGCTGAGCCAGCGACATCACCACCGGGTGACAGCTGTATGTTACAGCTGGCACCCTGAGGTATCGGCCAGGACCGGAGCTAGCCTCCGATCCAACCCATTAACCCCTCACATGCTGCGTTCAATAGAGATCGCAGCATGTGAGGAGTTTATAGCCACCGGCACCCCAGCAACGTGATCGCTGGGTTGCCGGTGGCTGCAAAGGCGATCGGAGGGCTAATGCTTACCTCCCGATCAGCCTGTAACGGAATCCTCCTATGCCCCGTCGTCGGCATCAGAAGCTGAGCCGCCGTCATCAGCAGTGGGTGTCCGCTGTATGTTACAGCGGACACCCCGATCTATCGCCAGGAACCGGAGCTAGCTCCGATTCCTGGCATTAACCCCTTCGATGCAGCGATCCATTGTGATCGCTGCATCCTAGAGGTTTGTAGAAAATCGGCAGCCTTGCCATGCGATGGCAAGGCTGGCGACTGCTACCATGGCAACAGGAGCCCTAACAATGGACTCCTGTCTGCCATTACGTAAGCTGATTAGGCCCCGCCCAGAGGCGGAGCCTGATCGGCTTGCTGTCAGTGAACAACTGACAGTTCCAATACATTGCACTACATAGTAGTGCAATGTATTAGAACATCAAACAAACAGTTGGACATTCAAGTCCCCTAGTGGGACTAAAGAAAAGTGTAAAAAAAAGTGTAAAAAAAGTAAAAATAAAAGTTGGAAAACATACAATAAAAGTTTCAAATAATAACACAAAACACAATCGCCCTTTTTCCCTTATCAAGTCATTTATTATTGAAATAAATAATAAAGCCATACATATTTGGTATCGCAGCGACCGTAACGACCTGAACTATAAAAATATTATGTTATTTATCCAGCGCAGTGAACGCCGTAAAAAAAAACTCAAAAACACTGCCATAATTACTGTTTTTTTGGTCAATGTCTTCCAAAAATTGAAATAAAAAGTGATCAAAAAGTCGCATGTATCCAAAAATGGTACCGATAAAATCTATACCTCGTCTCGCAAAAAAACAAGCCCTCACACAGCTCCATCGATGAAAAAATGTAAAAGTTATGGCTCTCACAACTTGGCGACAGAAAAAATACATTCTCTTTCCAAAAGTAATTTTATTGTGCAAAAAGTTATAAAAAAGTTCTATAAATTTGGTATCGCCGGAATCGTACTGACCCGCAGAATAAAGGTAACATGTAGCTTATAACGTACGGTGAACGGTGTATATAAAAAAAAAAGTGGCACAAGCTGGTCATGACATATTTGACACTGAATTGGCATATCTAGGGAAACATTTTAATTTGTACCTTCCGCAGCGCAATCATTTATGGAAAAGACACGTGGGGTGAAAATGCTCACTACACCTCTTAATAAATGCCTTGAGGGGTGCAGTTTCCAAAATGGGGTCACTTCTCAGGGGTTTCTTTTATTATTTCACATCAAAGCCTCTGCAATTGTGAACCAATACTTTATAAGTCGCCAAATTAGGCCTCAATTTTACATGGTACTCTTTCACTCCTGAGCCCTGTCGAATGTCCAGGCAAAAGATTAGGGCCACATGTAGGGTGATTCTAAAACAGGGAAACACCGCATAATAATTGAGAGCTGTCTTGTTATGGTGGCACAAGCCGGGCACCACATATTGGTGTATCTAAGGAAAAATTCCCATTTTCATTCTCCCACATCGTGTGCACACGAATTTCTGCAAAACACCTGTGGGGTTAACATGCTCACTACACCCCTAGGTGAATACCTTGAGGGTGTTGTTTCCAAAATGGGGTCACTTCTGGGGGGGATCCACTGTTTTGGTCCCACAGGGACTTTGCAAATGCAACATAGCGACCAGAAACCAAATGCAGCAAAATCTGTACACCAAAAGCAAATGGCGCTCCTTCCCTTCTGAGCCCTGCTGTGTGCCCAAACAGCATTTTACGACCACGTGTGGGGTATTGCCGTACTCCAGAGAAGTTGCTTTACAAGCGTTGGGGTTCTTTTTTTCCTTTATTTGTTGAGAAAATTAAAAATTTGGAGCTAAAGCTACGTCTTATTGAAGAAAATGGATTTTTTTTATTTTCACTGCCCAATTCTAATAAAATCTATGAAACACCTGTGGGGGCAAAATGCTCACTACACACCTAGATGGATTCCTCAAGGGGTGTAGTTTTCTCAATGGAGTCACTTTTTTGGCGTTTTCACTGTTTTGGTACCTCAGGGGCTTTGCAAATGCGACATGGCCTCCGCAAACCATTCCTGCTAAATTTGAGCTCCAAAAGCCAAATGGCGCTCTTTCCCTTCTAAGCTCCGCCGTGTGTCCAAACATCCGTTTATAACCACATGTGGGGTATTGTTTTACTCGGGAGAAATTGCTTTACAAATGTTGTGGTGCTTTTTCTCCTTTAGTCCTTGTGGAAATTAGAAAAAATTAGCTAAACCTACATAATCTTTGAAAGAATGACGATTTTTATTTTCACGGCCTACTTCCAATAATTTCTGCAAAAAACCTGCGGGGTCAAAATGCTCACTATACCCCTAGATAATCTCCTCAAGGGGTGTAGTTTCCAAAATGGGGTCACTTTTGGTGGATTTCCACTGTTTTGGCACCGAAAGAGCCCTTGAAACCTGACAAGGTGCCTAAAATATTTTCTAATAAAAAGGAGGCCCAAAATCCACTGGGTGCTCCTTTGCTTCTGAGGCCGGTGCTTCAGTCCATTATCACACTAGGGCCACATGTGGGATATTTCTAAAAACTGCAGAATCTGGGCAATAAATATTGAGTTGCGTTTCTCTGGTAAAAACTTCTGTGTTACAAAAAAAATAGAATAAAAATGAATTTCTGCAAAAAAAAATGAAATTTGAAAATTTCACCTCTACGTTGCTTTAATTCCTGTGAAACGTTTAAAGGGTTAAGAAACTTTCTAAATGCTGTTTTGAATACTTTGAGGGGTGAAGATTTTAAAATGGGGTGACTTTTTGGCGGTTTCTAATATATAAGGCCCTAAAAGCCGCTTCACAACTGAACTGGCCCCTGTAAAAATAGCCTTTTGAAATTTTCTTGAAAATATGAGAAATTGCTGCTAAAGTTCTAAGCCTTGTAACGTCCTAGAAAAATAAAAGGATGTTCAAAAAACGATGCCAATCTAAAGTAGACATATGGGGGATGTTAATTAGCAACAATTTTGTGTGGTATTACTATCTGTTTTACAAGCAGATACATTTACATTTAGAAAAATGCTAATATTTGCAATTTTTCACCAAATTTTGGTGTTTTTCACTGGTAAATATTGAATTTATCGACCACATTTTTCCACTATCATAAAGTCCAATGTGTCACGAGAAAACAATCTCAGAATCGCTTTGATAGGTAAAAGCGTTCCGGAGTTATTACCACATAAAGTGAAATATGTCAGATTTGAAAAAATGGATCTGGTCCTGAAGGCCAAAATGAGCTTGGTCCTGAAGGGGTTAAGGTCAATTTCCAATTTATTTCAGACAAAATATAGAAGTCCTGCAAGTAACCACTCGTATGCCAGCAGCCCTCCTCAAGGGTGCAGCAACTGGTCCCTCAGATCTGTGAATCTATGAGGAGTGTATAGAGTGCATGGTGAATCACACCAAATCTGCCATTTTTTTTATAAAATTTACTAATACACCCTCTTTTCTTATATAAAACTCGCTCATATGGAATAATGGAATTGATCAGCGATTTCCATTTCGCCACCCTAGGTGGTCGCTGATCCATCCACCGAAGTGCGATAGTTTTCCTTGCCATAAACAATACCTCTTGCAGAAGAATGCGCAGGTGGAATGGCCACTGATCTTCAGTCAGTACCCCAAATAGACAGACCTTTGGCGAAAGGGGGATCGGCTGCTTCACCACTTCCTCAACCACTCTCATCACATCCCCCCAAAAGGAGGCCACCATTGGACAATCCCAAATCATATACCAGAAATCAGATCTGGGAAAACGGCATTTATGGCATTCAGTGCTGGGGTATCTGCCCATTCTGTACAATCTCACCGGCGTGAGATAGCTCTGATGAACTATGGATAGTTGAATCATTTTGTTATTTGCCGCCGGTGAGACCGAGAGAGGAGATGAGAGTATATCCTCCCATTCCTCCCCTGTCAGATCTGGTATCAAGCCCTCCCATTTATCCTTCACCGGTAACATGACATTGGCCAATTTAGCTTGTATAAGAGCAGTGTAGACAGCAGAGATCAGCCCCCGGGGGCCCTGTGATCTAAAAACACCAATCAGAGGGAATCGTGAGAATTCGTGATCTGACCTAGGGTATTGACTCGCGAGAGCATGTCGCAGCTTCAGATATCGATAGAAACCTTCTCTAGGAATTTGGAAGTCCTCTTGCATTTGTGTAAAGTATTTAAAGACGTTATCAACATATATATACCCAATTCTATGCACCTCAAAGCCACACCAGAAAGGGGGGGCTTGCCCTTCCGTTAGATGAGGAAGAAGGGGGTTATCCCACAGTGGCATGTCCACCTGTATATCCGCATATGCATAAATTAGTTTGGCAGCCATCCAGGCCAGCACTGCCACCCTATGGACTGGAAGCATTGCCTTATAGGTTCCCGGGGAACTTTCCAGCACTGGCCAAAGATGTGTGAGATGCAAATATGTAGCGAGGTGCTGTTCCCGCGTTGGTAACGGATCCGGCCCTGTCCATAGCTGCAAGTACCTCAGCTGCCCAGCTAGATAATACATGTACAGGTCCGGTAATGCCATCCCTCACATATGCTTAGGTCTCTGCAGGGTAGACAAACTAAGTTTGGATCTATTGGATCCCCAAATAAAGGCTGGGAATAAGGCATGAAGGGATTTAAAAAAAGGCCTTATATACTGGTATGGCTGCGTGCTCCAGGACATATAGACATTTTGGCAGGATAACCATTTTAATTACGTTTACTCGGCCCGTCACTGCCAATGGAAGGGCCCCCAATGCTCTAAACTTGAGTCTGATATAATCCAACAGAGGCAGTATATTGGTGGTTCGGTCCTGCCTATGGTCTCTGTTTATAATAATGCCTAGATATTTAAAGGACGACACCACCTGCAAACCGTACTCAGCATCCGCCCATCCCACCCCCTTTAAAGGCATGAAAAAAGATTTATTCCAATTAACGTGTAGGCCAGTAAATCTTCCGAACTGGTTCAGAATTTCAATAGCTAGCCCCAAAGTGTCCCTCGGGTATGACATGTACAATATCACATCGTCTGCATACAAACTGATCCTCTCCTCCCTTCCCCCCAACACTATTCCCTGATATTCTGGGTGCGTTCTGATACGGATCGCCAAACGTTCAATAGCTACTGCAAACAATAGCAGGGAGAGAGGGCACCCCTGCCTAGTACCTCTACGGAGTTGAAAATAGGGGGACATTATACCATTAATCAAAATTTGTGCCCTCGGATCCTGTAGATCAGCCGAGAAATCGGGGAATATGGAGATGGCGACGCCATTATACGTAATTCCTTGTAGTCGGCGGGCTTGACGTAGGATCATGTCCCTGTCGTTACAATTAAGCAGACGAGCCAGCATCGGCCTCGGAGGGGCCCCAGGCGGAGGTGGTCTTGCCGGCACCCTGTGCGCCCTTTCCACTGCAAAGGCCTGCGAGTAAGGTGCGTCTGGCAGTATCTCTTTCAGCCATTTAGATATAAATTTGCCCGGTTCTTGGCCCTCCGACTTCTCAGGCATTCCTATTATCCGAATATTATTTCGGCGCAACCTATTTTCCAGGTCGTCATTTTTCTGTTTTAATAGCTCAGTCATGGATTCCAGGTCAGAAATAGCACGTGGCATGGCTGCCGTCCTGTGATACTGTGGTTATAAAAACAGGTATTGGTACTTTTGGCAGTCTGGGCAGGTGCCAAGTCCTGCTGGAAAACGACATGAGCATCTCCATAAAGCTTATTAATAATTTCCTGGTAGATGGCTGCGTTGACTCTGAACTTGATACAACAAAGTGGACCAACACCAGCAGATGACATGGCTCTCCAAACCATCACTCACTGTGGAAACCTCACACTGGACCGCAAGTAACTTCAATTGATTGCCTCTCCACTCTTCCTCTAGACTCTGGGACCTTGATTTCAAAATGTGCCATGCGCATCACAGGAAAGACAGCGGGAGCTTAGGGAGTTAAATGCATGGCTGAAGTCTTGGTGTAGAGGAGAAGGATTTGGGTTCCTAGAGCACTGGGCTGACTTTTCATTGGGGTACAAACTGTATTCTGCAGATGATTTGCACCTAAATGGAAGGGGGTCCGCTGTGCTGGGGGAGAGAATTCTAGCTGGGGTGGCGGAGTATTTAAACTAAGGCTGAGGAGGGAGGTCAATGTAGAAAAAAAAGGGGTAGCCAGGTTAGAGAGGGGTCAGACTATATTGGTGGGGGGAGAAACAGAATGTGGGGAGAGGACTAGACAACAAGATAAGGAGATCCTTTCGTTACAAAACATCAGTGTAAATAAAAAGGACCGCTTAATGTCAAATCACATTTCTGATAATAAAAGTGAAAAACTGACAGGCAAGTTAAAGTGTATGTTCACAAATGCCAGAAGTCTAGCAAGCAAAATGGGGGAGCTGGAGGCCTTGATACTGGAAGAAAATATAGATATAGTTGGTGTTGCTGAAACATGGCTGGACTCTTCACATGACTGGGCTGTAAATCTACAGGGTTTTACACTTTTTCGTAAAGACAGGACAAATAGGAAAGGTGGTGGTGTATGTCTGTATGTGAGAAGTGATATGAAGGCGAGTGTGAAAGAGACAATAGTGGGTGAAGACTGTGAGGAGGTTGAAACCTTGTGGGTGGAACTAGAAAGGGAGGTAAACACTGAAAAAATTACTTTTGGTGTAATCTATAGACCCCCCAATATAACTGAGGAGATGGAAGGTCAGATATATAAACAGATGGAGCGGGCTGCACAGGCGGGTACTGTAGTGATAATGGGAGATTTTAATTTCCGGGATATTAATTGGTGTCATGGTTCGGCTTCAACTGCAAAGGGGAGACATTTCCTCAACCTGTTGCAGGAAAATTTTATGGGCCAGTTTGTGGAAGACCCGACTAGAGGTGAAGCTCTGTTGGATCTGGTCATTTCTAATAATGCAGATCTTGTTGGGAATGTCAATGTTCGTGAAAACCTCGGTAACAGTGATCACAATATAGTTACATTTTACCTATACTGTAAAAAACAAACGCAGGCTGGGAGGGCAAAAACATTTAATTTTAAGAAAGCCAATTTCCCCAGGATGAGGGCTGCAATTCAGGATATAGACTGGGAAGAACTAATGTCAAATAATGGAACAAATGATAAATGGGAGATTTTCAAATCTACTTTGAGTTATTATAGTGCAAAATTTATTCCTACAGGTAATAAGTATAAACGACTCAAATTAAACCCCACATGGCTTACACCTTCTGTGAAAGGGGCAATACATTAGCAAAAATACAAAATGAAAGGCAGGTGGCCAAGGATAGTAAAACAAATCCTAAAAAATTCTTCAAGCATATAAATGCAAAAAAGCCAAGGTCTGAACATGTAGGACCCCTAGATAATGGTAATGGGGAGTTGATCACAGGGGATCAAGAGAAGGCAGAGTTACTAAATGGGTTCTTTAGCTCTGTATATACAACAGAAGAAAGAGCAGCTGATGTAGCCGGTGCCAGTGCTGTTAATATATCAGTTGATATACTGAATTGGATGAATGTAGAGATGGTCCAAGCTAAATTAAATAAAATAAATGTGCACAAGGCCCCGGGACCAGATGGGTTACACCCTAGAATTCTTAAAGAGCTTAGTTCAGTTATTTCTGTCCCCCTTTTCATAATATTCAGAGAATCTCTAGTGACTGGTATAGTGCCAAGGGACTGGCGCAGGGCAAATGTGGTGCCTATTTTCAAAAAGGGCTCTAGGTCTTCCCCGGGTAATTATAGACCAGTAAGCTTAACATCCATCGTGGGGAAAATGTTTGAGGGGCTATTGAGGGACTATATACAGGATTATGTGACAATAAATAGCATTATAAGTGACAGCCAGCACGGTTTTACTAAGGACAGAAGTTGTCAAACTAACCTAATCCTAGACAGAGGGGCCGCTGTGGATTTAGTGTTTTTGGACTTTGCAAAGGCATTTGACACTGTCCCCCATAGACGCCTAATGGGTAAATTAAGGACTATAGGTTTAGAAAATATAGTTTGTAATTGGATTGAGAATTGGCTCAAGGACCGTATCCAGAGAGTTGTGGTCAATGATTCCTTCTCTGAATGGTCACCGGTTATAAGTGGTGTACCCCAGGGTTCAGTGCTGGGACCACTATTATTCAACTTATTTAAGAGTCAGAAGTGTCAGGATTCTGAGTACACATGACGTCCAGGCTGGATGGTCATGTGTATTCATTATCAGGACACTGTAGTAATGTTAGGGCTTGTGTATGTAGCTGCACATAGTGATATAACTATATCGCTAGTGCAGTGTAAATGAATGGAGAGGAGTGCATGATGCCGATTGGTCAGCGTCATGCACTCCTCTGTACAACGCCCACTTAGTCTAAAGCAAAAGTACGCCCACTTGGGCATTAAGAAAGCTCATTAGCATAAACCAAAATCGCTCCTAACGTTGTGAAAAAAGATCGGGTTTTTTTAAATAAAAAGCATTACTGTCACCTACATTACAGCGCCCATCTCCTTATGTAGGAGATAGGCCACTTATAATGTGGCGACAGAGCCTCTTTAAGAAACCTTTGCAGGTGTTTTGTGTTGATTAGCTGATTAGAGTGTGACACAATGAGTCCACAACCTTGAACTTTTACCCAATATTCAAATTTTCTGAGGCACTCAATTTTGGGTTTTCATTAACTGTTAGCCATAATCATCAACATTAAAAATGCTGGAAATAGATGACTCTGTGTGTCTTGAGTTTCACTTTTTGAATTGAATTACTGAAATAAATTAACTTTTTGATGATCTTCTAATTAATTGAGAAGAACTAGCATATATAGTGATGTAGCCGTCTTTACCTTGACTTTTAACGCATTAAATAAACAATGGCTAGATCTCTTATCTTGACTTTTTAAAATGACTTTTCAATGGCTTTTGTGGTGTGATAGCACGCTGCAGCAAGTTATCAGAATCAAGTTAAAGATGGCTACATCTGTACATCTGTGTATGAGGGGATTGCTTTATATCACGGTTCAGTACCCACATACACGGATATATGCAAGACTGCATAGAAGAGCAGCCCCTGAGCATTGGAGCAAATGCCCCACCGGGAAAATTCCCGGGAAAGTACATGGCCAATCCGCCCCTGCTTTTTTCTAATACTTATCTCTTTATCTTGTTTATATTGTTTTTATTTACAAAAGCTTGGCTCAAGGGATGACAATCAATACATCACATTGAGGTAATGTAGCCGCTATGCATAGAACCTTGACCCAAAGTCAGGTTGTCTGCATAAATGATTCACCATCGGGTTCCCAACGAACATGAGATGTGCTCTGGGAATGCAGCCATGGGCAGTGGAGATAGCTATCCCTGGCGAACCTTTGCTCCTCGGCACTGCGTTATCATCATGTTTATAGAGGATTCTGACTTAGAGGCATTCAGTCATAATCTCACAGTTGGCAACTTCACTTAGTGAGTTCTACATCCCAATGATAGGAAGAGCCGAAATCAAAGGATCAAAAAGTGACGTCACAAGTTATTCCTGTGGTAACTTTTTTGACACTTCCTGCTTGAACAAAGTTCGCCTATGCGAACGTCCAGAGAAAAAGAGCTCTGAGCCTTCTTGTGAGCCCTCATCCTCATTCTGGGAGAAGTCCTGCCAATCACCGCCAGTG
The DNA here is from genome assembly GCF_050947455.1 of Rhinoderma darwinii. Classification (NCBI taxonomy): domain Eukaryota; kingdom Metazoa; phylum Chordata; class Amphibia; order Anura; family Rhinodermatidae; genus Rhinoderma; species Rhinoderma darwinii. The sequence goes on along the minus strand of NC_134688.1, from coordinate 215,164,829 downwards.
TAAAGGATCTGCCAGACACAGCTTCTTTGTCGATGCCCGTGGTTAATCAGTCTACACCTGCTCCTAGGTCTGATAGAGTGACTCGATCTGCTACCACTCAGGCTGGTAGGCTCAGGAGTGGGAGAACCTATCACAGCCTGGCCAGACGGTTCTAGCTTCCGCCCTCGGCACCGGCAGCCATCGCCGGTGGTCGCACTCTACCTGAAGTAGCAGGAAAGAGCCGGGCCGGTGGACAAGAAGTCCGAGCAGAGCGTCGACGATCATCCACAGGAGAGGGAGCCAAAACAGCCGTCTCCCGCAGTATGCATTGCAGCCAGTCACTCCCCTCTGCAGCGATTGTAGCACGCAGCGCCTGAAGCAGCTCCTGTCGGTCCATGATAGAAAATCCGGAAAAGAGGCCGCCCACCAAGGTAAGTGGCCCTATATACCCTACCCCATTACCCTAAACACACCCCTTCCCTGCCCTAACGCCCCTATCTAAATCTGACTCACCCAACAAGGGAAGGGGAGGGAGACTACCCATACATTAACCCCTTACACGCAACAGTGCCTGGCTCAGCGGTTAAACACCTGTGAGCCTCCATGTGCAGTGTTAGGAGAGAGCATGCAAACCATTGAGAGCCCTTGTCAGTAGAGTGGTGCTGTAGACAATGCTTTCTCCCATTCAAACATGGATTAGTTGAACAAGTTTTTGTTGCCAATTAAAACAAATGTCAGGACCTCCTTAATCCCCTTAAAGGGGTTGGCCCCTTTTTAATGACATTTCTAAAACGTTCTGACACTTTTTAACTTTTTCCCTGACATTGCTGTGTGAGGTCTTTTCAGGTTCGAGTGTATTTTTTTTCTTATACATCATTCTTGAAACACCCTAAATTACTAATTACATTTTCTTACAGGTTGTAACAATTAAGGGAATACCTAATACTTGTTATGGCCTGGTCCACAGCTGCTTCTCCCAGCTCACGCTAGATACTTTCTTGTCCTTGGCCACCCTGGCTGATGCTGTCTCGCTGCTCTGGTCCATCCTGCTAGTAGTCTTTCCCAATGCTGCTCTCCTCCACATACAGTGTCCCCTTTCCAGTGTTTGCGCTGACCCCTCTTTCCTTAAAGGGCCAGCATGCGCAAAACCATCTATCTTTCCAGGGTACAGATGTAGCCGTCTTTACCTTGACTTTTAACGCATTAAATAAACAATGGCTAGATCTCTTATCTTGACTTTTTCATTGACTTTTCAATGGCATTTGTTGGGTGTTATCACGCTGAAGCAAGTTATCAGTATCAAGTTAAAGATGGCTACATGTGCATGTTAGATACCCTCCCACTTTGTTCTGGACCTGAGCAATTAGGTTCATAAGTGTCACGATCTGTGGATATGTGGACCCACTGGGCCGTACCGCCGTAGCGGTATAGCAGCTGGCCAAATAGGGTACAAAGTCAATGTCTATAGTTCGGATAAAGGTACCTGTGGCAATACAGAGAGTAGCGATGGTTTAGGCTCGGATGGAACTCTGGCAGCAGGCAGACAACAGGTGCGGTGAAACACAGCGGGTTTAGCAGGCGACACAACACGACTCCAACTCTGTACAGCACAGGAACACGGAAGCACTGGTAACTGGAGAACACTCAAGGGACCATTTGCAAAGACAGACACAGGTAGGTACAAACAACGCTCAGGCAATGAAGGAAGGGGCAGGGCCCATCTTATAGTCCAGGGTGATCTGGGAGCAATCAGCTCAATCTTACACATGTGTGCGCTCTGGCTCTTTAAGGCTGGACTGAGCTCGCGCGCGCACCCTAGTGGTCACTGTGTTCACAGTGGTCACTGCGGGACAGGATGGCTGCATGTGCTGGCATCTCTGGAGAGAAGGGCATCGGCAGGATGGGAAGAGTTCGTGGTCAGCGACTGCGGACGTTACAATAAGCATTTCTAGTGTGTCCCTTAGGGCATTTCTGTCTAATATTCCTATATTGACCCAGCTCATTCTCGACAACCGTATTTTGCACACTGAAAGCCATGACCTCTACTCATGTACTGACTATGATTGTACTGTTCTCCGCCTGCCCCGACCTTCACTTGACTGACCAAGTTCCTTTCCCACTGTCTTGGTCCATTGTCCTGTTATTTCCTGTCCTGCCTAGACAGCTTTTGCTAATAGCCACTACTCCTGGGGTATCGACCTGGGAAACCCTTGTAGCGAAGCACAGATCCCTGTAAAGGGTTTAAAGGGTGAATGCCGAGGAATTACTTAGACTCTGCTTTTGGGCATAGACCAAGCCAAGTCGGTTGCAACTCTATGGGTCCATACCACCTCCTACAGCTACATGACAATATGAATATATTATTTATAACATGTATTCAATAAAAACTGTTTTTATTATTATAGATTGAAATACCTATGTTGTTATATGCATTAGGCTGGGTTCACACGAGCACATTAACGTCCGTAATGGACGGACGTATTTCGGCCGGAAGTCCCGGACCGAACTAAGTGCAGGGAGCCGGGCTCCTAGCATCATAGTTATGTACGACGCTAGGAGTCCCTGCCTCTGCATGGAACTACTGTCCCGTACTGAAAACATGATTACAGTACGGGACAGTTGTCCTGCAGCGAGACAGGGACTCCTAGCATCGTACATAACTATGATGCTAGGAGCCCGGCTCCCTGCACTGAGTTCGGTCCGGGACTTCCGGACGAAATACGTCCGTCCATTACGGACGTTAATGTGCTCGTGTGAACCCAGCCTTACTGGTGTCGTTTTTCTTCATGAATGTAGCCTAGGATCTGTACACTTTTACAACCATAGATAGGCATAAATTGTTTGGGGGAATTCAGTGCAGACATGATCACAATGTCACATGCAGACTGGAGATCCGCACAGGTTTATAGGTTTTTACTAGAGTTGAGCGAACTTATCAAAAGTTTGGTTCGGCTAGTTCGCCGAATTTCCCGAAAAAGTTCGATTCGGACCGAACCTGTAATTTCCGTGCGCCGAGCATGCTACTGTCCAGGGTGCTGATAGAGTTAATGGGCTGCACTAACTCTTGCAGCAACCTTGACAGTACATGCTCGGCGCGCGGAAAATACAAATTTAATGTAATAAAAAAATAAATAATAATACGTTCATACTTACTTTCCTCCTGTCCGGCCTCCAGCGATGACGTTTCATCCATGTCGCCGCTGCAGCCAATCACAGGCTGTAGGGGCGGTCACGCACGTCAGGATGACGTCAGAAGGCCGGCCTCCAGGGATGACGCTTCATCCCACGTGACCGCCTCTGCAGCCAATCACAGGCTGCAGCGGCGACATGGATGAAACGTCATCGCTGGAGGCCGGACAGGAGGAAAGTAAGTATGAACGTATTATTATTATTTTTTGCCATGTATGTATGTTGGCATGTATGTATGTTGGCATGTATGTATGTATGTATGTATGTATGTTGTCATGTATGTATGTATGTATGTATGTATGTATATATGTGCATGTATATTTGCATGTATGTTGGCATGTATGTATATATGTGCATGTTTGTATGTATATTTGCATGTATATATTTGTATGTATGTATGTATGTTTGCATGTATGTATGTTTGCATGTATGTATGTTTGCATGTATGTATGTTTGTATGTATGTTTGCATGTATGTATGTTTGCATGTATGTATGTTGGCATGTATGTATGTTGGCATGTATGTATGTATGTATGTATGTATGTATATATGTGCATGTATATATGTTTGCATGTTTTTATTTTTTGCATGTATGTTTGCATGTATGCTTATATATATGTGCATGTATGTAATTATGTTTGCATGTATTTATGTTTGCATGTATATTTGTGCATGCTTGTATATATGTATGTATGTATCTTTGCATGTTTGTTTGTATGTATTTTTTCATGTGTGTGTGTGTGTGTGTGTGTGTGTGTGTATGTATGATAGTTTGCATGTATATATGTATATATGTGTGTATGTTTGCATGTATGTATATTTGCATGTATATATGTGCATGCTAGTATATATGTATGTATGTATGTTTGTATATATGTATGTATGTATGTTTGCATGTATGTTTGTTTGTATATATGTCTGTATGGCCATGTATGATACTGTCTGCTGGCGCCCTGTATCTAAGTCAACTTTGCGGCAGGCTTCTATACATGGTATAACAGTCAGTATCACACATTAAACTGAATCTAAGCCTACGACATGTTTTATTTCATTTTATTTTTATTTATTTTTTTACAGGTTTGGTGTTTGGACTACGTCGGTTTCGAGGACTACTTAGATGACGGTTTTTTTTCTACAATAAAATGGTTAATGAGGGTTGTGTTGGGGGTGCTTTATTTCAATAAAATATTTTATCTATATCTTTGTCTTTTCTTTTCAAATTTTATTACTACCACTTTAGTAATGGCCGCTGTCTGAGTGACAACATCCATTACTAAGGCGAGGCTTAGTGTTAGCCGGTGCAGAGGCTAACACTAACCACCATTATTACCCCAGTACCCACCACCACCAGGGGTGCCGGGAAGAGCCAGGTACGATCCAGTACCCGACCATCTGTTGTGATGGCCGGGCTCTGGGGCGGCCGCAGGCTGGTATTATGAGGCTGGGAAGGGCCAAAAACAGTGGACCTTGCCACCCTTGTAATGCTAGGCTGCTGCTGCTGTGTTGTATCTGGCTGGCTATAAAAGTGGGGGGGACCCCACGTCATTTTTTTAAATTATTTACTTATTAATTTTTATATTTTTAAAAAAAAAACATGGGGTTCCACCCAATTTATCATAACCAGCCACATACAACACAGTGTTATTCGCCTGAGGATGGACAAAACCAGTGGCCCTTCCCACCCATGTAATGCCACACTGCTGCGGCCTTGTATATGGCTGGTTATTAAAAATGTGGGGAACCCGTCTATTGATAAATTTGTTAAATTCAAAAAAAAAAACGACGTGGGGGTCCCCCCATTTTTATAACCAGCCCGATACAACACAGCAGCAGCAGCCTAGCATTACAAGGGTGGGAAGGTCCACTGTTTTTGGCCCTTCCCAGCCTCATAATACCAGCCTACGGCCGCCCCAGTACCCGGCCATCACAACAGATGGTCGGGTACTGGATCGTACCAAGCTCTTCCCGGCACCCCTGGTGGTGGTGGGTACCGGGGTAATAATGTGTGGTTAGTGCTAGCCTCTGCACCGGCTAACACTACGTACCGCCTTAATAATGGACGCTGTCAATCAGCCAACTGCCATTATCTAGGCACTAATAAAGTTTAAAAAAAAACACAAAGACAATTATTTTTTATTGAAATAAGAAATCCCCAACAAAACGCTCGTTAACCATTTTTTTTAAATTTGAAAAAACGTAGATCTACGCAGTAGTCCAACGAATCGAAGATGTAGTCCAATCGGTACATAAAAATCTGCAACAACATAAAAAAACAGTTATCAATGTGAACAATAACAATACTTCTACTCACCTACACACATATATACACGCACACACAAACAAACAACCATACACAAACACACACATATATACACAAACACAACAAGATATACACACACACACACACACACACATAAACAGACAAACACACACACATATACACGAACTCACACATATACAAATAAAAACACACATATCCAAACACACATATATACATGAACACACACATATACACAAACACACACACACACACACATATACACAAACACATATACACAGTTATACACAAACACAACAAGATATACACAAACACACACACACAAAGAGACAAACACACACACACATATACACACACATATACACGAACTAACACATATACACAATCACATATACAAACAAAAACACACATACCCAAACACACACATATACACAAACACACACATATACAAAAACACACACATATACACAAACACACACATATACACAAACACATGTACACAAACAGACCCATATATACACAAACACACACATATACACACAAACACACAAACATATACACAAACACACCCATATATACACAAACACACACACACACACACACATAAACACACATATACACAAACACACATATACAAAAACACACACACACAAACATCTACACACACACACACAAACAAACACAGTTCACAGCAGCACAGAGTATTTCAGGAGATGAGCGTGCGGATCTTGTGCGAGGTGGTGACTTGCCAATCATGTGAAGGTGTTATTGAGGACAGGAGTGGAGGAGAGGTAACAGACTGAGCTACATAATGGTAAGAGCAGAGTTCACAGTATTTCAGGAGAGGAGCGTGCAGATTTTGTGCTGCTGTGAACTCTGCTCTTACCATTACGTAGCTCAGTTGTACCTCTCCTCCACTCCTGTCCTCAATAACACCATCACATGATTGGCAAGTCACCACCCCGCACAAGATCCGCACGCTCATCTCCTGAAATACTCTGTGCTGCTGTGAACTCTGCTCTTACCATTACGTGGTGACTTGCCAATCATGTGAAGGTGTTATTGAGGACAGGAGTGGAGGAGAGGTACAACTGAGCTACGTAATGGTAAGAGCAGAGTTCACAGCAGCACTGAATCTGCACACTCATCTCCTGAAATACTCTGTGCTGCCTTAAACTCTATGGACAGGTCAGGATCCTGTTTCTTTTAAATGCTGCACTGTAGCGCAGCCTTATATAGTGGATCGAGCGGGTTCCCCAGCAGCATTTAAAAGAAACAGGATCCTGACCTGTCCACAGAGTTTAAGGCAGCACAGAGTATTTAAGGAAATGAGCACGGCCGGGCACGGCCGGCCACGGGCAGCCGGTCGTTTTTCCGAGCCGTGCTCCCATTATAAAATATATTACCCGTAATGACGGGTGGCTACATGTGTGCACCCGTCATTACGGCAGCGTTGCTAGGCGACGTCAGTAAATAGTCACTGTCCAGGGTGCTGAAAGAGTTAACTGATCGGCAGTAACTGTTTCAGCACCCTGGACAGTGACTACCGATCACAATATAGAGTAACCTGTAAAAAAAAAAGACATTCATACTTACCGAGAACTTTCTGCTTCCTCCAGTCCGGTCTCCTGGCCGTTGCCTTGGTGACGCGTCCCTCTCGACATCCGGCCCGACCTTCCTGGATGACAATACAGCCCATGTGACCGCTGCAGCCAATCACAGGCTGCAGAGGCCTCTGCAGCCAATCACAGGCTGCAGAGGCCTCTGCAGCCAATCACAGGCTGCCGCGTCAGAAAAGAAGGTCGGACTGGAGGAAGAAGAGGGACTCGTCAGCAAGACAACGACCGGGTACGTATGAAATGCTTTTTATTTTATTTTTAATCAGCAGCCTCTTTTCTCTATCAGTGATTGATAGAGATAAGTGGCTGCCGATTTGTATAATATTTTTGACCGGGTTCGGTCAAAACGGGTTCGGCCGAACCCGGTGAAGTTCGGATTCGCTGCGAACCAAACTTTTCTGGATGTTCGGACCGAAACCGGGTTCGGTTGTCCCGGTTGCTCATCTCTAGTTTTTACAAAACCAATAATAGTAGAAATTCTATATGAAGCATTTGGAGGTTTCTGTAACAACTACTCATTTCAATGGAGAGTTACTATACAAGGCCACCTTTCCATTTAGGGTTAGGAATATAATTTGATTGATCTCAGGTCCAGTGAATGTACCAGCTGCTGAACCCTTACCTATCTGACTGTATGTCATACAAGTGTTTATTGCCTTTAATCTAACCATACAAAGCTGGTTTTTGTATGGTTAGAAATTGTTAGAAATTGTATATTATAGAACAGAGGCTCACCTGGGTTTTTCCGTGATATAACACAAATGGCCTAGTAGGGTCAATAGTGTGTGGTTACATAGTTACATAGCTAGTATGGTTGAAAAAAGACACATGTTCATCAAGTTCAACCAAGGGCTGGGAAAAGGGAAGGGAAAAATTTCTACACATTGACATAGGAGCTGATATTTTTTTGTTCTAGGAAATGATCTAAGCCCTTTTTAAAGCCATCTACTGTAGCTGCTGTGACCAACTCCTGCCGTAGACTATTCCATAGATTCACAGTTCTCACAGTAAAGAAGGCTTGTCGCCTCTGCTGGTTGAACCTTTATTTTTCCAGATGGAGGGAGTGCCCCCTTGTTATTTGAGGGGGTTTTACATGGAAGAGGATTTCACCATATTTTTTGTATGTGCCATTAATATATTTATATAAATTAATCATGTCCCCCCTTAGTCATCATTTTTCAAGGCTAAATAGGTTTAATTCTTTTAATCTTTCCTCATAACTTAGATTCTCCATGCCCCTTATTAGCTTCGTTGCCCTTCTTTGTATTTTTTCTAATTTCATGGGATCCTTTCTATGAACTGGAGCCCAGAACTGAACTGCATATTCTAGATGAGGCCTCACTAATGCTTTGTAAAGTCGTAATATTACATCCCTGTCCCGCGAGTCCATGTCTCTTAATACACGACAATATCTTGCTGGTCTTTGAAGCAGCTGATTGACATTGCATGCTGTTATTTAGTTTATGATATACAAGTACACCCAGATCCTTCTCAACAAGTAACTCCCCCAGTGTAGCTTCCCCTAGGACATATGATTCATGCAGGTTGTTGGTACCCAGATGCATAACTTTACATTTATCTACATTAACCCCTTAACGACCGCCCACCGTCTTTTGACGTCAGGCGGTGCATGTACTCAGTCTACAGCGACGCCTTTTGGCGTCGCTGTAGTAGAGGGGGTTTATCGGCACCCTGGTGACATCTGCACTAAAAACCGGCTGTAAGTAACAGGTCCGGTTCTTAGTGCAGCCATCAGGACCTGCCGATTTCGTCGTAACAGCACGTGACCGCTGTGACAGCCAATCACAGCGGTCACATGCTGTTACTGCGTACAGAGCCGCCGGGAGTGTCTAAATGACAGCTCCTGCTCTAAGAACGAGCTGTTGCTAGCAGCTCTATTCTTAGAGCAGTGATCAGGAGCCAATAGTATTTGTTCCTGATCTTTTGTGATCACTATGAGATCCAATCATAGTGATCACTACTGTAAAATAAAAGTAAAAACATGTATCTGTTTCTCCTTACTGTTCTAGCTGTGGAGAGAAACAGATACAAGTGTGTCAGTGTCCCCACACAAAATCACTTGTCCCTTACACAGTTTATTAAAAAAAAAAAACATTTTTTTCCGTATTTTATAGTATATAGTATATACATATATATATAAATATAAATATATTTACTGTATATACTAAGAATCGTACTATAAACTACTTTCTTTTTACGGTACGCTGTTAGACGGTGTGTACGCTGTTAGGCCTCATGCACACGACCGTAGCCGTGTGCACGGCCGTAATTTTCGGGTCAGCCGGCTGCGGACTGTCTGCCGCAGGCCGCCCGCAAATCGCGGGACATGCACATGGCCGCCACCATTGTTTTCAATGAGCCCGGACCGCAGAACAGGGCCGTAATAAGACATGCCCGTTCTTTCTGCGGTCCGGGCTCCCGGGCCGTGCAAGGACCGCGAAAACTACGGTCGTGTGCATGGCCCCATAGAAAAGAATGGGGCCGCAATTCTCCCGTGGATTTTCGGGGGAATTGCGGCCGCAAAAACATGTTCATGTGCATGGGGCCTTAGACGGCATAGGGTGCTGTTCTGGGCTTGGGTTTACGGTTTGTGTTAGGCGTAGGGTTTAGGTTTAGGTTTGAAAAAAAAAAAAAACTAAAAAAAAACAATAAAAAAAAAAAAGTTTCATTCTTTTAGTGTTCTTATTTGATTAGGCTTCATGCACACGACCGTGCTCGTAATTACGACTCGTAATTACGAGCACGGCCGGGCACGGCCGGCCGCGGGCAGCCGGCCGCTTTTGCGAGCCGTGCTGTCATTATAAAGTATAGCAGCACGGCCCGTAAAATAGAAAAATAGAACATGTTCTATTTTTTTTAACGGCACGGGCAACTTCCCGTGAGAAAACGGGAAGGTACCCGTGGGTAACAGAAGTCTATGAGCCCGTTATTGCGGGTCGTAATTACGACCCGCAATAACGGGTGTTTTTACGGTCGTGTGCATGAGGCCTTAGTTGATAAAAAAAAAATTTAAACCGCTAGTTCCATTTATTATTTGCGGTTTAGACTGTATTATCATTATGGCTGCCAGAAGATACAGCGTTGAGGAAGCCTATCAGATGCTATGCTCAGATACGGATTCTGCATCTGAAGTTGAGCTTTTAGGGTATGTGGACACGTAGTGACCAAAAACGTCTGAAAATACGGAGCTGTTTTCAAGGGAAAACAGACCCTGATTTTCAGACATTTTTTGAGCAACTCACGGTTTTCGCTGCGTTTTCGCTGCGTTTTTGCTGCGTTTTTTACGTCCGTTTTTGGAGCTGTTTTCATTGGAGTCTATAAGAAAACAGCTCCAAAAACGTCCAAAGAAGTGTCCTGCACTTCTTTTGACGAGGCTGTATTTTTACGCGTCGTCGTTTGACAGCTGTCAAACGACGACGCGTAAATGACAGGTTGTCTGCACAGTACGTCGGCAAACCCATTCAAATGAATGGGCAGATGTTTGCCGACGTATTGTAGCCCTATTTTCAGACGTAAAACGAGGCATAATACGCCTCGTTTACGTCTGAAAATAGGTCGTGTGAACCCAGCCTTACTTGAAAGCGACAGCGAAAGTGTCGCTTCAAGGGATTCAAGTTGCGATGCAGAACGCATTTGTCCTGTACAAAAAATCAGCGGGCAGGGTGACATTCTTTGAATTTCAGGAGAAAGTGATTGAAGATCTCCTATTTCAATCTGCAGACCAGAGAGTAGTCCATGAGTCAGAGGATGTACACCGTCTTGTTGAAAAAATTTTTTTACACCCCATCCCTTCAACATCTAACCAAAAATACCCCAAAAAACGGTGTCGGGTCTGCAGCAAACGAGGACAGCGAAGTGAGTCACGATATTATTGTTCCGCTTGTCCTTCCAACCCTGGTCTATGCATAAGTCCCTGTTTTGTCCTTATCAATACACTATGGGCTTTATTACAGTTTTGTTCGGGTTTTTGGTGGACCTCTTACACCCGACAATACTTCTAGAAATAGCGACATTAATTTGGGGAGTAGTGGCCTTTACTGTATCTATACATACGGTGTGGGACACTGCCCCTTTATATATTCTACAGGTGATTGGTTGTTTTGTGCACATGGCGGTTCCTACCTTGCCGGGCAGGGGCTTGTTATGGTGTACCGCGTCACTTGGCACATTCGTCCCTTATATAGGGATTGATGGAGCTAAAGAGACGTTGTATGACCAGTCACTTTGAATAATAAAGTCATTACAGCCCTACAAATTTTCTTTCATCCTGTGAACATGCTCTAGTTTTCCACATAGCTGGATAAATTCTTCCTCCTTTTTTTGGGATATATTGCCTTTTTCCGCCAACAGTTTAATACATTTTCCCACTCTAACTTACTATATATCAGAGCGGGTTGATATACATAATGTCTATGGACTGACATGATTTCAGGACAGGTGCTTTCTTAGCACGACATAGTCATAGGGTGTAGAAACTGTTAGGGACATCTATTTCTCAATCTAGAAAAGTAGAATCCTCCCATTTTCAACGCAAAATGTGTGTCCTGAAAGCCTCCGGGTGCTCCCTTCCTTTTGGGTCCTGCCGTGTGTCCAGGAAACACATTAGGGCCACAATGGGGATATTTTTGAACACAGGAGAAACAGGGTGATACATTTTCTGGTGCATTTCCTTATTCTCATGTCCTCTGTACAAGAAATCTGACCTTAAAATGACACATTTGTGAAAAAAAGTGAAATAAAATTTTCTTTCCACCTGCTTTGCATTAATTCCTGCGAAAACTGTGGTGTCAAAATACTTAGTACACACCTAGATGAATACCTTAAAGGAACAGTGTCATCACAATTTTTTTTTTAATATGTTAAAGATGTTAGTGCTTTATTAAAAACGTTTATATTTATTTGTGTGTTTGTGTTTTACTTTTTCTTATTTTTACACTTTTTCTTCCCTATGGGGGCTGCCATTTTTTGTTCCATTTCTGTATGTGTCGATTAACGACACATACAGACATGGAATACGGCAGCCACAGTCCCATAGGGACTGCGAACGGGTCCCGTCCCATCCACTTCTGTGTACGCCGTCTGTGTGGGAACTGCGCATGCGCCGCTCCCACACAGTCCAATTTGAAATTGGCGCCGTCCGGCGCCATTTTCCTGTGGACCGGAAGTCGCGGCCGGACAGTAAGATTACTACTTCCGGTCGCGGCTTCCGGACTTGTGCACTTGGACCAGCGGCAGCAGACGGAGCGGACGGGCCGGAGGGAGCCGCGGCGGCAGGAGCAGGTAAGAGATTTCAATGCATGTTCGTGTTTGTGTACGTTTACTACTGTATGTAAACCTACTACACTGTGTGTTAGCTCAAAAAATGGCGACACAGTGTAGGAGGTTAGACCGTTCAAACCCCTCGTTTATCCCGGCACTAGCCAGGATAAAGGAGGGGGGGATGCTGAGAGCTCACTAGAGCGAGGGCTTTTTACCCAATTTTGCAATGCTGCAATTTTGGGAATAGCTCCATCTAGTGACCAGCAATGGGAAATATTATAAATTAGAATTAATTTATAATATTTCCTGACTCGTGAAAAAAAAAAAAAAAATTAGAACAATGTTTAATCACCTACACACTAAATGTTTAATTTAAAAAAAAAAAACAATGTTTTTCTGGCAACACATTCCCTTTAAGCGGTCTAGTTTTCAAAATGGGGTCATTTATGGGGAGTTTCTATCTTTTTGGCAGCTCTGTGCCTCTATAAATGTGTAATGGGACCTGAAACATTTTCAAGCAAAATGTGTGTCCTGAAAGTCTTCGGGCGCTACCTCCCTTTCGGGCCCTGCCGTGTGTCCAGGCAACACATTAGGGTCACAATGGGGGCATTTTTGAAAACGGGAGAAACAGGGAGATAGATTTTGGGGGGTGTTTCTTCATTCTCATGGTCGCTTTACAAAGAAATCGGTCTTCAAAGTGATACTTTTATATAAAAAGTGTTTTGTTTTTTTATTTCACCTGCTATACATTCAATTTAGCAAAAAATTGTGGGGTCAAAATACTCACTACAGCCCTAGATAAATACCTTAAGGTGTCTAGTTTTCTAAATGGGGTCGTTTATGGGGAGTTTCTATCGTTCTGGTAGTTCAAAACCTCTCCAAATGTACAGTGGGGCCTAAAACATTTTCAAGCAAAAATGAGACCTGAATGCCTCCGGTTGCTCCCTTCCTTTCGGGCCCTGCCGTGTGTCCAGGCAACGCATTAGGGTCACAATGTGGGCATTTTTGAAAACAGGAGAAACAGGGTGATAGATTTTGGGGTGCATTTCTTCATTCTCATGGTCACTTTACAAAGAAATCGGTCTTCAAAGTGATAGTTTTATGAAAAAAGTGAAATTATATGTTTTTACACCTGCTTTGCATGAATTCTTACAAAAAAACTGTGGGGTCAAAATACTTACAATACCCCTTAATAAATACCTTAAGGGGTGTAGTTTTCAAAATGGTGTCACTTGTGGGGGTTTCCACCATTCTGACACCTATGAGCCACTGAAAACCTGGCTTGGTGCAGGAAAACAAAATGTACTTCAAAATGTATAAAATCATTACTAAACTTGTAAGTCTTCTAAATTGCTCAAAAAAAAAATTTTTTTTTTCAAAAGTGCTGCCAAAATAGAGTAAAGCGATGGAAATATATATTTAATAAAAAAAATTGTACAGTATGTATGTACATATGTGACATATTGCAGTTAAAAATAGGGAAAAATGATAATTTTTACAAAATTTCTTAAATTTTTCTATTTTTTCATTAATTTCCGCAAATCGTATCAGTCTACTTTTACCACTAAAATAAAGTACAACATGTGACGAAAAAACAACGTCAGAATTACTTGGATATTCAAAACTTTCGCACAGTTATTCTCTGATAAAGTCAGACATACCAGATTTAACAAATCTGGCTTGGTCATTAAGGTCTTTTCAGGCCCGGTCATTAAGGGGTTAAACCTCATTTGCCAACTGGATGTCGAAACACTGAGTGTGTCCAAATCCGCTTGCAATTCACGAATATCTTCCATAGACTGAACTATATTACATAGCTTGGTGTCATCTGCAAAAACAGTAATAGTGCTAATAATCCAATCCTCGATATCATTAACCCATTAAAGCCCAGGGCCAATTTGAGTTTTTCATTTTCGTTTTTTCCTCCCCACCTTCCAAAAGCCATAACTTTTCTATTTCTTCGTCAACACAGCCATATGAGGTCTTGTTTTTTTGCGAGACAAGTTGTAGTTTTTCATGGCACCATTTATTGTACCACATAATGTACTGGGAATCTGAAAAAAACATATTTGTGGGGTGAAATGGGCAAAAAACAGCGATTACACCATTTTTTTGGGGGTTTTGGTTTTACGGCGTCCATTAGGCGGTACAAACTACATATTCACCTTATTCTATAGGTTAATCGGCAATACCAAATTTATATGTTTTGTTTTATGTTTTACCACTTCTAAAAAAATAAAACTATTTGCTAAAAAAAAAGTCTTGTGTTGCCTTATTCTGAGAGCCATAACTTTTTTATTTTTCCATTAATTTAGAGGTGTGAGGACTTAAATTTTGCAGGGAGAGCTGTCGTTTTCACCGATACCATTTTGGAGTACATGTGACTTTTTGATCACTTTTTATTCCTTTTTTTTGGAGAGCTAAGGTGACCAAAAACCAGCAATTTGATTGTTTTATATATATATATATATATATATATATATTTTTTTTTTTATTTTTTTTACGCAGTTCACCAAGCGGGTTAAATAACTCTATATTGTGATAGTTCGAACTTTTACGGAGGCGGCAATACCAGTTATGTTAACTTTTATTGTTTTTAACTTTGCCTTTGGGAACAAATGGGAAAAGTTGTTTTTTTTAACTTTTAAGATTTTATGGTTTTTTTGGAACATTATAAAAATCTTTATTTAACTGTTTTTTGCTTTTGTTATTAGTCCCCCTAGGAAACTTGAAACAGCGATCGATTTGAAGCAGCGATCGTTGGATCACTTCCATGATATACTGCAATACTAATGTATTGCAGTATATCGTGATTCTGACAGTCTCCTTTGAAGCCCTGCCGGAGGCAGGGCTTCAAAGGAGTATAAAGATGGCGGACCTGGGGGCCTTTATTAGGCCCCCAGGCTGCCATAACAACCACTGTAAATGGACGATTGCGCCGTGGGAGGGGGGCGCGATGGTGTGTTTGAGGTGGCGCCCCCCTGATTCGAACAATTTAAATACAGCGGTCGCGACTAACTGCGGCATTTAAGGTGTTAAACAGGCAGAATCAAAGTGATCTTTGATTCCGCCCGTTGCACTGAGGTGTCGGCTGTGTAACACAGCCGTCACTCGCTGTGTATGGAGACGTGAGCCTGCTCCAGACTTCCCCTTAACGGCTGCCGCATACCAGTATGTGACATGTAGTTAAGGGGTTAATAAATAAGTTGAATAATAGTGGTCCCAGCACTGAACCCTGGGGTACACCACTTATAACCGGGGACCATCCAGAGTAGGAATGATTGACCACAACTCTCTGGATACGGTCCTTGAGCCAATTCTCAATCCAATTACAAACTATACTATCTAAACCTATAGTCCTTAATTTACCCATTAGACATCTATGAGGGACAGTGTCAAATGCCTTTGCAAAGTCCAAAAACACTATATCCACAGCGGCCCCTCTGTCTAGGCTTCTGCTCACCTCTTCATAAAAACAAATCAGGTTGGTTTGACAACTTCTGTCTTTAGTAAAACCGTGCTGGCTGTCACTTGTAATACTATTTTTTGTCGCATAATTCTGTATATAGTCCCTCAATAGCCCCTCAAACATTTTTCCCACGATTGATGTTAAGCTAACTGGTCTATAATTACCCGGGGAAGACCTAGAGACCTTTTTGAAAATAGGCACCACATTTGCCTTACACCAGTCCCTTGGCACTATACCAGTCACTAGAGAATCTCTAAATATTATGAAGAGGGGGACAGAAATAACTGAACTAAGATCTTTAAGAAATCTAGGGTGTAACCCATCTGGTCCTGGGGCCTTGTATGCATTTATTTTTAACTTAGCTTGGACCATATCTACATTCAGCCAATTGAGTATATTAATTGATGTATTAACAGCACTGGCACTGCCTACATAAGCTGCTCTTTCTTCTGTTGTATATACAGAGCTAAAGAACCCATTTAGTAACTCTGCCTTCTCTTGATCCCCTGTGACCAATTCCCCATTACCACTATCTAGGTGTCCTACATGTTCAGACCTTGGCTTTTTTGCATTTATATACTTGAGGATTTTTGGGGGATTTGTTTTACTATCCTTGGCCACCTGCCTTTCATTTTGTATTTTTGCTTATTTTATTACTTTTTTGCAGATTTTATTAAGCTCCTTATAATTTGCAAAGGCTACAGCTGTACCCTCAGATTTGTATTTTTTAAATGCCCTTTTTTGTCATATATTTCCCTTTTTACAGAAGGTGTAAGCCATGTGGGGTTTAATTTTAGTAGTTTATACTTGTTACCTATAGGAATAAATTTTGCACTATAATTATACAAAGTGGATTTTAAGATCTCCCATTTATCATTTGTCCCATTATTTGACATTAGTTCTTACCAGTCTATGTCCTGAATTGCAGCCCTCATCCAGGGGAAATTGGCTTTCTTAAAATGAAGTGTTTTTGCCCTCCCAGCCTGCGTTTTTTTTTACAGTATAGGTAAATGTAAATATATTGTGATCACTGTTACCGAGATTTTCACGAACATCGACATTCCCAACAAGCTCTGCATTATTAGAAATGACCAGATCCAACAGAGCTTCACCTCTAGTCGGGTCTTCCACAAACTAGCCCATAAAATTTTCCTGCAACAGGTTGAGGTAATTTCTCCCCTTCGCAGTTGAAGCCGAACCATGACACCAATTAATATCTGGGTAATTAAAAACTCCCATTATCACTACTGGGGTTGTTGGATCTGACCCCCAGACAACCCCACATCATCTGCAATCAGAGACCCCTTAGGCTCTATTCACACTGGCATCAAGGCTTCCATTTATGATTGGGCTCAGTCAGGTTCCTATTCTTTTTCACATGCTAGACATCCACTAAACTGTCCACTAAAAGCAGCAGTAACTAATGAAATAGATGCTAACTAAAGCCTAAAAATGTTTTGCTTTCCTAAAATATTCAGAACAGAAGGACGAACAGAGCGTCAGTATGAACAGAGCCTTACATGGTTGTACCTTTCTCCGGCATATTACTGGTAAGACTACTGCTAGACAACATCACAGGCAGTTTGGTAAATTTAAATGCAAATTATATAACTAATCTGTCAAGAGCACAATGGGGTTCATGCATATTAGCACAGGCATCACCGTGCTAGTGTTCAACCAGATACAAGAAATAGCAATTCTGATCACATGGCTACAATAATTAACAAAACGCAGATTTGTGTCAATGTCACTAAAGATAAATTAAGAAACCTTTTAAAATTTGTATTATTTTTTTATTTTCAATTCCTTAATCTCTTTTCATTAATGTACTGGCATGTATTAATACGGAAGTATAGTAGCTTACGTATTATTTATTAATGCTAATTATTACTTTTGTTTTTATCGTAAAGCACCATTGACTTTGAGGTCCCTGTAAATATGATATACAGAAGGGCCTAAATAAATAACATGAATAAACACTAAACACCAGCAAGTACAATACTCATGAGCGTACAAAGTGACAGACCAGTACAAAATGAGAGAGGGTCCTGCCCACGAGGGTTTATAATCGACGAGGACAAGAGAAAAGAGACATTTATTGCAGGTTGTACTTTTTCCTGAATAGGTTGGTATCAGATTGGCTTTGAAAGTTTGGATGTAAGGAGAGAGTCTGATGTGTTGGGGTAACAAGTTCCAGAGTATAGTGGATGCATGGGAAAAATCTTGGAGATGAGGATGGGAGGAGCAGAAAAGGGGAGAGCAGAGGTCTTGCGAGGACTAGAGATCAACCGCGGGAAGATTCAGGGCAGAGTTGTACAGAGGGGACTCTGTACAACTCTGTAATTTGCTAGGCAGGATGTAGAGAGGAGAGGTGGTAGAGGAAAATGAGTTAAGAATGGATTGGAGGGGTGCCAGAGTCTTAGGGGGAGGCCACAGAAGAGTATTCTACAGTAGTGTACACCAGATATGATGAGGGGTCATACAAGCATTTTTCTTAGCTTGAGTTGGAGGAAATAGCAAATTCGAGAAATGTTTTTGAAATGGAGGCTGCAGGAGGTGGTAAGGACTTGGATGTTTGATGTGTAGGACAGAGCTCAATCAAAGGTTATCCAGAGACAGCGAACTTGTGAGACTAGGAAAAGTATGGAGCCATTAACTGTGATTGATAGTTCTGATAAGGAGGTTTAATGGGATGGTGGAAAAATTATTAATTCAACTTTTGTCATGTTAAGTTTTAGTAAGTGCCATGAGAAGAAGGAGATAGTTGATAGGCACTCTGGTTAGAAGAGAGGTAATATAAGGACAAGAGTGGCAAATCTGAGTGTCGTAAGTCATTTTGTAAGTGGTCAAAAAGCAATTTGGGAGAGGTCAGAGCACAGTTCAAGGTGGACATGTTGTTCAAGGAGTTTTTTGAGGCGAAAGGGAGTAGTGAGATGGGGTGGTAGCAGGACAGAGAAGATGAGTTCAGGAATTGCGTTTTAAAGGGAATGTGTTGCCAGCAAAACATGTTTTTTTTTTTTTTTTAGTTAAACAATTAGTGTATAGGTGATTAAACATTGTTCTAATTTTTTTTTTTTTCACGAGTCAGGAAATATTATAAATTGGATTCAATTGGATTCTAATTTATAATATTTCCCATTGCTGGTCACTAGATGGAGCCATTCCCAAAATTGCAGCATTGCATGTGGTAAAGCAACCACATTGCTTTATGCTGCAAAATTGGGTAAAAAGCCCTCGCTCTAGTGAGCTCTCAGCATCCCCCCCTCCTTTATCCTGGCTAGTGCCGGGATAAACGAGGGGATTGAACGGTCTAACCTCCTACACTGTGTGTCGCCATTTTTTGAGCTAACACACAGTGTAGTAGGTTTACATACAGTAGTAAACACACACAAACACGAACATACATAGAAATCTCTTACCTGCTCCTGCCGCCGCGGCTCCCTCCGGCCCGTCCGCTCCGTCTGCTGCCGCTGGTCCAAGTGCACAAGTCCGGAAGTCGCGACCGGAAGTAGTAATCTTACTGTCCGGCCGCGACTTCCGGTCCACAGGAAAATGGCGCCGGACGGCGCGCATTTCAAATTGGACTGTGTGGGAGCGGCGCATGCGCCGTTCCCACACAGACGGCGTACACAGAAGTGGATGGAACGGGCCCCGTTCGCAGTCCCTATGGGACTGGAGCTGCCGTATTCCATGTCTGTATGTGTCGTTAATCGACACATACAGAAATGGAAAAAAAAATGGCAGCCCCCATAGGGAAGAAAAAGTGTAAAAATAAGAAAAAGTAACACACAAACACACAAATTAATCCAAACGTTTTTAATAAAGCACTAACATCTTTAACATATTAAAAAAAAATTGTGGTAACACTGTTCCTTTAAGGGTGGGTGTAATGGTTGCATGCCTGATTGGATACTAACTTTTCAAACATCTTAGGCTAATCTAATAGTATAACTGATATTTATCAATTTTATAATTTACTTACTGTTGAAAAAAAACAACAATTATCCATGCAAATTCTGTGTGAAGTTACTTCCACAAGGTGTCTCCCGTCCTGTAATCTTCTGTCCATCCCCTGTTGCATGCAAAATACATCTCTAGTTACAGAGCAGAGAGAACAGACTGCTGGAAGGAAGAGACACACACAGGCGCTTCCCATAGAAGTTTATGGAGATAGGAGGGGGAAGGGGAGCAAAGAGATATAGACATAAACATTACCAATAGAAGCCTATGGAAAGCGGAGGGGAGCAGAAGAAGGGAGCAGGAGCAGAGAGAGAGACACATACATCATGTCTTTAGAAGTCTATGGAGAGGGGAAGGGGGAGCAGGAGCAGAAAGAGACACAGGCACTGCTGCAGGCCATAGAGGTCTATGGAAAGTGAAGAGGGAGCAGGAGCAGACACAGTCTGCTGGTAAGAGTTATCCCAATACCCAAGTGCTGGATTCTGAGCTACACTGCTATTACTGCTGTATAATGTCCTCCATGCTGCTGCAGCTTTTGTATATATGTAAGATAGATAGATAGATAGATAGATAGATAGATAGATAGATAGATAGATAGATAGATAGATAGATAGATAGATAGATAGATAGATAGATAGATAGATAGATAGATATCACGATGCGGGGTGTGGACCCACTGGGCCGTACCGCGTAACGGGATGGCAGCTGGCCAAACAGGTAAGTACAGAGTTCAATTAGTTCAGCGAGGGTACCTGAGGCAATCATAGGGAGTAGCGAGGCAGGCACGTCCAGGACCAGGTGGCGGGAAGTTGTCAGGTGAGACGTAGCACAGCACGGCACTAGAACTAGGTAGCACGGAAAAAGGATACGGGATACAGGAGCAAGGTACACTGGGAAACTGGAAGACACTGGGAGACCATAAGCACGACAAACGATGGGTAACAAACAACGCTCTGGCAAAGAGAAAGAGGACAGAGCCCTTTTTATAGCCCAGGGCATCCTGGGCTAGATTGCAAACTTCCTGCAAAAAATGCGCGCACTGGCCCTTTAAGGCCGTGCATGCGAGGGCGGGCGCGCGCGCTGGAGACACTCGAGGTCCGGAAGTAAGTGCCGTCGCCTCACAGGAGGACGACGCTGCAGCGCGCTAAGATGTCCATGGCCACGGCCGTCGGGGTTAACGACCGAACGACGGACCGTGGCCATAGACGTTACAGTATCCCCCCTCTTACGCCCCCTCTTCTTCGGACCAGAGCGGGAGAGAAACTTCCTCACGAAGACAGGAGAATCGATGTTCTCCTCTGGCTCCCAAGACCTCTCCTCTGGGCCGAACCCCCTCCAATCCACTAACTAAAATGTCCTTCCACACACCTTCTTGGTAGCCAGAATCTCCTTTACTTCAAAAGTCCCAGATGAGTCACCAGGGGCCAATGTGGAGCTAGGAGTCCTGGAATAGCGGTTCAGGACCCACGGGTTTCAGCAAGGAGACGTGAAAGGAGTTAGGAATCCTGAGGGTAGGGGGAGCCGCAGCTTGTAGGATACCGGGTTGATCTGTAGCAGGATTTCGAAGGGTCCGAGGAACCTAGGGGCAAATTTGCACGACGGCACCTTCAGCCAGATATTCCTAGAAGACAACCAGACTTTAGTCCCTGGAAGGAGCTGCGGAGGCACCCATCTTCTTGTATCTGCCTTTCTCTTCATGCGGTCCACCGCCAACAGGATAGAAGATCGGGTCTCTTGCCATATCTGTAGAATGTTCCTGAAGGTAGATCGGCTGCAGGCACCTGGGACATAGTAGAAACAGGAAGAGGTATCCGAGGATGTTGGCCGTAGACGATGAAGAATGGACTGGAAGTGGTCGACTCACTGGTGTGGTTATTATAAGAGAACTCTGCCCACGGGAGCAACTGCACCCAATCATCATGGCGCCTGGAAACAAAGTGACGTAGATAGTTCTCCATAATCTGGTTAACTCTCTCGACTTTCCCATTGGACTGGGGATGATAGGCCGAAGAGAAGTCCAATTTTACACCGAGGAGGCCGCAGAGTGTTCTCCAAAACTTCGAGGTGAACTGGACCTCTCTGTCCGAGACAATATACAGGGGCAAGTTGTGCAGATGGAAAATGTGTTGTATGAAGAGGTCAGCCAATCACGTAGCAAACGGCAGGGCGGTCCAGGGAATGAAGTGAGCCATTTTGGAAAATCGATCCACCACCACCCAGATCACACTGCAACTTGCAGAAGAAGGAATATCCGTGACAAAGTCCATAGCGACATGTTGCCACGGGGCAACGGGCACAGGCAGTGGTTGGAGCAGGCCAGCAGGTCTGGAGTGAGAAACTTTATTTGCTGCGTATACCGTGCATGTGGAGACAAAGTCCATAACATCTTTGGGCAGCGTGGGCCACCAGAACTGACGGGTGATTCGATCTTGGGTCTCACGAGCACCCGCATGACCTGCCAGCTTAGAGCTGTGACCACAGCGAAGAATTCTTCCTTGGTCAGCCGGACGTACAAAAGTCCTACCCGGAGGAATGTCTCTAACTTGCAGGGGATTCACAGAGAAGATGCAGGATGGGTCAATAATATTCTGTGGAGATTCCATGGCGTCTTCGGTTTCAAAAGATCTAGACAAGGCATCGGCCCTCACATTCTTGTCGGCGGGTCAATAGTGGAGTTCGAACCGGAACCGAGCAAAGAACAACGACCACCTGGCTTGGCGAGGATTCAACCGCTGGGCCGTCTGTAGGTAGGTCAAGTTCTTGTGATCCGTGAAGATCAGGATAGGATGAACCGCGCCCTCCAGTAGATGTCTCCACTCCTGCAGAGCCAGCTTAATGGCCAGTAACTCCCGGTCCCCAATCGAGTAGTTGCGCTCTGCAGAAGAAAACAGCTTGGAATAGTAGCCACATACCACAGCCTTGCCTTTCGATCTTTTCTGGAACAACAGTGCACCAGCACCAACAGAGGAAGCGTCCACCTCTAATGAAAACTGTAGGGATACATCAGGATGGTGCAGAATGGAGGCAGACGTGAAGGCTGTCTTTAAGGATTCAAATGCGGCTTCAGCCTCCGAAGTCCACATCTTGGCATTCATACCCTTCTTAGTGAGGGTGGAGATAGGAGCAGTCAAAGATGAGAAGTTGGGGATGAACAGTCGGTAGAAGTTGGCGAATCCTAGGAAGCGTTGTATCGCCCTTAAGCATTGTGGGCGTGGCCACTCCAGGACAGCCTTTACCTTCTGGGGATCCACCTTGAGGCCCTGATTGGAGATAATATAGCCCAGGAAGGATAGAGACTTCTTCTCAAAAACACACTTCTCCAACTTGGCATAAAGGCGATTCTCTCTTAGACGTAGCGACTCCTGGCGGACATGAGTTACTGGATTTGGGGAAAAAATCAAAATGTCATCGAGATACACCACAACACAAACATAAATGAGATCACGAAAAATGTCATTGACAAATTCTTGAAATACTGCGGGCGTTACACAGGCCAAAGGGCATAACTAAGTATTCGTAGTGCCCATCACAAGTATTAAAGGCAGTCTTCCATTCGTTACCTCGACGAATCCGAATCAGATTGTAGGCCCCCCGCAGGTCTAGTTTAGAAAAAAATGTTGCCCCCCGTATGCGATCAAACAGTTCAGAAATCAAAGGCAGGGGGTACCTGTTCTTCACCGTGATCTGGTTTAGGCCTCGGTAACGATCCATCTTTCTTTTTAACAAAGAAGTACCCCGCTCCGGCCGGGGATGAGGATTTACGAATGAAACCCCTCTCCAGGTTCTCCTTAATGTAGGCCGACATGGACTGAGTCTCTGGCTGGAGAGAGGGTACACTCTACCATGAGGAGGAGACGATTCCGGAACCAGGTCGAACGGACAGTCATATGCCCGGTGTGGCGGCAAGGTCTCAGACTCCTTTTTATTAAAGACATCGCAGAACATGGAGAAACAAGAAGGAAACCCTGTCAAAGACTGAAGAGGAGCAGGCTGTGGCGACTGGATATGGCCCAGACAGCTGCCAAGACACTTCGGACCCCACTGGAGGACCTCTCCAGAGTTCCAATTCAGGACGGGGGCGTGCTGACGAAGCCAAGGCAAAACCAGCAGCACGGGGTTGACGGCCTTGGACAGGACAAACAGGGAGATGAATTCAGCATGAAGGGCTCCCACTTGAAGTCTCAATGGCTTGGTTACGGACACAACTGGGTCCGGCAATGGCAGTCCATCCACTGAGGCAACGATCAGCAGCCTTTCAAGTGGGATAGTAGGCAACTGTAGGAGATCCACAAGGTCCTGACAGACGAAGTTGGCTGCAGAGCCGGAGTCCAGATATACGGAGACCTGATGGGACCTCTCGCCAGCAATGATTGTTATGGGAATGAATACTTTGGTAGATAGTTCTTGATTCAATGTGTTGACGCCCAGGGTTGTCTCTCCAACCAAACCTAGGCGCTGGTTTTTTTTGGCTTGTGAGGACACAGACGCACTACATGGCCAGCGAGGCCGCAATATAAGCAAAGTCCAGAGGTGCGCCTGCGCTGTTTCTCCTGGACCGATAATTTTAGTCGGTCTACTTGCATCGGGACCTCGGGCAAAGCAATAGAAGCAGGCAAGAGGGGTTGCTGAAAGTTGGGCGCCAGTCTAGGGCGCCGACGCTCCTGACGAACCTTGTGAGATCTTTCCCTCAGCCTTATGTCTACCCGAGTGGCAAGCAGAATCAAGTCGTCCAAGGCAGAAGGCAGGTCTTGAGCAGCCAGTTCATCCTTGATCTCGGACGACAGGCCATGCCAATAGGATGCCACGAAGGCGTCATTGTTCCAGGATAGCTCTCCTGCCATTGTCCGGTACTGGATCGTATACTCGCCCACAGAGGTGTCCTCTTGGCGAAGGTTGAAGATGGCAGTGGCTGCCGATGAGACTCACCCAGGCTCCTCAAAAATAGTTCGGAATATTCGCACGAACTCCTGGAAATCTCGGGTCTCGGGGGTCCCTGACGTTCCCAGATAGGATTAGCCCATGCCAGGGCCTTGCCAGTCAGGAGGGATATGATGAATGCGATCTTGGCTCCATCTGACGGAAATGCTCTAGAGTGCAGGGTAAAATGAATGTGGCATTGGTTCAGAAACCCCCGACAAGCACTGGCGTCTCCATCGAACCGAGAGGGCAATGGCAGCAAGAACCGAGGATCCGGACAGGAACTGCCAGGAGGAGTAACAGGAGGATCGGCTTGAAGGATTTGCATAGAGGAAGGAATAGAAGCAACTAGCGTCCCTAGCTGCTGCGCCATAGAGTTCACTGCCACGAGGAGCTGATCCTGCCTAGCTCGGACATCCAGCAGATCCGCCTGCATGGCTTGGGAGGGTGCCAAGCCCTTGAATTGACCAGCGGAGTCCATGGCCAGAGCGTACTGTCACGATGCGGCGTGTGGACCCACTGGGTCGTACCGCGGAACGGGATGGCAGCTGGACAAACAGGTAAGTACAGAGTTCAATTAGTTCAGCGAGGGTACCTGAGGCAATCGTAGGCAGTAGCGAGGCAGGCACGTCCACGACCAGGCGGCGGGAAGTCGTCAGGTGAGACGTAGCAGATCAAGCGTAGACAGTAGCACAGCACGGCAATAGCACAGCACGGCACTAGAACTAGGTAGCACGGAAACAGGATACGGGATACAGGAGCAAGGTACACTGGGAAACTGGAAGACACTGGGAGACCATAAGCACGACAAACGATGGGTAACAAACAACGCTCAGGCAAAGAGCAAGAGGACAGATCCCTTTTTATAGCCCAGGGCATCCTGGGCTAGATTGCAGACTTCCTGCAAAAATGCGCGCACTGGCAGGTCCGAGGTCCGGAAGTGAGTGCCGGCGCCTCACAGGAGGACGACGCTGCAGAGAGGTAAGATGTCCATGGCCATCGAGGTTAAAGACCGAACGACGGACCGTGGCCATAGACGTTACAATAGATAGATAGATCGATAGGAGAGAGCTTTACATTTACATTTATATTATTAGGGAGAGAGCCTGCTAAAACTGCTAAAAAAAATACCCTATGCACATTGTGCTTTTCAGTTTGAGACATGCACCCCTGCTCTCAGAGCGCTGATGATGATCATCACCATCCGAGAGAAGGGTGCGTGTCTGCATGGGGTAGTGTGAGAAGCTGGCATCCACTTTACATACATGAATATGGACTGGCAATGGGATGAACCAGGTATGTTAACTATGCATTCTGCGTGTATAGTGAAATTTTTACTGTGAACCGGAGGGACGCTTTAAAGGGTTACTCCAATTAAAGACATTAAATGTCTGATAAATGCAGGACCTCTGGGACCTGCAGCTATGTCAAGAATGGAGTACCCTGACCCGTGTCCCGCAAGTTGTATCATGGGGAGACCATTAGGCATATTTCAGTTTTATACTGAACACTTATTCAAGCAGCGCTACATCTGGAGATGGGTTGTTAATCCAGTGATTTATTCTGATTGCCTTATTTGAAATAAGGAAGTTTTTTTTTCCTCTATGATAAGGAAAATTGGCTTTTGCCTCATGGGGGTTTTGCTTTCCCCTGGATCAACATTGCAGAATAATATGCTAAACTAGATGGATGGATGTCTTTTTTCAGTCTCACAAACTATGTTGCTATATTACATAATCCTAATGATGTCTTTGTACTTAATATTGAATTAACCCATTTATCCCACTTGCTGACTTCAACTGTGGCCTGTAACATAGGAAGGTATTTTGTGAGAATGGCTGTAAGTAAAGGCTTAATAGATATGTGACATGTACACTACCCAGATACACTGATGTTCCTCGGGTGAGATAAATGCTAGCAGGACACTAGGATTAGGTAAGAGTCTACGCATGCTCAGTAACAACCAATCACATAAATACTGTCACTACTAGGAAGAGCTAAACAAACCGAAAATGCAGTATGAATCAATGTCGCCCAATTGATGTAAAAAAATGAAAAAATGTATTCAAATTACATGGGCTGATCCTAGGGTGTTAACCCAAAAAGCATCACAACTGAATATATACAGTATAACCGAGAAGAAATAGATGCTAAAAGACAAGAAAATTATGAAAAATACTTTATTACCATACATGATACAGGACAATAAACAATGAATAAAAAATGAAAAATCCATAGACCAGCAGTTAAAAAGGGACACTAGGCTGTGTATCTACCAAATGATCATGAATTACAGGTTTGTATTCATGATTACCCTTCAGAAAAAATATATGAATAGTAAAGTGACCATGTGTGGATGTATCAGTATGTTACATGAACGCAATAAATGTGTGTAGAAAGGCTAATAAGTCATCTGATAATGGATTTGCAAGTACAGATATGACCCATCAAATAGTGTAAACGTGGTGTAATAACCACATATGAATGTAGCACTAAGCTACATAGACACAGTTAGTGTATGTAAAATACTCTTAAACCATGTATGCACTCTATACAGAGCAATGTTTATTAAACTATATATATAGTCAGCGCCTTATAGATGCACAAGTGTAACGGTATGCAACATGAACACAATGAACATACAAATGGTCAAATGTACACTGAAGGAGGAAACATATGAGAAAATTGATGTAGCATATCAAAAGGGATATAACATACCCATGGTGAATGCAGGAAAAGACACAACCAGAGTCCATCCCAACGCGCGTTTCGGCGCAAATGCCTTCGTCAGGGGGTGGCATTAGACCGCAGTCGAATCCTATTTAAATGGAGCCGAGCCAATGGCAAAAGCATGCGTCACCTGAAAAAGTGCTCAGTATAATGACTAGTACCCTGACTGCATACTTACTGGTCACTGTATCCCGGATAGTGGAGTGGCCGCGCCCCCGAAAGCATCAGTCGCGAGGGGCCGGAAACACGTCACCGCGTCAGAAGACCCGGTCACGTGAATCCAGTGTCCGACACGTCACGAGTTACAAATTTAGATGTATAAGGTACAGATGCACCATCATGGATAATTAATGCAGCCCATGAAATGGCTGCGTGTAAAAAAGATCGATGCATCACAGAGCAGATAGCCAATTAAAGAATTTGAGTATATGTCAATACATGAATAAGAAATGGACAAATGTAATGAAGCAATAAAAAATCAACACCAAAAGCCATATGTGAATGCACATGGTCCAAAAAAATCTAATATTTGTTCAATCGAACAAATGAAAAACTTAATGAAAAACTTGATAAACAAAAATATGTATGATGATGTGCTGAATATAATACGGTAAGTAGTGTAAAATAAGTGGTAATGCTCTGGCAGGGGATTCTGCTATGGAGGAGCCACTGACGTGTCTGTCCATATATGGACAGTGACGTCAAGGGCTTCCCCGGGCTCTGCGCTGTGCCCAGAGAGTCCTTTTTACTAATGCTGAAACAGGGAGCTGATGGTTCCTGAGGACGCAGATACAGTTGACACCTGGAGTCCGAGACATACCAGCTGCCCGGGACAGCGGGACACCGCCAGAATTCCGGGACTGTCCCGATGAATCCGGGACGGTTGAGAGGTATGCACAAGCCATTTAGTCCAGCAAGCCCAGTGAAATATGTTTGCTACATTTTTTTAAAATATAAAAACAATTAAAAACAAAAATTACTAGAAGTTTCCACAAAAAATTATGTAAGCAGCAAAAAATATATTGCTATCGCCCTGTCTGTAAACACATTATTCAAGCCACCGGTTCTCTGCCGTTCTTTGTCGTAGAAAGAAATTATCAAAAAGTTGTATGTACCCCCAAAAAAAACAAGCTCACCCACCGCTCTATCTATTGAAAAATAAAAAAGTTATGGCTTTCAGACTATGGTAAAACAAAAATACTAGCAAATACTTTTTTCTATGTAAAGGTAGTACATCATAAAAAATACTACATGAATTTGGTCTCGCTTTATTCGTTTTGACCCACATAATAACGTTAACATACCGTTTTTTCCCATTCTACCCCACAATAATTATTTTCAATTTTCCAGTACATTATATGGTACAGTAAATGGTGCTGTGAAAAGCGACAACTCGTCCCACAAAAAAACAAGCCTTCAAAAAGATACACTATACAGACAAAAGTTTCAGAACACACCACTCAATCATTAAATTCAGGTGTTTTATTTAGTCCCATTGCCACAGGTGTATAAAATCAAGCACCTTGCCAGGCAGTCTGCCTCTACAAACATTTGTGAAAGAATGGGTCATTCTAAGAGCTCCCTGAATTCCAGCGTGGTACTGTAATAGGATGCCAACGTTGCAACAAGTCAGTTCATAGAATCTCTTCCCTCCTAGATATTCTATGATCAACTGTGAGTGGTATTTGTTGCAAAGTGGAAGCATTTAGGAACCACAGCAACTCAGCCATGAAATGGCAGACCACATAAAGGTACAGAGCGGAGTCGCCGAGTGCTGAAATATATAGTGCATAAAAGTCGCCTGCGCTCTGCTGACTCAGTAACTGCAGAGATCCGAACTTCCTCTGGAATTAAGATCCGCGCAAAAACTTTGTCCCCCCAGAGCTTTATCCATGGCTGAGCAGCTGCATGCAAGCCTTAGGCTGGGTTCACACGACCTATTTTCAGACGTAAACGAGGCGTATTATGCCTCGTTTTACGTCTGAAAATAGGGCTACAATACGTCGGCAAACATCTGCCCATTCATTTGAATGGGTTTGCCGACGTACTGTGCAGACGACCTGTTATTTACGCGTCGTCGTTTGACAGCTGTCAAACGACGACGCGTAAAAATACAGCCTCGTCAAAAGAAGTGCAGGACACTTCTTTGGACGTTTTTAGAGCTGTTTTCTCATAGACTCAAATGAAAACAGCTCCAAAAACGGACGTAAAAAACGCTGCGAAAACAGCGCGAAAAACGCCGCGAAAAATGCTAGTTGGTCAAAAAACGTCTGAAAAGCAGGGTCTGTTTTCCCTTTAAAACAGCTCTGGATTTTCAGACGTTTTTGGTCACTACGTGTGCACATACCCTTACATCAACAAGCACAGTACTAAGTATTGGATGAAGTGGTGTAAAGCATACCTGCATTGGACTCTGGTGCAGTGGTAACGTGTTCTGTGGAGTGATGAATCATGCTTCTCTATCTGGCAGTCCGATGGACGAGTCAGGGTTTGGTGAATGCCAGGAGAACGTTACCTGCCTGACTGCATTGTGCCAACTGTAAAGTTTGGTGGAGGAGGGATAATGCTATGGGGTTTTTCAGGGGTTGGCCTAGGCATTTCAGTTCCAGTGAAGGGAAATCTTAATGCTTCAGAATAGCAAGACATTTTGGACAATTGTATGCTGTCAACTTTGTGGGAACAGTTTGGTGAAGTCTCTACTGTTTTGGCATGATTTTGCCCCAGCGCATAAAGCGAGGTCTATAAAGGCATGGTTGGGTGAGTTTGGTGAGGAAGAACTTGACTGGCCGGCACAGAGCCCTGACCTCAACTCCATCGAACACGTATAGGATGAACTAGAACGTAGATTGCAAGCCAGGCCTTCTCATCCGACATCAGTGTCTGACCTCACAAATGCTCTTCTGGATGAATGGGCAAAAATGTCCACAGACACACTCCAAAATCTTGTAGAAAACCTTCCGAGAAGAGTGGAAGCTTCTTTGGCTGCAAAGGGGGGACTGACTCCATATTAATGCCTATGGGTTTAGAATGGGATGTCATAAAAGCTCCTGTAGGTGTAATGTGTAGGTGTCCTAATACTTTTGTCCATATAGTGCATGTCAACGGAAAAATAAAAAAGATATGGCTTTTGGAAGGCGATCATGTAAAAATGAAAATCGCCTTCAGGGGGTTAATAAATTTCGTTTTGTGAGAGCTTACGTTCTATCCTTTTTTTTTCCATGTCCTGAAAAGCATAGTCTACTACGCATTTCAGTACTTTTTCAAAAAGTATACCACACGTATAAGTTTGTATTAAAATCAATGGCGACGTATGGATGACGTATGCAGTATTAAACCCTACATTTGACTACGTAAAACGTATACGTTTTTGTCGCCATATATGGGAAATCTTGACTTTGCAAAGTATTATATAGCTCAAGAACAAAAAACAGTATACGTTTTTAGAAGAACGGACGCAAACGTATAAAAACGTATACGACGTATGCTACAAAAAAACTTAAGGGTATGTTACAAATGCATGCGTTTTTGTAATTTTGACAACGTATATGTCGTCGTATACCACAAACTTGTGCACAAAATGAGATGTCAACTTAGCCAGACAACCCCTTTAACCCCTTCCCGACATTTGACGTATCCATACGCCAAAGTCGGGTAGGGGAAGTATGGAGCGGGCTCACGATCCCGCTCGTTTAACTTGTTAAATGCCGCAGTCAACAGAGACTGCAGCATTTAAATCGTTAGAAAGAGTGGGGCGACCCCCTCTAACAGCTCATCGCGCCCCCCGCAACGCACTCGCGGGGGGGCGATAGTTGCTACGGCTGCCTGGGGTCCTAATGAAGGTCCCCAGGTCCGCCATCTTTTTACACATATTAAGCCCTGCCTCCGGGCTTAATAGTTGCCTGTCAGAATCACGATATACTGCAATACATTAGTATTGCAGTATATCGTGCAAGCGATCTAACGATCGCTGGTTGAAGTCCCCTACCGAGACTAATAAAAGAAGTAAAAATTAGTTAAATAAAGGGTTTTTTTTGTGTAAAAAAAATAAATAAAAAATATTAAAAGTTAAAAAGAACCTTTTCCCATTTTCCCCCTAGAGCATAGTAAAAAAATAAACAAATAAACATAATTGGTATCGCCGCGTCCGTAAAAGTCTGAACTATTACAATAGATCATTATTTAACCCGCACGGTGAACCCCGTAAAAAAAAAAAATTGTAAACGCCAGAATCTCTATTTTTTGGTCACCTAATCTCCCACAAAAAAATGAAATAAAAAGTCATCAAACCATCGCATTTACACCAAAATGGTATTATTAAAAACTACAGCTTATCCCGCAAAAAATTAGGTGAAGGCTCTACTGTTTTGGCATGACTTTGCCCCAGCGCATAAAGCGAGGTCTATAAAGGCATGATTGGGTGAGTTTGGTGAGGAAGAACTTGACTGGCCGGCACAGAGCCCTGACCTCAACTCCATCGAACAAGTTTAGGATGAACTAGAACGTAGATTGCAAGCCAGGCCTTCTCATCCGACATCAGTGTCTGACCTCACAAATGCTCTTCTGGATGAATGGGCAAAAATTTCAACAGACACTGTCACGGACACTGGGTTTGTGGACCCACTAGGCCGCTCCGCCGTAGCGGGGAGGCAGCTGACCAGGTCACAGTCTATGTGACAGCAAGATAGCAGACAGTAATGCTTAGGTACCTGAAATAGTCCGGGCGGTGACTGTGGCTTCAGCACGGATGGAGGCAGGTGCGGAAAGTGGCGCCAGACGTGGCGGGCAGTATCCGATGAGCAGATGGCACTTGACGTGGCAGATGGCACTTGACGTGGCAGATGACACTTGAGTTGGCAGATGACACTTGAACACGGGTAGGCACAGGAACAATGCGGAATACAGGAACGGTAACAGGGCACGGGTAACAGCTGGAACGGTAGACACTAAGGGACCATTTGCGAGACAGACAGGGAAAGACTAACAACGCTCAGGCAAGGATCAGAAGGGCTGGGGCATTCTAATAGGGCAGGAAATCATGTGGGTTAATGAACATTGTTTTCATGTGCGCGCGCTGGCCCTTTAAGAGCGGGCGCGAGCGTGCGCGCGCACCCTACGGGACCCGGCCGGACGGAGCGGAAGTGAGCGCTGGCATCTCCTAGGAGGGAGATGGAGGCCAGCGCTCACAGATCCATGGCTGCGGGCGTCGGGAGGTGAGTGAACCCGACGTCCCGCGGCCATGGGCGCTACAGTATCCCCCCTCTTACGCCCCCTCTTCTTGGGACCAGAGTGAGAGAGGAACTTTTTAATAAGAGTAGGGGCGCTGAGGTTCTCTTCTGGCTCCCAGGACCTCTCCTCAGGACCAACCCCTCTCCAGTCCACCAGAAAGAAAGTCCTTCCTCCAACCCTCTTGCGGTCCAGGATCTCCTTTACCTCGAATACATCAGAAGGACCGCTGGAAGCAACTGTGGAACTAGAGGTCTTGCTGT
This sequence comes from Rhinoderma darwinii, assembly GCF_050947455.1. NCBI lineage: Eukaryota > Metazoa > Chordata > Amphibia > Anura > Rhinodermatidae > Rhinoderma > Rhinoderma darwinii. The sequence goes on along the minus strand of NC_134688.1, from coordinate 215,131,922 downwards.
AGCGGTTCAGGACCACTGGTTTCAGGAGGGACACATGGAAGGAGTTAGGGATTCTGAGGGTAGGGGGCAGCTGCAGCTTATAGGAAACAGGGTTAATTTGTTGCAGGATCTCGAAGGGACCAAGGAACCTGGGAGCGAACTTGTATGAAGGCACCCTCAAGCGAATGTTCCGAGAGGACAGCCAGACTTTAGTCCCAGGAAGATACTGAGGCGGCTCTCTTCTTTTGGTATCTGCCTTACGCTTCATGCGATCTACCGCCTGTAAAATAGAGGACGGGGTCTGTTGCCAGATTTGCAGGAAGTCCCCATATGCAGAGTCAGCAGCGGGTACCTGAGATGAAGTCGACACTGGAAGAGGAACTCTGGGATGTTGACTGTACACGATGTGAAACGGAGTGGAGGGGGTGGACTCACTTGTGTGGTTATTATAAGAAAACTCCGCCCATGGTAGAAGCTGTACCCAGTTATCGTGCTGTGAAGAGATGAAGTGGCGGAGATAATTTTCCATGATCTGGTTGATCCCCTCGACTTGCCCATTGGACTGGGGGTGATAGGCAGAGGAAAAGTCCAAACTCACATCCAGGAGTTTACAGAGGGCTCTCCAGAACTTGGAGGTAAACTGAACCCCCCGGTCGGACACAATGTGAAGAGGCAAGCCATGCAAGCGGAAGATGTGCTGAATGAAGAAGCTTGCCAGTCGAGGAGCAGAGGGTAGGCCGGTCAGCGGGATAAAATGTGCCATCTTAGAGAACCGGTCCACCACCACCCAGATGGTGTTGCATCCTGCTGAGAGAGTAGGGTCCGTGACGAAGACCATAGCGATGTGCTACCAGGGGGCACTGGGTACAGGCAGGGGTTGAAGCAGGCCGGCAGGCTTGCTGTGAGCCACCTTGTTAGAGGCACACACCGTGCAAGCAGAGACAAAGTCCAGAACATCCTTAGGTAGCGTGGGCCACCAGAAGTGACGAGCGATCAGGTCTTGGGTCTTACGGACACCGGCGTGCCCAGCTAGTTTAGAACTGTGTCCCCAGCGGAGAATTCTTTTTCTGTCTGCCAAGCGAACAAAAGTTCTCCCTGGAGGGATATTTCTAAGCTGCAGAGGATTGGCGGTGACAACGCAGGATGGGTCTATGATCATCTGAAGGGACTCCACCGTGTCTTCCGTTTCGAATGATCTGGACAGGGCATCGGCCCTCACGTTCTTGTCAGCGGGACGGTAGTGGAGCAGAAATTGGAAACGGGTGAAGAACAGTGACCACCTGGCTTGACGAGGATTCAGTCTTTGAGCGGACTGAAGGTATGTGAGATTCTTGTGGTCGGTGAAGATCAGAATGGGGTGAGCAGCGCCCTCCAGAAGATGTCTCCACTCCTCCAGGGCCAATTTGATAGCCAGTAGCTCCCAATCTCCAATGGAATAATTGCGCTCAGCAGAGGAAAACAGTCTTGAGTAGTAGCCACACACTACTGCCTTTCCTTTGGAGCTCCTCTGGAAGAGAAGTGCGCCTGCACCAACAGAGGAAGCGTCCACTTCCAGTGAAAACTGCCGAGATATGTCAGGGTGATGGAGGATCGAAGCTGAAGTGAAGGCTCTCTTGAGGCTAATGAATGCGGACTCTGCCTCCGGAGTCCACACCTTGGCGTTCACACCCTTCTTGGTAAGGGTAGAGATGGGGGCCGTCAGAGAAGAAAAGTTCGGAATAAACTGCCGGTAGAAATTGGCGAAACCAAGGGACCGCTGTATGGCCCTTAGGCCTTGAGGACGTGGCCATTCCAGGACAGACTTTAACTTCTCAGGGTCCATCTTAAGGCCTTGATCCGAGATGACATAGCCCAGGAAGGGCAGAGACCTCTTTTCAAAGGTGCATTTCTCTAACTTGGCATACAAGCGATTCTCTCTTAGTCGCAGAAGAACTTGACGAACGTGCCTCCGATGGGTCATCAGATCTGGGGAGAAGATTAGAACATCATCGAGATAAACTACAACACACGTATAGAGGAGATCTCGGAAGATGTCATTAACGAACTCCTGAAATACTGCGGGAGCGTTACACAGTCCGAAGGGCATCACTCGGTATTCGTAGTGCCCATCGCGGGTGTTAAATGCCGTCTTCCATTCGTCACCCCGGCGAATCCGGATTAGATTATAGGCCCCTCGCAGATCTAGCTTGGAAAATTTTTTGGCTCCTCGTATGCGATCAAACAGCTCAGAAATGAGTGGCAACGGGTACTTGTTCTTGACCGTGATCTGATTGAGACCACGGTAATCAATGCAGGGTCGGAGAGATCCATCTTTCTTTTTAACGAAGAAGAATCCTGCCCCGGCCGGGGAGGAAGATTTTAGAATAAAACCCCTCTCCAAGTTCTCCTTGATATAGGCTGACATCGATAAAGTCTCTGGCAAGGAGAGAGGATATACTCGTCCACGGGGAAGAGAAGCATTGGGAACCAGTTCAATGGGACAGTCATAATTCCGATGTGGAGGCAACGTCTCAGCCTCTCGTTTGCAGAAGACATCCGCCAAACTGGCATACTGAGACGGTAGATTGGAGAGTGACTGCGGCAGAGGGGGCACAACAGGACGGACTTGTGACAGGCAATGGCTATGGCATCTGGAACCCCATTGAAGAACTTCTCCAGAACTCAAGTCGAGTGTCGGGGCAGGCCCAGCAGGATAGGATTGATAGCCTTGGGTAGTACCAGGAAGGAGATCTGTTCTGAGTGAAGAGCTCCGACCCGTAATGTCACCGGCTCAGTGATGAGCATGATTGGATCAGGCAGCGGTAGACCATTCACAGAGGCAACAGCCAGGGGTCTCTCCAGATGGACTGTGGGTTGTTGAAACCGATCCACTAGATCTTGGTGGATAAAATTAGCAGCCGCTCCAGAGTCAAGATAGGCGGAGGAAGGATGTGATGCCTGTCCGGTGACGATGGCCACAGGTATCGATAATTTGGAAGAGGTTTTAACGTTTGGAGACGTTCCACCTAGAGTTGCCTCTCCAACCAACCCTAGGTACTGGAGTTTCCCGGTTTCTGTGGGCATTGACGCACAAGATGACCCTTGAGGCCGCAATACATGCAAAGTCCAGAGGAGCGCCTGTGCTGCTTCTCCTGTTCAGATAACTGGACTCTGTCTACCTGCATGGGTTCCTCAGGTAGCGCACTAGGGGTGGACAATTGTGGTCTCTGGGCAGGGGGTGCTGGTCTGTGGGCCTGGCTCTCCTGACGAACCTCTTGAGAGCGCTCCCGGATTCTCATATCAACCCGGGTGGCTAACAGGATGAGGGCATCCAAGGTAGAAGGAAGGTCGCGGGCTGCCAGTTCGTCCTTGATGTGAGAGGACAGTCCCTGCCAGAAGGTCGCCACCAGTGCTTCATTGTTGCATGCCAGCTCGGCTTCTAGGGTACGGAAGGAGATCGAATACTCCCCTACTGTGGAGCCTTCTTGCTTGAGGGTCAACAGAGTGGCTGCGGCAGAGGATGTTCGACCCGGCTCCTCGAACACAGCACGAAAGGACTGCAAGAACAAGGCTAGGTCCGCGGATACAGGTCCTTGTTGCTCCAAGATTGGGTTTGCCCATGCGAGGGCCTTGCCAGCGAGGAGGGAGATAATGAACGCTACTTTAGCCTCCTCGGAGGGGAAGAGATGAGGCCGTAGCCTAAAATTCACCGTGCATTGATTGAGAAATCCTCTGCATGCTCTGGGGTCACCGTCATAGCGAGGAGGAAGAGGCAGAGGAACTGAGGATCCGGAACAAACAGGGAGAGCAACAGGCAGTGGCACGGCAACAGCTTCTGGAGGAAGAACCTGGGGTGGAACAGCTAGTAGATCCAGGGGGACCAGAATAGAATTCACTGCCTCAAGGAGTTGATCCTGACGAGTGCGTAGGTCATGCATCTCTGTCTGAATCTTCTGTACTGGGGTCTTGGGCTGGCCAGCGGGTTCCATGGCCTGAGCGTACTGTCACGGACACTGGGTTTGTGGACCCACTAGGCCGCTCCGCCGTAGCGGGGAGGCAGCTGACCAGGTCACAGTCTATGTGATAGCAAGATAGCAGACAGTAATGCTTAGGTACCTGAAATAGTCCGGGCGGTGACTGTGGCTTCAGCACGGATGGAGGCAGGTGCCGAAAGTGGCGCCAGACGTGGCGGGCAGTATCCGATGAGCAGATGGCACTTGACGTGGCAGATGGCACTTGACGTGGCAGATGGCACTTGACGTGGCAGATGGCACTTGACGTGGCACATGACACTTGAACACGGGTAGGCACAGGAACAATGCGGAATACAGGAACGGTAACAGGGCACGGGTAACAGCTGGAACGGTAGACACTAAGGGACCATTTGCGAGACAGACAGGGAAAGACTAACAACGCTCAGGCAAGGATCAGAAGGGCAGGGGCATTCTTATAGGGCAGGAAATCATGTGGGTTAATGAACATTGTTTTCATGTGCGCGCGCTGGCCCTTTAAGAGCGGGCGCGAGCGTGCGCGCGCACCCTACGGGACCCGGCCGGACGGAGCGGAAGTGAGCGCTGGCATCTCCTAGGAGGGAGACAGAGGCCAGCGCTCACAGATCCATGGCTGCGGGCATCGGGAGGTGAGTGAACCCGACGTCCCGCGGCCATGGGCGGTACAGACACACTCCAAAATCTTGTAGAAAACCTTCCCAGAAGAGTGGAAGCCCTCATACCACTTAATCGACGGAAAAATCAAAAAGTTGTGGCTCGGGGGCGTGGCTTGGACATGGCGCTGACCAGACGTGCTGCTTGAGAGCTCCGTCCCGGCACTTCCCTAACCCGATCATAAGCACTGTTAGAAGCTGAAGTACACTTACCTGATGGTGAGGAAATCCAAGGCAACCTCTGGGACCCCATATCAGACGAGACAGATGTCGTCGACTGGCTCAATCCAGCGTTTCCTCACGGACACGGCTGCAGGAGCTCCTTCCAAGATGGCGCCGCCGGAGGGGAGACAAGACGGTGTGGGGACTCCGCTTGTTGAAGGGCTTTCATCTGTGACCACCGCTGCTGTTCCAGGTACCGGTTGTACCCTCTGCTCTCCCTGTGGTCCTGAGGGACAGTTTCCACCCATGTTGGCTGGGGGCGAGCAATGTTCTCTTGGGACTGTCATGGCGTTTCCCGCTCTGGAGCGCTCACCTCGTGGTGCCTGTCATGGCGGCCAGGTCTCACCTACTTTCTCCTCTTCTATGTCGGGGCCTTCATCATTACCCCCCATCTCCTTCAGCAATACAGCAGGCCACACGTCTCACAGTCTCGCTGCCCCAGGGGATGGTTTACAGGGATTGAGGCTACAGTTGTCTGCTCTACCCACTAAACAGGACATGGAGCGTTATATTTATCGCCTGGAGACCACTTATAAATCTGAAATTCAATCACTCACTAATAATCTCTCTCACTTGTCTGATCAAGTACAGCGTATGGAGGGCGATATCTCCTCTGTCTCAGTGCAACAGGCTTCACATGCTGATCGTTTAGAGCAACACTCCCACCAGATCCACATGCTTTTTAATCTGTCGGAAGACCATGAAAACCGGAACCGTCGTAACAATATTCGACTCCGGGGTATTCCTGAGGATGTCTCCCCATGGCAACTTATACCCACTCTACAGTCTATGTTTAACTCCTTACTGGAGCGCCCCGCTGATGATCCTCTGGAGTTGGATAGAGCTCACAGAACTCTCGGTCCTCGTAATCCGGATCCTGACAGACCTAGAGATGTCTTATGCCGAGTTCACTTCTTCGCTCTCAAAGAACGGATCATGAGGAAGGCCCGTGATAAAGGCGACGTTTTATTGAATGGTGTCAAGATCCAATTCATGTCTGATTTGTCTAGGATGACTTTAGACAAGCGAAGAGTGCTGCGTCCTTTGTTGGATGTGCTAAGAGAGCATGAAATTTCTTACTCGTAGGGACACCCCTTTCAGTTACAGGTTCGAAAAGATGGCGGGTTGCTGATTGTTCGAGATCCCGGGGATATTCCGGATTTTTGTGCTGCTCTTCATTTCCCACCAGTCTCTATACCTGAATGGCCTTATGTTCCTCAGCCGGCCTCGCGTCCATGATTCCGAAGACGTGGCCGCTCCCCTGCCTCTCCTGTGAGGCATAATGGTGGTCGGGATGCTGCTCCATTATGAGTCCTTCCTGCGGTATATTGTGAAGTCTGCTGCTGGTTTTTCAATTCGGCCTACGCCCTGTGAGGCTGTTGTTTGCTGCTCACATGCTCCTATGATGCACCTGTTGCCTGCTTAATTTTCTTTTTCTTTTAGGTGGACTTTATGTTTTCTGCCATTTCTTGCTAATTTACAGCTCCTGCTGGGCTATCGATATTAATCCCATATGAATGTTTACTTCATATTTTTGAATGCCTAAATGTACATGTATGTTGTTGATAACTATATAGTGGGTGGTTCTTTATTGGGGTTCTCTGCCTGTTTCTGACTGGGTCATGTACCTTATGCTATATGCTCTCTGTCCTTGGTCTTTGGCCCTAATATTTCATCACCTGATTTTCCTTCCTTTTCTTTATTTCCTTCATCATTTCTTTCTTATCAATTCAGCTATGTTTTATATTATTGCTGCGTTGGGGGGTGCAGGACGCTGGCTAGACCTTGTCCTGACACTTCTCCTCTTAGGGATCCACTGATTGTATCCGGTGTTTACTGTATTTGGATTGTTTCTCCTTGATTAGTTCAGGGAGTGGGTGATCATTTCACCGATTTTGTTTGTCTTTGTTGTCGTGTTATCCCTTCCTGGTTTGTCTTGTCTTTGTTCCTGGTACGATAGTACACAGTATTGGCTTGCTCATTCTGACTACGGCGATATGGCACAGTTGAAAGTCTGTACCCTTAATGTTAGAGGTTTTAATGTCCCTGAAAAACGCTCACAGGTACTATATCACATGCACAAAGAGCGGGTGCAGATCCTGTTTCTACAAGAAACTCATTTTCAGGTGGGCCATACCCCTCAATTTACTAACCGGTATTATCCGGCTTGGTTTCACAGTGCCAACCCGGACGGTAAATCCAAAGGGGCTAGTATATGTGTCCATAAATCACTTGCTCATAAAACCATTGATGTTCTGAGCAACCCAGGTGGTCAGTTTGTCTTTCTCAAGCTATCTATTAACCCCTTAAGGACGCAGCCTAGTTTGGGCCTTAAGGCTCAGAGCCCATTTTTTAAATCTGACATATTTCACTTTATGTGGTAATAACGTCGGAATGCTTAAACCTATCCAAGCGATTCTGAGACTGTTTTCTCGTGAGACATTGGGCTTTATGTTAATGGTAAAATTTGGTTGATATATTCAGTGTTTATTTGTGAAAAATTGCAAAATTTAGAGAAAAATTTGAAAAAAATAGCATTTTTCCTAACTTAAATGCATGTGCTTGTAAAACAGATGGTTATTCCAGCCAAAATAGTTACTAGTTCACATTTACCATAAGTCTACTTTAGATCTGAATAGTTTTTAGAGCATTTTTTTATTTTTCTTGGACGTTACAAGGCTTAGAACATAAACTGCAATTTCTCATATTTTTAAGAAAATTTCAAAAGCCTTTTTTTTAAGGTACCTGTTCAGTTCTGAAGGGGCTTTGAGGGGCCTATGTATTAGAAACCCCCATAAAACACCCCATTTTAAAAACTAGACCCCTCAAAGTATTCAAAATAGCATTTAGAAAGTTTTTTAACCCTTCAGGCATTTCACAGGAATTAAAGAAAAGTGGAGGTGAAATTTACAAATTTCATTTTTCTTGCTGAATTTCAATTTTATTCAATTTTTTTTCTGTAACACAGAAGGTTTTACCAGAGAAACACTACTAAATATGTATTGTCCAGATTCTGCAGTTTTTAGAAATGTCCCACATGTGGCTCTACTGCACTCGTGGAATAAAACACAAGCCCTAGAAGCAAAGAAGCACCTAGTACATTTTGAGTCCTCTTTTTTATTAGAATATATTTTAGGTAGCATGCCAGGTTTGGAGAGGTGTTGAGGTGCCAAAACAGTAGGAATCCCCCAAAACTGACCCCATTTTGGAAACTACACCCCTCAAGGAATTCATTTATGGTTATTGTTACCATTTTGACCCCGTAGTTTTTTCCCAGCGCGTATTTGAATTGGGCTGTGAAATTAAAAGAATGACAATTTTTCCAATAAAATGTCATTTTTGATCAGAATTTCTTATTTTAACAGGGAACAAAATGCCCCATTTTGTTGCCCAATTTGTCCTGAGTGCGGCAATACCCCATTTGTGGTGATAAACTGCCGTTTGGGCCCATGGGAGGACTCAGAAGGGAAGGAGCGCTATGTGATCTTAGGAGTCCAGATTTTGCTGGATTGGTTTTCGGGTGCCATGTCGCATTTGCAGAGCCTCAGAGGTATCAAAGCAATGGAAACCCACCAAAAGTGACCCCATTTTGGAAACAAAACACCTCAAGGAATTTATTTATGGGTGTTGTGACCATTTAGACCCCACAGTTTTTTCACAGAACTTATTTGAATTGGGCTGTTAATTTAAAAAAAAAAACTTTTTTCCAATAAGATGTAGTTTTGGCTCAAAATATCTTATTTTCACAACGAATAAAATACCCCATTTTGTTGCCCAATTTGTCCTGAGTGCGGCAATACCCTATTTGTGGTGATAAACTGCCGTTTGGGCCCATGGAAGGGATCAGAAGGAAAGGAGCGCTATGTGTTCTTTGGAGCCCAGATTTTGCTGGATTGGTTTTCGGGTGCCATGTTGCATTTGCAGAGCCCCAGAGGTATCAATGCAATGGAAAACCACCAGAAGTCACCCCATTTTGGAAACTACACCCCTCACGGAATTCATTTATGGGTGTTGTGACCATTTAGACCCCACAGTTTTTTCACAGAATTTATTTGAATTGGGCTGTGAATTTAAAAAAATGTAATTTTTTCCAATAAGAGGTAGTTTGGGCTCAAAATTTCTTATTTTCACAAGGAATAAAATACCCCAATTTGTTGCCCAATTTGTCCTGAGTGCGGCAATACCCCATTTTTGGTGATAAACTGCCGTTTGGGCCCATGGGAGGCCTCAGAAGGAAAGGAGCGCTATGTGTTCTTTGGAGCCCAGATTTTGCTGGATTGGTTTTCGGGTGCCATGTTGCATTTGCAGAGCCCCAGAGGTATCAATGCAATGGAAAACCACCAGAAGTCACCCCATTTTGGAAACTACACCCCTCACGGAATTCATTTATGGGTGTTGTGACCATTTAGACCCCACAGTTTTTTCACAGAATTTATTTGAATTGGGCTGTGAATTTAAAAAAATGTAATTTTTTCCAATAAGAGGTAGTTTGGGCTCAAAATTTCTTATTTTCACAAGGAATAAAATACCCCATTTTGTTGCCCAATTTGTCCTGAGTGCGGCAATACCCCATTTGTGGTGATAAACTGCCATTTGGGCCCATGGGAGGGCTCAGAAGGAAAAGACCACCATGTGGCCTACTGGGAATTTTCTGGTGCTAAGTCATGTGTGCAGAAGCCCCTGAGGTATCAGTACAGTTGAAACCCCCGAGAAGTGACCCTGTTTTAAAAACGACACCCCTTAAGGAATTCATCTATAGGTGTAGTGAGCATTTTGACCCCACAGGTATTGTGTAAAAGATAATGCGCAACAGATGGTGCAGAGTGAGATTTGCAATTTTCTATACATATGCCATGTCAGTGTCCGATATATTGTGCCCAGCATGTGCCACCGGAGACATACACCCCATAAACTGTAATGTGGGTTCTCCCGGGTACGGCAATACCCTACATGTGGCTGTTATCAGCTGCCTGGGCACGCAGCAGGGCTCAGAGGGGAAAGATGAGGAGGGGTAAGCTGTGCGAAGTGGATCAGAGCGAGTAAAACTGGGGTAAATTAAAATAAAGGGATGGATGATAAATTTTAAAACACTCTTTCATACAGAGCTCTGGTTTTTCAGGACACGCGTCACATTGATATATTGTGTCCTTCCTTATCCCCCTCTTATAGCAGACTTTGCACCTCTTTTGACTTTTTCCCTTCTTGCCAGTTTGGGGAACTTCTCCTAAAAAGTGTTGCCCTGGTACGATGCGTGTGGCCCCGCTTCCAGAAGTACTGTAGGGCTTCAGGACTTGATCTGACAAGTCCACCCCTCCCATGTACCTATTGTAGTCCAGGATGCAGTCTGGTTTGGGGGTCTCTGTACTGGTACATGGGTACTGGTGGGACATCTCTCTTGTCTTGTACGTGACACACCACTGGCGTAGCTATAGGGGTCGCAGCGGTCGCAATTGTGACCGGGCCCGGAAGCCAGGGGGGCCCACGGCCCCCCGCACCACATCAATAAAAAGTTACTATAGTAACTCGGGCCGCGGGCCCCTGTTACTATAGTAACATACTTTACTTACCTTCCTGGTTCCGGATGGCAGCGGAGGTCCTGACGTCGGGCGCTGTGCGCAGCGCATGACGTCACAGCGCTATGCGCCGCGCACAGCATCGAGACGACAGAACTCCCGCCGCGGCCGAAGAGGAAGGTAAGGTAAGCCCTGACTAGCGGGGACCGACTCCCGGGACCCGCCAATCAGCTGTTTTGAAGGGGCCGCAGCACTCGTACGAGAGCTGCTCCCCTTCATTCCTGTCACTTCATTCCGGTCACACTGTGAATCCGTGTCGGCGATTCACAGTGTGAGCAAGTAGTGAAATGAAGGGGAAGTAGCTCTCGTACGAGTGCTGCGGCCCCTTCAAAACAGCTGATTGGTGGGTCCCGGGAGACACATCAGCTATTGATGGCTTATCCTGTGGATAGGCCATCAATGTTTAGGGACTGCACAACCCCTAAGCCTACGATGTATCAGGCTTAGGGGGCCCATGAGACAGGATCACAGATTGTGTGATCCTGTCTGCTGGGCCCTGTATCTAAGCCAATCACATGGTAGGCTTAGATACATGGCCCATGTGTGATCCTGTCTGCTGGGCCCTGTATCTAAGCCAATCACATGGTAGGCTTAGATACATGGCCCATGCGTGATCCTGTCTGGTGGGCCCTGTATATAAGCTTACCACACTGTAGGCTTAGATACATGGCCCATGCGTGATCCTGTTTGCTGGGCCCTGTATCTATGCCACTCACATGGTAGGCTTAGATACATGGACCATGTGTGATCCTGTCTGCTGGGCCCTGTATCTAAGCCTACCACACTGTAGGTTTAGATACAGGCCCCCAGCACACAGTAATCTTATACTGTATAAGATTACTGTCTGCTGGACCCTGTATCTAAGCCTACGTTGTGGTAGGCTTAGATACAGGGTCCCACAGACAGTATCACACATGGGCCCTGTATCTAAGCCTAATACACGTGTTACTAATCATTTTTTGTGTGTTTTCTTACAGGTTCGGTCGTTGGACTACGGCGGATTTCAGGACTACTTCGATGACAGCTTTTTTTTTATTATCAATAAAATGGTTAATGAGGGCTGTGTGGGGTTTTTCTTTATTTCAATAAAATATTTTTTCTATGTCTTTGTGTTTTTTTTTAAACTATATTACTACCGCCTTAGTAATGGCCGCCGGCTGATTGACAGCATCCATTGCTAAGGCGGGGCTTAGTGTTAGCCGGTGCAGAGGCGAACACTAACCCCCTTTATTACCCCGGTACCCACCGCCACCAGGGGTGCTGGGAAGAGCCGGGTACGATCCAGTACTTGACCATCTGTAGTGATGCTCAGCCACTGGGGTGGCCGCAGGCTGGTATTATCAGGAGGGGAAAGGCCAAAAACAGTGGCCCTTCCTACCCTGGTGATGCTAGGCTGCTGCTGCTTTATTGTATCTGGCTGGTTATGAAAAATGGGGGGGACCCCACGTCATTTAAAAAAAAAAAAAATAATAATTGGAAAGAACGATGTGGGGTCCCCCCCCCCGATTTTCATAACCAGCCAGATACAACACAGCAGCAGCAGGCAGCATTACCAGGGTGGTAGGGGCCACTGTTTTTAGCCTTCCCCAGCCTAATACTACCAGCCTGCGGCCACCCCGGTGCCTGCCCGTCACTACAGATGGTCGGGTACTGGTTCGTACCCGGCTCTTCCCAGTACCCCTGGTGGCGGTGGGTACCAGGGTAATAATGAGGGTTAGTGTAGCCTCTGCACCGGCTAACATTAAGCCCCGCCTTAGTAATGGAGGTTGTCAATCAGCCAGCGGCCATTACTAAGGTGGTGATAATAAAGTTTAAAAAGATACAAGCACATAGAAAAAATATTTTATTTAAATAAAAAAACACAACCCTCATTAACCATTTTATTGAGAATAAAAAAAACGCCGTCATTGAAGTCCTCGAATCCGAAGTCCGACAACCGAACCTGTAAAAAAACACAAACGCACAAAAATAATCAGTAACACATAAAGAAGCAAAATTATTATTCTTACCTGTCCTGGGTCCAGCGCTGGAGATGCAATGTCAGCGAGCTGAGCCCTGTATCTAATCCAATCATGTGTGATACTGTCTGCTGAGCTGTGTATCTAATATAATCATGTGTGATACTGTCTGCTGGGCCCTGTATCTAATCGTATCTTGTGTGATACTGTCTGCTGAGCTGTGTATCTAATCCTATCATGTGTGATAATGTCTGCTCAGCCACTGTATCTAATCCTATCATGTGTGGTACTGCCTTCTGAGCCACTGTATCTAATCCTATCATGTGTGATACTGCCTTCTGAGCCACTGTATCTAATCCTATCATGTGTGATACTGCCTTCTGAGCCACTGTATCTAATCCTATCATGTGTGATACTGCCTTCTGAGCCACTGTATCTAATCCTATCATGTGTGATACTGTCTGCTGAGCTGTGTATCTAATCCTATCATGTGTGATACTGTCTGCTCAGCCACTGTATCTAATCCTATCATGTGTGATACTGTCTGCTGGGCCACTGTATCTAATCCTATCATGTGTGATACTGCCTTCTGAGCCACTGTATCTAATCCTATCATGTGTGATACTGTCTGCTGCGCCACTGTATCTAATCCTATCCATAGTTTATAGGGTCGTAGTGCTATAGATATGCTATGCTGTCTCCTATACACACACTTTTTTTTTGGCGGACACATATGTATTGAGGCTATTTCCCTATGTTCACACGGCAGCCTCCGTTACGGCTGAAATTACGGTGCTGTTTTCAGGAGAAAACAGCACCGTAATTTCAGCCGTAATGGCATGTGCAGGCGTCTTTCGCTGTGTCCATTACGGACGTAATTGGAGCTGTTTTTCTATGGAGTCCATGGAAAACGGCTCCATTTACGTCTGAAGAAGTGACAGGCACTTCTTTGACGCGGGCGTCTTTTTTACGCGCAGCCTTTTGACAGCGGCGCGTAAAAAAAATGACCGTCGGCACAGAACATCGTAAGACCCATTCAAATGAATGGGCAGATGTTTGCCAACGCTTTTGAGCCGCATTTTCGGACGTAATTCAATGCTAAAACGCCCGAATTACGTCCGTAAATAGGGTGTGTGAACCCAGCCATAGAGACGCCCCGGCTGCTAGTGCTGCATTGTTGGGTCACTTAGGAGACCCAGCGATGCAGCTGAAAGCTGCGGACCGTCGGCCATGAGAAGTTTGCGCCATACATCTTCACGCCATACCTTGCCCTCCTACCCGGCAGGTACTCGCGAAATTGAACCCTCCCTTTAAAATCTACCAAGGACTCATCAATAGAAATACAATTCTCGGGGGTGTATGCTTGGGAAAACGGGCACTGAAACGGTCTAATAGGGGTCTCCGTTTATACAAACGGTCAAAACTGGGGTCATCTCGGGGTGGGCACGGCTCATTATCAGTATAATGTAAGAAGCAAAGTATTGCCTCATTTTTATTTTATTTTTTAGTTTCCAGCTCAGATCCGAAGTTGCTTTGAGGGGCCCATATATTAGACACCCTTATCAAACACCCCATTTCAGAAACTAGACCCCTCAAAGTATTCACAACAGCATTTAGAAAGTTTATTAACCCTTTAGGTGTTTCACAGAAATTTAGAGCAAAGTAGAGGTGACATTTAATTAATTTAATTTAATTTATTAGGCACCATGTCCGGTTTGAAGAGGTCTTGTGCTGCTAAAACAGTGGAAACCCCCTAAAAGTGACCCCTTTTTGGAAACTAGAGACCTTGAGGAATCCATTGTAGTTTTCATGGGGTGCATGCAACTTTTTGATCAGTTTTTATTCTATTTTTAGGTGGCATGGTGACTAAAAAACAGCAATTTTACTATTGTTTTTTATTCTATTTTTTTTACAGCGTTCACCGTGCGCTATAATTGACATATTCACTTTATTCTGCGGGGCGATACGATTACGGCGATACCAGATGTTTATAGTTTTATTTTATGTCTTATGGCGTTTGCACAACAAAATACATTTTGTAAAGTATAATTTACTTTTTGTGTTACCTTATTCTAAGAGCCATAACTGTTTTATTTTTCCATCAGGAAAGTCGTGCGAAGACTTATTTTTTGCATAACGAACTGTAGTTTCGATCAGTACCATTTTTAGGTACATGCGACTTTTTGATCTCTTTTTATTCCATTTTTTGGGAGATGAAGTGACCAAACAATTGTGATTGTGGTACGGTTTATTATTTTCTTTTACGGCGTTCACCGCGCGGGATAAATAACGACATAGTTTTGTAGTTCAGGCCGTTACGGACGCGGCGATACCAATTATGTATAGTTTATTTGTTTATTTATATATTTTTATTAATAATAAAGGACTGCTAAGGGAAAAAGGGTGACTTTTACTTTTAGCACTTTTAAAACTTTTATGTTCTTATTTTTTACACAACTTCTTTTTACTTTTTTACACTTTTTTTACTTTGTCCCACTAGGGGACATGAGGGCAGGAGGCTCTGATCGCTATTCTAATACACTGCACTACATACGTAGTGCAGTGTATTAGAGCTGTCAGCTGTTCGCTGACAGCAAGCATAGTGGGTCCTGACTTTGTCAGGACCCACTAGGCTTCCATCGATGGCGTAGCCAGAGTCCATTGTTAGGATTCTGGTTGCCATAGTAGCCATCGCGGCCCGCTATCGTGTAGCAGGCCGGCGATGGCAGCTTAACCCCTAAGAAGCTGCGATCGCTATTGAACGCGGCTTCTAAGGGGTTAATCGGCGGGGACCACCGCGATCGGTCCCTGCACACTAAGCTGTGATAGCCTGCTGTCGGAAACAGCAGGTATCACAGCTCAGACACGCGCCGGGGAAAGATGGCGCCGTGTTAACTCAGGTCAGTACTATTACTGAGCTGAGCGCGAACGATGCGCTCAGCAGGACGTAATAGTACTGACCTGAGCGCGAAGGGGTTAAGAATAAGATTTTCACATTGGCTAACTTTTATCTTCCTAATCAGGACCCGGCTCGGGTGTGTCATGTATTTCTCAGGAAATTAGAGGAGTTTTCGGAAGGTGTTTTACTTGTGGGAGGCGACTTTAATTTAACTTTTGACTCCAGGCTTGATACCTCCTCGGGCAGGTCTGCTGTTCCTAAGACACAATTGGCAGCCTTGAAGACTACGATGCACTCTATGCAATTGATTGACGTGTGGAGGGTTCTCCATCCTCAGGTACAAGAATATACTTATTTCTCTCCATTGCACAATATGTACAGTCGTTTAGATGCCTTTCTCGTTAGCCATCACTTGCTTACTTGGGGCCCTACTTCTGAGGTGGGCCCCATGTTTTGGTCGGACCATGCCCCGTGTTAAGGATCTGCCAGGCACAGCTTCTGTATCTACGCCCATAGGTAATCAGTCTGCACCTGCTTCTATGTCTGTGAGACTGACTCCATCTTCCACTGAGAGTGAGTGGCGGAAGATGGAGTCAGTCTCACAGACATAGAAGCAGGTGCAGACTGATTACCTATGGGCGTAGATACAGAAACTGTGCCTGGCAGATCCTTAACACCCCGGTCTTTTTGTCTCTTACCTTCCCTGACTCGGCACCCACGTTCCAGTCTTGGAAGCTTAATGATAATCTCTTACGTGATACGGTGTGTATGTCTGCCCTTAAAGATACGCTTAGCACTTTTTTCGCAGTGCACGCCCATGACTCTACTCCGCTAACTCTACAGTGGGAGGCATTGAAGTGCGTGGTTAGGGGTGTCCTGATTCAGAACGGGGCTCGTTTGAAATGGGAGAAAGGGGTAGCTATTGCGAGGCTCTTGGAGCGGATACAAGCGTGCTCCTTCCTCCTCACCGTTTTTTTCTGAACTCACTACGACGCGAGAATCTCTGCGCTTTTTGCTAGACCAGTCGCATGCTAGATTTCGGGATCGGATGCGCAAACACTCCTACGAATTTGCGGATAAATGTGGTCGGACTTTAGCCCGGATCTTACATCCCCGTACACAAGCATCGTATATTTCTAAAATTGCGTCTCCCACTGGCGGCGAGATTCATGACCCAGTCGGTATCACTGAATGTTTTAGGCAATATTACTCCACTTTGTATAATCTCAAAGGTAATTTTCAGGACATGCCGGCTAATGCGTTACGAGAGAAAATTGATCAGTATGTGCAAGACACGGCCTTGCCGTCTCTGGAGGCTGGGCACGCCTTGGGACTTGAGGGTGAATTTTTGGAATCCGAAGTCTTACAGGCGATTAGAGATTCTCCTTTGGACAAAAGTCCAGGACCTGATGGGTTCAACAATAGATTTTATAAGACGTTCAAGGATCAACTTGCTCCCTTTTTGACGAAAGTCTTTAACTCTGTGTCTTCCTCTTGTCCCTTTGCACCTCAGTCTCTTGAGGCTCATATTACTCTCCTGCCGAAACCGGGTAAGGACCCCAAGACGTGTGCTAATTTTCTGCTAATTTTCGGCCCATCTCATTGATTAATGTAGATGTAAAAATCTTTGCGAAATTAATTGCAGCCAGTCTCTCTCCGCTATTACCGGTATTGGTCACAGATGATCAGGTAGGGTTTGTGCGTGGTAGAGAAGCCCGGGATAATACTAACATGACCCTGCTCTTAGCATCTTATTGTCAGTCACGCAAGATACCGATGTGTCTACTTTCTGTCGATGCCGAAAAGGCTTTCGATAGGGTACACTCGGTGTTTCTTCGCAGTGTCTTGACTCAGGTCGGCCTTGGCTCTACCATGGTGGCTAGGATTATGGCGCTATATCACAGGCCTACAGCTCGGGTACGAGTTAATGGTCTCTTGTCTGATTCTTTGCCTATTACAAATGGAACAAGACAGGGGTGTCCACTTTCACCTCTGTTATATGTGTTGGTCATGGAACATCTTGCCGTGGCACTGCGGAATAACCCCAACATTCAGGGCGTTTGCGTCGGGGCTCAACATCACAAGTTAGCACTGTACACTGATCTTCTAGTGTACCTCACAACTCCAATGATTTCTTTGCCATCTTTGACAGGGGAGTTCGAGCGATTTGGTCACTTGAATAACTTCAAGGTCAATTATTCTAAATCGGAGGCGCTGAATGTATCTCTGGACGCCCCTCTAGCTGCCCATCTTGCTCGGGTTTTTCCGTTTAAGTGGCAAACTGCATCTTTAAAATATTTAGGGATACATAAACCCACACATCTGTCTGACCTGTTTGTTCTGAACTGCACACCTCTCTTACAGCGTACCTTGCAAGAGTTGGAGGCATATGGGGGGCGGCGCATGTCATGGTTCGGACGTATCAACGCGGTCAAAATGGATATTTTACCTAAATTTTTGTACATATTTCAACTGTCCCCATTGTGGTTCCTGCGTCCTTCTTTAAGACCTTGCATAGGGCCATAACCAAATTTGTATGGGGCTCTTCTCGGCCTCGGCTTAGATTTTCTACTCTCAGTAGACCCAAGGTGGAGGGAGGTGCGGGCTTGCCGGACTTTAAGCGCTACCATCATTCTCATGAGGTTGGTGGACTGGTACCGTGCGGCTGTGGGTAAGCAATGGGTGCGAATCGAGAATAAAATGTCCTCTCTTGCATTGTCTTCTTTACCTTGGTTGTCTGGTTTCCAGCGACCAACGTCCTCCTTGCCTTTCCTCACACGTCAGTTTCTTGTAGTATGGGAGCGGATCATTGGTACCCTGAACATTGCCCACCGTCCGGGTCTTTTGACTCCTCTGTTTGATAATCCTTCCTTGCCTCCGGCGGTGGGTGTGGACACATTCCTCTGTTGGCGGAGACAGGACGGCAGATACTTGGCGCAGACCCTTACACCTGAGGGTACAATTTTCTCACTTGCTTCTGTTTCTGAGGCCTGCCCGGGGCGACGATCAATATGATGGTCCTATTTTCAGCTGCGTTCCTATCTCTCTTCCATGGGTGATTGTCTTGTTTTTACTACAGGGTAAGACTCCTCTAGAACATTATTTGTCTTTGACTTCTGCTCCTTCACATGTGCTGTCCTATTTACATGGGATCCTGCAACCTGATTACTCCTCCTCGCAATTAACATTCACCACAGCTTGGGATGAGGAAATGGGGGTTCGACATTCTGAGGAAGATTGGTGAACTTCTTTCTTCCTGGCCCATAAGTTACCAACTTCCTGTTTTGCTCAGGAGAAAAACTATAAAATACTTACCAGATGGTACCGTTGTCCTTCCCTTTTGCATAGGATATTTCCTGATGTGTCTGCAGCTTGTTGGAGGTGTGGGGAGGCTCCTGGAACCATGTTGCACATTTGGTGAAATTGCCCCAAACTCCGCCCCTTCTGGGAAATATTTTTTAATCTTGGCAACAAGCTTTTTGGTACTGACGTTCCTACCTCGCCTTCTGTTGGATTGCTTTCCATGGTTCCTGGATCACTCCCACACCTCAAAAATGGGATTTTTAGACATTTTCTGACTGCAGCTAGAACTGTCATTCCACGTCATTGGAAGTCTACCGTGTTTCCCCGAAAGTAAGACAGTGTCTTACTTTCTTTTTATCCCCAAAAGCCCGACTATGTCTTACTTTCGGGGTATGTCTTATATTGTAAAAAAATTGTCGAATTTTTTTTTTTTTTTTTTTCACAAACTTTATTTAACTGTTTTACATTTTTTTTTTTTAGTCCCACCAGGGGACTTCACTATGCGATGTGCCGATCGCATATATAATGCTTTGGTATACTTAGTATACCGAAGCATTATTGCCTGTCAGTGTAAAACTGACAGGCAACCTATTAGGTCATGCCTCCGGCATCGCCTAACAGGCAGATGCTGAAGGCAGACCTGGGGGTCTTTGTTAGACCCCCGGCTGTCATGGAAACCCGACGGCGACCCGCGATTTGTTTGCGGGGGCGCCGATCGGGTGACAGAGGGAGCTCCCCCCTCTGTCAAACACATTAAATGCCGCTGTCACTATTGACAGCGGTATTTAATGGGTTAAACTGCCGGAATCGGCGCGCGCTTCGATTCCGGCAGTTGCAGCAGGAGCAAGTGCAGGGGACGGCGCGGTGACATATGGAGAGGGGGCGGCGCGGAAGTGGGCAGGAGGCGGCAATACCCCCGTGTTTCCCCGAAAGTAAGACATATGTCTTACTTTCGGGGTACGGCTTATATTAGCCGACCCCCCTGAAACCCCCGATACGTCTTACAATCGGGGGTGTCTTACTATCGGGGAAACACGGTAGTACCGTGCCTTCCTTGAAGGAATGGGTGACGGAACTGAATGGTATTATGAGGATGGAGGAGTTAATGTCTGCTGATCGTGGTAAGTCCGAGGTTTTTGTACAAACTTGGTCAGTATGGTCCGAATTCCGGGGGGGTCCTGATATGCCTCTTTGGTTGGATGGCCTCTATTGAACACTCATTTCGCCAAATTCTGTGTACTTTTGTCCGTCTGTGTTTCCCTTCATTGTCTTGTGTATATGTAACTTTGTGTTAGAATTTGCACTTAAACGGGTCATTAATACTCGTCTTTTGGGACTGGTTTCCCTAAATATTGCACTACTTTTGCTGTAGTTATGGTATTGTTACTTAACATTTGATTTTATTATTTAGTTCCTCTTATTTTGATGTTTAGGAGGCTACCTCCTACCATTACTCATATGTTTTTGTAATATTTCTTACAATTTGACTTTCTTGTATTGCACTATGTGCCAACTTTTGCAATTTTGTGTAATGTTTTATCTGCTTTGTTTATTTTCCAATAAAAAATGTTTTGATAACGAAAAACAAAAAATAAGTTATGGCTCTCGGAATTTGGCGACACAAAATATATTTTCTTTTTTACACTTAGGTTTTTACTTGTAAAAGTAGTAAAATACAGAAAAAACTATATATATTTGGTATCGCCGTAGTTGTATTGACCCAGAGAATAAAGTTAACATGTTGTTTTAATTGCACAGTGAATTCTGTAAAAACGGCATGCAAAAAACCATGGAGGAATCGCTGTTTTTTTCATTTTCTACCCCACAAATAATTTCTTTCCCGTTTCCTAGTACATTATATGGCATAATAAATCGTGCTATAAAAAACTACAACTCGTCCCGCAAAAATCAAGCCCTTATAGTACTATATCGACGGAAAAATAAAGATGTTATGGCTTTTGGAAGGTGGGGAGGAAAAAACGAAAATGAAAATCTGAAAAAGGGCTGCGGCAGGAAGGGGTTAAATACAACCTTGCAGAACTCTAGTGCTGTGTAGGTTTTGCTGATGATTAACCCCTTAAAGCATACCTAACCTTTTCATGTGACTTTTCAGAATAAGCCATAAGAATAAGTATTCAGAATAAGTCATATGTGTGTGCATGAGAAATAACACTATTTCTGGTCATTATATGCAAGCTGCGCTATTTTGTCCGGCAAAACGAAGGACAAATTGATGGGAACCCGATGAAAACCATTACAGTCAATGGGTTCCGTCTGAGTCATGTGACGAATCCAGCTGCTTCGGTACTTTGTTCTACTTGCTCCTATGACAGAGCAGAACGAACCCAACCGCAGATCTGAGCATAGTCTAATAGTAAATTCAGTAAGTGAACAGTAGGGGCTAGTTGACACGGCGAATTTGTATGGCAGGTCCCGCCGCAAACTCGGCCGCGGAACTATTCCTGCTGACCGCAGGAAGATTCCTCCCCAATTGACATCAATGGAAGGTTCGGGCGGAATCCGCCCAAAGATCGAGCAGGATGCTTCTTTTTCCTGAGAGCTGAAATAATCAACTAGTGGGAAAAACAAGCGTTTAACTCCCATTAAAATTAATGGGAGGCGGAATTTTGCAGTGGATTCCACCTGCAAAATTCCTCCGTGTGAACATACCCTTAGGAGGGAGGTAGGGGAGGAGCCTGATAAGTAAAGAAAGGGGCTTTTTTTTTCTCTAATAAGATATATTACAAAGTTTATTTTACTCAAAAATAGGAAAGGGGGAGGAATCCTCCAGCTCACCTGACACAAAGGAATGTGTCGCTAGCAGCGCCCGGATCCTCGTGTCGGCACACGGTAGGAGACAAGGAAGAGAAGAGGTTTGGGGAATTTATGCACGAACCATTAGAGACGCCAGATACGGGACTCAGATCCTCCGACTATTGACGTGCGTTCCACATAGTCACGAGGCCTGAAACGCAAACTCCCAATTAGTCACGGACATAATCATAAGCATAGCATCTCTTCAGAAACCTTCCTATCGATCACTAACACATACCTAATACATTAAGATAATCGGAGGTACATGTCCCACTGCATTAATTACATACCCGACAACAAGACCAAAGTATTACTGTTTGTCGATAATATCTCTACTTACGGTTTGCGTTCCAAAGGTGTGACAACCGTGGAACGCAATTACAAATCAGCTGCACCACCGGATCCAGTATATAAATTTGACAGCGCGCTCAATTCAAAACATATCACAGCCAAGTCTAAGGACGCAGAAGCCGTCCGAAACGCGTAGGCTCTGAGGATACCACCACCCGCTTTCTTCACACCAGGACTCCACACTACTGGATTTCTTTTAAAAGGACTATTAAACTTGGAAATTGCTTCCGTTTTACATCCTACACAGCGCTGGATCCAAACCTCTTCTCTTCCTTTATTTTACTCACTTGTACTATTGATTTATGCAAAGTATGTTGAAAAGTTAGAGACCATTAAAGGTAGCAGCCTATTTTAGACCAAAGGACCCAAGGACGCAGCAATTTTTTTTGTTTTTCATCTCTGAGTTCCGAAAGCTATACATTTTTTATTTTTCCATCAAAGTAGCCATATAAGGGCTTGTTTTTAGCATGACAAAATGTTACATAGTTAGCACAGTTGCAAAAAGACACATGTCCATCAAGTTTAACCAAGGGATAGGAAAAGGGAAGGGATAAAACAAAATAAAGCACCATCTTGGGGTACTGATAATTTATTGTATAATTTTTATTTACTTTTTTTGGAGGGTAGGAAAAATAACAGCAATTCTGCCATTGTTTTTTGGGTTTTGTTTTTAGTGAGTTCACCATACTTTATAAATGACATTAATAATGTATTTTGTGAGTTGCTACAATTACAGCGATACCAAATGTATTTTTAATGTTTTTTGTTTTTCTACTTTTGCCCAATAAAAACCGTTTAGAACAAATATATATTTATGTCGCTACAAAGACCCCTAACATTTTTTGGGTCAAAAGAGCTCTATTTGAGCTTGTTTTTTTGCAGGACAAGTTGTAGTTTTCATTGGTTGCAAGTTGGGGTACATACTATTTTCTGATCACTTTTTATTTAGTTTTTTGGGAGGCAGAATGATTTTAAAAAAACATCAATGTTGGCATTGTTTTTTTGTCTTGCTTTTACTGCGTTCCCTGTGTGGGATAAATATTGTGTTAATTTTATTGTACGAGTCGTTATGAATTCGGTGATATCAAATTTGTATATTTTTTCTATTTTCACACTGTTTTCCCAAAATAAAGGGCCTTGTACGTGGAAAAAAATAAATAGTTTTTTTTTACTTATTTTTTTTTAAAACTTTAGTCTTAACTCCCACTATAGGACTTGAGCATCTAACCTTCTGAATACGCAGAATACACAGAAATACTTCTTTAATGCAATGTATTATCTGCGTCAGTGTAAAACGGACAGGCAGCTGATTAGGCCTACAGCCTATAGGCCATTGTTAGGCCCCAGGCTGCCATAGCAACCCATCGTCCTATCCCCCACTATTGTGTTTGTTGGGCGCCGATTGGGTGACAGAAGGAGCCTAACCACTTAGATACTGCGGTCAGCATTGATTGTGGCATCTAAGGGGTTAAACAACAGGGATCGGAGCTATCTATGATCCCGGCCAGTAGAGCAGGGTGTCAGTTGTATATTACAGCCACACCTGCAAATGATGGCACCAACTCAGTTCCAGAGCCTGCACCATCACAGTGCCGTAATAGTACAATGGTTAAGGTTAACTAACTGGGTGCTGCAAGGTACTATTATGGTGCAGGGCAGGAAGGGGTTAAAGAGGACTGTGACTAGACTGAGGCCCCATGCACACGGCTGTGCCCGTAATCATGGTCCGCGATTACTGGCACGGCCAGCCACTTACATTTTTGGCACGTGTTCCCATACAAAGTTTAGAAGAAAGAGAGAGCAGCAGCACATCACAGTCCCAATATTAATAGAGGATAATTCTACCAATGCTTCATGCATCCGGTGCACGCAGTATGTGAGTCGTAGCCTATCAACTGACATCAAGAAAATGAAAACTGCAGCACACTTGCATTGAAGGTATCAAAAAAAAAGGCACAAGAAGTTTATTTCACTATCACAGCTTGTGATGGTGAAATAAACTTCTTGTGCCTTTGTTTCATACTTTCAATACAAGTGTGCTGCAGTTTTCCTTTTCCCCGTACAAAGTATGGGAGCACAGCCGTAAAAAGAAAAACAATGGACATCTTGCGGTACACTTCCACGGCTCGGACTCCTTCGCGTAAATATACGGGAAGGTATCCATGGTCAATAGTAGTGAATGGGTCCGCAATTACAGATGATTTTTACGGTCGTGTGGATGGAGCCTGAGAGATTACTTGATTGGCACATCAACACCTTTCTTGTAAGGCATTTGTTGTGTCAGGTAATTCCCCCTGGCCAATCAGCATTCACCTCCTAACTCTCCCGCAATCAGTTCAGGAGCCATTCAGTAGAACAGGCATTTTATAGCAATATTCTGATATATAACTATTCCGCTGATGGCATGAGACAGAAGTTGTAGGGAATGTAAAGCCTATGCAGCTGCACTCTGCTATTACTTAAATCACTCTTGCTAAAATAGGAAGTAAATCGGATAATAGAAATATATATTATAGGGAAATGAAGATAATGCAAGCCCTTAATGTTTAAAGTGGCTTCAAAGTAGTGATTCACTTTAACCTATTTCAGAAACTGTGCAATCAGGATCAGGGGTTAAGGTGCCAATCACAGCCGCACTCCTCCTCTAACTACGGAAATCAAGGAGAGCTCTGATCTCTGCCATTTAACCTCCTCTATGTCACAGTCAATGCAGACCGGGGCATACCGGAGGTAGAATAAAGGGGAAGGGGATGCCTCTTTATAAGCATCACATGGATTCCCTGTAACACGATCTTGGCCTATCCAGGGTATAGGCAGAAAGCCCAGGGTCCATTTAGCATAGCCAGTTGCTAGGGCATACTTGTGGATGCCCTAGCAACTGCCTGTGTTTTAACATACACAGGTTAACATGCCAGCATGCTACAAAAGTTAAAACAAAAGTTAAATAAAAAACATTTTTATTGAATATTATATAAACTGCACAAAATGATTTAGATATTTGGTATCCCTGTAACAATCCGTGCATTTAAAACACTATTAAAGATAGAAATGTAGAATTTGACAGCAGAAAACAGTCTACAGGTCCATCGAGTCTGCCCTTTTTGTGTGTATTATTACATAAAAAAATAAATAAATACAATTACCCACCTGCAAAAATAAATAATATATTGATGCATATAATATGTATCAAGATATCAGTGGCGGATCCCCATATGGGCGTTTCGGGCGGTCGCCCGGGGCCCAAGGCTTGCAGGGGGCCCATAGCTTCCCACACCGCACACAAGTGAAACAAAACTCTCCAGGGCTGCTGCTGCCGGCCGCATTCTAGTGATCATCGGTCCCATGTGCTGATGAAGAGGCGGGGGGAATGTGCAGGGGGAGTCAATTGCGGCCAGGGAACAGGGGCACAGCACATCAGCTGTAGAGAGCAGACTGTCAGAGATTGTGATTGGCAGGTGCTGGAGTCTCCCTGACAGTCTGCTCCTCTGTGCTGCTGTGCACTGTCCCTCCTGTCTAAACCTCCAGCAGCTGCCTGATAACGGCAAAACTGAAACTAGAGGGTGAAGGACCTGTGGTGACGTCACAGTCACATGATTAAGGTCCTGGAGGCTGCCAGAGACAAGCACCGCAGAGGAAGAGACTGGTAAGTGTGTGTGTGTGTGTGTGTGTGTGTGTGTGTGTGTGTGTGTGTTAATGTAAGTCTATATAGTGTGTGCTGTGTATATAGTGTGTGCTGTGTTTATAGTGTCTATAATGTAAGTCTATATAGTGTGTGTGGTTTAAATATATAGTGTTTGGTGTTAGTGTGAATTGTATATAGGGTGTTTAATCTCACATTTTTTGTGTGCAAAATAATTTTCCACCCATAGAGCCCTCTGCAGTAAGTCAGATGCTCAGAACCCCCCCCCCCCCCCCTGCAGTATAATCTCCCCCATAGAGCCCTCAGTAGTTATTATACTGCAGGGGGGGCGGGGTCAGAGCGTTTGATTGACTGTTCAGGGTTCTATAGGGGAATAACTCCTTCCCCCCCAAGAGCCATAAGGGCAGATTTACACGAACGTGTAATACGTCCGTGCAACGCGCGTGCTTTTCACGCGCGTCGCACAGACCTATGCAAGTATATGGGGCAGTGCAGACTGTCAGTGATTTTTGCACAGCGTGAGTCCGCTGCGTAAAACTGACGACATGTCCTATATTTCTGCGTTTTTTGCGCATCACGCACGCACCCATTGAAGTCAATGGATGCGTGAAAATCACGCATGCCACACGGAGGCACCTCCGTGGGACGTGCGTGATTTGCTCAACAGCAGTATAACTATGATTGCAAACAGAAAAGCACCAGGTGCTACAAACATACAGAGTGTCATAATGATGGCGGCTGCGCGAAAGGCACGCAGCTGCGCATCATATGGTGATGACACACGGAGCTGTTAAGTGCCTTTTGCGCGCGCAATACGCCGCATTTTTTGCGTGCGCAAAACGCACACGCTCGTGTAAATCCGCCCTAAGTGTCAGACACTTAGACCCTCCCATAGGGCACTCAGCAGTCAGTCAGATGCACTGGGGAGGGGTGTCTGACTGCTTAAAGGGTAACTAACGAAACTTTTTTTTAAAAAATACATGTCATATTGACATGTCAAATGTTCTAATCGGTGGGGGTCCGGGCACTGAGACCCCACCAATCGCTGAAACAAAGTGGCAGAAGCGCTCAGGTGAGTGCTTTGCCACTTTGTTTCTGATCGTCTTTCCTCTGATAGCCGAGCATGCGGTGTATGGGCACAACAGAAAGTCTATGAGTCCGTACACCGCGCCGAGAAAAGACAGTCAGAAATTAAGTGGAACAGCGCTCACCCGAGCACTCCCGCTGCTTTGTTTTAGTGATCGGTGGTGGTCTCAATGCTGGGACCCCCATCGATCAAAACTTCTGACATATCACTCTCACTATGACACGCCAAATGTTTTTTAAAAGTTTAGTTACCTCTTGGGGACTGAATTTATTGGTTTGAGTTAATGTATGGGCCTGGGTCTTAATTTGCTTAGGGGTCTGGGGTATAAGACAATTTATGGTGTTTATTTCTGAATTTTTATGTTGCTATAGACGCTGAAAATGGCTACAGAATCAAGGGGAAAAGATTTCTCATCAGGAAACTCTGCAGTCATCAGGAGAAGTCGCCATAACGGTCTGTGTCAGATGGAGAAGAAAAGAGAACGACCCATAAGTGAAGACATCTCCTGTGAGTCATTGCATTTATAGATCTGTCACCTCTCCTGACATGTCTGTTATGTATTCCACATAAAGTCTTTGTGTACCCAGGACTAATAGACAAATGCGTGTTACCATTCCCCTTGTCAGTAGGAAGTGTCCCTACACAGTGTGATACTGTCAGCGATGGTTGGAGACTGTCAGTGTGTAGGGACACAGCCCTTTGATAAGGGGAATCGTAGCACTCATTTGTCAATGCTCACACAGAAAGGTGGTGTTTAATATAGACATGACGTGGCAGGGCGGTGGTGGAGAAGGGGGCCCAAGCTTGAGGAACAGCCCAGGGCCCATGGTTTACTTAATCCGCCACTGCAAGATATAACCTTTTGTGAGCAATGTTGATATACAATTTCACACACACACACATATATATATATATTAGCCATAACACTAAAACCACTGACTGATGAAGCAATTTAGATTGATTATCACGGGGCAATGGCACCTGTAAAGGGGTGGGATATATTGGGCTGATCAGTCATTTCTTGAAGTTGATGTGTTGGAAGCAGGAAAAATGGGCAAGCATCAGGATCTGTAAAGGGGTGGGATATATTGGGCTGATCAGTCATTTCTTGAAGTTGATGTGTTGGAAGCAGGAAAAATGGGCAAGCGTCAGGATCTGTAATGTCCGTGGCTGCGGGCTGTTAGCTCCAATCCCCTCCTGACAGCCTCATCCACGAGTCGGCTCGCGTCCACTCACCTCAGCTCGTTCCCGCTCTTAAAGGGGCAGTGCGAGCACAGGACCTTTTGATGAACGTTGACCTGTGAGTACCCTGGACAATAAGAGGGGTCCAGCCCCCTGCTTCTATGCCTGAGCGTTATTGATGTTTCCTAGTTTGTCTATGTGATGGCCACCTAGTGTGTTTCCTGGTCCTGTACCTATTCCATTTCCTGTACCTGTTCCAGTTCCTGTTCCTGTTCCTTGCATTCCATACCATCCTGGTCTAGCACTATTCTGTGCCAAAGTCGTGTTGTACTGTATCCACGTCTGACCTGCTTCACCTCGCCTGACGTCTACCTGCTGCCTAATCCCAGCCAAGCCTGCCCTGCTGCTGTCCGAGCTGCCACAGGTATATATACGAACTAAAGACTTTCACCTGCTCCCTGTTGGCCAGCTGCCTTAACGCCAAGGCAGTACGGCCCAGTGGGTCTACAGACCTTTCGTGACAGGATCTAAGCAACTTTGAAAAGGGACAAATTATGATGGCTACAGGACAGGGTCAGAGCATCTTCAAAACAGACAGATTTTGTGCGTTTTTTCCGGTATGCATGTTAGTACCTGCCAAAATGGGTCCAAGGAAGGACAACCGGTGAAGGCTCCTTTATGCGTGTGCGGTGCGAAGGCTAAGCTATCTGATCCAATCCCAGAGAAGAGTTACTGTAGAACAAACTGCTAAAAAATGAAATGCTGGCTATAACAGAAAGCCGCCAGAACACGCAGTGCTTTGCAGCTTGCTGTATTTAGGTTTGCATAGCCACAGACAGCTGATGGCACCCATGCTGAACAGTGTCCACAGTCGAAAGAGTCTACAATGAGCACGTGAGCATCAGAATTGGACCATGGAGCAATAAAAGAAGGTGGTCTGGTCTGATAAATCACGTTTTCGTTTACATCATGTCGACAGGCCGGGTGCATGTGGACATCAAGTTGTACATACCTGAGGAAGAGATTGCACCAGAACGCATTATGGGAAGAAGGCATGCCAGCAGAGGGAGTGTGATGCTCTGTGCAATGTTCTGCTATGGAGCCTTTGGCCTTGGCATTCAAGTACACCCCTTCATAGCAATGGTATTCCATATTGGCATTGGTCTCTTTCAGCAGGATAAGACGACCTGCCACATTGCAAAAATTGTTCAGGGATAAAGAGTTCAAGGTGTTGATGTCGCTTCCCCCTTCCCCAGATCCCAATACGATTGAGCATCTCTGGCATATGCTAGAAAAACAAGTCTGATACATGGAGGCCCCCTTGCAACTTCCAGGATTGGCTGCTAATGTCTTGGTGCCAGATACCACAGCACACCTTCAGAGGTCTTTTGAAATCCATGCCTCAACGGGTCAGAGCTGCTTTGGCGGACACACACAATATTAGGCAGCGATTTTAATGTTGAAGCTGAACGGTATGTAAATATATATGGGCCGTCTGGAGGTAAGTGAGGTTCTTATGATCCGTAAAAATCAGGATGGGATGAGCTGCGCCCTCTAGTAGATGTCTCCACTCCTCCAGAGCCAATTTGATGGCTAGTAACTCCCGATCCCCAATTGAGTAGTTGCGTTCTGCGGAAGAGAAGAGCTTAGAAAAATATCCACATACCATTGACTTGCCCTTGGAACCTCTTTGAAACAGGAGTGCACCAGCACCGACAGAAAATGCGTCCACCTCCAACGAGAATTATAGAGAGACGTCTGGATGATGGAGGTTAGAGGCTGAGGTGAAGGCACTCTTCAGGCTATTGAATGCGGACTCTGCCTCAGCAGTCCACACCTTGGCGTTCATGCCCTTCTTAGTGAGGTTAGAGATAGGAGAATTCAGTGAGGAGAAGTTTGGAATAAACTGTCTGTAGAACTTGGCGAATCCCAGAAAGCTTTGTATGGCCCTCCAGCCTTGAGGACGTGGCCATTCCAGGACAGACTTTACCTTTTCAGGATCCATCTCGAGACCTCAACTCGAGACAATGTAGCCCAGGAAGGGTAGAGCATCTTTCTCAAACACGCACTTCTCCAACTTAGAGTACAGACGATTCTCCCTTAACAGCAGCAAAACTTGACGGACATGTCTCTGATGAGTCACAGGATCTGGAGAAAAAATCAAGATTTCATCAAGGTAGACTACTACACAAACATAGAGGAGGTCACGGAAAATGTCATTAACAAACTCCTGGAAGACCACGGGAGCATTACACAGGCTGAAGGGCATTACTAGATATTCATAGTGTCCATCACGGGTGTTAAATGCAGTCTTCCATTCATCACCCTGGCAAATCCGGACAAGGTTGTAAGCCCCCCGCAGGTCTAGTTTGTAAAAAATCTTGGCACCTCGTATACGATCAAATAGTTCTGAGATCAGTGGCAACGGATATTTATTTTTCCCCGTGATCTGGTTGAGACCTCTGTAGTCAATACAAGGACGAAGAGAACCATCCTTCTTTTTAACGAAGAAGAACCCGGCTCCTGCCGTGGAGGAAGACTTCTGAATGAAGCCCCTCTCCCAGTTCTCTTTCACATAGGCGGACATGGACAGAGTCTCTGGCAAGGAGAGAGGATATAGCCTACCATGGGGAAGGGATGCACCAGGAATCAGCTCGATAGGGCAGTCATACGCCCGGTGAGGAGGCAATGTCTCCGCCTCCCTCTTGCTGAAGACGTCCGAAAATGCAGCATAGTGACCCGGCAATCCTGCCAATGACCGAGGCAGCGAAGGCTGAGCCGAACGAATCTGCACCAGGCATCGGCCTTGACACTCAGGGCCCCACTGGAGTACCTCTCCAGAATTCCAGTCCAGGACCGGGGCATGTAGACGGAACCAAGGCAGGCCCAGCAACACAGGGTTAACAGCTTTAGATAGGACATAGAACGACAGAAGTTCGGAGTGAAGAGCTCCCACTTAGAGCCTCAGCGGCTTGGTCACAGCTATAACTGGGTCTGGCAGAGGTAGTCCATTTACAGATGCAACCATCAACAGCCTCTCCAGGCTCTCAATAGGACAATCATAGGGAAGATAAGGAGTAAGATCCTCTGCCTCCTTCTTGCTAAAGATATCCACATAATTAGCATATGGTGGAGGTAGTTCAGTGAAAGACTGAGGTACTGGAGAAAGAACAGGACGAACCTGAGGCAGACAGCGGTAAAGACATCGGGGACCTCATTGCAGGACCTCTCCGGAATTCCAAACAAGTACTGGAGCGTGCTGGCGAAGCAATGGCAATCCCAGTGGGGGAGGGGCTTTATTGCTTTCGATAGAACACAGAATGTTATTAGTTCCGCATGAAGGACACCTATCTGTAGTCTGAGTGGCTTGGTGATAGACCGGCAGAGGTTGTCCATCAACACGAGCGACCGCCAGAGGGTTTTCCAGGGGAACTGTAGCCAAGTGGAGACGATCTATTAAGTCCTGCTGGATGAAGTTTGCAGCTGGTCCAGAATCCAAGTAAGCAGGTACAGAGTGCGATCCTTCACCGGTGACGATAGACACCGGAATAAAAAGTCTGGGAGAGAATTTAGTAGTCGCGGAAGATTCATGTAGGATTGTCTCTCCAATCAAGAATAGGTGCTGGAGTTTCCTGGCTTTTGTGGGAATTGGGGCACAATGTCCCTTGTGGCCACAATACAGACATAGCCCAGTCGAATGTCTGCATTGCTGTTCCTGGTTGAATAGACGGAGTCTGTCTACCTGCATAGGCTCCTCCGCGGGTGTAGCAGGATAGGGCAATAGAGGCCTTTGAAATTTTTAGATGCCAGTCGACAAGACCTCTTCTCCCGATGAACTTCCAAAGTGTGCTCTTGGATCCTCATATCGATCCGGGTTGCCCGAAGCGAAGTATTAGGGCATCCAAGGTAGCAGGAAGCTCTCAAGCTGCCAGTTCATCCTTTATATAAGAGGCCCTGCCAGAAAGTTGCCACTAAGGCCTCATTATTCCAAGCCAGCTCCACTGCCAGTGTACGAAAGGAGATGGCGTACTCCCCTACAGTTGCTTCCACTTGCTAGAGGGTCAGCAGTGAGGCAGCGGCAGAAGAAGTTTGACCCGGTTCCTCGAACAATGTACGGAAAGTCTAAAAAAAAAGTGGCAGATCGGAAAATTATGGTCCCTCTCGTTCCAAGATGGGGTTAGCCCATGCCAAGGCTTTGTCAGAGAGGAGAAAAATAAAAGCATTTTTGGCCTCATATGAGGGGAAGAGATGAGCACGTAACTTGAAGTGGATCGTACACTGATTGATGAAACCTCTACAGGCCTTAGGATCCCCATCGTAGCGAGGAGGTAGAGGCAATGAAATTGCAGACCCAGGGCAGGCAGGAGGGACAGCAGGTGGTGGGACAGCGGGAGCAGCCAGAGGAGGCACAGGAGGAAGATCCAAACGGGTAATTATGGAGTTTACCGCCTGTAGTAGTTGATCCGGACGTGCCCGGAGGTCACGCATGTCTGCTTGCATCATTTGAAAAACAGTTTTTGGTTGACCAGTGGGATCCATGGTCTGAGCGTACTGTCATGGCTATGGGTATCTGGACCCACTAGGCCCCTCCACCGTAGCGGAGTAGCAGCTGACCAAACAACATTCAATAATAGTCTTTAGAACAAGAGTACCTGGATAGATAAGGCAGACACTTGGCACAGCAGACATTTGATGTAGCAGTTGTTTGCTGTAGAAGACGTTTGATGTAGCAGACACTTGGCACAGATGACACTTGGCACAGAAGATGCTCAGGCAAGGAGGAAAAGGGCAGAGTCGTTTTTATACAGCAGGGTGAGTAGGGATTGGATAAGGATCTTTTCGTAGGTGCCTGTGCTGGTCCTTTAAGGCCGGGGACGAGCGCGCGCATCCTAATCAGAGCAGGGGAACAGAGCGGCCACTTGTGCTGGTGTCTCTGAGGAGGGAGACGCCTGCTGGAGCACATCAGTCTGCGGTTGTGGCCACTGGCAGGTAAGTGATGCCGGCGGTCCACGGCCGCAGCTATAACAATATTAGATTATGGACTGACCAATGGCAGCGTTTACACTAGTCTGTGGTCTGACGGACTACAGCATTTCCACTAGACTGTGGACTAACCGGCTACAGCGTTTCTACTAGAATATGGACTGACCTGTGGCATTTACACTAGACTGTGGACTGACCGGCGGCATATATTACACTAGATTGTGGACTGATCGACTGCAGTGTTAACACTACACTGTGGGCTGACTGCAGCCTTTACACTACACCGCATTCCAAATTATTATGCAAATGTTATTTTTCGCTGATTTTCCTAAATAGTCAATGCAAATGACAGTCAGTATAATCTTCAAGCCATCAACCATTGGAGTATAATGCAAATTTTATTGAACAAATCTCCTAATGATAACAGATTTTTTTTTAGAAGTGAAAAACTCAAAATGCACTGTTCCAAATTATTATGCACAACAGAGATCAAAACATTTTAAAAGTTGTAAAGAGAACTAAAATGGTAATTTGTTGAATTTGCAGCATCAGGAGGTCATATTTACAGAAATCAAAAGCTCTTTCAATAAAAAAAAACTTAACAGGCCAAGTTACATGTTAACATAGGACCCTTCTTTGATATCACCTTCACAATTCTTGCATCCATTGAATTTGTGAGTATTTGGACAGTTTCTGCTTGAATATCTTTGCTTCTGTTTTGATGTGAACTGCCTCCCACCCTCATAGATATTTTGCTTGAGGATGCTCCAAAGGTTCTAATTAGGGTTGAGGTCAGGTGAACATGGGGGCCACACCATGAGTTTCTCTCCTTTTATGCCCATAGCAGCCAATGACACAGAGGTATTCTTTGCAGAATGAGATGGTGCATTGTGAATCATGAAGATAATTTTGCAATGGAAGGCACGGTTCTTCTTTTTGTACCACGGAAGAAAGTGGTCAGGCATAAACTCTACGTACTTTGCAGAGGTCATTTTCACACCGTCGGGGACCCTAAAGGGGCCTACCAGCTCTCTCCCCATGATTCCAGCCCAAAACATGACTCCGCCACCTTCTTGCTGACGTCGCAGCCTTGTTGGGACATGGTGGCCATTCACCAACCATCCACTACTCCATCCATCTGGACCATCCAGGCTTGCATGGCACTCATCAGTAAACAACACGGTTTGAAAATTAGACTTCATGTATTTCTGAGCCCATTGCAACCATTTCTGCTTGTGAGTAGAGATGAGCGAACCGGGACAACCGAACTCGGTTTCGGTCCGAACTTCCGGAAAAGTTCGGTACGCAGCGAATCCGAACTTCACCGGGTTCGGCCGAACCCGTTTTGACCGAACCCGGCTACATTTTGGCGCCTGCCGCATGTTACATCTAAAATGGAGGATTTCACAAGATCACCTGACATCAGGCTACCCCATAATGCCTTGCAAACGGCTCTGCCACCCAATCGGGAGGCATGTAGGGGCGGGCTCAAGCCTGCAATAAAAGTCTATGCACGGAGCTCAGCGGCCATTTTAGAGACAGGAGCTGTAGGGATAGCATCTCTGTGCAGTAAGGGAAAGCTTTAGGAATCTAAAAGGCAGGAATCCAGCAATCGAAGGGGCTCATCCACTACTCACTACTCAGCCAGTGTGTGAATACGCTTTTATAAGGGGCTCATCCCCGTTGCATCCAACTTGCAATACAGGCAGGCTTTGTAGTACTACAACGCCCAGCATTCCCTGAGTCAGTGCACAGTGGCTGATAGAAATTCTCATTTATTGCCATTTGCCAAGCCAGTGTCAGTGTGTGAATACGCTTTTAGAAGGGGCTCATCCCCGGCTGTTAACATAACAAACAAATAACAATCCAACTTGCAATACAGGCAGCCTTTGTAGTAGACGTAGTACTACAACGCCCAGCATTCCCTGAGTACACCGCGGCGTGGCTGATAGAAATTCTCATTCATTGCCATTTGCCAAGCCAGTGTCAGTGTGTGAATACGCTTTAAGAAGGGGCTCATCCCCGGCCGTTAACATAACAAACAAATAACAATCCAACTTGCAATACAGGCAGCCTTTGTAGTAGACGTAGTACTACAACGCCCAGCATTCACTGAGTGCACCGCGGCGTGGCTGATAAAAATTCTCATTCATTGCCATTTGCCAAGCCAGTGTCAGTGTGTGAATCCGCTTTTAGAAGGGGCTCATCGCCGGCCATTAACATAACAAACAAATAACAATCCAACTTGCAATACAGGCAGCCTTTGTAGTAGACGTAGTACTACAACGCCCAGCATTCCCTGAGTGCACCGCGGCGTGGCTGATAAAAATTCTCATTCATTGCCATTTGCCAAGCCAGTGTCAGTGTCTGAATACGCTTTTAGAAGGGGCTCATTCCCGGCCGTTAACATAACAAACAAATAACAATCCAACTTGCAATACAGGCAGCCTTTGTAGTAGACGTAGTACTACAACGCCCAGCATTCCCTGAGTGCACTGCAGCGTGGCTGATAGAAATTCTCATTCATTGCCATTTGCCAAGCCAGTGTCAGTGTGTGAATACGCTTTTAGAAGGGGCTCATCCCCGGCCGTTAACATAACAAACAAATAACAATCCAACTTGCAATACAGGCAGCCTTTGTAGTAGACGTAGTACTACAACGCCCAGCAATCCCTGAGTGCACTGCGGCGTGGCTAAAAGAAATTCTCATTCATTGCCATTTGCCAAGCCAGTGTCAGTGTGTGAATACGCTTTTAGAAGGGGCCCATCCCCGGTCGTTAACATAACAAACAAATAACAATCCAACTTGCAATACAGGCAGCCTTTGTAGTAGACGTAGTACTACAACGCCCAGCATTCCCTGAGTGCACCGCGGCGTGGCTGATAGAAATTCTCATTCATTGCCATTTGCCAAGCCAGTGTCAGTGTGTGAATACACTTTTAGAAGGGGCTCATCCCCGGCTGTTAACATAACAAACAAATAACAATCCAACTTGCAATACAGGCAGCCTTTGTAGTAGACGTAGTACTACAACGCCCAGCATTCCCTGAGTGCACTGCGGCGTGGCTGATAGAAATTCTCATTCATTGCCATTTGCCAAGCCAGTGTCAGTGTGTGAATACGCTTTTAGAAGGGGCTCATCCCCGGCCGTTAACATAACAAACAAATAACAATCCAACTTGAAATACAGGCAGCCTTTGTAGTAGACGTAGTACTACAACACCCAGCATTCCCTGAGTGCACTGCGGCGTGGCTGATAGAAATTCTCATTCATTGCCATTTGCCAAGCCAG
This sequence comes from Rhinoderma darwinii, assembly GCF_050947455.1. Lineage (NCBI taxonomy): Eukaryota > Metazoa > Chordata > Amphibia > Anura > Rhinodermatidae > Rhinoderma > Rhinoderma darwinii. The sequence continues at coordinate 215,095,996 of NC_134688.1, read as the reverse complement.
TGTCAGTGTGAATACGCTTTTAGAAGGGGCTCATCCCCCGGGTTTTGATTCAACTTGCTGCACTCCAGCAGTGAAATGTCTGGTAAAAAAAAAGGTTGTGAAAGGACGGGGTAGAGGAAAAAACACCCATGCCGTCTCCTCTTCCAGTCCAAATGTTGGATCTGTTGGTGCCAGACCCAGTACCAGCATTTGTGGCACAAGACATGTGCCCAGTTCCACTAGTAGCAGCAGCCATGTGCCTGCTGGTAGTAGTAGCAGTATCAGCAAGCCAGACTTGTCCATCTCCTCCGGTGGCCGGGTTACTTTAGACAATACGGCCATTGTGGACTGGTTGGCTGGCTCGCGGTCATCTCAGTAGGAAGACTCTGATGATCTGGCTTCAAGCCAGGTTTCGTTGGATTCCAGATCCTCTACAGTTCCTTGGCACAGTGACAGTAGTAATATAGGTATTTCTAGCGTTTCCATTCCATCATCTATGTCTTCGCTCCCCCTTCCTAGCGGGAAGCCATCTTTCCTGAGAGTCCTAAGAGACATCTCCTCGGGTGCGAAGGAAGATACTGATGATGATGATTTGTTTTCCGCGAGTCAGCCAACGGAGTGTGTTGCGGCGGTGGTGGAGGTGGAAGCGGTGTCCGAGATGCATAGCTGCGGTAGTGGGGGTGTTGGTGGTGGTAGCCGTGGTGGCAGACGCAGTAATGAGGGGGGGCATGGAGCCCGCCATGATGTCACATCACATTCACAACCCAGTGACAGAAGTGGCGGGGATGATGAGGAAGGCTATGATGATGATGTTGTTTTAGACAGGACGTGGGGAACCAGGTGACGAGGTGATGACAGCGTCAGAGGAGGAGGGTAGTAGTGGCAGCACTGGCCGTGATAAACAGCCAAGCCGAGGTAGGGGCAGAAGTCAATCTGCAAAACGTTGCAGCGGTAGGGTCAGCTCAGGAGCCGGTGACGGCGACACTGATGCTGGTGTAGGCTCCCGAAAATAGCCTGCCAGACAAGGGGCAAGCTCGGGTGGTGGTGGTGTTGGTGGTGGACGTGGTACTACCTCTTTACGGTACTCTGCCGTGTGGCAATTTTTCTGTACCTTCCCGGGGGACGAAAACATGGCACAGTGCCGTATCTGCAAGCAGAAAGTAAGGCGTGGGCAGGGCAGCAATGTAGGAACTACCGCTCTACGTAAACACATGGAGCGGCATCACAAGGCCATGTGGGACAATCGACATGCCCCACCATCATCATGTACATCTAATGAAGACCCCTCTGCCGCTGCTGCTGCTGCTGCTCCGAGTCCCTGTCATCTAAGTAGTAGCCAGGCCTTATCCACCATGTCGTTGTCATCATCATCATCATCACTGTCATCTACTGCTCCTCCTACGTCCCGTCAGTTATCCATTACGGAATCGTTGTCCAATAAGCAACAATATATACCCAGTCATCCACTTGTCGTGCGGCTTAATTCACACCTGGCTAAGTTGTTGGTGGTGCAATCGCTGCCGTACCACCTGGTCGACTCAGCCGGCTTCAAGCAATTGATGGCGTGCGCTCAGCCTAGGTGGCGAATACCTAGCCAACATTACTTCTCCAAAACAGCTGTCCCTGCCTTGCACAAGCATGTGGAGGAAAAGGTGTACCAGTCCTTGCAATTATCCGTGTGTAGCAGGGTACATGCCACCGTCGACACGTGGAGCAGCAACTATGGGCAGGGACAGTACATGTCTTTCACTGGGTCAATATTTTGCAGTCCGATGCACCACCGCAGCAATGCCAGGCATTACCACCTCCACGCTTGTATCTTTCTGGTTCAACTCCGGACACCAGGCGCCTACCATCCTCCTCCTCCTACTCCTCCTCCTCCTCCTTGCCTTCCTTCTTGGAGGTCTTCGCGTCCCCGACAGGACACAGCGTATGTTCCACTCCTCCTCCCTCCTCTTTTCATAGGTGCGAGGTGAAGCGCCACAACGCTGTTTTACTCCTGCTGAGCCTGGGCGAGAAAAGCCACACAGGGCAGGAGCTGCTGCTGTGCATCAAGGAGGAAATCGCACGCTGGCTGTCTCCTCTGAAACTCACACTGGGCAATGTTGTCTCTGATAACGGGAAGAACGTTGTGGCTGCACTGCGTCTAGGTCACCTGACACACGCTCCTTGCATGGCACATGTGATCAATCTGGTCATAACACACTTCTTAAAGTCATATGTTGGTTTGAAGGGTGTGCTGGCCATGTCCAGGAGGGTTTGCGTTCGCTTTAGACGTTCGTATGCATTTAAGCACGCCCTCCTGGACTTGCAGCGTCTAAACAATCTCCCAGAACACAGCCTGATTTGCGACGTTCCAACACGCTGGAATTCCACCCTGCACATGTTGGACCGTCTGTACGAACAGCGGAAAGCCGTGAATGATTTCCTGATGCAGCAGACGGGCAGCGTTTGGAGCCAGTGTAATTTCGAGCTCAGGCACTGGCAGCTGGTTAGAGACACATGTCGCGTTTTGAGGCCCTTTGAAAAGGCCACACGATTTGTGAGCCGTGACGCTAGCGGAATGAACGATGTTATGCCGCTGATATTCATTATGGAGCAAACGCTCACAGTGATGATTCAGCAAAGGATGGAGGAAGGATCACATCTGGCTATGGATGTTGAGGAGAAGGGGGAGGATGAGGATGAGGAAACAGGACCTGAAGAGGAGCTGGATTTGGAGATGGAATCACAGGAAGGGATAGGGGACGGGGCAGCCGCACAACATGACAGTGATGGTGGTGATGACGAGTCTGACGACGACCTTGATGATGGACAACCATGGCAGTATGGGGCGGAGATGGAACCAACCGGGCCCTCTGAAACGCTGGCCAGGATGGCGAGCTGTATGCTTCGTTACTTGCGCGCTGACTGTCGTATTGATAGCATGAAGCAAAGAGATGAGTACTGGATAGCCACACTTTTAGACCCTCGGTATAAAGCCAGAATGGGGGAGTTTTTTGCGCCTTCCGAGAGGGAGGCAAAATTAGCTTATTATCGAGAGAAGCTATGCAGCCAGCTTGTCACGGCTTTCAAACGGCAAACACCTGCTGCTAGCATGTCTGACCGGGGGGCCACTCTCCGCTCCCCACTGTCTCATCGTTCCAGCGCCTCTGGCAGAGCTACCTCTGTAATAAGCGGCGGCAGCAGCAGCAGCAAAAGCAGCCAATTCAGTTTGGAAAATATGATGACAACATTTTTACATCCAATACCCCGACCTGACACACATCGTAGTCACCAAAGGGATGTTCACCATCACCAGGTGCAGCACCTAAACAACCAGGTTCACTCGTACCTGGACTGTGCCCTTTCTCCGTCAGAAATGCTGATCCCAGACCCCATGGTCTTCTGGGTCAGCAGATTGGATCATTGGCAAGAACTGGCCCAGTTTGCCATGGGTGTACTGTCTTGTCCACCCTCCAGTGTAGTGTCAGAGAGGGTATTCAGCGCGGCAGGGGGCTTCGTCACCCCTAAGCGAACAAGATTGTCCGCCAACAGCTTGGAAAATCTCACGTTTCTGAAAATGAATCAAGCGTGGATCGGTGAGTATTTTAAAACCCCTGTGCCTGATGCCACTGATTAGATCTGACAGTGCTGCTGCTGCTGCTGCTGCCGCTGCCGCCTGCTACTGCCGCCTGCTACTACGGGATTCTGTCCTGTCCACTCTTTTTTTAATGTGCCGCTGTTGGTGCTGCTAATACTTCTACCACCAATCCACCCCCAGTGCCGTCTGCTACAAGCAGGCCTGCCCCGCCACAGGGCTTTGTCCTGTGACTGTCGTCCAGTCTCTTTTTTTAATGTGCTGCTACTACTACTACTACCAGTCTACCACCCTTGCTGTCTGTGTTGGCTACCTCTACTACCACCAATACACCTCCACTGCCGCCCGTCTGCTACAAGCAGGCCTGAGGCCTGCCCCACCACAGGGCTTTGTCCTGTGACTGTCGTCCAGTCTCTTTTTTTAATGTGCTGCTACTACTACTACCAGTCTACCACCCTTGCTGTCTGTGTTGGCTACCTACCTCTGCTACCACCAATACACCTCCAGTGCCGCCCGTCTGCTACAAGCAGGCCTGAAGCCTGCCCCACCACAGGGCTTTGTCCTGTGACTGTCGTCCAGTCTCTTTTTTTAATGTGCTGCTACTACTACTACCAGTCTACCACCCTTGCTGTCTGTGTTGGCTACCTCTACTACCACCAATACACCTCCATTGCCATCTGCTACAAGCAGGCTTGAGGCCTGCCCCACCACAGGGCTTTGTCCTGTGACTGTCGTCCAGTCTCTTTTTTTAATGTGCTGCTACTACTACTACCAGTCTACCACCCTTGCTGTCTGTGTTGGCTAGCTACCTCTACTACCACCAATACACCTCCAGTGCCGCCCGTCTGCTACAAGCAGGCCTGAGGCCTGCCCCACCACAGGGCTTTGTCCTGTGACTGTCGTCCAGTCTCTTTTTTTAATGTGCTGCTACTACTACTACCAGTCTACCACCCTTGCTGTCTGTGTTGGCTACCTCTACTACCACCAATACACCTCCACTGCCGCCCGTCTGCTACAAGCAGGCCTGGAGGGCTTGTCAAAAGCCATTGCTTGTTGCTTTTACATCCATGTATGGATGAACCCCGGCAGGCATCTGCCAATAAAAAGGGTACATTTTTGGAGGGTTTGTCAAAAGCCATTGCTTGTTGCTTTTAAATCCATGTATGGAAGAACCCCGGCAGGTATCTGCCAATAAAAAGGGTAAATTTTTGGAGGGCTTGCGAAAAGCCATTGCTTGTTGCTTTTACATCCATGTATGGATGAACCCCGGCAGGCATCTGCCAATAAAAAGGGTAAATTTTTGGAGGGCTTGTCAAAAGCCATTGCTTGTTGCTTTTACATCCATGTATGGAACTCTTTTATTATAAAAGTAAAAAACATAACAACAACATCAGCCGATGTAAACCATAACCAAAATACAACATATACAAACATAAACATAAGACATTATATACATATTTTTAAATACATCACTGTATTCCTCCATGTTCCCGGACTTGGCCAATTCCTCAACCAGCTACACTCATCCACATTCAACTTTTATCGTATCCCCCGCCACCTCTCAGTATCCATTTGCCCCCACTCACTCCCTTCCGTACTCATTTGAAACAATCAGCCGGAATGTGTCAAACCCCCCAACGTTCATACCCATATTTATATACAACATACTTTAATCTTTACACCCACATATACATAAGAATATATATACACCTATACTTTTTTTACACCTCGACCTATATACCTATATATATATTTTTAAATTTTTTTTTATTTTTTTATTTTTTTATTATTATATTTTTTTAAATTTTTTTTTTTATTTATTTATTTTTTTATTTATTTATATATTTATTTATTTTTTCCTCAATATATATACTAACCCTAACTCTAACTAACCTAACCCTTCACCACACCAGGCCAACACCCCGCCTCATGTCCCCTCATGTCCGCTTAGTCCTGATGCTGGCCTCCGCCACCACACCGTAGACCTCCCACTCAGACCCTCGCCCCATGTCCTCTCATGTTCTGCATAGTCCGGGCCCGAGCGGGAGAAAAAAAGAAAACAATATAATCCTCCCCACACCCCCCCATTCCCCCACCCAACCTATCTAAACCCCTGTCACTCTCCCTCGCATATACATAACAACAAAAACACAACCCGAAAGCACCAAGTTCGGTTCCTGTAAGCCTTTATACTGCCTTTATGTACAGAAAACAAAAAACTCTGCCGTGCACAATCCCAGCCTACCACCAGAAAGAGGAGAAAGAGACCCACCCGACCCCCTCGGGGATAGGATCCACCCACGCCGACACCTCCCTATCGCTTTCCCCTAAAGCTGTCCCTTCTCTTACCCTTTGTTTGATCTAGCCCTAAACTCGCCCTCCTTTCCCTATTGTTTACCCTATCGCTTAATTTTTTAGTGCCTAAGCGAGGGCGGACCCCCCCCCCCAGACGAGCCAGATGAGCCCCCCTCCCCCTGAAGGTCAATACCCTAAGGCACCCCAAAAGAAAAGCCCCTCCATAGGTGAGAGGCTTTGGATGCTCCCAGTCTATCAACCTCCAAAGAACGTACCTTCACCAGGCCACCGATGATGTTCCCTACAACTTCTTCCACCAGAAGGATTTTGCTCTGCGTAGATACTAAACACTGTGCGTTCCAGGTAAAGTGCCTAACCACTATGCTAACTAAAAAAGAAGTGTTACGGTCCCTACCACCTAGGTCTCCGAACATCCCATAAGCCCACCCGGTGTAGGAGAGGTTGGCTAAGCCGAGCCAGCCGATGGAGGCACCCACCCTTTTGTACACCTCTGCATTAAAGTAGCAATGAAGCAGGAAATGCTCCATACTCTCTAGTGTATCGCTACACTCCTCCCGAGGACATCCTCTGTCATCAGTGTTTCTGTACTTCAAATTGCCCCTTACGTACAGTCTCCCGTGGAAGCAGCGCCAAGCCAGATCCCAAAACTTCTGGGGAATCCTCACTGAATTTAAAAGTTTTAATCCCTCCCTGAGGTCACTACTTGGGCAGTCTTTGAGAGCCAGGGGCTTCTGGAAGTGGGTCATCAGAACCCTTCTGTCAAGGAATTTCCTCGGCATGATCCTGATCTCCCACACCTCCAGACCCCACCGGCGTACCATCTTCAAGACCAGGGCGGCATAAGCTGGGAGATGTCCATGGGGTGTACGCAGGTCTTTCACTTGGCCTCCTCTCTCCCATTCCTGGAAGAAGGGCTGAAACCACTCCCTGTAGGAGAGAATCCACCAAGGAGCCCTCTCTTGCCAGAGGTTTGCCATATTGATCTTAACAAAGGTGTTCACTAGGAACACCACTGGGTTAACCATACCTAACCCTCCTAGTTTCCTTGGTAGATACGTAACTTCTCTCTTAATTAGGTTGAGCCTGTTCCCCCATAACAGTTGGAAGAACAGGCTATAGACCCGAGCCCAGAGAGGTTCTGGCAAGATGCACACACTGCCGAGGTAGAGCAACATGGGCACCAGGTAAGCTTTGGCCAAGTGAACCCTTTCTCTAAGGGTTAAGGACCAACCCTTCCATTGGCCGACCTTCTGGGCAACTAACTTTAGCCTGTCATCCCAGTTTTTCTTGGGATAATCACCCGGGCCAAATTCCACTCCTAAGATCTTTGCAGACCCCTGAGGCTCTGGAAGGGTGTCCAGGAGACAAAAACTAGGATCTCCTCCTCCCAGCCAGAGACTCTCACACTTGTCGCGGTTAACCTTGGACCCAGATGCCCGTGAGTAACATTCCACTTCTGACATCACCCACTCCGCCTCCCCTTGAGAGGAGACGAAAATGGAGACGTCATCCGCGTATGCAACCACCCTCTGAGTGGCTTCCGGCCCTTCCAAGCCGACCCCGATACCCGCCAATGGTCCACGGTCAACCCTTCTTAAAAAAGGGTCAATCGCAAACACATATAGCAGGGGACTCAGAGGACAGCCCTGGCGGACACCAGACCCAACCTCAAAGGGGGTTCCAACCCAACCGTTAACCAGCGCGAAAGTCTCTGCCCCAGTGTATAAGGTCTGGAGCCAATTGACAAACCCTCCCGGCAGACCATACCTCAGAAGGACCGACCATAGATACTCATGATTCACTCGGTCAAACGCTTTGGCCTGGTCCAAGGACAGGACGTACCCCTTCCACTGGCCAGAATTTCCCCGCTCCACTGCCTCTCTGACACTGAGGACAGCACTAAAAGTGCTGCGGCCTGGAACGGAACAATGCTGGACCGGCGAAAGAAGCCGGGGTGCAAATTTCACCAACCGATTAAACAGCACCTTTGCGAGAACCTTTCTGTCCGTATTGAGGAGCGCTATGGGACGCCAATTCTCAATACGGGTCGAATCCTTACCCTTTGATAGAACAATCAAAGCTGACCTCCTCATTGACTTTGGCAGAGTGCCCGAGGATAGACACTCATTAAATACCGCTGTCAAGAGAGGAACTAGGGTTCCTTTAAAGGTCTTATAGAACTCGGATGTTAAGCCATCCGGCCCTGGCGATTTTTTCAGACCTAGTCCGTCAATCGCCAGCATTACTTCCTCTTCTTTGATTGGATCCATCAAAACATTAAGGGAGGAGTCCTCTCCCGGCTCAGGGATAGTTTCAGCCAGGAAAGCCGACATCTCCTCCCGGTCTGGATCCTGCCTACCCAAAAGGTGAGAGTAGAAGGATCTAACGACCTCCAGAATCCCTGACTTGGATCTCCTCAGGGACCCTGTACTGTCTATTAGTCCTGTCACTATTTTACGACTCACTGACATCTTACAGTTCCTGTAGGGGTCGGGCGAGCGGTACCTCCCGAAATCCCTCTCAAGAACCAAAGATGCGTGCCTATCATACTGACACCTCTTGAGCAACGCTTTCACCCCGGAGATCTCCTCCTGGCTACCTCCGTCCGAGACCAGACGTTCGAGTTTCCTCCTCAGCTCCTGATACAGGCGGTACCTGCTCATGGACCTGAGGCCTGAAAGCCGGCGGAAAAATCCTGCCACCCGATATTTAAACAACTCCCACCACTCAGACTTAGTGCCACCTAGATCCAACAAAGGTACCTGGTCCTGGAGAAAATCTTCAAAGGCCTGTCTTATTTCCGCTTCTTCCAGGAGAGTAGAATTCAGCCTCCATATACCTCGACCCATCCGAAGGGATTCTGCAATGTTCAGAGAAAACAAAATCATACAGTGGTCGGAGAATTCCACCTCAACAACGGACACTGGTGAAGAGATGGCTTCCTCCTTCAAAAAAAACCTATCTATCCTAGACCTACAGCTTCCTCTTTGATAGGTGAACCCGGGGTGACCTGGGGTATGCCTGATGTGGATATCCACCAGGCGAGCCTCGCTAGCTATGCTATTTAAGGCTATACTATCGTAGGCCAGTCTGTCTATGGAACCTCCTCTATCGCGGGGTCTAACGACAGTGTTAAAATCCCCTCCAAAGATGACCTGTCGCCTAAAAAAAGGAAAGGCTTAATCCTCATAAAGAGACTTTTCCGGTCCCACTTAGTTTGGGGACCATAGATGTTGATTAATCGCAATTCTTGTCCCTTTATGAGAACATCTAAAATCAGGCACCTTCCCATTTCTAATTCTATCATCCGTCAGCATTTTACCGGTGCGGTGAAAAGAACCGCCACACCGCTATATGGCTCGGCCGCAAGAGACCAGTAGGAGGGCCCGCGTCGCCAATCCCTCCTGGCTTTTACGACGTCTGCCAATAGCGCCAGCCTGGTCTCTTGCAAAAACAAAATGTCAGCTTCAACTCGGCTGAGAAAATCAAAGGCCATAAATTTAGCCATATCTGACTTAATGCTGGCGACATTAATGGAAGCCAGCGTCAACGGTGTGGGTACCGCCATCCTGGATTATAAAATTAGATGGCTTTCTTATTCCCACCCCTGTCATGGTCTGAGGAGGACCCCCCAGACTCTCTCCCTTTCTTAGCATGTTTTTTGGAGGTGGTGGAGTCCATCCCCTCCTGGCGGACCTCCCCCCCTCACTCACACTCCCATCCTCGTCCCCCTGCCCCAGGTTGACCCCTGCCCCAGAGGCCTTTGTACCTCTCGGGGGAAGGGGTCCGACGCCCTCTGAGACCCCTACCTCACCCTCCTCTTCACTTTGCTGAAGAGCTGGAAAATCCATGAGGGCTTGGTAGCGGTTGGGGGAGAGCACCATAGGGGTGCAGATGTTGCCTTCCGTGGCCGGGGCATGGCCAGATGACTTTGGCCCGCTCAAGATCTTGCCCTGTGTCCCAGGTTTTTTTTTAGGCTGTACCCTCTCTTCCTCACCAACACTTTCATATTGGGAGGATTGAGAGTCCTCAGCCGCTTGCTCCCTCTGGATCCTCCTAACCTCCTCATCCAATTCAGTGTCCTCAAGGGCATCCGTCTCCAGGGCAGGCTCCGGGTTCAGGCCAGAGGTCCGCCCAGTTGCCTGGGCTTCCCTCAGCTCCCTCTCCTTTTGCCTTTTCTCCAGCCTTCGATGGTAGGAAGGCTGGAGCCCTCTCCTTGATATCTTCACTTGCCCTTTTGCCCCGCCGTCTCTGCATGCCCCTTCACCCACAGGAGCCACCCCACTCTCTTCTCCTGCAGGCTTGGCGACAACATTGACCACGGAGCGAGGACACCTACTGAATGGGTGACCTAAGTCACCACACAGGTGACACCTAATCTGGTCACACGATGCGGCCAGATGACCTACCCCCCCACAATGAGCGCACTTCTGCACCGTGCAGCCTGCGCTCAAGTGTGAGGGGTCGCCACACCGGTGACACAGCCTCGGCTGCCCCTGCTAGAAGACCAGGATGCGATCCCTCCCAAGGAAAGCAGAGGATGGAATGTGGGACACAGTTTGCCCCAGACGCCTAAGTTTAACCATAAACGTCCAGGCCCCTGACCAGATGCCAAACTCATCCAGATTCTTCCTGGGCATCTCCGCCACCTCTCCAAAACGACTTAACCAGGTCATGATGTCAATGCAAGAAAGTGACTCGTTATGGGTGAGAACGGTCACCTTCTTGAGACCATTCTGGCGGGATATCGCTTGTGCAGCAAAATCCCGCCAGCCGGGCTCGTCCTTCACCAGCTCATAATTCCCCCAGAAGACCTCCAGGCCTCCTGGTTGAACAAAGCTGATGTCATGAGCCATGAGGGTGTATCAGGGCAAAGATGTCACGTGCCCTGAAGCCCATCCCCAGCAGCAGCTCCACCACCGTTTTCCTGGGCGGACAGATCTCATTGCCACGCCACCGGAGACGGACCACATTCCTCCTGACCACAGCCTGCCCGGTTGTCAAGAGCGACCACTGATCTCTTTTCTCTCGGAAGGCCTCCAACCCGTACCTATCTATCCAGAATGATAGGTCCCTCTGCAGACCCCCTACAGTCAGGGACTGCTTCCCCTCCCTTAAGGCCTGCAGGAGGCGCTGTTGCAAGTGACCTTCCCCAGGGCCGGAGGACGAGGGTGGGTGGGCTGGTGGTCCCCCCCACACTACCCCGGCATAAGTCCTGCTTGGGGCACTGGGAAGAGGAGCACCAGGCCCTCCCACATTTCCGGCTGACACTTTCTCTCGCAACCCTGTCATTCCCTTGGCCAAGCCAGGCTCAACATTTTTTTTCTTTTCACTCGCTTTCCCTGCCCTGACTCCAACTCCCACCTCTGCATCATCAGGTGCAGCTACGGAGGGGCCGCCAGATGACATAAGCGGCACCTCCAAGCAACCCACCGCATCATCGGTGTCCATATCACTTGCCAGGGCAGGAAAAGACACTTCTCTATTTACATCACTATATACTTCATTAATCACCTCTTTATTTACATCATTGCTATTTTCTTTACCTTCTTCATTAATTTTTATTTTACGTTCTTCATTAACTTTTATTTTACACTTTTCATTTACTGGTACTGTCACTTTAATTTCTGAGCTGCTTTTCAGCAGCAACTCTGGATTTACATTTGCCAAGCCACTCCCCTCCTCCACTCCGGGGTGACTGGCTCCGCCTCTGCCAGAGGCTTTGGCTCCGCCCTTATCCGAGGCATCGGGTGCCTGCAGACCTATTACGCTGACTGGTCGCGGTGTGACAGGACCGGCCACGTTACAGGCACCCGATCCACGGGACCGCGCCGCCGCTGACTTCCGGTCCGCCCCCTCCTCCGATACTCGGCTTACGCCAAGCACCGGTCTCCGGGGCTCGCCTTCAGCCTGCTCTGGGACCACGCCCCCTGCTGCGCTCTGGCCGCCAGTGCCGCCCACTTCACAGCGAGCGCCGTCCGGCGCCATTTTGCCCGTCCTCGCTGCGATCTTCCCGCTTTCCCGCCCCGACCCCACTGCAGGAGCCGGGGCTGGGGGGTTTGCGGGTTCTGCACTCCGAACCAGAATCTCTTGTGACCCGGAGTGCAGGGGAGACCCATGAACATACACGAGTCTCACCTCTTTCAGCCGCCTCTCCTCTCTCAGCTTCTGCCGCATCTTTTTCTTCCTCCGTTTCTCTGCTGCTGCACTTTTTTCCTCTTCCTCTGGGGGCAGCTCCGAGCCGAAACTGAACCCCTCCAGCGACACAGGGGATTCCTGGTCGCAGATCTGTGTCAGTAGACCGTGGGGGGTGCTCCTCCTCTGACCCGGAGCTGCTCCCCGGTAAACGTACCATATTCGGTGAAATAGTCCTTGCCGTTAAATCCCCCGACTCGCGCGGCGCCTCTGCGTCCAACTCCTCCCGTGCTGGGACAGGCACCGGCTCGACAGGGGTTTCCTCCATGGCAGCTTCCATGCTTGCTGCCGAGGTTCCTTGACCGCTTCCTCTAACCGCCATTTCCGTAAAATGGTCCTCATTTTTTAACTTTTCAGCGAAAACGCCTCCTCCTTTTAGGATGGTCGCTCTCCTCTCCTCCACTTCCTTCACCTCCCGGAGCAGGGAGCGGACCTGCGCCGAAAACTTGGCTCTCCTGCCGCCAGAGGATTTCGCTGCCCTCTGCCGGGCTACCGCTAGCTCACCACGGAGGCGCTGCAGGGACCTAGTCAGGTCTTTATACTCCTCGAGGTGGGCCACCAGGCGGGAGCCAAAAGTGGTAGCCTCCTCTCCCGGCCTCAGTGACCCCCACTCCGTGGGGTCCCTGCAGCCATGGTCTTCCGGGCCCGATCTTGCTGGTCCCTCTTCTGGAGAGTGCTCCATCGCCTCTGCTCTCTTTGCAGCATGCTGCGATGCCCCAGCCCTGGGGGGCGACGAGGCCACATTGCTGCAGCCCCGAGATGATCTTCTCTCCCCCAGGGCTGGCTCCACTTTCCCAGCCGGCTGGGATGTCCCTCCACCCCCCACCGGCCTACTCCGGAGGGTGGAGGACCGGGACTCCATCTCCGGATGGAGTCCCCCTCAGGGCACTCTGCAAGCCCAGACAGGTGTAACAAACCTGGGCAGGTAGTAAAGCAGAGTCCCTGGGAAGGTATATACAAAAAAAAACACACCCAAAACCAAAGCACCTCCTCACTCCTCAGAGAGCAAGCCGCATCTGCCAAGAAAATGGGTACATTTTTGGAGGGCTTGTCAAAAGCCATTGCTTGTTGCTTTTACATCCATGTATGGAAGAACCCCGGCAGGCTTCTGCCAATAAAACGGGTAAATTTTTGGAGGGCTTGTGAAAAGCCATTGCTTGTTGCTTTTCATCCATGTATGGATGAACCCCTGGCAGGCATCTGCCATTAAAAAGTGTACATTTTTGGAGGGCTTGTGAAAAGCCATTGCTTGTTGCTTTTACATCCATGTATGGATGAACCCCGGCAGGCATCTGCCACCATAAAGGGTAAATTTTTTGAGGGCTTGTCAAAAGCCATTGCTTCTTCTTTTACCACCTTATATGTATGAACCCTGGCAGGCATCAGCCGCCTAAAATGGTTAATTTTTGTACCTTTTTTAACAATGCATTAAGCATACAACATGCACAAGTGCAGTGGTTTCTGTTAGTTATCCCGTGTCCCATCCGTTTTCCTATAGCCATACATGTTGGCGTAACTTTGACACTAACTTTGCCTTAAAGACAGCTCAAAAGTACTTGGATACACTCATGGGTGACCTAAGAGTGTTATACAGGGCTTCTAGGGCTTTTAAACAGTGTTATACACAATTTTTAGGGGCTTTCTTGTATTACAGGTTCGGTCAGAACTAGTTCGGTCCGAATCGAACTTTTTCATGAAATTCGGCGAACCTGCCGAACCGAACTTTTCATAAGTTCGCTCATCTCTACTTGTGAGCTTTGTTTAGGGGTGGCCGAATAATAGCTTTATGCACACTTGCAAACCTCCGGAGGATGCTACACCTTGAGGTTCGCGGGACTCCAGAGGCACCAGAGGCTTCAAATACCTGTTTGCTGCTTTGCAATAGCATTTTAGCAGCTGCTCTCCTAATCCTATTAATTTGTCTGGCAGAAACCTTCCTCATTATGCCTTTATCTGAACAAACCCGTCTGTGCTCTGAATCAGCCACAAATCTTTTCACATTACGATGATCACGATTACGTTTTCTTGAAATATCCAATGTTTTCATACCTTGTCCAAGGTATTGCACTATTTCAGCAGCAGAGAGATCCTTTTTTTTCCCACATTGCTTGAAACCTGTGGCCTGCTTAATAATGTGGAACGTCCTTCTTAACTAGTTTTCACCTGGAAAACTAATTATCACAGGTGTCTGAGATTGATTACAATGATCCAAAGAGCCCTAAGACACAATACCATCCATGAGTTTAATTGAAAAACTAATAATTAAATGTTTATGACACTTAAATCCAATGTGCATAATAATTTGGAACATGGTGTAGGCTTTGGACTGACAGGCAAAAGCATTTACAGTAGACTGTAGACTGACAGGTGGTAGTGTATACACTACACCATGGACTGTCCAGCAGCAACATTTTCACTAGACTGTGGACTGATGGGCAGTAGTGTTTACAATGGGGTCAGCAACCTATGGCACCGGTGCCACAGCTGGAATGTGGGGCATGATTTGCTGGCACACTTCCCTCTCCCGGTGTCCAGGACCATTGTGTGCATGGCTGCGATGAGCACAGGGACAAAGAGCGGCACTTCAATATGTGCTTAGTGACGCATATCACCAGGAGAGAGAGCAGTGCTTCATTGTGTTTGTCGCTGTGATCAGCGCCGCAAAGACGAAGTTTTGAGACAAAGGCTTGAGATGCTGAAACGCGTGTCGGGAAGGCACCAGTCAATACTACATCTCCTCACTTATGGGTAAGCACTTATGCACACATGTGTCAGCTCCTCGCCTTTAGGAGTGCAATATGATACATGTTTTGTATTCTGTACCAATGCTTCCTGTATTGAATTTTTGTGAACTCTTTGTTACAATATGTATATATATATATATATATATATATATATCTTTGCTAGGTTATTGTAACCTGTTTGACTGGTCTCGGTCTGGTCTACAACTGTGTGACCCATCTTTGTTTCTAGATAATTTGCCAATGATCAGTTTTTGTATGTATTTTTAATTATTGAAGTAATGAAATTTATACTTTTCTACCACATCGTGTACGATGCTATATCTGCTACATTATAGGTTTATAAAGACGAAGTTCAGCAGCCACTCTTTAAAAAGAAAAAGTAAGCAAAACCTGGCAGTTCTCTCGCTATGTGCACCCCCCCTCAAAACTGCTGTTCAGTAGCCGTGGTGTCTCCTATGTGCACTCCTCAAGCTGGTGTTCAGTAATTGCGGTCTCTCCTATGTGCAACCCCCAAATCTGGTGTTCAGCAGCTGCATTCTTTCCTATGTGCACCCCCCCCCCCACCCCCAAGATGGTATACAGTAGCCACGGTCTCTTCTTTGTGCATTTCCCTCAAGCAGGTGTTCAATAGCTTCGTATGCAAAGAAAGTCTGGGACAAGGACCACACTGAAATGTAAGTTTAATTAATGGATTCATTGTTTAATTTCACATACGTAATAAGAGTTTGTCTTATATGACTTTCATGTTTGCAAGGCACACTGAGTACTTCATCATTGATTTTTCTTTTTACTGGCACGCCATACAAAAATGGTTGCCTACGCCTGGTTTACACTAACCTATGGACGGGCTACAATATTTACACTGGACTGTAGACTGACTGACTGCAGCCTTTACACTATACTATGGACTGACCAGCGGTAGTGTTTACATTAGACCAGGGGTCTCAAACTCGGCCGGGGAAATGGGCCACATATAGAGAAAAGGTGAAGTTGACGGGCCGCATTACTTTCAAATTTGATACAATACAAAATTATTGTTAATCAATTAGTTATTTGAACTACTATAATACTACATTATTATAATAATACTACATTACTATAATACTACATTACCATAACAATACTACATTACTATAATAATACTACATTACTATAACAATAATAATACATTAATATAATAATACTACATTACTATAATACTACATTACTATAATAATATTACATTACTCTAAGAATACTACATTATTATAATACAATACCACATGACGATTGTAGCGTCCATGGCCGCGGGCCGCCGGGTTTACTCACCTCCTGACGCCCGCAGCCATGGATCAGTGAGCGCTGGTCCCCATCTCCTTCCTAGGAGAGGCCAGCGCTCACTTCCGCTCTGGTCCGCTGTGTCCCGTAGGGTACGCCCGCACGCTCATGCCAGGTCTTAAAGGGCGAGTACGCGCACATGAAAACAATCATCATCAACTCACATGATTTCCAGGACTATAAGAAGGTCCCTGCCCTTCTGATCCTTGCCTGAGCATTGTTAGTGTTTCTCAAGTCTGTCTTTCCCGTTCCAGTTGTTACCTGTGCCCTGTTACCTGTATCCCATGCTGTGTTCTTGTTCCTGTGCCTACTAGTGTTGGAGTCGTGTCTACTGCACCTGCTGTCGTTTGCCACGTCCGGTGTCATCCTCCATTTCCCGTGTCATCTGCCACGTCCAGTGTCATCTTCCACGTCCAGTGTGATTCGCCATGTCTGGCGCAACCTGCGTCACCTGCTGTCATCCGCCACATCTGGCGTAGCCTGCTGCACCCACGTCCATCCGTACCAGAGCTGCGGCCGCTGTCTGAACTATCCAGGTACCCTAGTGCGGGACTTTGTATAACTAGGGTGCTCTGTTGTTTGGCCAGCTGCTTCCCCGCTACAGTGGTGCGGCCTAGTGGGTCCACATACCCACAAACATTGACAACTATAATACTACATTACTATAATAATACATTAGTATAATACTACATTACTATAATAATACTACATTACTATAACACTACATTACTATAATAATACTACATTACTATAATAATAGCGCTAGGATTAAACTTAACGGAAATTTGCGAGTTTACTCCACGTTCTTATTTCAACAATCCAGTTTTACAGTTTAAAGAGGCTCTGTCACCACATTATAAGTGCCCTATCTTCTACATAATGTGATCGGCGCTGTAATGTAGATTACAGCAGTGTTTTTTATTTAGAAAAAAATATAATTTTTGACGGAGTTATGACCTATTTTAGATTTATGCTAATGTCTTTCTTAATAGACAACAGGGCGTGTTTTTAGCTTTTCACCAAGTGGGCGTTGTGGAGAGAAGTGTATGACCCTGACCAATCAGCGTCATACACTTCTCTCCATTCATGTAAGCAGCACATAGTGATCCTGCGTTGTTCACTATGTGCTGTCACATACTCACACATTAGCGTTACTGAAGTGTCTTGACAGTGAATAGACATCGCTTCCAGCCAGGACGCGATGTCTATTCACAATCCCGACACTACGCTAACATTTGTGTGGGACTTACAGCACAGCAAGCGTGATCTCGCTGTAAGCTGTCATTTAGAGCGTGATCTCACGAGATCACGCTTGCTGTCATTAAGTCCCACACAAACGTTACCAAAGTGTCGGGATTGTGAATAGACATCGCGTCCTGGCGACTTTGAGAAAGACCCTCCACTTGTCACGGGTCGAAACGTTGCCATTTTTTACTGGATGTTTGACCAATAAAAGAACTTATTGATTGAAATTTGGGAGACGTGTGCTGCTGTTCAACCACGCTTTTTCTGAGGATTACATTATGTCAGACTGGGTTTGTCTGATTTTACAGCGTGACACCGCTCCTGATATTGGGATTTGTGCTGCTTCAAATATTTTATTTACTGATTGGTCAGCGTCATACACTTCTTTACAACGCCCACTTGGTCAAAAGCTAAAAAACGCCCAGTTGTCTATTAAGAAGTCATTAGCATAAATCTCAAATAGGTCATAACTTCGTCAAAAATGATCGGTTTTCTAAATAAAAAACACTGCTGTGATCTACATTACAGCGCCGATCACATTATGTAAGAGATAGGGCACTTATAATGTGGTGACAGAGCCTCTTTAAGTGTCGCTAAATGCGGTCTGGCAGCTCAATTAGCAGCGTTTGGTAGACACACAAATGTCAAGAGTAGGCAGCCCCTTTTTAGATAGTGCCACAGAGCCCTCTATAGATAATGCCACAGTGCCCTCTGTAGATACTGCCACAGTTCCCTCTGTAGATAATGCCACACACCCCTAGATAATGCCACAGTAACCTCTGTAGATACTGCCACACACCCACCCGTAGATAATGCCACAGTGCCCTCTGTAGATAACTGCACAGTACCCCCTTTAGATGCTGCCATGGTGCCCTCTGTAGATGCTGCCACGGTGCCCTCTGTAGATGCTGCCACGGTGCCCTCTGTAGATGCTGCCACGGTGCTCTTTGTAGATGCTGCCACAGTGCCCTCTGTAGATGCTGCCACAGTGCCCTCTGTAGATGCTGTCACAGTGCCCTCTGCAGATGCTGTCACAGTGCCCTCTGTAGATAATGCCACACACAGCCCTTGTAGATAGTGCCACACACACCTCCAGTAGATGGCTCCATTGGGGCTCCCTCTAGAAGTGGAATCCCCAGCCAGAGCGTTGCCGATGCTTGGCCGGGGATTCCTCTGCCGGAGGAGCTCCTGACATCACTGTCCAAACATACATGGCTAGAGATGTCAGGGGCAATGCCAGAGCTGGAGTCCCTACTGGGACTCCAGCTGTGCTCCCGACATTACTGTCCAGCTCTGGGGAATCCCTAGACATTGCTGTCCATATCTGAACAGCTATGTTAGGGGATTCCACAGAGTGCTAGAGCAGTGCCTATACTAGCGCTCTGCCCGGGACTCCGCTCTGGGGAAGACCCTGACAACACTGTCCATATCTGGACTGCGATGCCAAGGAATTCCACAGAGTCCCGGAGCACAGCCTATACTAGCGCTCTGCCCGGGACTCTGGCTCTGCCAGACATCGAGTTTCCATATGTGGACAGCGATGTCAGGGGATTCCACACAGTCCCGGAGCAGAGGCTATACTAGTGCTCTGCCCGGGACTCCGCGATAGGGAAGACCCTGACAACACTGTCCACATATGGACAGCGATGTCAGGGGATTCCATAGAGTCCCGTAGTGGAGCATTTAATAGCGCTCTGCCTGGGACTCTGGCTCTGGGGAAGCCCCAGACATCACGTGCCCATATATGGACAGCGATGTCAGGGGATTCCACAGAGTGCCGAAGCAGAGCCTATACTAGCGCTCTGCACGGGACTCCACTCTGCCATGGTCATGTGACCTATAGAAGTCACGCAATGATGCGGGAACTCCTTCAGAATTTTTGGGGAAGCCAAGGAGGTGGACACGTGCTCGATAACTGCATCAATTTCTGTGGGCGTTTCTCCACTGATTCCTCATAGCCCCCTTAACCCCTTCCGGACTGATCCTGTTTTGGCCTTGTGGACACAGCCGATTTTTTCAAGTCTGACGTGTCCCTTTATGTGGTAATAACTTTGGAATGCTTTTACCTATCCAAGCGATTCTGATTGTTTTCTCGTGACATATTGTAATTTGTTAGTGGAAATATTTGCCCAATAAATTCAGTATTTGTTTATGAAAAACACAAACTTATGAGAAAATTTGCAAAAATTTGTATTTTCCTAAATTTAAATGTATCTGCTTGTAAAACAGATAGCATTACCACACAAAATAGTTACTAATTAACATTTCCCATATGTCTACTTTATGTTGGCATCGTTTTTTGAACATCCTTTTTTTTTCTAGGACGTTACAAGGCTTAGGCTGAATTCACACGAGCATGTTCGGTCCGTAAAGGATGGAACGTATTTCGGCCGCAAGTACCGGACCGAACACACTGCAGGGAGCCGGGCTCCTAGCATCATAGTTTTGTACGATGCTAGGAGTCCCTGCCTCGCTGCAGGACAACTGTCCCGTACTGTAATCATGTTTTCAGTACGGGACAGTAGTTCCACGGAGAGGCAGGGACTCCTAGCGTTGTACAAAACTATGATGCTAGGAGCCCGACTCCCTGCAGTGTGTTCGGTCCGGGACTTGCGGCCGAACATGATCGTGTGAATCCAGCCTTAGAACTTTAGCAGCAATTTATCATATTTTCAAGAAAATTTCCAAAACCTATTTTTATAGGTACCAGTTCAATTGTGAAGTGGCTTTGAGGGCCTTATATATTAGAAACACCCATAAGTCACCCAATTTTAAAAACTGCACCCCTAAAAGTTTTCAAAACAGCATTTAGAAAGTTTCTTAACCCTTTAGGTGTTTCACAGGAATTAAAGCAAAGAGGGGAAATGTACAAATTTCTTTTTTTTGCCAGAATATCCATTTTAATCAATTTTTTTCTGTAACACAAAAGGTTTTACCAGAGAAACGCAACTCAATATTTATTAACCAGATTCTTCAGTTTTTAGAAATATCCCACATGTGGCCCTAGTGTGATAATGGACTGAAGCACAGGCCTCAGAAGCAAAGGAGCACCATTTTGGGGCCTCTTTTTTTTAAAATATATTTTAGACACCATGTCAGGTTTGAAGAGGTCTTGTGAGGCCAAAACAGTGGAAACACCCCCAAAAATACACCATTTGACAAACTACACCCCTCAAGGAATTTAACCCCACAGGGTTTTTGCTGAATCTAGTGGAATTAGTCCGTAAAAATTAAAATCTACATTTTTTCCAATAAAACCTAGAAATTATAAATTTTTACAAGGAATAAAGAAGAAAAAGCACCACAAGATTTGTAAAGCAATTTCTCCTGATTACGCAATACACCATATGTGGTAATAAATGGCTGTTTGGACACACGGCAGGGCTCAGAAGGGAAAGAGATATTTGGTTTTTGGAGCTCAAATTTGCTGGATTGGTTTTCGGGTGTCATGTCGCATTTGCAAAGCCCCTGAGGGACCAAATCAGTGGACACCCCCCAGAAGTGACCCCATTTTGGAAACTACAGCCCTAACCAGAAAAAGAAACAAGTCACGACGAGGTATTTGAAAAAATACAAACAGTCTTTATTAAAGTCAATTAGACACAGAGAAAACATATAACAGTTAAATATATTAAAATACCATAGACCCTCGAACGGGAACGGAATCCGAACATAAAAGCAGAGCGGCCCCCAAGGTGTAAAAATGGTCACGTTGGACAGCGACTTCTGCTCACAGTGCTATGTTGTGCTCTCCAGCATGTTGGACAGCAATCGCTGCTCTTGTGCTGGAGTGTTACCTAGCAACGGGACGCTGGGTACCGCTGCTGTTGTTGAACGATAATTGTTTGGTTTTTTAATTGTATTTGTACTCCCTTTTGGGGTTTAACTTTCACTTCTGGCCATTGTTGGATAGATACCAATTTTATCGATTGATATATATTTTCTGCAGCTCCCTGTTTTTCTGCCTTTGTTTGCGGTGCCGCGTCGAGCGGGCGGGTTGATTCCTTTTCCCCGCCCGCCTGGTGTGGCTACACCGCTGAAGGCAGACATGGGAGGAGGATATTCTGATCAATGGACTACACGATAGGACGCTATCGTGGGTGGGCGGGATGTTTCAGCGGCTGCCATTGGTGACCGCCGCTGAACCACCGATAGGGAACAGCTGGCAACTACTAGAGAGGAAGGGGTATTTAAGGCGATCTGGGACATTTGGACATCAACCCCTGACGAAGCACCAGCGAAACGCGCGTCAGGTCAAGCAGAGGTCCCCCTTCCTGGTCCTGATCTCCTATTCATCTTCTACTATGTAGGTGTAGATATATTTCTCTGTGTGCTATATGTACTTAGGACTGCATTCTATATTTATATATTATTTTACACTATACATATGTGTCCATCTGTGCAAATGTACCATGCCTAGCACCTGCTCAACATTATGTATTTATGCACTTTAGCTGTATATAGGAGTTGGTTTTGACCATTTTTACACCTTGGGGGCCGCTCTGCTTTTATGTTCGGATTCCGTTCCCGTTCGAGGGTCTATGGTATTTTAATATATTTAACTGTTATATGTTTTCTCTGTGTCTAATTGACTTTAATAAAGACTGTTTGTATTTTTTCAAATACCTGGTCGTGACTTGTTTCTTTTTCTGGTTTTGTTATATTAGTCACTAGGACCACTAGTATAAATTTGGGTATTGTTCGGTTTGTTAAACTACAGCCCTAAAAATAATTTATCTAGGCGTATAGTGAGCATTTTGATACCATAGGTTTTTTGCTGAATTTAGTGTAATTAGGCCGTGAAAACTTCTATTGTTTTTTATTCTTTTTTTACGGCGTTCACCGTGCATTATAAATGACGTATTTAATTTATTCTGTGGGTCGATGCGATTACAGCGATACCTTATGTATATAGGTTTTTATGTTTTACGGTGATTGCATGATAAAATCACGGTTTTAAAAAAAAAAAATTTTTTTGTGTCGCCATATTCTAAGAGCCACAACTTTTTTATTTTTCCATCAAGAAAGTTGTGTGAGGGATTGTTTTTTGCGGAACAAACTGGAGTATTTATTGGTACCATTTTTGAGTACATGCTACTTTTTGATCCCTATTAACTAAATTTTTTGAGAGCTGATGTGACTAAAAATAGCGATTCTGGTATAGTTTTTTTTATTATTTTTTCTATGGCGGTCACCGTGCAGGATAAATTACATTATATTTTTATAGTTCAGGTCGTTACGGACGCGGCGATACCAATTATGCATAGTTTCTTTTTTTCTAAAATGAAAGTACTTTATAAGGGGAAAAGGGCAATTTTTTATTTTATTATTTTCAAATTTAACTTTTTTACTTTTGTACATTTTTTTGTAACTTTTTTTATTTTTAGTCCCACTGGGGACTTGAAGATCCAATTGTTGGATCGTTGTTATAATACCCTGCAATACTTATGTTTCACACTGACAAGGGGGCATATTAGGTCCTGCCTCTGAGAGGACCTAATCGTCTCCCATACATGGCAGACCGGAAGCCTTTGTTAGGCTGCCGACTGCCGTAGCAACAATCCCCCCCCCCCCCACCCGCAATCGTGTAGCAGGGTGCTGATATGGTTATAACAATTTAAATGCGGCGGTCGATATTGACCGACGCATTTAAGGGTTAATCGGCGGGGATC
The DNA here is from genome assembly GCF_050947455.1 of Rhinoderma darwinii. Taxonomy (NCBI): domain Eukaryota; kingdom Metazoa; phylum Chordata; class Amphibia; order Anura; family Rhinodermatidae; genus Rhinoderma; species Rhinoderma darwinii. Next base: position 215,072,948 of record NC_134688.1, on the reverse strand, counting down.
ACGGCTGTGATCTGACCCGATGTTTTCCTCCAGTACTAAGGCTGCTAGTAGCAGCCCGTACTGGGAGATGCCGGGCATAGGGGAACACCTGTGTGCTCTGTTAGGAGCGAACGTAGATTAACGGGCTGCAAGCACAAGGACCAGTGCTGCAGCCCGTTAATCTACGTGGGGTGGTCGGGAAGGGGTTAAAAGAATAAAGGATGTGTTACTCTCCTCTTCATCCTCCTCTGAGAAAGAGATACTATTTAAAAAGAGGCTTAGAACCCCAGGAAAAGATGAGGTTTACACTCTACTCAGTCTGGTTCAGAGACTAAGGGTAGAAGAGTACTTGATGCCTGCTTGCCTCGTTTGAGGTACATTGAGAGGGCAGAAGGAGGAGTGTTTGCCCAAAAGAATATTAACACCTCTCCCAGAACATTAGCTTGTTTGAGCAATTTCCCTGCCGTCCATAGACATAATAAAGAGGTGTTTGCCTTCCACAAGGTTGCTAGAGCCCCAATCTGAGGTTTATTGTCACTCAGAGAATGTTACCCGCTCTGCCGCATCCTCCGTGGGAGGCAGATGGAGAGAGATTCAGATGCAGAGTCTTCTAAGTTGTTCTCCGAACATAAAAATGTTTTTTAAGCTTGCCCTCTTTAAGCAGGTATTAAGCACTGTCCCAATCATAAGCCAGTCATTTAATTATGCCTCTAACATAAGAAGGGCCCATTGGTTCACGGCAGCTGGAATGTCAGATCTGGTTCCCAAATCCCATAAATTCCCTAAAATTGGAAAAAAAAATGTTCTTGGGAAAGATAGACCTAAGTGACACATTTCATGCGATATCTATTATGCCCAAACATTGTTGCTACCTCCAGCTCAGGTGGAGAGGTTGGTGTTTTCAATGGAACTTTATAGTGTTTGGCCTCTCCAACATTTTAAGAGCAGTGAAAGTAATAGTTACACACTTAAAGGGAATGTGTTGCCAGAAAAACATGTTTTTTTTTTAAAAATTAAACATTTAGTGTGTGGGTGGTTAAACATTGTTCAAATTTTTTTTATTTTTTTGCACGAGTCCAGGAAATATTATAAATTATTTCAAATTTATAATACTACCCATTTTTGGTCACTAGATGGAGCTGTTCCCAAAATTGCAGCATTGCAACATTGGGTTAAAAGCCCTCGCTCTAGTGAGCTCTCAGCATCCCCCCCTCCTTTATCCTGGCTAGTGCCGGGATAAACGAGGGGTTTGAACGGTGTAACCTCCTACACTGTGTGTCGCCATTTTTTGAGCTAACCCACAGTGTAGTAGGTTTACATACAGTAGTAAACACACACAAACACGAACATACATTGAAATCCCTTACCTGCTCCTGCCGCCGCGGCTCCCTCCGGCCCGTCCGCTCCGTTTGCTGCCGCTGGTGCAAGTGCACAAATCCGGAAGCCGCGACCGGAAGTAGTAATATTACTGTCCGGCCGCGACTTCCGGTCCACAGGAAAATGGCGCCGGACGGCGCCAATTTAGAATAGGACTGTGTGGGAGCGGCGCATGCGCAGTTCCCACACAGACGCCGTACACTGCAGTCAATGGGACGGGAGCCGTTCGCAGTCCCTATGGGACTGTGGCTGCCGTATTCCATGTCTGTATGTGTCGTTAATCGAAAATGGAACAAATGGAACAGAAATGGAACAAAAAATGGCAGCCCCCATAGGGAAGAAAAAGTGTAAAAATAAGAAAAAGTAAAACACAAACACACAAATGAATATAAACGTTTTTAATAAAGCACTAACATCTTTAACATATAAAAAAATAATTTGTGATGACACTGTTCCTTTAAGAGCATCAGGGGTGGCTTCCCTCTTGCACCTAGACAATTTACTAGCATTTCACATAAGTGAACATGAGCTTACATCTCAGAGAAGGGTCATAACAACTTTTCAAGCAAACACTGTCTTTTCCATGAACAAGGAAAAGTCAATCCTTGCCCCCTCAAGGTCCCTGACCTTCCTAGGATTTGCGATAAACACAGTCCCATTCAGCATGTGGATTCCAGATAAAAAAATGGTGACAGGTAGTGGACCATTTTGCCAGAGCGTTAAGGAGAGAGTAGGCTAAAGAGAGCTTGCCAGCTTCATCAGGAAACTGTTGGCTATGCATCCATGTTTCAGAACAGCTCCTATTAGGTGCAACCAGATGTAGTTCTGGTTAGGTGCTCTTCTACAGTGAGGTATAAACTGGAACACTCAGTTCAGGTTGTCTATAACAGTCAGAGAAGAGATGGAAGGGATCCTCCTCTTCCTTGCTCGGTCCGGCAGAGGCCTCCAGGCATCATAATAACATTGAACGCTTCTTTGACAGGATGGGGAGCCTTCTCTCACAAAGCAGCAGTGAAAGGGATGTGGGAGTAGTCCGTTTAACCCGTTAGTGACCGTCCCATGGTGTTTTTACGGCGGCCACTAACGGCTTTATTCCGATGCAATAGCCTTTTTACGGCTCTGCATCGAAATTAATAAACACAGCCAGGAGCCGTTAAATCTCCCTGCTCTCAGCTGCCAGAAGTATGGAGGCATCCCTGCTCGACCGGGTGAGATCGATATTAGTATAGATCTCACCCGTTTAACCCCTCAGATGCGGCGCTCAATAGCGAGCGCCGCATCTGAGTTGTTTTGGAGAGAGGGAGGGAGCTCCCTCTCATTCCACTGACACCCGGCGATAAGATCGCCGAGTGTCTGTGTCTCCGATGGCAGCCGGGGGCCTAATAAAGGCCCCCAGGTCTGTCTGTAGTAAATGCCTGCTAGCAGATGCCTGTCCGTCTCTCATGGGAAAACCCCTTTAAGTAAAATTGTGCAGCGAGCAAGCCTGTTAAACTGCCGCTCTTCAGCCTCCTGTCTTATTTTGCACCCATAATATAAAGGACACCCTAAAACACCATCAGGACTGGAGCAGACACAGGGTGTCCCAGGGGGAATTAAAGAGACTGCCATCCTCATTAACCAGTGCAAGCCCCCTGATCACTAGCTGTGAGCAGGCCCTGAGAGAAAGGGAAGGCATGTTGACCATCGTGATCCACGCTGAGAGCCGATCCAGCTGCTAATTTGTGCGCCTATAACTTTCCCCTTTGCCATCACTTCTCGGATCACCCGCTCGCATGCTACATGTGCAAAAAAAAAAGTGCCAGAGTGCTTCCTTAAACCCTGTACATCAACATTCTGGAGCGGAGGGCAGTCAAGTTAGGGTTGCAGAATGTAATTTCCTCTTCGTCCAGCCTCCTCACAGTCCTTTTGCAAATGGACAAAACAGGACTGCAGTAGCTTACGTGAACAATATAGAAGGCACACGATCCAAGAAGCTTTGCTCAGAGAATTTTCAACTGGGCTCAAGATCAGAACTTGGATCTGAGAGCGCAGTATGTGCCAGGCCAATGGTGGACGTTTTGTCGAGGCAGAAGAGGTCTCTGTCGACAGTTGCACTCAGACGTCACCTTTTCACCCAGATAGACCAGACCTTCGGGGAAAAAGGAGTTGGACCTATTTGCATCAGCAACAACAGCCCAGACCCCCAGGTTTGTGGCGAGAACATGGTCACAAGGAGCAATACAGGATGGATGCAATGTCTTTCTTATGGAACTGCTTGAGAAACGCATACACATTTCCTCCCCTAGCCTTGTTAGCCCAAGTCCTACTGAAAATCTCAGAGGCTCAGATAGAAAAGTTGGTCTTTGTGTTTCCAGTATTGCATTTCAAGACCTGGCATCCCAAAATACACAATATTATCAAGGATTACAAGATCCCATTGGGATCGGCCGATTACTACCTGGGATCTCACAACCTTCTTTTTCAGATCCCACAATTACTGTAGATATCAGCTCTAGTTGGTTGGTAAAGTTCTCAGACATATCAGAGAATACTAATGAACTGATTAACCACTGGTATTCTGGAAAAAAAACTCTCACTTGAGGCACATGCCAGAATTAGAGGCTGCCCTGGAGTTTCTGACTGAGAAATTCCAGGAGGGCTTAGCATCTAAGACTATTAAAAAAAATGTGGTACTGCGTTAAACGTTCTGTTTCCAAATATCAAGTAAAGTTTACCTCAGATTAGTAAATTGAGCGGCTGCATACCGTCCATACTTTACAACCTGGGACATGGAGCCCCTGTTGAATTTCTTCAATACAGCCAGAACCGATAAAAGCACAGGGACATATACAAAAACACCGAAAAAGGCCATACTTACAAATGGACACAGCCAGGTCAGAAATGCTGTGTTGTTGTTTGGCATAGCAAGCAGGGTAGCCCGCTCTATGAATTATCAAGGCGTCACAAATAGGCTACTACCTGGCTATACACGTTGTGCCTCATGACGTACACACTATCCCTCCATGTTTTACTCACTTGCACCCCATTATCCATTTATTTCTATTGAGGCACTTTACTCATTACTGCCCCCTATATTTCACTTGCACACACACTATTCATTTATTATTTCTTACTACACATCCCATGCACCACACACACCACTCCCCTCAAGACCAGTGGGAGTGGCTATTATTATTTAAAGGAACAGTGTCATCACAAATTATTTTTTTATATGTTAAAGATGTTAGTGCTTTATTAAAAACGTTTATATTCATTTGTGTATTTGTGTTTTACTTTTTCTTATTTTTACACTTTTTCTTCCCTATGGGGGCTGCCATTTTTTGTTCCATTTCTGTGTGTGTCGATTAACGACACATACAGACATGGAATACGGCAGCCACAGTCCCATAGGCACAGCCAACGGCTCCCGTCCCATTGACTGCAGTGTACGGCGTCTGTGTGGGAACTGCGCATGCGCCGCTCCCACACAGTCCTATTCGAAATTGGCGCCGTCCGGCGCCATTTTCCTGTGGACCGGAAGTCGCGGCCGGACAGTAATATTACTACTTCCGGTCGCGGCTTCCGGATTTGTGCACTTGCACCAGCGGCAGCAAACAGAGCGGACGGGCCGGAGGGAGCCGCGGCGGCAGGAGCAGGTAAGAGATCTCAATGTATGTTCGTGTTTGTGTGTGTTTACCACTGTATGTTAACCTACTACACTGTGGGTTAGCTCAAAAAATGGCGACACACAGTGTAGGAGGTTACACCGTTCAAACCCCTCGTTTATCCCGGCACTAGCCAGGATAAAGGAGGGGGGAATGCTGAGAGCTCACTAGAGCGAGGGCTTTTAACCCAATGTTGCAATGCTGCAACTTTGGGAACAGCTCCATCTAGTGGCCAAAAATGGGTAGTATTATAAATTAGAAATAATTTATAATATTTCCAGACTCGTGCAAAAAAAATAAAAAAAATTTGAACAATGTTTAATCACCCACACACTAAATGTTTAATTTTTTTTAAAAAAACATGTTTTTCTGGCAACACATTCCCTTTAAAGCACCTGCTCGCCCTTCCATCAGCTGTGTCCATTTGTAAGTATGGCCTTTTTCGGTGTTTTCTTCAATACAGCGTCTAACTCAAGTTCACCTCTAAGAATGTTAGGCATCAAACTTATCTGCCTTCTATCTTTGGCCATGTCAGCTAGGAGAAAAAACACTTACACTGTTCCATGTTCATGAACCATGGCTGTCAAAGACTCTTGGAGGTTTATATATCGTCTTAAAGGGCAAAAGGAAGAGTGCCCACCTTGACGGCTCCTCAGCAGAATTGGACCTAGTGAGAGATCAGACCGATCCATCATTGTCTTATCCAGACTTTGGAAGACTATCTAGACATGTCTAGCCCGCACAGTGAGGGTACTTCGAAGCTCTATTACATCCTCCTTATTGCAGAGCTTCAGCAGACACCATAAGCGGTTGGATCCTTTCAGCCATGAAAGTGAAGGTATTGATATTACACTTTTCAAGGCTCATTCCATAAGGGGAGCAGCTTCCGCAAGAGCTGCAGCCAAGAAATTCCTCTTTCCACTAATCTAAAGGGTGTTTTACACTGGCGACTATCGGGCAGACGAGCTCTTCATAGAACGCTTGTTGCCGATAATTGAACTGTGTAAACAGGGCAGCGATCAGCAGACGTTAAACAGGGAGACGCGCTGCCGACATGATAATAATGTATATGGACAAACGATCGGAGTAACGACTGCTGGTCCCCATCCATAGCTCCGTGTGACAAGAGCAAACGAGTGCCGATCAACGATGTCTCGTTGATCGGCGCTCGCTGCATCGGCCAATTATCGGTCGGTTTAAAAGGGCCTTAAGAGCAGCTAAGTTGAACTCTAGGAGAAATTCTACTGACGTCCATCAAAACCCGAACGCCTAGTATTTGAAAGAGCTACCACCAAGTGTGTGCTACTCTACTCAAGAGCTGGTGCTAGGTGGCTGTCTCCCGGCAAACAAAGTACAAATTGCAGGAATCTATAAACTGCAAACATTTTTTGTTCCAGGGATTAGGACAGGTCACCCAGCAACAGCGGCACACAAAAGAAAAAAAAAAAGAATTAAATGTTATCTTCCCCCCTGGTTAGAATATTGGGTTAGCCTTCTAGAGATTGACACCTTGTCTCATTTTTATAGGACAAGCAAAGAACCAGAGACAAAATTCACAGCCCCAATCGGAGACCAAGAAGTAGAGGGCACTCGCATTACTTCAGTCAAGAGAAGGTGGAGACGACTCTCTACTGCACAAGCACGTCAGGAGATATGCGCTGAATATGTTGTTAAAGAGGCTCTGTCACCAGATTTTGCAACCCCTATCTCCTATTGCAGCAGATCGGCGCTGCAATGTAGATAAGAGTAACGTTTTTATTTTTTTAAAACGAGCATTTTTGGCCAAGTTATGACCATTTTTGTAGTTATGCAAATGAGGCTTTCTAAAGTACAACTGGGCGTGTTTAAAGTAAAAGTACAAGTGGGCGTGTATTGTGTGTGTACATCGGGGCGTTTTTACTTCTTTTACTAGCTGGGCGTTGTGAATGGGAGTGTATGATGCTGGCGAATCAGCATCATCCACTTCTCTTCGTTACCACCCAGCTTCTGGCAGTGCACAGACACACAGCGTGTTCTCGAGAGATCACGCTGTGACGTCACTCACTTCCTGCCCCAGGTCCTGCATCGTGTCGGACGAGCGAGGACACATCGGCACCAGAGCCTACATTTGATTCTGCAGCAGCATCGGCGTTTGCAGGTAAGTCGATGCAGCACAGAGTATTTCAGGAGATGAGCGTGCGGATCTTGTGCGGGGTGGTGACTTGCCAATCATGTGAAGGTGTTATTGAGGACAGGAGTGGAGGAGAGGTAACAGACTGAGCTACGTAATGGTAAGAGCAGAGTTCGCAGCAGCACAGAGCATTTCAGGAGAGGAGCGTGCAGATTCTGTGCTGCTGTGAACTCTGCTCTTACCATTACGTAGCTCAGTCTGTTACCACTCCTCCACTCCTGTCCTCAATAACACCTTCACATGATTGGCAAGTCACCACTCCACACAAGATCCGCACGCTCATCTCCTGAAATACTCTGTGCTGCCTTAAACTCTGTGGACAGGTTAGGATCCTGTTTCTTTTAAATGCTGCACTGTAGCGCAGCCTTATATAGTGGATCGAGCGGGTTCCCCAGCAGCATTTAAAAGAAACAGGATCCTGACCTGTCCACAGAGTTTAAGACAGCACAGAGTATTTCAGGAGATGAGCACGGCCGGCCACGGGCAGCCGGTCGTTTTTCCGAGCCGTGCTCCCATTATAAAGTATAGGAGCACGGCCCGTAAAATAAAAAAATAGAACATGTTCTATCCTTTTAACGGCACGGGCACCTTCCCGTGAGAAAACGGGAAGGTACCCGTGGCTAACAGAAGTCTATGGGCCCGGGTGTTTTTACGGTCGTGTGCATGAGGCCCCGTAATGACGGATGGCTACATGTGTGCACCCGTCATTACGGCAGCGTTGCTAGGCGACGTCAGTAAATAGTCACTGTCCAGGGTGCTGAAAGAGTTAACTGATCGGCAGTAACTGTTTCAGCACCCTGGACAGTGAATTCCGATCAGAATATAGAGTAACCTGTAAAAAAAAAAAAGACATTCATACTTACCGAGAACTTTCTGCTTCCTCCAGTCCGGTCTCCCGGCCGTTGCCTTGGAGACGCGTCCCTCGCGACATCCGGCCCGACATTCCTGGATGACGTTACAGCCCATGTGACCGCTGCAGCCAATCACAGGCTGCCGCGGCCTCTGCAGCCAATCACAGGCTGCAGAGGCCTCTGCAGCCAATCACATCTGCCGCGTCAGAAAAGAAGGTCGGACTGTAGGAAGAAGAGGGACTCGTCACCAAGACAACGACCGGGTACGTACGAAATGCTTTTTATTTTATTTTTGATCAGCAGCCTCTTTTCTCTATCAGTGATTGATAGAGACAAGTGGCTGCCGATTTGTATAATATTTTTTACCGGGTTCGGTCAAAACGTGTTCGGCTGAACCCGATGAAGTTCGGATTCGCAGCGAACCGAACTTTTCCCGATGTTCGGACCGAAACCGGGTTCGGTTGTCCCGATTCGCTCATCTCTTGTTGTAAAGAAAGGTGTATGTGGCTGACCAATCAGCGTCATACACTTCTCTTCATTCATGCCCAGCTTTATTCAGAGCACAGCGTGATCTCGCGAGATCACGCTGTGCCGTCACTTACTCCCGCAGTTCTTTCACTGGAGCGACGGGTGAATGACCAGACGTCGCATCCAGTTGCCTGGAGGCGATGTCTGGTCATTCTCCCGACGGAGCAGTGAAGAAGTTGCGGGAGTAAGGTATAAAAATTTAGGAGCCAAATAATATTTTTGGGTAGCGTTGGCAACCATTTTACTCGCCAACTCGAGCCCTGCAATGCAAATTTCTAACATACTTTGTTTAGATTCCACACTGCCGTCAAGATCTCTGCATCCAGTCAGTGAAGGAGTGATTCTAACATACTTTGTTTATATTCCACACTGCCGTCAAGATCTCTGCATCCAGTCAGTGAAGGAGTGAATGTTTTCTGGCTTATTAGCACTGCAAAGAATAGTTTTCAAGCTGAATGGCAGCCTCTATTTCCGACATCTTCAAAACCATTGGAAGAGGAGACAAGTCCACCTCTATGCGATTTCTTTACAGAAGTTTCCTGACACTTTCCCATACAGAAAACTGACCTGACCGGCTCCATATTCGGCATACACCGGCTTTCTCTACTACATAAATGTACCCCATTATAATAATATCACAATTGTTGATAACGATCCCTGCTAATAATCGGTGAGCTAGTCTGACAAGCGATGGCAGGTCTGTATCATTGCGGTTCTGGTACCAGCAGAGACTTGACGCTGTAGTACTCCGCATGACTTTACAATCATGTCGTCACGCAGCTGTCACTGACATCCTACATGTGTGGTAAATGTTTGCCGTCACGTACATACAACGACCTGAAGCAATGTCTCCAGAGCAGGGAGGTTACTGGCCCCGCTGCGCGTCTATATTTAGCAGCTGGTGCCCGTGAGACGCACGACATAAGCGCTGTATCCAAACACTGGAGCGCGTCACGGACGTTCTTGTTATTGTTGTTACTGGCCAGAAGCTGGAGCCGGGCAGGTGGGACGGCCGCGTGACGTCACCGGCCACGTTCTCCGAGCCCTCCCACGGCCGGCACTCTGGGAGACAGGGGGAGGAGCCGCTGCTGCCGGGGGGCGGGAGGAGGAGGAGGCGGAGGCAGAGCAATACTGAGCTGATCCCACGTGTGACGAGCTTCTTCCCGGCTCAATAATCTTGTGTTGTGGGCTCCTCGTAGCTTAGCTGCTGCCTGTCTCTCTGTGTGACATCCAGTAGTCCCAGCACAGGAGTGCCGCCGCCGCTGTCACCGTGTGTCGTCTATGTGTGTGAGCCGGGCTGCGGCCGCTCTGCCCTGACCACACTGCTCTGCTGTCTCTGTGCTTCTCAGCTTTCTGCCTTCTTTTCATTTTGTTTGTTATTTCGTTTTTTTTTTTTGTTTTTGTTTTTTAACTGTGTCAAGGGGCTATGGAGGCAGATGGGAGCCAGGCCACCTCTGGGAGTCCGAGCGATTCTCAGCACGACCCCGGGTAAGTTACGTAGGATGGTGCCCCGTCTCCTGTAGAGGGCAAGTGCAGGATGGGGGTGTGGGCAAAGAAGACACGGAGGACAAGCACTGCATCCCCTGCTCTGTTCCCCTTCTGATTGTTCAGTGACACCTTGATTTTATAACCGACAGGGGCCTCCCCCTCGTCTGTGTAGCAGAACCCCCTCTTCTGTATTATCCCCCTCTTCTCCTGTATGTCTCCTATCTCAGTGCCCTGTCTCCAGCATCTCTGCCTCTTCTTTCTCTCTTCTCTTTATCTCTACCTCTGTCTCTCTTCTCTCCCTTTTAAGCTTTTGTAAGTTACACGTCAAAATGGCCGATGTGACATCTGTGCTGACTTGTGTTGTGTTTTCTTCCCCTTGTAGTAAAATGTTTATCGGTGGCCTGAGCTGGCAGACCTCCCCAGGTAAGGCTGCTCTCATGCCCCTTTCTTAATATCTCGCTCTTTGTTCCACGCTGCCAGCTTCTCCCTCTTCTCCCTCTCCTTCTCTGCCTCCCACTTCTCGCTCTCCTTATTTATTTATTTCCCCTTTCCGAGTCCTCTATTCGACCCCTATCGCTATTTGGGTCTCTTTGTACAGGGGGTGGACTGTTAACTTCTCACTGCTCATAGCTGTCATGTCTTCTGTTTGTGTACAGACAGCCTCAGGGACTATTTTAGCAAATTTGGAGAAATCCGAGAATGCATGGTGATGCGGGACCCCACCACAAAGCGATCCAGGTAATCTCATGTGTCATTTGTGAAGCCTCTAGAACTTCTTCTGGACCGCATAGTCTGGGTTTCCTCCGGAGAAGTGGCCTGGGCTAAGATACCATCTGGATGTAAAGCTTCCAGTTGTCAGGCACACACCCCCTTCTCTCCAATTTCTCTCTGCCTCATCCTCTACAAAACTGTTTGCTTTTTGATCTGAGCCAGAAATCCGCTCCCATTCTGCCTCAGGACCCCTCACCAAGTGTGTGAATATGGTTCTTTACTCATTCTCTCCAAGTTCTTAATTCTCCTGGGTGGGCGGTGCCAATCAAGCAGTCTCTATTCTGCCCAGTGCCAAAGTAGTACCCTAAAATATTGTATTTATGCTTTGGTACATATTTACATAATATAAGCTAGTTTGATACAACTATCCCCTGAAATTCTGAGACATGTGTAACGTTACTTATAGTATTTCATAATGCTTTTATTTTTTTTAGCTACGTTATGTAAAAATGTTACTTTCTTACGGCGGAAAACTATAGTCAACAAAGTGGACGTAAAAAAAAAAGACCCACTCTGCTTGTATAATCCATCTGGCATTATCTGTCCCTTTGCCAGCTTACTGGTGATTTGAAAACACAAGGGGGTGCCCAGCCTTCACTTCAGATATGTGACTTATTAACCTGTAAATGAGTGTATTTGTGTTTTTTTTATTTGATCTCTTTTGGTTCTTTTTAATTTCCACGTTGTATCTGTGCTCCATGTTTAGCGCTCATTGTCATTTCTCTTGTTCTTTGTCTGATTTCAGAGGCTTCGGCTTTGTTACGTTTGCAGATCCTGCAAGTGTAGATAAAGTATTAGCTCAACCCCACCATGAATTAGATTCCAAGACGGTATGTTGTGCTTTTTTCTCTTTTTCTTTTCTGTTGGATGTCTTGCTGTAATGGTGTGTCTGCTGTGCACTTGATTGTGGACCTCCTACCTGCTCTGGATAAAGTTTCAGCATTACACCTTGCTTATTCCGTTCATCGGATGTACATTGCAGTTGCTTTTTTTTATTTCAATTATCCTTCAGTCTTCACACTTGGTAATAGAAGATAATTTTACTGGTTCTATTGCTTAGAAATGTCAGTGTATTAGACAATGAAACACCCCCCCCCCCCAGCAACTAGCAGGTGACTCTAGGTCACCCCATCATATTAGGCCAGTTGAGCTTCGATATTATACCTATCATAAGACCCTGTCACATTTAGACTTTTTTGTTGCTGTGTCCCAATTTGCGTGAGTCCAGTCGTCCGTGACTGCTGCAGATCTGCCAGCATTGTCTGTGCATCTCACTTAGGTTCTCCTGGCCTTTTTTGCACCCTATTACCCAGTTTAATTACGCCTTAACAAAGCTTGGAGAAAGGACGCTGACAAAAGATCCCCTGTATTGCTGGTACCGTGCTTAATGAGGAGGGAAAGGTGAGCTAATTACACTGATTAGATAAAGGATTTTTTAACAACTGTTAAATGTCAGATTTATTTTTTTCGCTGTATACTCATTCAGGCAAGCTCAGTTACTAATACAAACGGAAAATAGGCAAAATGAGAAGCGAAGCACACCGATTATATGTGTATCACATCATTATGACACTATTGCAATATAATTGTGGTGACTAATTACTGACCTGTCGAGGTACGTGCACATACACCGGTGTTAACCTATGTTTTTGATCTATGTGTGCGTATAAACTATCATCTAGTTTCCCATAATAATAGAAATGTGCCTTTTACGTCTGGTATTTTTGAACCAAAATAAGTTGTCCACTCAAGGTCGCTGAACTTCACGCTTCTTTTCGTTGCTTGGTCCTTTGTTTGTTTGTTCCATTGTTACTGTATTATTTTATGGTATATCGTGCATTAATACAGGGGTAGAGCAGCAAACTGGTTATCGATCGCTTCAAAAAGAATACAAATGTTATTGACCTTTAAGTGGCAACAAGTAAAGTTTGAGTAGCTGTAGTTTTATTAGTAGGCCAAAGATTTTAGTCTTTGGGGACACACGAGCGCAAGTAAAGAGGAAAGCAGAGTGGTCCACGGAACGTAATGGTATGTGTGCGTCTGTCATCACGTTCTTGATTATTGTTAATGTAGCGTTGTCTAGTTTTTGACTCGTGTTTCAACATTCAGTGCAGGAGGCAGCTCGGTTGGGTTTTGGCTTGGAGTCACCGCTCTTGTTTTCACTTACGTTAAAAGCTTTGATTTTTAGGTAATGGCCAGCAAACCTCAGAAATAGACATAGTCCATTTATTTATTTTTTCCCCCCTAGCGGATTTGTAGATACAGTAAGTAGAATTCGTCTATGACTAACTTTTTTTTGTTTTTCCTTTTTTTGTGTTAGACCTTTACTGTATATAATAGTAGCTGGTCTGCATATAGTGAATGACTTCCATACAGGTCTTAAAGACAAAAAAAAATTCACATTCTTAAAGTAAAGTTTGTATTTTTTTTTTTATTTGCCTTACAAATATTGATGCTCTGAATAGTTAAAATTACCACTTTATTTCGGTTCTTTTATTTCAGTGGCCTGTATGGAAAAATCTCACCTGTTGCATTCATTTCTGATAATACAATTCTTTTGGGGGAGATAAAAATAGTGATCTAGTTCTGTTGTGTGAAGTCTTGAAGAATAAGAATTAATGGCTCATTTTAAGGTGCTATAATTTGATCTCTATATCGCTGCCGCACAGCTTATTCTGAGAGGGGAGTCACAAAGTGTTTAACGTCATTGGCCATGCTCAAGAATTGTGAAATGGCAGAAAATGTTGTGTGTGCAGGTTCATCCTTCCATTGTACTTCAGTGATTAAAGTGGAGCACTAGCACTGCCTCTATATTACAGAGCACCTGGCGATTTCCGATTAAAAATGTTAGCGGTATTATTAAATACATTGCTGCCTTTTCAAGAAAATAGGGTGATGCAGGTGGGGGGAATCTATTGCAGCAGATTTCTCAGTGGAGCTGCTAAGATTTGTGTGTTTATCTCAAACATTTTGAAGGCTTACACATAGCTCCTTGCCAGCCACAACATTTGCTTATTTCAAGTCCTCTAGGGAAAATCCACTTATTTATTCCTAAACTGTAATAGACTGCATGTCGCTTTTTAACAGAAGGGATTTATGTTTTGAAGCAGGTATTGGCATCTGTATTTGTACGCGTTATCAGTGATTAGGTGGAAACGGCAGCGTGTTGCATTGCAGGCAGCTCCGAGTTGTGCCTGGGAAGGGGTTGAGTTTTTCACAGATTAATCTGTTGGGTGAAGGTTTCTATCCAGAATTGTTTGCACATCGCTCTGCAGAGTGGTGCATTATGAAGTACATGCAAATAACTTTAAGTTTTAGCTGTGGGGCTGAAACATCTGTTCAGCACACTGCGCGAGAGAGAAGCACTTTGTTATACAGATATCAGTGAGTCTCTTGTGTGCTCGGAGTTGTCATTTTTCAGTACATTGTAATAAAGGAAATCAATGTCATTTCTGTAAGGTACAAGCTGGGCACATTCGATTTTTTTTATTTTTTTTATTTTTTTCAGGCTAGTAACCCTTTTTGACTCTGTCGGTGCCGCAAAGCACGACCGTGTATGCTAATATGTCCTTTCAACGGTTAAATGACGAATGCCTAGAATACCACCCTTAAATATGAGCCATTAATCTCCAAGTGGGATAGATGAATGCAAGCCACTCTGATTTATTTTTCTTTCTTTCTTTCCCTGTGTCCTGTCCTTTCAGATTGACCCTAAAGTTGCATTTCCAAGAAGAGCCCAGCCCAAGGTAAGTAGGAGGATCAATAATAGGATTTTCGGCACACAGAGAGTCATTGTTACCAGGCGGTTCATGTTTCAAACAGGGAATTGGAGATGAAAGCTTATAAAGCTGGAGCGCATGGCGTCTTATGGGTATCAGCATATGGCTGGGAAACTGCAGGAGAACTGTGGTGTCTAGTTTTAACTCTGTGATTGCTTTATTAAGTGTACTGTACTTTATTTCTTGGTTTTTGCTTTACAAACCGGTGTATAATTTGGCACTAATTCTGTCTAGAAATTGGTAGATCCTTTTGGTTGTTGTTTTTTTTTCTATTTATTTATTTTTTCTTGAAATTAAACATTGTTAAAAAAAAATGCTTGGTGTAGTGTTTGTTTGTTATTCTTATTGTGGCTGTATTTGGGTTCTTTGGGAAATCCTGTGTAAGCATTGATTGTTAATTTTATGACGTGATTGGCTCTGCAAGTAATTTGTAGAAAAATGCAATCCAGACTGGACTGAAAATCGTGTGGTGACAATGAATTGTAACAAGCGATCACAATTTTGTGTAGTCTATCATAAATGTAATAGTTTTGTTTACCATTGCATGCTTCTATGGACTTTAGAAAATGATAGCCGTTGGCGGCATTTTTATCAGCTTTGTTGGCAGTCTGGTCACTGTCGTATGGCTAGACCTGGACATGCTTTTTGGAAGATCCAATGTTTCTATTCTGATTGCAACAGAGAGGACCTTGAGTTTTACGCACAGGTAGCGGATCTGTTGCAGATGGTATGCAGAGTTTCTCCTGTATGGCTTGCATGCGGTCTTCACCCCTTTCACATTGAAACGGGTGAACATCCAGAACAGAATGAGCACGCTGGGTATTTGAAAATCCACAGCACGTTTTGATTTTCGTGCTCAAAATGTTCTTCGGCCTGCATAATATTATTTTTATTTTTTTTAAACTCATCCACTTGTCTGCAACAGTCTTCCGCAATCCGCAACAAATCGGCTACGTGTGCAGGGGGCCTTAATCGGTCACATAATACATTGCACCACTGGAAATATTGCTAAAACTTTCCGGATTAATTTGGCAGGGAATGGATTAAACCTATGTTTCTGAGTGGTGTTCTTTGAAAACACTTGGCTACATTGCGCACCACAGTTTTACTCACAAGAATTCTAAAATGTTTGTGTAATAAATATATTATGTATAATCTACACAACAACTCATTTTAAACCGGCATTAAATAATCCAGGAATATTGTAATTCTGACACTTGTTTTCTGCACAGAACTGTATGATCTTGAATTTCACTAAACCTGAACCAAAAGACTAGGCAGAGACCATAAACTATGAAACTCTTCTGATAACCAAGTCGTACCATACGTTTTTTGTTTTTTTAATAAGCATTTTATTTTTGGCAGTTGTCTTTTTCAAGGCTTTCCATTTTTATAAGTACTCTTTTAATATACATTTCTATGACCTTCCAATAACCTAGAACCTAGGTACTCAATCTGTGGTACAGGTACACACCATATCTCTAGGGAGTACTTGCGCTGACCTAAAACTGCTTTAAGACAATATTATTAGGCACTTTATGCCAGTTTTCTGGCATAGAAGTGTCGCAATTTAGACCAACTTCAACATTTTTCAAAAAGTGGAGGGCCACCTGCTATAAATCCGCCTAATGCACCTGCCATAAGTGCGCCTCTTAATAAATGAGACGCAATTCACTCTGGTGCTCTTTATATTAAGACTGGTGTATGATCAAAGTCTCAGCGGTTTTACTAAATCTCATTCGGCCCGATAAATGCTGGTTTAAAGGGATGTTGTATATAATATATAGATTTCTTCTTTTGCTTCCTTTTTTGTTTTTGTTTTTTGGATTTTGTACATCTTTGAACTGCATTCTAATTCTATTTGCATCTCAAATAGGATGTCTTAATATGGGTTTTGGGATTTAGATTAATCTTTTCTGTGTCATCTAGCATGGATGTTTTTCCTTTTCGAAATAAGAAAATCTAGCTGAAATCAGCATGTCACTCTTGTACAACGGTGGTGGCACATGAGTTTATGCCTTCCTTAGCATCTAAAAGACAGGCGCCATTAATTGCTCAGTGGCAACTGTTAGGGAGCCACTAATATAGCTTTAGGGGTAGGAACACACTAGGCGTAAATACTGCCGATTTTTTTTTTTATTTTTTTTTCCACAACGGATTTCATTGCAGATAATCCGCAGCGTGTTACAGTAGCAGCAGTGTGGGTGAGATTTCAATAAATCTCATCCCCCCCCCTCCCCCCCCCCCCCACACACACAGCGGAAAAAAAGCTCATAAATTGACCTGCAACAAAGTGGTGTGTTGCGACATTTACGGCGGAATCGCAGCGATTCCGCCACAACAGTTGTAAGAAACAAAAAAAAAGTTATTCTTACCCAGAATTTCCTGCTTCTTATCCAGTACTGCCTCTTGGGATGATGTTTCATCCCATGGTGTGTCATTCCAGGAGGCCGGGCTACGCACAAAAAAGATGGAGGGCAGCAAGTATAAAAGTTGCTGTTCTTTTTGTTTTAGTTTTCTAGTTCTGCTTTCCGCAGCGGAAATTCTGACCAAAAAAATGCACCACAGCGTGGTGCGTTTTTTCAGACAGCATTCCCTTCAGTGCTCATGGCGGATACACTGTGCAGCTTGACGCAGCGTTTCCGCCCTGAACACGCGGTGTGTGTTCCTACCATAAATGTCCCCTACCCCGTAGGCTCTGGTTTGTTTATTTTGGGGGAAACACCAGTTTAGCTCATTCGATCAACCTCACTCTGCTTCACTTTGGAGACACCAGGTTTATCCATTGGTACATTTACAAGTTTTGTACGCTTAGTGGTAATGGTGTGACAAAAAGCAGTACCGTTGATGCACTGCAACAATTGCATGTAAGTAGTATCCTGGTTTCCAATGCTGCAGTCTTAGCCATTGAGTTTAATGGGATAAGCCGAGGCAGTGCTGTATCAAAACATGACTTAATAGTTAATGCAAAAGTTTTCAGAAAACCAAAAAGCAGCATGCGCTGAAAACTGTGTGTGTGTGTGTGTACACGATATTCCAAAAAATTCAAGCCAGAACTTCCATAGATAGTGAAAAAGTGGATAATTTATCCCCCACAGGCGCATGTGGTGAATAAATTCTACACTTTTTCACTATATTTGGAAGTGCTGCTTTAAATTTTTGGAGTATCTACTGGAATTGTGGGACACTGGTCACGTGTCCTAGCGAGGAATTTTTACACCCTATTTGATTGACAACCGTGCTGCTTTCCTGACTTGTGTGTCTTATTTACCTTGTATTACATTTCCAAGATCTGTAAGGGCCTGTTCACATCAGCGTTGGCTTTCCGTTCAGGGGTTCAATCTGAGATTTCCGTCACGTGAACCCCTCAACGGAAAGCTAGATGGAAACCTTAGCTTACGTTTGCATCACCATTGATATCGTTTTTTTCGACTGACTCAATAGCGCAGTAGACTGCACTATTAATTCTGTCGAAAAAACGGAAACCTACCGTAATGGTGACAAACGGAAAGCATTAACAAGGTTTCCGTCACCATTGATATCAATGGTGATGTAAACAGAAGCTACGGTTTCTGTTTGGCTTTCTGTTAAGGGGTTCACCCGACGGAAAGCTCTGACAAAACCCCTGAATGGAAAGCCAACGCTGATGTGAATGATAACATTCTTGTTTACATCCAGAAGTGAAAAACCGTATAGGTCTAATACTTCTCACATGTGAGTTGCTACAATTGTATGCAGTCTAGGCAATCCTCTGTGAGCTAAATAAATTAGCGGCGCAAATCTTACTTGTGTCATGAAGACTTCATACATTAATCAGTGTAGATACAACTTATCAGCCCAGAGTCCCCATCAGAGGATTGCCTAGACTAAAGACAGAAGGCAAACCTCAGATGTGAAAAGTGTTCTATTCAGCTCTATACAGTTTTTCAGCCTCTAGATGGAACAAAGAATGTTTCCACTCACTCGCAGCAAGCAGAGATCTTGAATGATAGTAAGAAATTGAAACCATGTATATTGTAATCTTGCACCCATTTTTATTTTTTTTAACCAGTGATGTAAAGGGGCTGTCTATGTTGAACAATGCCTTTTTGTTAAGCTTTCTGCTAATAAACTGTGTCCTGCTGCTGTTACCCTCAGTCATCCGCTGTATTCTGCATGGTAAACTAGCTGCAAGTGTGCAGTTCCTCTGCAGTGCCACTTTACATGTAGCCCTTGGAAATCAATGACCTTGTCTTGTAATGCATGGATGCGTCGGGTCCTTCAGAGAGAGAGAGAGACTCTTCGTATCTGCTCTAAACCCTGGCTAATAGTAAAGGCTGAGAGCAGGGGGCCCCATTGTATTCGCTCAAAATTCCCTAATCGGTATTTGAAAACGTATGTATTACTTTCATTTGTGATTTTCTTCAGGTGCTTAACTTGCACAGTTGAGGTTAACTTTGACGTTGAAGTTATTTCCTGACCGGAAAATGTGCCCAGGATAAATTTAATGGTGTTATCCGGGTTGTGAAAATTTTGGAGGAAATTAAATAAATAAGCAAAAAAGCAGTATTTACCTATCCTTTCCTCTGGCAATCCAGCGCCACTCCCAGTGGTTGTTTACATGTACGTAGCATGTAAACGCTAGAGCCAATCAGGGATCAGTGGTGACGAATCATGACCATTATGACCGAAATACAACACATCATCACTGAGCTCTCTGCGTTTTTGTTGCATTTTTTAGCATGTTTTTTTTGTTGAACTCCCATTTAGAGACATAGGAGTTTACCGAAATAAACACATACTGAAAATGTAGCAAAAAGGCACGTTGTGAACCCAGCCTAAGTGATGCCAATTTTTTTTTTATTTTTATTTTTTTTAACTTCACCTATTATTCATGTAAGTGTAGATATAGTCGATGGCACTCTGGTAGATGTTGGGTGCTGTCGGTAGGGTTCCCACACCACAAACCATAAGGAGACTAACTTGAGCACCCGGTGGTTGAAAATGCAGAATTTGTTTATTCAGAAAAGGGTAAAGCAAGACGTGTAATGTTTCGGCATAAGATACAAAGGAAGGCTGCTGTGAAAATAGCGCTATGGATATAACCGGACCAGCGGTGAGCGCTCCTGTTACACTATCCATATTGCTATTTTCACAGAAGCCGCCTTTTTGTACCCAGCGGCAATAGTGTTTGAAATGGCCGTATCTTATGCTGAAATGTTACACATCTTGATTTGCCCTTTTCTGAATAAATGAATTCTGCGTTTCAACCACCAGAGTGTCCAGTTTATCTACTTCTTAGTTATGTGGGTTCATAGTACTTTCTTTGAGGTGTATGTGCTGTAAACTGGGTTGGAATCTACTACCCTCCTTGGACCCTGGGCTTTCCGTTACAGATGAGCCTAATGATGCTTGTGCTCTCTGGAGATAGCGGGCATGCTTTTTTTCAGTGCCATTTAGATCTACAGTTCCAGTAGTCCTAAAGTGATTAATTGCATCTTGTAAAATTTACGCTTGTGTGCAGCCTTGTGGTAGGAGAATTAGATTGTTAGCTTCATTGCTCAAGTGACAGATGAGAATAAGCTTTGCCACAGCAGTGCAAATAATGACTAAAATCTGATCCTGTGTGTGGAATACGTCTTGTGCTTTATATGGATCCAATAACCTTGTGCATTGCTTATTTATACCATTTATTATTTTTAGAACCTTAAAGGGGTTGTCCGCTTTGGAAAATCCCTACTTGTTTATAGTGTCTCGTGACAATAGGCAAATAAGAAGTGTCCCCCCCTGCTGGGAGCCTCAGCGATCAGCTGTAATCTGTGGGGAAACCTGGCATTAAGTGTTTAATTTGTCTGCAGCACCACCACAGGGGAAATTCAGTATTACACTATCCATTCAAATCAAGAGGTCGTCTGCGTAATACAGGACAGGTCCTCTAGAGAGTGACCTTCTTTGTAACTGCTCTTCAATATTCAAGCGGTTTGTTTTTTTTTTTTTGTTTTTTTTTTGTAGGGTCAATGGAAAATCCGCTTGCAAAACCTTTCAAGAAGTGACGTCACTTCTTTTTTGGGAAGCGTATCTTTATGAGGCTTTTTTAATTCAGCAGCATAAAGATACACATCATATGGGACTACTCAGTGTATTTCCCATTAAAATCAATGAGAAGCTGTTTGCAGGTGCATTTTAAGGGTATTTTGAAGTTTAATACATGCTTTTATACGCTCCAAAATTTGCCTGAAATCAGTGTGCACATACCCTTAGATCTCGTCCCATGTTCTTGCTGTTCTGAAATCAGGATAACTGCTTTGGTAAAGCTGGCCAGCTTCTTCCACAGTTGTCTGCATATACAGCTCTAGATACCTGCTATGCTAAACGGGTTTTTCCATAATCATTTATCGCCTATCTACAGGATAGGTGATCAATATCTGATCGGTGAGTGTCCAACCGCTGGGACCCCCAAACATCACAAGAACTGGCTTACCTTGCCATTCCTGGGAGCCCCATAGGAATGGCGCTGTAGTGTGCAAGCTCGGCCACCGCTCCATTCATTTCTATGGGGCTGCTGAAGATAGCAGTCAGACCTCTCACGGATCAGATATTTATCGCCTATTCTGTGGATGGGTGATAAATAATGATTATGGAAAAACCCCTTTAATATAAAATGCTTTAATGGTAATAAAATAAGTGTCAAAATAAATTCTACTATACTGATGCATAGACAACACAACAGTGGAGTAAATTATAGCGGAAATCTGCGCCAGCTCCTACATGGTGTAGATTTCACTGTGGGGTGTAGCAAGTTAGAGGACGTGCTTGCCCCCCAACAGACTACCACCAACCAGACTTACCCCCCCCCCTCCTTTGCCGTTGGACAATAATAAATAAAAAAAACTCCGGCCTGCGCTTCACCCCTTGGGCTCTCACAACAGACCAATGCTCGTACAAGGTACGGTCGCAGGTTAGCATCAGGACGTTGTTTGTGATGCAGCACTTAGACTGAGTGCTGTGTCGCATATAAGGCCCTAACTGTTCTCTACGTCAGAACTTTGTATAAGCCATTCCGGAGAAGGCAGGCAACATTTGCAGCGTTTCTGGTCACGGCGCCTGGCAGGTAAGTATTTCACGTAAATGTAGTGTTTTTTTTCTTTTCTCTTTAATGCTTAAACCTGATGGAGGGATCTTTCCGATCCTGAAACGCATAGTCCTGCAATAAACATTTATAAAGAGAGAAAAGACATTTATGTGAAATACTTACCTGCCAAGCGCCGTTACCCAAAAAGCTGCACATTTGTTCCTTCCTTCTCCTGGATGATTAGTTCTCCCCGGGAACAAGGGATTCTACCCGAGTGATAGCAGCGGGTGGCAGCCGGCATCCAGAGAAACTTTGCAGCTGACATTAATGCCAAGCGGTAGCGTTGTGCCTATTCCTGCACAACTCGACTAGGTGAGTTGAAAATATCTCACAATGTGCTACAACAAAGTGTTGTAAAACAGTATCACCTTAGAGGAGCGCCGTTTCCTCTTCTCCTGCTTACTTGCCCTTTTACGTTTGTATAAGCCATGTCCTGTTGTGAGAGTTTAAGGAGAGAAGCCGATTGGGAATCTTTTGTGGACTGCAGCCCCAGGCCTGAATTGCGGTAAAACCTGCCATTTGACCGCAACATGTGAACGTCCGAAAATATTTTACAAAATCTTTTGTATTCAGATGTTGTAGTTGAGGTGCTGTTAAAACCACATCTGAAAAATGCATGGAGTTTTACACTGATTTGATGCGTTTTTAATGCGGGTGCAGTAAAAAAAAAACACCTCAAATGTATCAAATCGTGTTTTTCAGATGCGGTTTTAGTTGCACTCGAGTGGATCAGTTAATTTTACAGGAAACCAATATATCGAAGTACGGGCTCAATAGAAAGTCTGAGCCCGTAGTCCGATACGTCGAGTTCTGCCGCTTTGTTTTAGCAATTGGTGCGGGTCTCGGTGATTGGACCCACACCAATTAAAACTTCTGACATGACACCATGACATGTTAGAATGTTTAGTTACCCTTTAAGTTCAATAGTTGTGTTCACTAACTTGTAGTATAAACCAAAACCCTATGTTATCTGGGAAGTTTTATGGGTAACATGATGATGGAATGAATGAGACAAAACAAAAGGCATGATAAGAAAGGCTTTGGTAAATCACGAAAACAGTGTTATAGGTTCATATGTGCTGCAGGTGCCAGCAAAGATCAAGGACGTTCCTGTGCTAAAATATAGATGGAACTAATTGGTTAAACTGCTTTCCTGAGGCCCTCTTGCCTCTTGCTAAGCTCCAGCTAATATTAGTATGAGGGAGAAGAGAGATCATGGGTTATTTTGTGCTGGGCAAGGAACTTGTGTTTTAATTACAGATTGTGTTGTCAAAATAACGTGGCATTTGAAAATGTTGTTCCTAAAGTTGCAGGTTGCCATTTCAAAGCCGTAGTGGTGCACCCAAGTTTATTAGGTTTGTATGTCTTATGTTTGTCTTATGTTGCTTGTGTTGTGTGATTTCAGGTTCTCCGTTGAGAAATCTCTACTTGTTGCATCGAAACAAAAGCATGCGTTCCCTTTTAAACCTGCAATTTAGTATAACCATGCTTGACATTTTTTCCATAATCCATATTTCTGTTTTGAGTTTGTTTTTTTTTTTGTTTTTTCCCTCTTTTTTTTTTTCCCTTTTTTTTTTCCCTTTTTTTTTTTTTTTTCTTTATACGTTTATGGAAGCAGCCAGTTTGCCTGAGCTGCTGCATCAGCAATTCTATATATTTTGGTTTATAGTTGGGGCGACCAGAAAACACGGTGGAATTTCTTATTGTTTTACATTCTTATATTCTTGATCTGTATATTGGTCAGAGCTCTGTTTTTTATGATAGTTTCAAATCCCCTGCGTAGATATTGTTCTAAATTATCAGTCTGGCTGTCTACAGTCATCACTAGGGGAAGTTTAGACGCTTACTTCATACTTTACATACATGGAACTTAAAGGGGTTGTTAAATCAGGGCAAACCCTATTAAGACACATGGACATCATGAAGGGGAGCCGAGCCCCCCCCCCCCCCTTATGTGTAAGATCGGAGAAACGCTCTGGCAGATCATACTTGAATTATATGGATGGCTATTTGTAACAGCTGGCTGTAAGGGGGAGAGAAGCTGGACCCGCAGCAATCTGCTTCTTTTTGAAAAGTGGTTGTCTTTATGAGAACCCTTTTTAATAATAAGATGGTATTTAGTAAGTTGCTAAACTCCCCCTAGTGGTGACTGCAGGCAGACAGAATTTAATCATTTAACTTTAATACTATTCAAGAGATCTAGCGCTCTGTATTAGAAAAACAGAGCTCCTTTGCTATAAAGATGTATTAAAAAATAATCTGCACAGAGTATTTGACCTTTAAAACGTCATGCGTTTACCAGGTTGAGATTCACTAAGTTTTATACCAGGGATAGAAGGATTTTAAAAGAAAACGCAGAGGGATATCACACTACCAGGTTGTGTGATAAAGATGTCATTATCCCTGATTATTTTACTCTTCGGGCATTCTTGTATAAATGTTGTAGCTGTAAGACAATGTACCAGCTCAAAGAACTGATTAAATTCCTTGAAAAATTAGTGTACCCTACAACATATATTTCTTGAGATCAGATAACCTTTAAAGGGGTTGGCCAGGGGAATAAATATTTTCTAAAAAGGGTCCCCCACCCTTTGTTTGCTTTCCCTAAAACCCCCTATGTACTTTCTAACCAGTTTCTGTTTGATCTCAACCATCACTGCTGCTCTTTCTGTTTTGTTTACATCCCTTGCTTCTGGTCCTGTTTCCAGTCTTGTAACCCACCATACCCATGATCACTTGCTGCATCAGAGGAGACTGCTTACAACCCTCCCCCCTTCCTCCACAGCATCTCAGCTATTTGCATTTTGCCCCTCTATGTTCACAGGGTCAGTCCCTGCTCTAATTAGTCATCCAGCTCCCTGCACTGTCACACACACAATACCCATCCCCCCTGTGTGATTATTACTGGGTATGTACAGGGATTATGGGGGATATACACAGGGATTATGGGGGATATACACAGGGATGTTGAGGGTAATACACAGGGATGTTGGGGGTTCTAGACAGGGATGATGATGTAATGCTCAGGCATGATATAACTCAATCATACCTGTATTTAACCACCATTGTATAATCCCCATTATATGTGTATTACCTCATCATCCCTGTATATAGCACCCATCATCCTGTGTATTATACCCCATTTATCCCTGTGTATTACCCCCAACATCCTATACAGGGATGAAGGTGGTTATACACAGAGATGATGGGGGCTATATACAATGTTGATCGGGGTAATACACAGGGATGATGCGGTTATATACAGGGATGATGGGCCCCATCATTGCTGTATATAACCCCCATCATCCCTTTATTTAACCCCCGTCTGTTTTTGTATATACAGTTATTACAGGGGTTATATAATCGGTGGGGTTGCCATGGGTGGGGGCCGCGGGAGGCGTTGCCGATGGGAGGAGATGGCAGGCAGTGCGGGAACTCTGAGAAAAGAGGAGGGGGCGTGTACAAGCAGAGATTACGTTCCGTGTCTTTTCTCAGCCAGCACTTCCTGCTGTGTAGAGACACGGCGCGTCATCAACTATGTTTACAGGCGGCGGGACCAGAGGAGCTCTGAAGAGTTCATGAAACGTCTGCCCGGCCCACTGCCTGTAAATGTAGTTGATGTCGCGCCGTGCCTTTCTCAGCCGGAAGTGCTGGCTGAGGAAAGACACGGAATGTCACAGGAAACTAAAAAGGTACTCTCGATGCGGTCACGTGACCGCAAATCAGAACAGAGTTATGAAGCCAGAGGTAAATTGACATTATATTAGAAAGTTACTTGTATATGTCCAAGTAAGTTTAAAATATAAATAACATTTATTCCTGGACACCCCCTTTAAGGGAATGTTCACACGCACTGTTTTCAGACGTAATTCGGCCTGAAAAAACTGCTCCATTACGCCTACAAACATCTGCCCATTGCTTTCAATGGGTTTTACGGTGTTCTGTTGGCACGAGGTGTTATTTCACGCGTCCCTGTAAAAAGACGCCCGCGCAGAAGTACATGTCACTTCTTGGGCCCTTTTCTTTAGCCGTTTTCATTGACTCCATTGAAAAACAGCTCCAATAATGTCCGTAAAATATACAGTGAAAAACGCGAGTTGCTACAAAAACGTCTGGAAATCAGGAGCTGTTTTCACCTGAAAACCGCTCTGTATGTTCGGACGTATTTTGCTAAGCCGTGTGAACATACCCGATTTACGGACGTACTTTGGGCGTTTTAACCTCGAATTACGTCCGAAAATACGGCACCAAAGCGTCGGCAAACATCTGTCCATTCATTTGAATGGGCTTTACGATGTTCTGTGCCGACGGTCATTTTTTTTACGCACCGCTGTCAAAAGACGGAGCGTAAAAAAGACGCCCACGTCAAAGAAGTGCCTGTCACTTCTTGAAATGTAATTGGAGCCGTTTTCCATTGACTTCATGGAATAACAGCTCCAATTACGTCCGTAATGGACACAGCGAAAAGCGCCTGCACTTGCCATTACGTCTGAAATGGCTTAGCTGTTTTCTCCTGAAAATAGCTCCGCCATTTCAGCCGTAACGGAGGCTGCCGTGTGAACATACCCTAAGAGTGTAGCAGCGCTTCCTAATTGTTTAGTCCTAACTACCATCATGCATCTTTTAGCATAGAGCCTGGCTGCCAAGTGTGTGGCACATAAAAAAATTGCTGTTTCATTACTCACCAAGGAGTTCCAAACTACCTCTTTAGGACAATGGCACAAGAATTATGCCTCCGGAGCTTCTTAAAATGGGTTTCCATGAAGGAGCGGCTGCACACAATCCAAAAATCACCATGCACAATGGCAAGACGCATGTGAAGTGGTGTAAGAATGTCACCCCTGGACTCTGGAGCAGTGTAAGGCTACTCCAGTAGTTCTTCCCTCGGTGGTCGTGCATGTTCAGTTCATCCTCCCTTTTACTCCTATGCAATTGGCTTTGGGAAGTGTGGAGTGTGCTCCTGGGTTAAACCCGCACCATACTCAGCGTGTCGACTATGTTACAGCCAACACTTCACTGTAACAGCTGGGATTGGACGTAACTCTGTTCCCGGCCGTACAACCACTTAGATGCAGCGGTCAATACCGACCATTGCATCAAAGACGTTTGGAAGAGGGGAAACCATTTCCGTCACAACATCTTACCCTTCCGCAATGCGATTGTGTGATGCTGATGGTTGTCATCGCAGCTTGAGGGCCTACTAAAGGCCCTCAAGTCTGCCATCTTTGTGCTCCTATTAAGCTCTGCCAAAGGCAGGTCTTAATAGGAGTTGGTATAAATTACAGTACAATACATAGGTAATTAAAGTCCCCCAGGGAAAAAAAGAAATAAAAATACTATATAAAATTGAGGAAACATCGTTGTTTGTTTTATTTTTTTTGCCCAATTCTACTGCACAATTATTATATATTTTTTTTTTTTTTTCAGTTTCCCAGTATATTCTATGGTACATTAAACGGTGCCGTTAAAAACTAAACGTTTTCCCACATAAAACAAGCCTTCATTAGACAATGTCGACACCAGCTTAAAGATATGGCTTTTGGAAGGCAGTGACTTTTTAGTGTGAGTATACTGGCATTTAGATTGCAGTTAGGTTTTTTTTTTTTGTTTTTTTCTCAATCCTGGAGTTAGCAAGTGCCCTGAATAAATGCAGGGGTGAATAGATGTGCAAACTGCTTATCTTCTCAGCCCTTTAGTAGACCTGAAATAAAACAATCCAATCACATGTCCTCCCTGGTTTCTAGGGGGTGGTGGGGACATGAACCAAAAAAAAAAACTCAATCACTAGGCTATGCTAACCAACTGGTGAGGGTCCGACTGGCACTCAAAATAAAAAAGGAGCAGCAACGCTGGTTGAGTTACTGATGCTTCCTCACAGATTTTCCCTGCAGGTGTCCTGGGACTGCAGCTGTTGAAGGAATAAGCTAAAGGAGGGTTCCAGAGGTAGAACTCCCACCGATCATAATGTAATGGTATGCACAACATTATTAGATGGAAATACTCCTTTATTAAAGTTGCATATGATGTAAAGCATGGGGTGTAATGTATAAATTAACAGAAACATATAATCCGTTACACCTCTTCATTGTTGTGTAGATTAGACATTGGGAAAATAAGAACGAGTTAAATTGGGTGCACTATGTTATCTAGGTAATTACATGAAATAGTCTAAATAGAAGTTGAGAAAAGCTCCTTTTGTAAAGAGGTTTGGTTTAGGTAGAGTACACAAACTTATTACAATTTGTGCATTAATGTGATGGGAATCAGCAAGACTCACCAAACTTGAGAATTTGTTGGGTTGATGTTTGGCTGTTAGTTTAAGAGGGGGGTGTAAAATAACTCCATACCATCCATGATCCTAGCACTACTGTAATTCATACTTTTGTAATAAATCTATATATATATATATATATATATATATCTATAGAAGTAGATATTTATTTTATAGGTTAACTTTTCAGCTGTGGATGGTGTCTGCGTGTCCCCAATATTGTATGCTTTGTAAATGTTAGCAATGAATATTTTATTGCACCTTTTGGAAGGATTGCAAAAGTTGCTCCTTTGTGTTGCAGCTATATAGATTGTTCGCCATGAAGGCATTTTTACTCTCTTTCAAGCCAAGTTCTGTTTCAAATTTGAGCAGAATTTCTGAGTTGAGTGGTGGCAAGTCTTTGCTTCCATAATGACCGTAAAGCATGCATTATAAAGGAAAGCTACCGATCTGTCACATGCCTTTAAAACAAAAAATCATTCACACCTAATGGTAACATTTGTTTGAATAAACATACAATAAATACATTATGGCTCAGGATGTATAGCCGAGACCAGATTTTTTTATTTTTTTTTTGCCATGGGTCCTGCTTTAGGCCCTGTTCACATTTTAGTTATTTATTTTTTTGCCTATCCGGTAAATTGATATGTCGTGAACTAAGGTCCTGAGAGTTCGTTAAATGGATACTATTATAGTCTATGGGTGACAGATGCCACTATTAGACATCCGTTCAACCTTCACCTCCCACATAGACTATAATTGTATCCTTTTAACGTACCTGTCATGAAAGGCTATTAAAAAGATCATGATGTCTCTGTTAAACATATGCCATACAGTGGCTTACGTCACCCATAGGCTCCCATATAAAAAAAAATAACATGGTATACCATGCGGTATACATTTTTGGCCTCCAACTGGCAAATGGAGCCCTTTGAACACGTTTAGTATGTACATTTGAAGCTTTCCCGACGTACACGCTAAACGTGGGGCATAGATGTGATGTGAACAGGGCTTAAGGCAAGTGACATGTCACTTCTTGGCGCGGTTTCTGTGCGGAAACTGCGTTGATTAGCCCTATTAAATGGGGTTATTCTGCACGTGGAACTGAGTCAGTTTAAACTGCAAAACCATGGCACAAATCTGAGGGTCCGCATGAGATTGCTGTTGCGGATTCTCGCCCAAATCCACACTGGCTTTTTTAACAAAAAAATCTTACAGAATGGCCTTAAGGGTATGTTCACACTGTTACTAAAAAAACTTCTGAAAATACAGAGCTGTTTTCAAGAGAAAACAGCTCCTGATTTTCAGCCTTTTTTTCAGCAACTCGTTTTTTTTATGGCAGTTTTTGGAGCTGTTTTTCTATAGTCAATGAAAAATGGCTCAAGAAGTGACATGCACGTCTTTTTTTACGGGGCATCTTTTCACATGCCGTTTTTTCAAAACGGCTGCGTAAAAAATGCCCCGTCCAAACAGATTGCTGTTTTTCCCATTGAAATCAATGGGCAGATGTTTAGAGGCACTCTGCTTCTGACTTTTCGTCTGTTTTTTGGCAGCCGTGTGCACATACCCTAAAGGGTAACTAAACTTTCAAAAAACTTCTGACTTCCAAGACAAGCCGATTTGAAACCAAGCGGCTCATGGCTCACCCGAGTCAGGTCTACTATGCTTTTCCATGCTGAAAAAAAAAAAAAGGTATGCAGACACGCCCAGCATGGGGCCTTATGGATACGTTTTGCATATGCCGCATGAGCTTTTCCGACGTATTCACTGAACTTAGGCCAATAAAGAGGTGTGAACGCAGCCTAAACAAGCTTCTCTATCTGCACGTAACTAGTTTTATGGCAAAAGATTCAGAATAAGGCCTCATCCAGATGGCAGAGATCCTGTACAGGACTCTGTGTGCCGCCATACAACGCTCTGTTCGTGCCATATGGAGTTATTCTCGCCTAAAAGAAATCCAGTGGATGGTAGCTGGCAAAAAAGCTTCTGTGTGCCTTTCTATAAAAGGAGGTATGCGGTGGTACAGTAAACACCCCATGCTCATTAGTGGGTGCCCTACTATGGCTCCATCCGAAGCTAAGGACTAATTTGGTATATTTTATTAATTTAAATCCCTGCTCACTCTGGGATTTTGAGTCCAGTGGGCGGACCTACTAAGGGCTCATCCATGGGCTGTGGAATTGCCGCGTTTTTTCCAGATGGAATTTCGGACAAAAAAAACACAGTAGCAGCATAGTGGATGAAATTTAAAGAGGCTCTGTCACCAGATTAAAAATGCCCTATCTCCTACATCATTTTATTGGCGCTGGAATGTAGTTAACAGCAGTGTTTTTTATTTTGAGAAACAATCTTGTTTCAGCAAGTTGTGACCTTTATTACATTTATGCAAATTCATTTCTTAATGCCCAAGTGGGCGTTTTTAACATTTAACCAAGTGGGCGTATTACAAAGAAGTGTATGACGCTGACCAATCCGCATCATACATTTCTCTCCATTACACCCAAGCTTGTTTCACTGAACAGCGTGAGCTCGTGTGACGTCACTTCCGCCCACAGGCCCTTCGTCTCTAGGGAGTTCTATATTCTTACCTGCACACTGTGATGCTTCTTCCGCCGCTGCTGCAAATCCAACGACTAACTTCTCATACGCCTGGAGACGATCTATGTTCAGTCTTCAGACGCAGGGATGAAGGACCTGTGGGCGGAAGTGACGTCACAGCGCGGTCTCACGAGATCACGTTGTTCAGTGACACAAGCTTGGGTGTAATGGAGAGAAGTGTATGATGCTGATTGGTCAGCGTCATACACTTCTTTGTAATACGCCCACTTGGTTAAACGTTAAACGCCCACTTGGGCATTAAGAAACGAATTAGCATAAATGTAATAAAGGTCACAACTTGCTGAAAAAAGATTGTTTCTCAAAATAAAAAACACTGCTGTTAACTACATTCCAGCGCCAATAAAATGATGTAGGAGATAGGGCATTTTTAATCTGGTGACAGAGCCTCTTTAACCAATCCCATCCACACGCTGCGTAAAAATTCAGAGCAGAAATGGACCTGCGGTGCACTTTTTTTGCGTTTTTCTGCAGCAATTTCGTTGTGTGTGTGTGGACAAGTCCTAAGTAACCGCTACCTCTAAGCTAACGCTCACACGGGAAGACTATTCGCTTAACTCCAGAATGAGCATGGATTTAAACCAATAAATTAGTTATACTGAATCTTTTCCCACAAAACTACCTCTATTGGTTCAGCTTCTCCATACAGCCCACTAATAAAACAGCATGTTCAATGTGGCAGATCAGCTTCAACAGGACAATGCATTAATGATATTTTCTTGAAGGTACATTCAGTCTGATATTTGGCACTTTCCCAGGTTTTATTACCATTTCTAACACTTTGGATGGCTTTTTTGATGATTTTTGGAAGCTGGGCATTAAATATTCTTGGGAGTTTTATTTATTGTGGTCACAGCGTTTTCATGGCCTACACAAACTATCCCTCGCATTTCATTATGTAGTACTTTCATTCCCGATGCTTTAGGTGTAAAATATGGCCTCTGACTGAAGAACTACATGATGTAGTATAAAGGAAAATTAACGGCTGGAACCAATGTCTAAAATTAGCACTGTCACAATATTCCTTAATGCATCTCGTAAATAAAAACCTGTTTTGACCTGTTTTTTAATTAGCTGCTAAATCCTGCTGAATTAAGGATTTTTAATTCAGCAGTTCATTTATCCCAGCTGAGCAGTAAACGTTCACTGGTGAAAGCAAAGTACAGTTACAGTTTATTAGCTAGACTTGTTTAGGCCTATAGAAATGCGCTGCATCTAATTGACACTTTCACGCCCAATAGACATGTTTTCTTAAGTTAAGGGGGTTTTCACAGGACGATTATCAGGCAGACGAGCGTTCATATAACGCTTGTTGCCAATAATTGCGCTGTGTAACCATAGCAGCGATCCGCAGATGAACGAGCAAACACTCGATCATCTGCTGGTCGTATAGTTTTAAAAAAAGTAAAAAGATTATCGTTGTCGACCGCACATCTCCCTGTGTAATCAGGGAGACGCGCTGCCGACATGATGATGTATGGGAACGAGCGATCAAAGTAACGATCGCGCATCCCAATACACATTAGATTGTTGGCAGTCCTGCCTACTTTCATCTGTGTATGAGCACCTTTAGGCTACATGCACGTGTTGCGAATTTTGCTGCAGAAAATACGCAGCAAAACTGCAAAAAATTCTTAGGAAATAAATGCACCTGAAGGTGCGCTTTTTCGTGGGCGTCCTCATCCTAGAGGTGGTGATTGGGATAAACGTTTAGGTAAGCAAGGTGGATATTTTTGTTAGACTGTGAAACCTGGGGGCCTAAACGATAACATCTCCTATACTTGTTTTCTATAAGCTGGAGTTTATATTTGGCGACAGTAGTTTTATTCAAATAGATCGGTGGCGATCACAAACGTTACCGAAGTGCAGGGATTGTGAATAGACATCCCGTCCTGTCTGGAAGGAATGTCTATTCACTGTCTAAACACTTCAGTAACGTTAATATGTCAGTATAAGACAGCACATATCGAACAATGCAGTGTCACTATGCGCTGACTAAATGAATGGAGAGGAGTGCATGATGCTGATTGGTCAGCGTCATACACTCCTCTGTACAACGCCCACTTGGTCTAAAGTAAAAACACGCCCACTTTGGCATTAAGAAACTAATTTGCATAAAGCTAAAATCGCTCCTAACATGGTGAAAATAGATCGTTTTTCTAAATAAAAAGCACTGCTATCACCTACATTACAGCGCCCATCTTCTTGTGTAGGAGATAGGGCACTTATAAGGTGGTGACAGTCTCTTTAAGTCTATGGGTAAGTAAAAAAAAAAAACACGGGCAACATCCATGTTCTGTCTGTTTTTTACAGATCAGTTGCTAATGAAATTCAGAAAGAAAAAGTGAGCGTTCCGGAAACCGCAAAGCTTGCTGTACTACACCATTTACGTAAATCCCATTCACTACTATGGGATCTACGGAAACTTCATATTGTATAGCGCTTTGCTATATCCGAACTCCCAACCATTATCAGTCAGTGGCCGGAGAACAACTAGAGCACGAGAAGGTAGAACTGGTGTCTGAGTGCCCAATTCCAGAGAGAGATATGGGTCCCACCTCTGGGACCTGAACCAATCAGACATTTATGGCATATCTTGTGGATCTGCCATAAATGTCCAAGGTGAGAATACCCCTCTAATGAATTTGTTATTGGGATCAGTTGACCCGTGCGCAGGGCCACATGTCAGCAGACCCACAAATATCAAATTTGGCCAATGAAAGAAGAGGGGAAAGAAAGACGCCCTGAAATTGGGTATACCTGTTCAGTTTATTTGCATGGCACAGAAATCTTGCTCATCCATAACTAGGGCGTTTTTGTTGCTGAATTTCAGAGCTCTGTACATAATGACTTATATGGAGGCTGTACATTTGTACTAATTTCCAGAAATTGTAAGCAACATTGTTCTTTTTTTCACTAGCAATAGCAACATGGCAAAGCATAAAGATAGCATTGTATTAGATGTTTCCCGTTCCTTACTCTGATGACTTTTTTTTTTCTAGAATGTCCTGTCCTGTTATTGTGGCTAAGAGCATAGTATACCTGGGCACCATTCGCCCATTGATAAACCTATGTTACCCTTTTAATATTTTGTTTTCTTCGAAACCTCTGTCTTAATGGTGGTGATGCGTTGTATGAGCTTTTAATGCTGGCAAACTTCTCATGATGTGCGTAAACAAGCTGAACGGATCCGTCTCATATTGGATGCTAGCGCATGGGTTAATGACAGATGACTTGCTATATTTAGAAGGGTTTATGAGTCCCTCGCTGCTCATCATAGAACTGCTCTTTCTGTAACTCGTCAGTGCTTGAAGTAACACGTCACTCCTCTGCATGGAAGCCCGGCATCTATGTTGATATGAACACATCTCGCTCATTTATATACACTTTGGTGTTTGCCTAGTGAAGCCCTTCTGGTTTTAATTTCATCTATCTGTATGAGTGGCTGAAGTCATGTCTTGCTGGGATATGAACAATGTGGGCAGTTCAGCATTATATCGTTGCGTCATCACAATGAGAAAACACTATAGACTTGTAAAACCATTGGAATGTAAGGGTATGTTCACACGGCCTATTTACGGACGTAAATCGGGCGTTTTTGCCCCGAATTATGCCCGAAAATAGCGCCTCAATAGCGCTGACAAACATCTGCCCATTGAAAGCAATGGGCAGACGTTTGTCTGTTCACACGAGGCGTATATTTACGCGCCGCTGTCAAATGACGGCGCGTAAATAGACGCCCGCGTAGAAGAAGTGACCTGTCACTTCTTTGGCCGTAATTGGAGCCGCTATTCATTGACTCCAATGAATAGCAGCGCTAATTACGGCCGTAATTGACGCGGCGTTCAAGCGCCTGCACATGCCGGTACGGCTGAAATTACGGGGATGTTTTCAGGCTGAAACATCCCCGTAATTTCAGCCGTTACGGACCCCCGCCGTGTGAACATACCCTTAATGTTACGATAGAATGCATTTACACACTGGTATGCAGGGTTAAGCTGGCCTACTTATTTAATCCCTCCTTGCTGTATCTGATACACTAGACTAGCTGGTTTTATAGTCTCTAGCATGCTGCATATGTTTATAAGATAGGGGTTTTGTGGGCAGTTTTGCAATATTTCCCACTAGGACCTAACCGCCACAGATCTGGTTATTGTATTAATCATTGTATAGAAGTATTCATTGTTCAGCTGTTTCTTTGTAACTTTAACGTATAGAGGACTGTTTTATGAGTCATTGGACTTTTTGCAACTAGATGACAAATAACAGCAGTGGAGTGTGAAATAAGATATTAATATATTTCAGAGGAAGCATCACACTATGGAGTGGAGGGCATGGCACTTTGCATATACCCAAACATACACATTCACTTTTCAAAAGCTGCACATTCTACAATTACTCAATATATTTAAATTTTTTTTTTGTTTGGTGCCACCAAAGCTGAGCTAGCAGGAAGAGGAGTCCCATGATCATGCAAATTGGTTACTGAGCTGTATATAGTAGGTTTACTAGAGCATAGTATAGACTCGGTATACCTCTTATATTTTGGTATGACTTTCTGGATCAACGGCATCATACGTACCACTCGCCTAGAACACAGAGAACATTGCTACATAGTTAAACTGACTAGGCCAACGTGTAGGGACTGCTAACCATGGTAAATGGCAATAAATACATTATATAACTCCTAACTAGCTATCTCTACCCATATTATTTAAATAGGAATCTTTAAAATCTTCTCCAGTCCTTTTGGACATTAGTGTCCTTGAGACACAGGAAGCGCTGTGAGGTCAGCAGTATATGGGTTAACTTTGTTTCAATATCAGATTTGGCACGTGCCCATGGAAAGTAGTGAAGGTTATTTGCTTTTGTATTCTCATTCCGGAAGTACACTGTCCTCCCCTAAACCTAGGCTGAGAGGCACATACAATCTAATATATAAAAATAAAAAAAAAGTTGCACGTTTTATAGTATGTGCCTGTGTGGGATTCTACGACACAGATGTGAACAGAGCCATACTCCAATACTATAACAACATAACATTTTTCTTATTCAAATATAGTAAAAAAAAAAGTATGTATGTGTATATATATGAAATATTATGGTGGTGGTTAGATTTTTTTTTTATTTTTAATACGGTTCACATCTGCGTCATGGATTCACTTTATAACGAAAATCACAACGCATTGCTGGATGTTTCGTACTATGGATACAAACCGCGCCTGATGGACCCCATTGACTCTTATAATCGGGGTCCGTCGGTTTCCAGGAAGAATACATCAAAGGGGTTTGTCAGGCGCCGCTGGTATTCAAAATAGGGCCGACCCGGTTTTCATTGTAAACGGAAGCCACAACACAGATGTGAACAGACCCTTAGTCTGTAATAATACCATGTAGACACTTAGAACAGTGACAGTCATGTAAATGTGGTATTGCACTATTGGAAAGTTGTTCTGCCTTCAAATCTGTTTTATATGTAAAAACAGATTTCCTATGTAGCTGCCAAAATGATACTGCCCTGCACACAAGTCCTTGGTAGGATAATCTGACTAGAGAGAGGATTCCAAGAGTTCAGCCTTGTTTACTACCCTGTGACACTTGGGAGTCAGGGGAGTATGGTGAAAAGAGCCCGAGTGTTGAGTTGCTAAGTATACAGTTGCGTTAATATGAAAGCTCCAATGCTTTTAACTAGCACTGAGCCTTTACTGCCCAGGCAGACAGCGGCAGTGCCACATTTCTGCTAAGGCTTATTTACTGTATGAAGGCCGAGGTTTGGCTCCTGAGGAATAACACACAGACTACAGGATACACATGTGGGTGGAGGAAAGAAAGTTTCATATTCATTAGGTACTTTCTGTTTACACACTTCTCCGTGAAGAAGCTCACTGTGTAGGTAAAAATCCTGTTTTCCCCTTTTACTGGAAACTATTTCTATGAAGTCATGGTAGGAAAGCCGAGGACTTTGAGCCAAATGCATACAAATATGGCTGCTTCTTCACGACGCATACTACTTTTAGAAGTGAATGTGAGCAGAACAGCATGTACAATTGCTTGCTGTAGCATGGCACTGGTTAACTCATTGATGAGCAGCTGTGTGGATGCTATTCGTGTAGCATGTCCATAGGAGAGCTGTATACTGTATTGCTCAGCTGTTCAGGGACATTGGGGTCTATCTGGCTTGTTACCCCCAACTTCAGTGTTTCAGTCACGATAGTGTCGCTTAAACAGATTGATTACGGTAGTTTTCCGGTCACTGCACGTTTTGGCGCGCTTAATTCAGCCTATATTTGAGCTGCTGGGAGTGGGAGCGGTGACGTCCTTGGGTATCCGGCTTGGATAAAGACCAGGATTAACCCTTGCTGTAATGAATGCATGCACCAGTCTGCTGTTGAAGTGCTTGCAATATAAGCTAACCTCTGCAAGGAATAATTTGTAGGCAGACGAGACCCTTTGTGCGTTTTAGAGCCATGAAATAACATGTCTTCCTTGAATACACTAAACAGCCTAAGCTTCGGGTTTTGCAAGCAGTTGTTTTATGTTCACAAGGCAAATATTTTAACTGACTACAGATTTGTAAAAACCTGAAGTAATGGATGTGAAATGATTTCCATACACACCGCTCCTTCTCTTTCTGGGTATTTCTAATAGATGCTTGCCACTCATTTTGTTGGGAGCTTTTTTATTTCCATTTAATCCTGTATTAGCAAAGATGGAGGCTGCTGAGGATGCATCTTTCTCTGGCCCACATTTTGCATTAATCACCTGTTTTTTATATTTTCTTTCCTCCACCTTTTAGACTGAGTGCATTTTCTTTAGAAAGTGCTTGGTTCTCATCTGCCCTAAAGGGGAGCGCGCAACAAATGTCTGATCCATTAATGCTGGCCAGTGAGATTGACAGGCTCCAGACTAAAGTGCAACCCTCCTTCCCGTATGGTTACATTACAGCTCTGAAGGTTGAATCTGAATGTGCTGTCCTCTGCCTTTCCCAAATAAATATACGTGTGTTTGTGTGCGTGCGTATGTACGTACATATAATTCGCTCCAACATGACATGGATTTTTACATGACCAACAGAGGACTAAGCACAAATGACCAAATAGGAAATGGTTCTAACTTCTGATAAGCTGGAACCTATAATACTATATGATTATATACATTTATTGGGGTAGATTTATCAATATATTTACACCATGTAAATACATTGACAAATATGGCGTTTGGGCCGAGCAACATATGTTTCAGGGCCCTGTTCCACTTTTTCTAACACATCAGAACGTGGCAAATAATAATTGGGTACAACCAATATTTTAGCGTAACTGGAATAGAAAATGGCGCACATATGCGATGGGGACATTACTCTTTTTTTCCTTATCTTGACCGTCTGTTTTTTGTTTGAAAATGTCACAGATGTGATGCTCCTATAAAGCACTTGCAGCATTTTCTACTTTTAGAAACCTGTTAGGCTTCATGCACACGACCGTGCCCGTAATTATGACCCGTAATTACGGCCACGGCCGGCCGCAGACAGCCGACCTTTTTTACGGGCCATGCTCCCATTATAAATTATAGGGACACGGTCCATAAAATAAAAAAATAGGACATGTCCTATTTTTTTCAGCAGGTTTCTACGGCACGTACACCCTCCCGTAGACCTACGGGAAGGTGTCCGTCGGCTATAGAAATGAATAGGCCTGTAATTACGGGCGATTTTTAGGGTCGTGTGCATTGGGCCTTAGCCAGTGAACACCAGTTTAGACTTGGCATACACTGCAGAAGTTTTTTTTCCAATGGGGGAGAGATCACATGCTGCCATTATGAAATGCAATATTTCACTTTTTTTTTTCTTCCCGATTTCCCTTATGCACTAGTCTATGTTTACAATAGCTAATACTTGAGGTTGGGATAATTCTTATATAGCTAGTCGTATGGTTTTGGGCCTGTGCTACTCATATGTATCCAATTGAACAAAAAGATATGTAATGCGGTGCATGAATACATTTGTTATAACTTGAAAGGCTCTGTTCACATCACGCATGTCAGGGGTCGGCAACTTCCGGCAACTGTGCCACAGCTGGCCTTGATCCCTGGCTTGCCATCCACATGTTCAGCGCCGTTGTAAGCTGTGGCCCTGAACACAGGGAGAGACAAAGGGGCAGAGCGGCGCTTCCTTAGGACGGCACACTGGGTACTTCATCTTTTGTTTTTTTAATCGGCACACCAAACAAAAAAGGTTGCCGATCCCAGACGTATGTGATAAGCATTTGGGATATACTTGGAGAGCACTTAAAAAACAATTAGAAGTTTGGCATATGTATTTTGCTTTGTAAATCTCTTCCCCCCCCCCCCCCCCATGTATGGCTCCAGTGTGGGGCTAAGCACCACTTCAGACTCGTGAACTATACCATACTACTCCAGTATGACGTATGTATATGTTGTTTTTCCGCTTACACAATATAGGACTGAATAAAGAACACGGGCTGAGAAGATTTGCATATGCACACAGGTTTACATGTTATGGAGGAAGGCATATAGAATCAATACTAAAATGTTCTCTGGAGCCTTCCTAGTCTAAAGATGAACCTTAATTTTCGTGAAGTGTAAAACTGCCAGATCTGTTAAATGTTGCTTGTTTGACATGGAAAAACATCTATCCTTTGTCTGACTTTAAGGTGACATTGGTTCTGCTGGTCTTCTTCACACCTCCTAGCGAGGCTGAGCCTGCTTCCTTGCCTTTTTATAATGTTGTATTGTATGGGAAGATGATCCTAGGCTGGTTACAATCAAATATATTCTGTGGATAAATGCACCGGTCTCAGACTTTTGTCTTTAAAGGAAATCTATTGTCTATTAATGACCTTTTCAATACAGTAAAGGAGTTATCTGGATCTTTTCACAATTGGCAGCTGGGCCGGGGACGGCATAATATAATAAACTAGCAGATACTCACCCCCCTGAAGTACCACCCCCGCTCCAGGGATGAGGTCTCAATTGTCACTGCTCCAGTCCCTGAAGATCCTGCAGCGTCACATGCCGCTGCAGCCAATCGCTGACCTCTGAACGGCATATGACTACTACAGTAGCTTCCGGGATCGGAGCCGTGGGTAAAAGGTCCTCCGCACTGGAGAGGGTGCCACTTCAGGGGGGGTAATCTCTGCCAGTTTATTATGTTATGCCATCCCTTGCCCTGCTGCCGGTTTTTGAAAAGTCACAGATCACTTTAAACACTTCTTGTCATTTTACAGCTTGTTGAACCCGGGGGCAGGGTTGGCAGTCATCTCATTATAATCAGCGGGCAGGATTACTATGAAAGGAAACCCCGCTAAAGCGGGAGGCAGATAACACAGGATCACACCACTGACGATGGAGACCGTTCATGTCATTACCTTCCCTGCAAAGTGACCTCGTCACAGGGCATGCTCCGAACAGTCAGCCAGAAAACGACCCATTGAATTCTACGGAAGAGTTTTCCGATGTTCAAGGTGGCTGCTAAAAAGCAAATCTTTGGCGCTGCAGCTCACAGCTCGGCGCAGCAGCTTGGGCAATATAGCTGTCCCTATAATCGTGCAGAAAATAGAATAACAAACAATCGGATAAAAACAGATTTTGAATTTTTTTTTCAGTATTACGTTTTCATTCGTAAAAGCAGATACAGTAAAGTGATGGATTCCGTTAAATAACATAAGCATTCTATTGCTGACCGTTCATAATATCACCACCTACTATAGAGCGCAGAGCCAAGTAGCCCGTGCACTTAGAAGTTTGCAGCTGGCACTTTTTTGTGTTTTTTTTGTTTTTTTTTCTTATTCTTTCTGTCAATGTTTATGAAAAATATTACCATTCAAACTTGTTCGTGGATTCTTTCCCGTTTTTTTGGGGAAATTTAACCACCTAAATGCAGGTTTGTTTTTTTACCAGTGTTTTTGAGAATGCATGTTTTTTTTTTTCATTTTCCACATAAAGGAATTACACTTCAAGCCACCCATTCTCTCTTGTGATACCTGTGGCGATAAAACCAAAACCCGTGTTCTTGTTTTTATTTTAATGTCACACTTTCTAAACTCCTGAGGCTACATTCACACGAGCGAATCTGGTTTGTGTGTTGCGTTATTCATGAGTGTGCTTTGCGAGTGGCGTGCGTTATTCACACACTCGCAAACCATCATTTAAAAAAAATAATATTTTCAATTGAATTGATGCGCAAATCACGCACCGCACACGGATGTGCAGCCATGTGTGTTGCGTGGTTTTCACATACCCATTGCCTTCAATGGGCGCGTTGGTGCGTGAAAACGCACCAATATAGGACATGCAGTGAGTTTCACGTAGCGAACTCTCGCTGTGTGAACGGCCCCTTTGAAATCAATGGGTCCGTGTGCTGCACGAGAATTCCATCACATTGTGTGAATGGGCCCTGAGGCTTTCATTCTGTCTGCACTGATAAAAAGCACTGGAATTACAAGAAGAAACCTCACAAAGAGAGAGGCCCCACACAAGGTTCTTTTTATGATCATAATTAAAATAAGAAATCGCTGGCACTTTCTCACCGAATTTCCTACCGTATTAACAATGGGGATGGCTTCAAGCTGATACAAGGGAGTAAAGGGCAGTAGAAACTAATGTAGCAAATGCTGATGCTGAGTGACGTTAATGAGGTTTCCATGCAGGTGGAGTAAGCTGAAGTGTAGAGCTGGTGCCTATTTTAAATGCAGATCCACTAGGATTTCTTGTACAGTGCCATTATTTGTGGGTGGTGAGACACTGTACCAGACCGACTACCTCACTGGACTACAGTCCGAATACATCTTGTGTATGAAATCCTGTGTTGCCAAACCTCCGTTGCTGGTCATTTATGTGGAATTGTCATATAGTACTTGCATGCAACAGACTTTTTTTTTTTTTTTTTGATGTACAAACTACAACTCTCAGCATGAAACATTGCTAAGCGTTTTTAGTTGCAGCTGGTCTAAAGGCCACATACAGATAAAGGCTTTTTCTTAACAGCCAGATATTACGTGTGATGTATGTTGCAGTACTTGGGGCCTGCTCCTTTAGCGTAAAAATTTTGAATCCAGTTCACACGTAGCAGATTTGCTGTGGATTATTCATCAAGACTTGCGAAAATCGGCAGCAGAATACAGAAGCAGCAAAGTGAGTGAGGCTTAATAAATCTCATCCACCTGCTTCAGAAATTTTCATCGCAGAAATTGACCTGTGGTGCAGATTTTTTTAATCTGCAGTATGTCGGTTTCTGCTGCCAAAAGTGCATGGTTTATTGCAGGTTTTTCCCATTTAATTC
The DNA here is from genome assembly GCF_050947455.1 of Rhinoderma darwinii. Taxonomy (NCBI): domain Eukaryota; kingdom Metazoa; phylum Chordata; class Amphibia; order Anura; family Rhinodermatidae; genus Rhinoderma; species Rhinoderma darwinii. The sequence continues at coordinate 215,031,067 of NC_134688.1, read as the reverse complement.
AATATGGAAGAAGAAATTTGCACGCAAATTCAAGTGTTGCGGATTTTGCTGTGGATTACCTGCAAAATCTACAAGTCCAGATAGTTTAAAGTTTAACTAAACTTTCATGAAACTTCTGATATGTCAGTGACGTGACAGAGGTTTTGATAGGTGGAGGTCCGAGCACTGAGACCCCCACAGATCACTAGAACGAAGCCGCAGAAGCGCTCAGGTGAGCGCTGAGCCACTTGGTTTCTGATCAGCTTTTCTCGGAAAGCTGATGTAACTGTGTACAGACTCAATAGAGAGTGAACGAGCCTGTACACCAACTGCTCGGCTTTCCGCGATAAGCCGATCAGAAACCAAGCGGCTCAGCCCTCATCTGAGCACTTCTGCCGCTGCGTTTTAGCGATTGGGGAGGGTCTCAGAAGTTTTGATCGGTGGGTGTCTGGGCACTGAGACCCTCACCAATCGCTAAAACGAAGTGGCAGAAGCGCAAAACCGCAACGGATTTCATTGTGGAAAATCCACAGCGTAGTACAGTAGCAGCAATGAGATTTGAACAAAACTTATCCACACAGCGCAAAAATCCACAGAGAAACTGTTTCTAAATATAATATTTATATATAATGTAATCTTTTTTTAACAATTTTTTTTTTTTTTTTAAATCCGCAGCTTGTCCATTAATCACTGCTCTTCTGTTGTAGGTTTTCCCCATTGATATCAAGGGGGAGGTAAAACCCACAACAAAAAGCCATGTGTTGCGACTTTTGCAATGGAAACACTGCGTTTCTGCGGCAAAAATCGCAAATGAGAAATAAATATATATTTTTTTTATTTAAAATTCATAGATAAAACTTACTTACCCACGGCCGTTGTCATAGTGACGCAATCCTCTGTTCTGAGAGCAGCCTGGCCTCCTGGGATGAAGTTTCATCCCATTTGACTGCTCAGCCAATCAAAGACTACAGCGTCATCCCAGGAGGCGGGGCTGTACTCAGCAGAGGGACGTATCGCCATGACCGTGACCGGCTGGTAAGTATGAACTTATTTTTTTTTCCTGACATATTTCTGCAGCGGACATTCCGCCCAAAAAACTGCACCGCAACGTGGTGTGGTCTTTTGGGTGGAATCCTCTGCGGTTTCCAGGACAGATAGGCTGTGTACTTTTTACGCAGCATATCCGCCCTGGTTGTCCATACCCTTAACCCCTTTCCGACATTTGCCGTAAGTGTACGTCGTGGAAAGCCAGTCCTTCCCGCAAAATGTCATATACTTACAACAAATAGATTGCAGCGACTCAGAAGCTGAGTCGGTGCCATCGTCCTCAGATGTCAACTGTATCTTACAGCTGACACCCTGCTGTAATGGTGGGGACCGAAGTTAGTTTCGATCCCCACCATTAACCCCTTAAATGCAGCGGTCAAAAGCAATCGCTGCATTTAAGGTGTTTGCAGCTCTTCGACACCCCAGCAATTCATTGCTGGGGTGTCGGTGGCTGCAATGGCAACCAGAGGCCTAATAGTGGCATCACGGTCTGCCAAGTATGGAAAACTTCCAGCCCCCGCCCGGAGGCGGAGCCTAAAAGGCTTCCGTAGCTGTCGGCAAGATGGCGCTGACTTAGGAGATGAGCCGGCGTCGTCAGCGGTAGATGTCCGCTATATGTTACAGCTGACATCCACCTGTAACGGCAGGAACCGGAGCTAGCTCCAATCCCTGGCATTAACCCCTTAGATGCAGCGATCATAAGCGATCGCTTCATGGTTGTGGTTGTCAGCAGATCGGCAGCTCTGCCTTGCAATCGCAGGGCTGCCGACTGCTACTTCGGCAACAGGTGAACTAACAATGGCCTCCTGCTCTGCCATTAAGAAAGCCGATTAGGCCCCACCCGGAGGCGAAGCCTAATCGGCTTGCTGTCAGATTTTTTTTCGAATACATTGCACAAATTCACTGACAGCTGGACCTTCAAGTCCCCTAGTGGGGCTAAAAAAAAAAGTGGAAAAAAAGTTGTAAAAAAATATAATCCGTTTCAACAACAACAACCCTTCCCAGCAAAATTCCCCAAACTGCAAAGGTGCCCAGCGTGGACCATAAGGGGAATAAGAAAGGACACCATATATCAGTGCGACACTGGCCTGTGCATAAAGGATTGCTTCACAGCGTAACAAATATCTATGGATTATTGTTTTTACCCCATTATTATACCACCTGACTATGCCCCTGATGTACTCTGCCCAGCTTACATGTGCCCCCACATTTATAAGCTGAAATACCAGTAAAACGCCATCAAAACTACTACAAAGCAAAATCCACGCCACAAAAGCCAAATGGTACTCCCTCCCTTCTGAGCCCTACAGCGTGCCCAAACAGCAGTTTACTTCCAAATATATAGCATCACCATACCCGGGAGAACCTTTTTAACAATTTTTGGGTTTTGTGTCTCCAGTGGCATAAGCTGTGCATGACACAATTGCCACTGAAATGGCATATCTAGGGAAAAACCGATACTTTGTAAGTCGCCAAATTAGGCCTCAATTTTACATGGTACGCTTTCACTACTGAGCCCTGTCGAATGTCTAGGCAAAAGATTAGTGCCCCATATAGGGTGATTCTAAAACCGGGTAACACAGCATAATAATTAGAGAGCGGTCTTATCGTGACACAAGCTGGGCACCACATATTGGCATATCTATGGAAAAAAAAATCCCATTTTCACTCTACAACATCGATTGCACACTAACTTCTGCAAAACACCTGCGGGGTTAACATGCTCACTACACCCCTAGTTGAATACCTTGAGGGGTGTCGTTTCCAAAATGGAGTCACTTCTGGGGGGTTTCCACTGTTAAGGTCCCACAGGGGATTTGCAAATGCTACATAGCTACCAGCAACCAATCCAGCAAAATCTGCACTCCAAAAGCAAACTGGCGCTCCTTCTATTCTGAGTGCCCAAACAGCAGTTTATGACCACATATGGGGTATTGCAGTACTCCAGAAAAGTTGCTTTAGAAATGTTGGGGTTCTTTTTTTCCATTTGTTGAGAAAATCAAAAATTTGGAGCTAAAGCTACGTCTTATTGAAGAAAAAGGATTGTTTTTATTTTCACTACCCAATTCTAATAAAATCTATGAAACACCTGTGGGGTCAAAATGCTTACTACACCCCTAGATTAAGTTCTCAAGGGGTGTAGTTTCCTAAATGGAGTCACTTTTTGGGCGTTTTCACTGTCTTGATCCTTCAGGGGCTTTGCAGACGCGACATGGCCTCCGCAAACCATTCCTGCTAGATTTTACCTCCAAAAGTAAAATGGCGCTCTTTCCTTTTCGAAGCCCTGCTGAGTGTCCAGACAGTCGTTTATGACCACATGTGGGGTATTGTTTTACTCGGGAGAAATTGCTTTACAAATGTTGCGGTGCTTTTTCTTTAGTACTTGTGGAAATTAGAAAATTGGCTAAACCTACATTTTTTTGAAAGAATGTAGATTTTCATTTTCACGGCCTACTTCCAATAATTTCTGCAATAAACCTATAGGGTGAATATGCTCACTATACCGCTTAATTTCCTTAAGGTGTGTAGTTTCTCGAATGGGGTCACTTCTGGGGGATTTCCACTGTTTTGGCACCATAAGAGCCCTTCAAACCTGATATAGTGCCTAATATGTATTCTAATAAAAAAAGAAGGTCCAAAATCCACTAGGTGCTTCTGAGGCCTGTGCTTCAGTCCATTAGCACACTAGGGCCACATGTGGGATATTTCTGAAAACCTCAGAATCTGGGCAATAAATATAGAGTTGAGTTTTCCTGGTAAAACTTTGTTACAAAACAGATTAAAAATTAATTTCTGCAACAAAAAAAAAACTTCACCTCTACTTTGCTTTAACTCCTGTGAAAAGTCTAAAGGGTTAAGAAACTTTCTAAATATTGTTTTGAATTCTTTGAGGGGTGAAGTTTTTAAAATGGGATGACTTATTGGAGTTTTCTAATATATAAGGCCCTAAAAGCCACTTCACAACTGAACTGGTCCCTAAAAAAAAATAGCCTTTTGAAATTTTCTTGAAAATGTTAGAAATTGCTGCTAAAGTTCTAAGCCTTTTAATATCCTAGAAAAATGTAAGGATGTTCAAAAAATGATGCCAATCTAAAGTAGACATATGGGGATGTTAGTTAGCAGCAATTTTGTGTGGTATAGCTGCCTATCTTACAAGCAGATACATTTAAATTTAGAAAATTGCACATTTTTGCAACTTTTTCCCAAAATTTTGATGTTTTTCACAATTGAATACTAAATGTACAGAGGAAATTTTGCCAGTAACATAGTCCAATGTGTCGCGAGACAATAATCTCATAATTGCTTGGATAGGTAAAAGCATTCCGAAGTTATTACCACATAAAGTAAAACATGTCCGATTTGAAAAATGAGGCTCTGTCAGGAAGGTGAAAAGTGGCCAAAGCGGGAAGGGGTTAAAGGCTATGTACACCTTTTGAAAGTGATTTTTGTTTTTGGGTTTTTTGTTTGCAACTTTCAAATTTTAGTTTTTAATTTTACGTTTTGAGATACTGCTGCTTTGTATGCTGTATACAGAGCAGCTGTATGGTTTGCTAAGACATGAATCAGTCAGGACTGATTCAACGACATCGGGTCATGATCCACCTGTAATCTATCACCTCTAAGTTATGAACTCAGACGTGATGGGTAACCGTTGGATCCGACCCACGGATCACCAGTCAGTCCCGCGGACCTTACTCGTGCAAGATTCAGCGAACGATACAGCAGCTCTGTATACAGGACACAGAGCAGCTGTATCTCAAAAATGTTAAAATATTTTTATATAAAAATGTATTATAAAGTTGCACCAATCACACTGGTGTTTTTATTTTAAAAAAAATCGCTTTCAAAGGTTTACATAGGTGCTAAGCCTGAGTCCACACGCTGCAGACTATTTGCGCTGTTTAGTCACTGTTGAGCTCTGGCCTTATTTTTAAAAAAAAAAGTTTTTTTCTTAGACATTCAAATGACAATTTCAGTTTTATGTGTGGTGGGCATTGGATCAATGGAAGGATTTATTACAGTTAAATCACTTGCTGAGGAGTGATTCTGTATTTTATTACAGGACTCCTGTAGCAATCGGGTTAAAACAAATTTGAATACTGAAGTCTGAGGAAACTGGGTGACGTATGTAATACAAACAATATCCTATTTAGCCTATTGCCGGGAACAATGGGAAATCTGCTAGGAAGTTATGTGTCTTCAGGTAGGAGTAGTATTGAGAAATTGGCGGTACATTTATATGTTTTGCCGATTTTAATATCTTTCTGCAGAAATGTTTTGACACTTTTATATTGTCCGAGAAGCCTTCATTATATTTATATTCACCTAAGATATGTATGGTTGGGTGTTGTCAACAGTAACACTACGTAATCATATGAATAATTATAATGTCCAAGGTATTGATGTATTTGCTAAGACTTTTACACCATGTTTGTGCCTTACAGCACCCCAGGGACCCCCCCGCCTTTTTGGGCTTACGTAGCCCATTTAATAGTTTAGTAAACCAGGTGAACTTCTTTTTTCAAGGTCCTTGTATTGAAATGCATGGTTAACTGCTTTGCAACACAGTGAAAAAAATCTATACTAGTACTTCTCAATGAATTCGAATATCAAAAAGTTAATTTATTTCCGTAATTCAATTCAAAAAGTGAAACTCATATTATATAGATTCATTACACACAGAATGATATTTCCAGCATTTTTTTTTTCTTTTAATGTTCTGGATTATGGCTAACAGTTAATGAGAACCCAAAATTTAGTATCTCAGAAAATATGAATATTATTATATAAGCCCAATTTAGAAAAAGATTTTTAATACCAAAATGTTGGCCTTCTGAAAATTGTCCAGTATATGCCCTCAATACTTGGTCCGGGCTCCTCTTTGTATGAATTACTGCATCAATGCGGTGTGGCCTGCAGGCGATCAGCCCATGGCACTGCTGAGGTGTTATGGAAGCCCAGGTTGCTTTGATAGTGGCCTTTAGCTCGTCTGCATTGTTGGGTCTGGGGTCTCATCTTCCTCTTGACAATACCCCATAGATTCTCTGGGGTTTAGGTTAGGTGAGTTTGCTGGCTAATCAAGTACAGTGATACTGTGGTTGTTAAACCAGGTATTGGTACTATTGGCAGTGGGGGCAGGTGCCAAGTCCTGCTGGAAAATTAAATCCGCACCTCCATAAGGCTTGTCAGCAGAGGGAAGCATGAGGTGCTCTAAAATTTCCTGGTAGATGGCTGAGTTGACTCTCTGGACTTGATACAACACAGTGGACCAATACCTGCAGATGACATGGCTCCCCAAACCATCACGGACTGTGGAAACTTCACACTGGACCGCAAGCAACTTGGATTGATGCCTCTCCACTCTACCTCCAGACTCTGGGACCTTGATTTCCCAATGACATGCAAAATTTACTTTCATCTGAAAACAGGACTTAGGACCACTGCGCAACAGACACTTCTGAGATTGTCTCAAGGAATGCGACAGTTGTAGCCCATAGAAAGAGTGGCAAAAAAACACACGGCACCAATAATAGTACGGATCTCAAGGAGAGTTTGTGATGCAATAGATCCATAGAACCGCTGCAGCCAGGTACACAAAAAACTGAATCTTGTGAAAAAGTTGCCGCTGCGGGGGATTGTAGAGGAGAGAAATTGTTTTTTGTTTTTTTTTGTAAATTCAAAAAAGTGGTGAACCATATTGGTGCTGCTGGTGTAAGGTTTAGGGTATGTTCACACGGCAGCGTCCGTAACGGCTGAAATTACGGGGATGTTTTCAGGAGGAAACATAATCGTAATTTCAGCCGTAACAGCATGTGCAGGTTCTTGAACGCCGCGTCAGTTACGGACGTAATTGGCGCTGCTTTTCATTGGAGTAAATAAATAACGGCTCCAATTGCGCCCCAAGAAGTGACCGGTCACTTCTTTGACGCGGGCGTCTATTTACGCGCTGTCATTTGACAGCGGCGCGTAAATATACGCCTCGTGTGAACAGACAAACGTCAGCCCATTGCTTTCAATGGGCAGATGTTTGTCAACGCTTTCAAGCCGCATTTTTCGGACGTAATTCGGGGCAAAAACGCCCGAATTACGTCCGTAATTAGTGTGTGTGAACATACCCTTAGAAGGAAAAAAGATGTTTGGAGAACAAAAGGCTTTAACATAAGTGGCTATGTGATTCAACGCCAGACCAGCGTCATAAGGCCCCCCAAAAAAAATAAAATGTGTTGGTCCGGCATTGAAACGCGTAGCCACTTGCATTAAAGCCTTTTGTTATCCATACATCTCCTTTTTTTCTTTCTAAACCTTACATCAGTAGCGCCACTATGGTTCACCACTTTTTTTAATTTACAAAAAAGGTTTATTTTCTCTCCCCTACAATCCTGTTGTTGCCCATGTCCTGGATATGTGTATGGTGGTTCTTGAAGCACTAACTTCAGCCGCAGACCACTCCTTGTGAATTTACCCCAGGTTCTTGAATGACCTTTTCTTGACAATCCTTTCAAGGCTGCGGTTATCCCTATTGCTTGTGTACCTTTTTCTACCACACTTTTTCTTTCCTCTCAACTTGCCATTAATGCTTGGATACAGCACTCTGTGAACCGGCCAGCTTCTTTAGCAATGTCCTTTTGTGGCTTACCCTCCTTGTGGAGGGTGTCAATGACTGTCTTCAGGACAACTGTCAGTCAGCAGTCTTCCCCCTGATTGTGCAGCCTACTGAGCCAGACGGTTGGACCATTTAAAGGCTTAGGAAACCTTTGCAGGTGTTTTGTGTTGATTCGCTGATTAGAATGTGACACCATGAGTCTACAATCTTCAACTTTTACCCAATATTCTAATTTTCTGAGACACAAAATTTTGGGTTTTCAGTAACTGTTCGCTATAATCCACATTGACAGAAAAAAATGCTGGAAGTAGATCACTCTGTTTATTAAATCTATATAATATGAGTCACTTCTTGAATTGAATTACTGAAATAAATTAACTTTTTGATGATATTCTAATTCATTGAGAAGGACTAGTATATCTTATGGACAGGTTTGGCAAATGCGTTGGGAGCATTAGTAGTGTAGTAGACCTTGATACTTTGTCAACTTTATCTGTTTTAATTAAGGAAACAACTTGCATACTATAACATCATACAGTAATGTCAATCCTCAACATAAGTGATAGGGGTTCTGTTTACCAGTGTAGAAAACTATTTTCTGTAGCATCACTATGGTTTGTTCTGCCACATAGGCAATCAAAACCAAACAGAAATGCTACTGGTCCCCTGTGAGTTTATTAGAGGCACTAGATATAGTCACTGAACGCAGTTGTCATGTACCCTACACGCTGATAAGCCTTCAGCCTGCCGCCCTGTTCTCAGCGGAACTCATCACTAATTCCCAGGCCTGGAAACCAAGGTCAGTTGTTCCATGCTGTGTGTTACTGCAGCAGCTGAACTTCAGTTGCATCATGTTACTTGCACCCAAAGATTCAATTTCACAGCTACCTGGGTGGCCTTTTTATCTGTAGATCAGGATTTGATTTAAAGTAAAATCTGTCTCTTGGCTTTTTAATTACAGTTTTTCCTGGCAAAAGTTGTAATAAAAAATGACCACCTATGTGCTGACAGAACTGTCATCCACCATCTTCCAATCAGAGAAAATAAATACAAACATAGCATTATTCCCATAAGACGGAAAATTTCCTGTAATCAGAAAAATGTGTGGACATCAAAACCTATAGATTCCACTCTACTAATGTGTTACGTAAGAATATTCTTTACAGGATGTATACATACTGGTAGTACGGTTTATGCAATGTGTTTTCTATGCTGCACAATAATCCAGATGTGCCCTGTACTATTTTAATGTGTCACCAGTACAACCCTGTAGGTATGGCGTTTTGGTAATCTGGTCTACTGCTGTTGGTATAAGTCATGCAGTACTAGGCTTATGCATCCATTTTTTGGTGATCAACATTAGTAGTTTATTTCGTTTTAGTGACCCCTTTAATGTACAATGAGGGTATGTTCACACGGCGGGGGTCCGTAACGGCTGAAATTACGGGGATGTTTCAGCCTGAAAACATCCCCGTAATTTCAGCCGTACCGGCATGTGCAGGCGCTTGAACGCCGCGTCAATTACGGCCGTAATTAGCGCTGCTATTCATTGGAGTCAATGAATAGCGGCTCCAATTATGGCCAAAGAAGTGACAGGTCACTTCTTCTACGCGGGCGTCTATTTACGCGCCGTCATTTGACAGCGGCGCGTAAATATACGCCTCGTGTGAACAGACAAACGTCTGCCCATTGCTTTCAATGGGCAGATGTTTGTCAGCGCTATTGAGGCGCTATTTTCAGACGTAATTCGGGGCAAAAACGCCCGAATTACGTCCGTAAATAGGCCGTGTGAACATACCCTTAGACTTTTTTTTTTTTTCTTCTGAAAAGGTTCCTTTTGTAATATTGACTAGTTTCCAATGCTGGGGCCCTTTGACTTATATAATTTTTTCACACATGAGCAATGTGCAGATTTTGTTGCAGAAATTTCTGCGACTGAAAACCAGTTCTGTTGGATTCACATTGATTTCTGCAAGTTTCATTCAGTTAGAATTTAACTGATTTTCAGTCTCAGAAATTTCTGCAACAAAATCTGCCGCATGTGAAACCACCCTAATTGTTGTTGCCCAGCAGAATAGTCAGGACTTTCTCCTCCCAGACCACACCACCAGGGATAATGGTACGGCCACATAGGCGGGTAATTGTTTAGTTGTCGTAATAATGTTTTGACAAGTAGGTAGCCTAGAACATTTTTTACCGATTTTTTTTTTTTTTTTTTTTTAACTATTTATTATTGCACGTATTTTTATTTCTATCATTATTAGAATTGTCATAATTCAACTCCTTTTTTAACGAGGCTCTGTCACCACATTATAGCGTAGTCTCGCGAGATCACGCGGTAAATGACAGGTTACAACGAGATTACGCTTGCTCTGCTGTAACTACCACAGAAACATTAACGAAGTGCGGAGATTGTGAATAGACATCCCGTGGAATGTCTATTCACTGTCTAAACACTTCAGTATCAGTAATGTGTTAGTATAAGACCGCACATAGTGATCTAAAAGGATCCTATGTGATGACTACATGAATGGAGAGAAGTGCATGACGCTGATTGGTCCGCGTCATACACTCCTCTGTACAACGCCCACTTGGTCAATAGTAAAACGCGCCCAGTTGTCCATTGAGAAATCAATTAGCATAAACCTGAAATTGCTAATAACATGGTGAAACAGATCGTTTTATTAAATAAAAATCACTGCTGTCCCCTACATTATAGCGCCGATCTTATGTAGGAGATAGGACACTTATAATGTGGTGACAGAGCCTCTTTAAGAAGAAAAATATGAAATTACTGTTTACCTTGCTATCAAACAGCATGAGCTAAGTTATTAAAGCATGTTCTTTTCCTAAATGGTATGATTATGAGATGGATATAAATATAATGCTGTTTTTGTTTCAGACGTAATAACTCGAAGCGCAAGAGCGGGATTTTTCCAGGCGGCAACTAAATGCCTAGGGTACAGTAGCGTGGGAAACTAACAGGTCTTTTACCCTTTTGCATTATACTTACGATCAAAAGGGTATATTAAACATTTGTACAGTGTGTGTGTGTGTGTGTGTATATATATATATATATATATATATATATATATATATATACACACCAAGCCATTGGCGCCATTACCTAACAGCGACCGAGGTCGCAAGCGCCGCATATCCATAACCACGGATGTAATTAGTGTCTGATGAAGGTCGAATGTATAGACTGAAACGTTGTACCTAATTTTGGATTACTACTTTTCGCTATATGTGAAATTAAATATCACTTATTGCATAATACCTTTGGAGTGCTGGGAAGGTGTTCTAGACATCTTGCACTGAGCTGGCATTCCCGTGTTAGGATGTTAACAAACTGAATGTGTGGCCTTATCAAGCAGATTTCACTAGCTGTGTAACAGAGATGCCCTTGTTTGACACCTTTGTGATTTGACTGTAGACGTTTCTTTTAATTTTTCTCTTGTAACGCAGCAACATTTGTCCTTGACCCTGCTTTTCATGCCGAGGATGTCTTGGTGTGCTGTTAAATCAATGTCTCTTGTTTGCTTTTAACTAAGCAGTTCTGACAACAGAAATAATTTAATAGCTTTGTTATGTGTTTAATTAAATCCCTGTATGAACAGGCACAATGGGTTGTTTTGTTAAAAAGGCTGTGTAGATTCTATACCATGATGCAGAATTATGAAGAAAATTACAAGTAATTGCCTTGTCAGGAAAAAAAAACCTTGACGTTTTTTTTAATAAAATGTGATCTGCGGCTAACTAAACAGCTCCTACACGCTGTGGCTATGGTGGCCTCCGTGTGGCTTGGAGCCACTTACAGATCACGGACCTCTATGGCTCCTGACTCCACAACTTCACAACAAGCAAGTGTCCAGGATGGTGGACCCAGTGAAGTGGACTCTCTGTGTGGATGTTATTATATTGACATAACTCTGTAGGCCATAACTCTGTAGGCCAAAAAGTTAAGTATTTGCAGGGGGCACAAATGTGTAGAAAACTGCGGCCCCATTGAGGAAACCGTGTGCTTCCCCAGCACTACAATTTAGAACAATTGAGGGCATCATTGGTTTATTGACAACCCAACTTTTTTAGTTTTTTTGCCATTGTTCTTTTGGCTTTCTATTGTGAACGCTAACGTCATCATGCTGCCACTATGCTCTGGAAACCCAACTCAGACTAACCTCTAACCTTGAATATTCTTGGCAGTAAACTCCTCTAACCTCCTCTTTACATTTCTGTGCCTGGCAGCCATGTTTCTCACTAGCTTGTCTTTTGACTCTAGGTAGCGGAGTCTGTTACCTGCACCATCTGAATAAATTCATCAGCACAAAAAAAGTTCAAATAACATGCTACAAGTTTGCCAATAAAACGATTTCTATAACAATAGTTATTTGACCTTCTATATGAAGTAATAAAATATTCTCTCTTTCTGATGCTTAAATGTATTCACCGTTTTACCTATTTTGTTATGTTTGTTCCTTTTTAAACATGTATTTGTTGCAATAAACATATTCAATGTAATTAATGAAGAATTGTCATCTTGCGTATGAATGTACTATAAATGGTCTGTATCAAAAATGTATTGGTACCTTTTTTACAGACACTCTTAAACCACATTTGACACTGTAAAATAAAGGAAATTTGCAGGAAACGACTTCCTAGCTCTCCGAACAAAATACAGTGAACAGCATCCTGTACATGTTCTCTTTTTACTTGACTGTTTTCTCTGCGCATGTTTTATCAGCATTTGCTCCGGGGATATTTGTTTTATGGAGTCTACTAATTCTTACTGTAGATGTTGCATCATTCTTCAAAGCTTAACTTTCCCAACTTTGTTTTTTTTTTTTGCCATTTTTTTTGCATGTGTCTAAACTAAGATTAAAAAATGAGATTAAGCTATGTAGTGCATATACACGTGTTTGAGTACAGCCCCTATTTAACACACGCTTAGGACATTATTATAGCTTAACCGTGGACTCCTATTACACTGTCATCATTCAAAGTACTGGCTTTTGGCCTAGAAAAGAAGTCATTTTAACCTGAAGGCTTGGTGTTGGCAGAAGTCCTGTAAGTTGGCAGACTGAGAATAAAGTGGGAAAGATTCAATTTTCTGCAAAACAGTAGCTGCAAACAGGCGAGGTTAGAGGTCCCTTCATTCAATTCAGACCCCTTGCAACGCAGTAACACTACCGTCCCTCCAGTGAAGAGTTGTAGCTTTGTGGATGGTTTAAAATAAAATGTCTTCAAATATTTGTAAGTAAAGTATATCAGAAAGTCTCCTGTTATATTCCTTTTAGTTGTTGCCTTCCCTAAAGACTAATTGACATTAATCATTACACCTCAGTGGATGAGTAAGGGTATGTGCACATGAGAACTGTCTTTTACGTCTGAAAAGACATACTGTTTTCAAGAGAAAACAGCTGCGTAGTTTCAGACGTAAAAGCTCCTCCTCGCATTGTGAGGCGTCTTTGACGCCCGTAATCTTGAGCTGCTCTTCATTGACTTCAATGAAGAACGGCTCAAATTACGTTGCAAAGAAGTGTCCTGCACTTTGACAAGGCAGTCATTTTACGCGTCGTCGTTTGGCAGCTGTCAAACGACGACGCGTAAATGACATGTCGTCACAGTACGTCGGCAAACCCATTCAAATGAATGGGCAGATGTTTGCCGACGTATTGTAGCCGTATTTTCAGGCGTAAATCGAGGCATAATACGCCTCGTTTACGTCTGAAAATAGGTCGTGTGAACCCAGCCTAATAGGTTACACGTCTGGTTTTTTTTTGGTTTTTTTTTCCCCCAATAGTTATGTCTTATTACATATCTTGGACCATACTTGACCCCATTTTGAAACTTGCAACGTCTTTATAATTAAGACACTTGGGCAGATTTACTATTGTTAGTGCGCCAGAATTTGACGCAATTCCATTTGGCACAAGTCAATAATAAATTTATTTTAAGAGAACAAGTGTTTGTGCCTCACTAGATGCTTTCAAATGTATCTAGAAAAGGAGGCATAGCTTAGTGGAAGAGGCTTGACAAAAACTAAACCAACCAAGAGGTGGTATAAGGCAGAGAAAATTGTCGAACAAAATGTGCCAAATCCATCATACAGAGTGCGCCACTTTGGTTTATGCTTTGCTCCCATGCATGTAAAATAAAGTTAGACTATCTGACTATCGTCAAAGTTGCTTAAAGAGGCTCTGTCACCAGATTTTGCAACCCCTATCTGCTATTGCAGCAGATAGGCGCTGCAATGTAGATTACAGTAACGTTTTTATTTTTAAAAAAACGAGCATTTTTGGCCAAGTTATGACCATTTTTGTAGTTATGCAAATGAGGCTTGCAAAAGTCCAAGTGGGTGTGTTTAAAAGTAAAAGTCCAAGTGGGCGTGTATTATGTGCGTACATTGGGGCGTTTTTAATACTTTTACTAGCTGGGCGCTCTGAAGAGAAGTAACATCCTCTTCTCTTCAGAACGCCCAGCTTCTGACAGTGCAGATCTGTGACGTCACTCACAGGTCCTGCATCGTGACGGCCACATCGGCACCAGAGGCTACTGTTGATTCTGCAGCAGCATCAGCGTTTGCAGGTAAGTCGATCTTACCTGCAAAAGCTGATGCTGCTGCAGAATCAACTGTAGCCTCTGGTGCCGATGTGGCCGTCACGATGCAGGACCTGTGAGTGACGTCACAGCGTGATCTGGCAGAAGCTGGGCGTTCTGAAGAGAAGTGGATGATACTTCTCTTCAGAGCGCCCAGCTAGTAAAAGTATTAAAAACGCCCCGATGTACGCACATAATACACGCCCACTTGGACTTTTACTTTTAAACACACCCACTTGGACTTTTGCAAGCCTCATTTGCATAACTACAAAAATGGTCGTAACTTGGCCAAAAATGCTCGTTTTTAAAAAATAAAAACGTTACTGTAATCTACATTGCAGCGCCTATCTGCTGCAATAGCAGATAGGGGTTGCAAAATCTGGTGACAGAGCCTCTTTAAGTTCAGCATATCCAGCTGTTGGGAGTATACCGCTCTTATGCTGTACCAGCTTGATTATAACTAACAGTGGAGATAATTTGCTATCTGTACAAATTGCAAACTGCAGTATTTGGAAACCAGCTATGACAACCTTGAAGAAAAAAAAAAACAGAAGGAGAAAAATAATGAACAGGGCAAGATTTTTTTTTCGTTTTTGTTTTTTAAAGTTTGACTCATTTTCATGGTGTAATATTTAACAATAAGGGCTAATTGTTATCCGGCTGTTTTTTTTTCAAAATTATTGTATCCTTAAATTTTGGCCAAACCATATCAAGGTGATGCTTATCTGCCTGCTTCCACTGCTTTCACTTAGGTTTTAGTGGCTTTTGCAGCTTATTGTAGTCTCTCCTTACGACTCCAACGTTCCCACTGTCTGAATGAATATATTATTAGTTGTAACAATCTCGTTGAGTTTGACCATTTTTATATCCCCTCTAGATTTAATCGCCTTGTCACCATTTCAAGTATTATCAAACCAGCGCATTCCCATTTCAGGTGTAGGAGTTAAATATTTGATTGTGCCCCTATTGATTGGCTGCATCTTGAGCCCATGGAGCTTATAAGAAAACACTATTGGGCCCCATACACATGACCGTCAAAAATCTCGGTAAATACGGTCCGCAATTACAGACCCGCCCGCTTCTATTGGCCGCGGACACCTTTCCGTATCGCTACCAAAGGGTGTCCGTGCCGTAGGACTGTGCCAGGAATTATGGAGCATGTCCTACTTTTCAATTTTTACGGCCTGTGCTCCCATACTTTGAATGGGAGCACGACACAAAAATGTGGCCCGCGGGCGCCGGCCGGCCGTGTGCATGAGGTCTTAATTGGGATGTTTTTGTTTTTTTTTCTTCTTTACATTGTGGTTAAGATATAGATCACTATATCACATATAACGTATATCTTTGTTTAAATAATGGAATAAAAGATATTGTGACTTGCATTCTTGTTCGTGATTTTGATCTATTTAGTTTTCACATTACTTAAAAACTAATGAAACACGTCTGAAATTCTGACAATGTGTAAGCGAAAGCTGCAGGGAAGGTGTTCTGTCGGCCTGCGCTTTCATTTTATTTCACCTCCTCTCTACCTTGCCAAGTGTCACTTTTGCTGCAAAGTGGTTTTCAAGTCATCTGGGACGATACACTACTCCTCTCTAACCTATTGTTCCAGCTTAAGTGCTGTTCTTCTTTTTAACCCTTTGCCGACATACAGGAAGAAAAAGAAAAAAAAAAGACTGGTTAATGTAGTTGAGATACAAAATGTGCGACTTATATTCATTGAAGGTTTTATATATGTTGTGGGCATGCCTTTCATTCATCATTGTTCATCAGGTTGAATGACAGGACACAAATCTCACCAGTCATATATGCCACATCAGCTTTCAGATACATAGCCAAGAATGGTTGGTTAATGAGGAAATGACTAGAGACGATAACTTTTCAGCCGTTTTATAGTAGAAGTAAAGGTTTCCAATAGAATTAAAAGGGATCTTGTCAGTGACTGTATGCTGCTCTCTATCAGGGCAGCATAAAGTAGTGACAGTCATTGCAGCGGTCTGTCACTCATGTCTAATAGTTTAGTGATTTAGGATAACTTACATTTGGAATCATGCTAGCGCTGGGAGGAAAGAGTCCAGCTGCCGATAATTGATCATGCGTAGGGGGAAGCGGTAGCTCGTGAATACGCTGGACTCCTTCCTCCCAGAGCTCGCATCACGCTGCAACATACAAAATGTAAGTTATTCTGAATTACTTCACTATCAGACGTGAGTAACAGACCTCTGAAATCGGTGTCTATTACTTTATGCGGTCCTTAGAGAGGGCCACCTAAAGTCAGTGACCGGTTCCCTTTGAAGTAGCCTGTAAATATACTACTTTATAGATTATTGCTATAATGAACACATTATATTTTCTTTACATGTTTTTTTTTTTTTTTTTTTTGGTTTATCTGCCTATGTAGACTTGTCAAGGAATCCTGTGGTAAATCAGTGTCTGTGCAGACCTAAAATCTGCGTCACGACCACAATTATTGATAAGATTTCCACACGCAAATGAACCCATTAAAGGGGTCTAATCCACGTGCGATTCCGCTGCACATTTGCTGCAGAAATCCGAGAATAGCCTCTGGTTTCTGCCGTGGATCCTGCAGTAAATGCATATCCGACAAGTGTAAACATAGTGGAGGTTTATGTTCTGCTTGCCGTGGTTACGCCCAGTGTGATCAGTAAATTATGCATAAAATGGGCATTATTATTTTGTGTTTATGTAATTGGCAGGAATAACTGCTGCTAGTGAAAAGGAAAAGTACAGGCTTTTGCCCGTGTGAGGTGGCGCTATTTTGCCTAGGTGCACCATGGTGTAATCTGTAACACAGCTTTGCACAATGTCTGATTTGTATTTTATTGGAGTTAATATAACAGCTGCAAATGAGAATAAACAGAGGATAAAAAATTCAGACCGATAGTCAAGATAAAAGTCAACTATAAAAAAAAAAAAAATATGGACCATCTGTCGTTTGCTTTTTATATTCAACTAAGCATATATGTAGGTTGAAAAAAATTACATACAGGAACTGAGCTGCAGCATCACCACAGAAGAAAATGTTAGAAAACCTTTTCCTAGAACTAAGTCTATGGAAAACCATAGCAAAACTGACAAACAAAAGCACCAAGTGTCACATAGGGTCTGTGGACCCACTGGGCCGTACCGCCTTGGCGGTATGGCAGCTGGCCAACAGGGCGCAGATCAATGTCTATAGTTCGTATAGGGTACCTGTGGCAGCTTGGACTGTAGCAGGGCAGGCTCAGCTGGGACTAGGCAGCAGGTAAACGTCAGGCATGGTATAGAGCACGGCACGACTTTGGCTCAGCATAGTACTTGACCAGGATAGTATGGAATGCAAGGAACAGGAACACACTAGGTGACAATTGCATAGACAAACTAGGGAAACAACAACAATGCTCAGGCATCAAAGCAGGGGGCTGGACCCCTCTTATAGTCCAGGGTACTCACGGCCTGATGCTTCATCAAAGTCTGGTGCGCGCGCTGTCCCTTTAAGAGCACTCTACAGGATCCAGCTGAGGTGAGTGGAAGCGAGCGCTGGTGTCCCCTGAGGAGGAGACTGGGGCCAGCGCTCTCTGACTCGTGGCTGTCATGGGAAGAGGTGCTGATGGCCCGCGGCCATGGACATGACACCAAGACTAGAAATAGGACATGTCATTTTGCAAGGAATACCTTTCCAAGGATTGCACCCGACAACAATCAAAAATACAACCTAGCAAATTAAGGTTTCTTCACAAATATTTGCCAACTCTTGTTAGTGTCCCAAAGAGGCACCGCCAGTCGGCGGAAAATGGTCTAAGCTGACCCTTATGTCCATTCAAAATCTGTAGTATATCGGCAGCTTTAGTTTGTCAACTCTTGTGTAGTGATGTAGTGTACAGCAGAGGCTTTGAACCTGTGGTTTGTGTACTCAAGGGGGTACACGCCTCAGTGGGTACGCAGAGATTAAAACAAAACACAAATATTTAAGACTGCCCTAGCTTTTGTCAATGTTTCACTGCTGATTGCTAGGGCGCTGACATGCTGGAGAGTAAGCAAATCCACTCTTAGAGCATGCTCTGGTCCTACTGCTGTTGCTGCCTGTTCTGTGAGTGACCCACTGGTGCCACTGCTGTGAGTTTCCCCCTGCCTCCTCCTATACACGTCCGTCCAGGGAAACAGGCAGTGTCTGATCAGTAATTTTTTCGGGGGTCTTTAAATGGAGGACTGGTTTGGATTCTGTGTGTATATATGGGGGTCTGTATATACACAAAGGGGGCTCAACCTGAGGTCTATATACAGGGGGTTCTGGCTTGGGGTCTCCTATGAAGGGGTTCTGGCCAGGTCTTCTGTGTAGTCTGTATTAATTTTAGGGGCTTGCTGAAGGTGGACATATGTACTATTTGCGATTCAAATTCTAGAAATCGAAGGGCATGTTCTATATAAATAGGCGGGCATAAGGAAAATCTTTTGTGCTGCTCAGCGTGTTTTTTATTTTATTTTTTATTACCATCTTCAGGTAATGACGCAGTGCTGGATCTGTCACACAAAAGACACCAACAACTCCTGATGGGCCCCATTGACAGATAATGGGGTCTGTCATGGTTCCGCTGCCATATTACTCATAGCTGGTGATTAAGTAACAGAACAAGATTAAAGAATGATCGTAAACCAGAGGGAACTAGTAGCTGAAAATCCTAGTAAAGATTGCTATTAAAGGATTACCCAGAGTGTTCCTTTAATTGTCTTGGTGGCCTCCTATATATTCTAAAAATGGTGTATAATATCAGCCACACCTATATGGGGAAATTACATTTAGTATAATAAAGACTTTCTGTTCGCATTTGCATGGTTAAAAGAAACTTAAACTTCCATGAGTGCCAACCACAGTGTGCAAATTGTACTGGTGGCAGTATGAAGTGTAGCTTGGAGAATTTGATTTCCCCTGGCCTGCTCTTCACAGTAAGGCCTCATTCACACAACCTGTATTTTGCTTCAGTATTTGTAAGCCAAGACTAAGGAATGGGTCCAAAACATGGAAGAGGTTCAAATCTTTCCATGATACTTTTTACTCTGTATAGGGTTCACTCCTGGTTTTAGCTTGCAAATACAGATCATAAATACATGCGTGTGCGTTTCCTGAATCACTTTTGCTTGTGAGCCCGACTCCGCTAATAGGAAATGACATCTATAATAATTCCCTAATATACTTCAAATAGAAATCACCTTTATAATTTTGGGTGGCATTTACGTAGATAATGTTCAAGAGCTGCTGCTAATTCACAAATATATATTACAATGTTCAGAAAAGAAAGTTATGTACTGCAGAATTCTAATGGTCGGCATCAGCAAAAACATGGATGTGTTCAGACTGCAGCCAATACATATAATCTGCCTGCAAGCAATGTGCCGTAATAAGACCTAAAGAAAATATCCTAAAGGAAGAAACCGCAAATATTCTCATTTATTTAAATTCAATACATAAAGGAAATCAGATGTCCGACAATGAGATGAGGGCTGGAATGCTGGACCGCGTACAGGAGGACTAATCCTCACCACTGGTATTTAGAAGCACCTAGTGAACACACTCGTCACCGCTTTCTTGGCAGCTCTCATTCTGTGCCATATGGAGATGATGATGTTCCGTTGCAGTTTTTCCTGCAGGTTTGGGATCCCCTGGCTTTGGTTTTTTAGCTCTGCACTTTGGGCCTTTTCCTTCTCCTTGTCAGCATAGTATTGCTCTATATCAAGTTCATAGTCTTCTTCACTGATGTTCGCTTCTCTTATGTTTTCTGCTATCTTAAATATCTGTTCACTGTACAGTCTTAGGGTGTTGATAGTCTCCTCTACTTTGCTGCCTTCTTCCTGGGCCGTATACTTGTCTAACTTTTGAAGAGACTCCTGGAGATCAAGAAGGATTGCGCCGAGCATCTCTGGGCCATAACCAGAGATCTCTGTGAGGTTTTTATTCACCTTTTCCACAATATTTTTCTTGGCATTTTCTGCTAACTTCTGTAGGTTGGCTCTTTCACACTGTAGACGGTGTACTGAAGAGATTGGAGCTCTAGGAGGCTCCGGCACCTCCATGGCAGGGGGACCCATTATGTCTTGGGCCTTGGATGAGGCAAGACAAGTCAAAAAAGCTACTTTGTCTACAAGTCCTAGGTCAATGTAGATAAAAAGCAAAAATCGAGCAGTAAAACTGATTCAACTGAAGAGCATGTCACATGGACCCATTGTGACATCGTACTAACAAATTTTAAAGGAACACGTCTAATAAAACGGATTCACTAGGCATAACACAGTGTATCCAGTTTTATCATGGGTGCTCCTTTATTTAAGCAGTCATATTGGTGGCCTTTACATTCTATAATGACTAAATATGTATGTATGTGTATATAAATATATAATGTACGTATATCCGTTTGTATGTATATGTTTGCCTAAATGGGGCAATGCAATATTGGAAAAAATAATAGTTTGCATTAATGGGTACAGTGTGTGTGTGTGTATAATTAGATTTAGTTTACCAAAGTTATAATGCATGCAATAAAAATGTCAACCACAGAAATATAACGCTATGTAGCCGTCCCCACTACAAACTCATGTGAGGATTCTGCTCCTTAAAGGGGTATTCCCATCTTAGACATCTATGGTTTATCAGCAGGATCTGCCACAAATGTCTGATAGACGCGGGTCCCACCTCTGGAAACCGCAGAGCACAGCTACTCAATGGGATTTCTAATTGCGTCCGTTTGCATTAGTTATATTAGTCATCTGCTTTTTTGATAGAGATAAGAGTACAGGACTTAGGCACCTGTTTTTTTGAACGGAGAAAACTAATTGGGATCCGTTTGCATCTGTTATTTTGATTTCAATGGGATTTTTAACGGGTCAGTTTTTATTCTTGTTCTGGTCTATAAATGGATTATACAACGTGTGAACTTGGCCTACCTGATCATTTGTGAAAAAGTAATTGCCCCCTTAGCTACTGAATCGTCCAGTTACCCAAATTGAATTGACAATTGGGGGTTCCATTTCACTAGCCACACCCAGACACGATTACTGCCAGACCTGTTGAATTTAAACCTCAATTAAATAGAACCTGTCTGGCAATGTAAAGCCGGCTAGATGGTCTCAAAAACCAGTACACGAAGCCACGTTCTAAAGAAAGCGGCGACGCGTGTGTTCACTAGATGCTTCTAAATACCATCCATTCTTGCGCCTACAAGTGGTGAGGGTATATCCTCCTCCTGTATGTGGTCCGGCCTTCCAGCCTTCATTTCGTTATGTTACATCTGATTTCGTTTTATATATTGAATTTTAATAAATGAGAATATTTGCGGTTTCTTTCTTTAGAATATTACTGCACATTAGTTGCTTTTGTGATTCAGAAACTCTGATATCTATGCTTACAGATTATATGTATTGGCTGCAGTATGTACACATCCATGTGTTTGTGCTGATGCCAGCCATTACAATTCTGCAGTAGGCAACTTTATTAAACGGATTTTCCTAACGTGCAAATAAAGGTTTTCATCCTTCAATATCTTTTTGTTATATTTCCTATTGGGTTATGGTAAGCTATTTCAGCGAGATCCTAGGTTGTTCAACTTCCTTTATTGGCTTTAGCTGACAGCATTGTCTAGCATAGCACTCAGGGAGGGTATACGGTGCCCATTGAAAACAATAGGCACCCATTAATCTCAGTACTTTCTATGGAATGCTTTTTTACATTATGGCCTCACTACTCCTGGAGCTGCTACTGGGGGGGGGGGGGGGGACGGGGACGGGGGGACACACAACCAGCTGCCATTTCTCACATTACAATGGTAGTTGGCCTCATTAAAAAAAAAAAAAATCTAATAACATACATCAAAAGTTGCATCTTGGATCTGAGAGCAGATTTATTTATTTTATTACTACTTTTATCGTTTGTTCATGCTATATATTTAAACCCCACTTTTCTATGTAATGGTGCATTAAAATAAAATACAATAAAAAAAAAAACCCATGTACAGTATACAGGAATTTTTTTTTTCTATACAAGCAATTTGGGGGACAGCAAGGTTCCAGCATAAGCTGTAACGCTGTTCTTAGAAGCACATTTATGGCACATTCGCTAATCTTTATGGGCCATAAACATAGCACTTGTATTTGCTTCTTGATAAAATATTTGTCCCATATGAGCCATAGATTTAGTTTGTTCCTCTGGGTACAGTTGTTTGGTTCCTTCTGTATTTTGCTTGTTTAAACCCTGACTGTCACTGCAGGCTGATCTGTTCCTCAGGAACCATTTTGAAGGTTTTATAATTGAGTCTTTTACCTCAGCGACAGGATATTATTAACCTTCACTGAGGCAATTTAACTCATACTCCTTTGTTGGGGGATAAGCTTTTTATTTCTTCTGCTCATTTTTTTCTTCACAAAAGGTTTTTAAGCATGGAGGCGGTTTGACTTCTTGCGGAGATGTGTTTAATAATTCACATGAAACCAGCATTGGTATTTTGAGGCTGCTTACAGTGACCCTGAGGTACAAAAAGCAGCAAAAGGCTCCTTAAATGTTTGCTATCTTTCCAGGTTGTTGTTGCATTTAACTAGGTGCACGTACATTTGGGCATTTCTTGGTAGTAGCACACCATGAATAGCGTGGTTCCTGAAAAAAATTATCTAGCTTTTATTAAACAAAATTCTAACGTTGTCATTGAAAATATACTACCAATATTAAAATGGCTATTTCTTCATTACGGCGTCTCCTTGGGTCGTCCGATTTGACCTTCTTCTGGAAGGGAAACTCTGCCGTGGAACTAGGGATGTTGTTATTGCAGCATGTTTATTGGTTACCATGTTACCATTGTGTTATTGAAGGCTGCCGAAGGGCATCTCAGTGTGGTGAATTACGAGCACCGTAGGAAATTTAAAAATTGAATTCCACATTGATTGTGAAGTATTGAGGAACATGCAGAATATATTGTGCCAGTATTACAGATTGTAATTAAAAAAATCTGATTATTGATTTTATGGTCAAGGGTTAATGAGAGTTCAATCCCTTAGGGTATGTGCACACGATAACTGCAATCACGTCTGAAATTACGGAGCTGTTTTCAGGAGAAAGCCGCTCCTGAATTTCAGACGTAATTGCATGTACTCGCGTTTTGCGACGTGTAAAATGACAGGTCGTCGGTACAGTACATCGTAAAGCCCATTGAAAGTAATGGGCAGATGTTTGCCGACGTATTGGAGCCGTTTTTTTCAGACTTAATTCGAGGCGTAAAACGCCTTCATTACGTCTGAAAATAGGTCGTGTGAACCCAGCCTTAGTGACCGCCAATATGCCTTTTTACAGCGACCACTAATGAGCTTTATTTATGATTTTATTTTATGTCGCTGTGAAATAAGTTTGGCATGGGTATCCCGTCCCAGGTGGAGCAGGTGTTTGGGTATCTGACTCCCGAGTTTCTGCCAGATGTTTAACCTCTTAGATGCCATGGTCAACGGCAACTGCCGCATCTAAGTGGTTTCAGAGGGAGTTGGTCCTTTGAGACCATCGATCAAATCGCATGGGGCTGATGGGTTCCAAAGTTGCCTGGAGCCTATTGAAGGCTCCCAGTTCTGTTATTTTTGTGTTTTTCTTAGGCCCTATATTGGATGCTTATCAGCATAAATGTAAAATGCAAATTAAAATTGTTGGTTGTTTGTTGGTTTTTTTTCCATTCCCTCTAAAAGTTAAGTTATATGTACCTCAAAATGATGCCATTAAAAAGTACAACTTGTCCCGCAAAATCAATCCCTCATACACCTATGTCGACAAAAAAATAAAAAAGGCATGGCACTTGGAATGCAACAATGATAAACTAAAAAAATTGCTTGATCGTCAAGGCCCAAAATAGGCTGGTCACTAATGGGTTTAAAAAGAGGTAAATACATTTAGTACACAAATGAAATAAGTCAAATGAAAGTCGTTTGGACTATAAAGGGCATTAGGATTATTGTATATAGATAGATAATCATATTCCATAAGGAGGAATGAGAGCATTGCCTTAAGTGACACCTTTACCGCCACTTCCTCATCTTCAGTTTGTGGAAATAATGGCCCAGAGTTTAGACTTTTTTTGAATACATTATTAAAGTTAGACACCAGTGGTAAATTTCTAGGCACATTGGCTACTTGGCTTCTGGGCTTTGTCCAAGTCTGTATATATAATATATGTGCGTGCGCCTCTCATTAGAGATTTCCAAAACACTGTATTGCATTTTTTAATTTTCTATTAGCTTCTAGCGTACTTGTATTGTGGGTTATCAATATTGACACACACAGAATGAAATATACTGGGTACCATGTAATGTATTTTGCGCATTTTTGGTTTCCACCTTGGACATATTTGCACAGTGTATGCATCGTGCTTTCTGAACAGGTGAACCAAATATTGGTACGGACAACAGAACATCTTCCTTCGGTATGTGAAGGTAACCGGTACAAATTTAAATTAAAATAAAGTAAAAAATGAACATGTTCAAAAGTACTGTCAGATAATTCTGAGAAACACAAGCTTGCAAATTTAGTCCATTATCAATCCAGATCCCTAGAGTGGTCTTCTGTTTTTTCTTTACATTATCACCATAGCAATGGAGAGCGTCCCCAAATTGCACCTTCCTCTTGTGTTTTGCTATAGACTGTGAGGTTGCAGGTAGCAGCTGTAGTGAATCCAGCAGAGACCCTTGAGCATTGTGGGGGAGGATTTGCCAGTATTCTCTCTTATTGGCTGGGGCATTCGATACTGGGAGGCAAATGCCTTAACTATTGCAGTATCAAATGAACCAAAGAAATACTGTTCTCAGCCCTCTATAATCCTTTATTGTTTGTTTTTTTTTCCCTTTAATAAACTGTTAGTTTGCAATTCATTCGTTTTGCACTTTGGACTGGGAAAACCAATGCGGTTTTATTTCTGTGTGTAATTTTCGTGGCAGGATAGAGGTTAAGCAGTAAATAATTTTTATGTGACATTTTATGAAGCACCGTTTCTTTTTTCTGCCCCCCCCCCCCTTCCTGGCTTAAATAATGTGCATCCTGTGATCGTAATTAATCTCTAGAAAAGATCTGAGGTCATGTGCTTTAAAGTGATACCTCTAGTTTGAGCAAATTCTTGAAAAAACTGTTCCTAAATTAAAGTCTCTCCTAAGTTAGGCAAAATTGATCATATAATGCAGATGTTGTTGAAATTGAAAGGGCATTATGTCATCAGACAGACCCCTTTAATAAAGAACATCTTTATAGTAATGTGATTCAGTAGGTGCAGCCGCAGCACCCACTGATGGCACCCCAAAAGCCCATTCGGTATTCTATTCAAAACGCGTGCCATATTCTTATGTGCCTTTCACCCTAATTGGCTGAGAAGCACTATGTGGTCGTGGCAATGATTAATTTTGGCACACCAGTACTGTGGCCAAAATCACTTGGCGCCAATTGAGAGGTGCGGTATTAAATTGGCATATGGTATGTGCTTTTGAACGGCACCACGAACAGGCATTCACACACCATTCAGCAGCTTTAAGGGTATGTTCACACGGCCTATTTACGGACGTAAATCGGGCGTTTTTGCCCCGAATTACGCCCGAAAATAGCGCCTCAATAGCGCTGACAAACATCTGCCCATTGAAAGCAATGGGCAGACGTTTGTCTGTTCACACGAGGCGTATATTTACGCGCCGCTGTCAAATGACGGCGCGTAAATTGACGCCCGCGTAGAAGAAGTGACCTGTCACTTCTTTGGCCGTAATTGGAGCCGCTATTCATTGACTCCAATGAATAGCAGCGCTAATTACGGCCGTAATTGACGCGGCGTTCAAGCGCCTGCACATGCCGGTACGGCTGAAATTACGGGGATGTTTTCAGGCTGAAACATCCCCGTAATTTCAGCCGTTACGGACCCCCGCCGTGTGAACATACCCTAATAGGACCCACTGAATCACATTACTATCAGCATCATATAGATAAGTTTATAAAGCGATGTCCCAAACATTTGGAATTCTTTGCAGCTTCCACAATATTCATCAGCAAAATGTAGGCTCTTCCTGTAGTCTATAGCCGAAGAAAGGATAAAAAGGGCAAACCACAGCTAATACGATTTTATATTAGGGAGTTTTACTTTAAAGGCTATGTAAACCTTTTAAAGACTTTATTTTTTTTAACTAAAATAGTGTATTTTAGTGTTTAGTGCATCCTTATAAATCATTTTTATTAAAAAAAAAATATAAAAAAAAATAATTTTCAGATACAGCTTCTATGTATCCTGGATAAATAGAAGCTATATCTTGCACTGAAACCTGAATCAATCAGGTCAACGGAACTGACTGCTTTGGTGACAGAGGGTCCTGCGTGTCTCTGACACTCAGGATCCAGCTGTTATCGATCACATCTAAGTTATGTACTTAGATGTGATCGATAACAGGTGGTTCCACACAGGACCCGCAGTCTCCCAAGCTGACGGATTCAGCGAAAGATACAGCCTCTATGTATGCAGAAGCTGTATTTGAAATAGTGAAAAAAAATCATAAAAACAAATTACAAAGTTGCACTGAACAATAAAATACTGTTTTAGTAAAAAAAAAAAAAAAAAGCTTCAAAGGTTTACATAGCCTAATTACCTAGAATATGATGAAAAGTGCGTTCAAAGTTGCATATTTTGAAATAAAATTATAAATAGTATTTCTATAATACTAGAATGATGAAAGCATAATGAGGTGGGATTCACACGACCGGGTCGCGCCCGAGCCTGAGTGCCGGCCGGTAAAATCGGCCATTCTGCCCGGCCGGTTTGCATAAACTTTTGAATCCGTGCCGGGCCGGGCAGATCTGGACAGTGACATCAGCGGCAACTCCTGAAGGGGAATCCCCATGTGTTCGGGGATTCCGCTTCAGGAGTTTCCCCTGATGTCACTGCCCAGATATGGACAGAGACATCAAGCGCTCTGTCCAGGAGCGTAATCCCCGAAAACACGGGGATTCCGCTCCTTCAAGGAGCTAAAGGAGCTAAAGTGCTCCCTGCTCTGCTATAGTGGCGTCGCTACAGTAGTAGCAGCAGCAGCAGCTGCTAACGGCGCCATCGAAGGTGTCGCCGGGCCAGGGCGCTTTTAAAACAAGCAGGGGAAGGGAGCCAGCGCAGCTGTACACCCCGGCCCTGCCACACAGTGTACAGCGCACAGCCATTCGTCAGAATGGCATCAACTCCTCCTCACATGCACTCTGCGCTGTGAGGAGGAGGAGATAGAGCGCAAGCGCCGGAAAACCCGGCCATCACTCGGGACACATCCCGGTGATGGCCGTGTATTACCCGGCCCCATAGACTACCCGACCGAAGATAGAGCATGTCCTATTTTTTGATGGCCGGTTTTCCAGGCCGTCAAAAAATCGGTCGTGTGAATAGCCCCATTAGGGGTCTATTATTCCTAATGCAGCCGGGTGCCGGGAAACCCTGTCGTGGGAATGATGCCTGATAGTCACTCAGATTTTCCATATTCCTTTGTGGCAAATCTGCTCAGTTCTCAATTTCAGGACAAACATTAACCCCGAACTGTCCATATACCCCAGCATATTAAAGCTTTGTATAATGTACTAGCAGAGGTACCCAGCTTCACACTGGTCTGTGTGTTGTGTTTGTGTGTGGTTAAAAACTTTGTTTGCTACTGATATGAATGCAACGTATCCAATAAAGTAAGGGCCTCTTTACATCAGCGTTGCCCTTCCGCTGAGGGGTTCCGTCAGAGGTTTCCATCGGGTTAACCCCTCAACGGAAAGGCAAATGAAAACCTTAGTTTCGGTTTGCATCACCATTGATCTCAGTCAACTGCGCTATTGATTCCGTCAAAACAACGGTACCCTGTCACAACGGTAACAAAATGAAACCTTTAGCAACGTTTCCATCACCATTGAGATCAATGGTGATGCAAACGGAAGCTAAGGTTTCTGTTTGCCTTTCCATTGAGGGTTTAACCCGATGGAAACCTCCAATGGAAGGGCGACGCTGATGTGAACACAGCCTAAACTTTGTACTACAAAATACAGAAGTGGCGAATATGGGACGTCGAATTTGTTGCCAATGTCAACATCGGACATGCGCACAATCTGCCAACCATTTTCGACGGTGTGCACTTTGACCTTTTGTGAGACTAGCCGTGCCTCCGTCTGCTGGGGAGATTCAGCAGCTTGCTGTTTGCTGTGACGTGTCTTGTGACCCTGGAGATGGGCTTGGGTCTGTTGAGAGGTTTCAGCATATCTGGCAGCAGCCATGTTCTTTTTCTGCCAGAGTATTTCATCCAAGTGCAGGGTTCCTTTTTGGAGGCGTGACAGGTCTGAAAGGGGTTCAATTTATGAGTGCTGAAATCCAGTATAGGTACAGTCAGTGGCGTAGCTATAGGGCTCACAGTTGCGACCGGGCCTCTAAGCCTGGGGGGGCCCACAGGGGGGTTACAGCTAGTGTGGAAGAGCCGGTGCGGAAAAACCTGGAAGACTGGTGAGCTGCAGAGGGGGCCTGGGGCCCGTAAATATGTGTTGTATTGTGCTGTCTGTGTTTGTAGTGGAGAGAGGGGGGCTTTAAATTACAGGCCCCCTCTCCATCGCAAACACAGACCGCACAATATAACTAGGGATAAAAGAAGTAGGGCCACACTCACCCAAATCTGACGTTTTCTATATGCTTTATTGCTCGTAAAACATGCTGGAGGGAGACAGATACATTCACAGGCAACAGCTGTTTCGCATAGACACACTTTCTCAAGCCTTCTGACCGCACAATACATTACAAACTGTAGGTCGTGAAACCCTGGGGGGTTGTGTGAAGACCTCCGGTGGGCTGCAAGCCACTCACCGATGTCCCGGTTCCAACTGTATCTCTGTCCTCAGGACGCAGATACAGTTGAATTCAATGCAGGAGCAAGAAGCTGACGGCTCCAGCATTCACTGTGCCCTAAGTGGCTCGGCGCAGACGGGCGCGATTTGGTGACGCCATCGTGGAAGTCTGCGCCAAGTCACTCATAGCACATGCCAAAGGAGGAGAAGGATCCTCCACCCGTTGTGGGAACGGGGATAGGCATATAATTTTTATTTTTCTGTTATGCACATATGGGGGCATTATACTGTATGGGGGGCTGATACGGTGGCAGCTATGGGGCATTATACTGTGGGGGCAGCTATGGGGGTGTTATACTATGGGCACATCCATTGGGGCATTATACTGTGGGGGGGGCAGCTATGGGGGCATTATACTGTGGGGGCAGCTATGGGGGCATTCTGTATGGGGGCACTTATGGGGAAAATTCTGTGTGGGGGCATTATACTGTGGGGGCAGCTATGGGCATAATTATACTGTGTGGGGCCAGCTATGGGGAGCGTTATACTGTGTGGGTGCAGCTATGGGGGCATTATACTTTGTGGGGGCTGTTGGGCAAGGCAGCTGGGCATAGGCGTGCGCTGGGGTCTGGTGGTGTTGGGGAGGGGTAGGGGGGCCCAAGCTGAATTCTTGCACCAGGCCCCGTGTACGCCCCTGGGTACAGTAAAATTACGGCGAGTAAAGAAAGATGGCGGGATTGTTATGGAAACCCGATGTAAAACAAAACTGACGCGGCGTTATGGGAACCTGGTGTAAAACTGTCAGCGAGGCCAAGAATGAAGGACCTGCGAGCTTCTATTGGCTGATACGAGTCAGCTAATGTGATATGGAATCCAGTGGTGCCAGATTTGCTTTTGTATTCCAATTTGCGAATATGTCAAATGAGAAAATGTCTAGAGAGCTGAAACCCGGTGTAAAACCTTCAAAAAATATCAAGTCCAGAGTCAACGCAGCCATCTACCAGGAAATTTTAGAGCACTTCATGCTTCCCCCTGCTGACAATCTTTATGGAGGTGCGGATTTCATTTTCCAGCAGGACTTGGCACCTGCCCACACTGCCAAAACTACCAATACCTGGTTTAATAACCACAGTATCACTGTGCTTGATTGGCCAGCAAACTCGCCTGACCTAAACCCCATAGAGAATCTATGGGGTATTGTCAAGAGGAAGATGAGACGCCAAACCCAACAATGCAGACGGGCTTAAGGCCGCTATCGAAGCAACCTGGGCTTCCATAACCCCTCAGCAGTACCACAGGCTGATCGCCTCCATGCCACGCCACATTGATGCAGTAATTCATGCAAAAGGAGCCCCGACCAAGTATTGAGGGCATATACTGTACATACTTTTCAGTAGACCAACATTTCGGTATTAAAAATAATTTTTTATATTGTGCTTATTTAATATTCTAATTTTCTGAGACACTAAATTTTGGGTTTTCATTAACTGTTAGCGATAATCATCAACATTAAAAGAAAAAAAATGCTGGAAATAGATCACTCTGTGTGTAATGAATCTATAGAATATGAGTTTGACTTTTTGAATTGAATTACTGAAATTAACATTTTGATATTCTAATTCATTGAGAAGGACGAGTATACAATGAGAGAGATCAAAGATCACATATAATATGAGCAGGTATTATATTATATGATGAGTGCCTCCGCCAAAATGCTTCATCACCAGTGACTTGTAAAAAATACTGATACGTGTGTGTTCTCACAAGCCGCTTTTCATGTTCTGTGTTGTATAGTACTTAGTGGAATAGACTCAGTAATTATTAAGCCCATGAAATGTATGGGACATTTTCCAAAACATAATTTGTCTTCAATGTCTCCTTGGAGGCCAATTTAAGACCATAACGATACAATAAATGTATTTAAATATATTCACAGTATTGGTTTATGTGTAAATTTATGCACTGTATTAGTTCGAGTATAGGTATTTTCACTAATAAATAGGACTCAAAGGAATAGACTTGCTGCTCGAGCTAAATTAGTGTTTATACCTGACAACAGCAGTAGCCGATTCTTTTGTGTATTTTTCTTTTTCGGTTTATAACTTTATGAAGACAATTTTACTACGACTTTAGCTCGCCTGACCTCATACTCCTGTGTTTTTATATACTGGATAACAAATTGAGCTGTAGGGATAAGTATTGCTTTTATAAATTAATAAATTTCTCATTTAGTTCTTTTTTATGAACCTTTCTGGTGGTTTCTGTTTGGTATAATGTACCAGTAAGGATTTAGAAAATAATTAACCCCTTAACGACCCCAGACATTTTTCGTTTTTTCGTTTTTAGTTTTTCACTCCCCACCTTCCAAGAGCCATAACGTTTTTGTTTCTGTCAGTAGAGCGGCGTGAGGGCTTATTTTTTGTGGGAGGAGCTATAGTTTCTATTGGCACAATTTAAAGTACCATATAATGTATTGGGAAAAGGAAAAAAAAATCTTTGTTGGGTGGAATTGGAAAAAACCCAAATTCCTCCATTGTTTTTTGGGTTTTGTATTTTACGAATTTAACCGTGCGGTAAAAACGATGACTTTAACTTTATTCTGCATCTCAATACGATTACGGTGATACCTAATTTATATAGTTTTTTTGTTTTTTTTATATTTTACTACTTTTACCAAGAAAAAACTATTAGTTAAAAAAAAATAGTTCTGTTTCACCACATTCTGAGAGCAATAACTTTTTTTTTTTTTTAATCAGTAGAGTGGTGTGAGGGCTTGTCTTTTGGTACATACAATTTTTTTTTAATCACTTTTTATAAAAAAAAAATGATTCGGGTGTTTTTTTTTTGTTTTTGTTTTTACGCCATTCACCGTGCGAGTTAAATAATGGTATATTGTAATAGTTCAGACTTTTACGGACCCGGCTAATCCAATTTTTGTTTTTTAAAATGTGCTTGGGGAAAAATGGGAAAAGGTTGTTATTGTTTCTTTTTAACTTTTTAATATATTTGTATTTTTTTTTCTTTTTTACAGGCTTCTGCTAAGCCTTACCTGAGGTGTGTCTTAGCAGAGGCAGACCTGGGGGCCTTTATTAGGCCCCCGGGCTGCCATGGCAACCATCGGCGCCCCCTGATCGTGCTGTGGGGGGGGCAGTTGGGCTGTCCGAGGGGGCGGCCCCCTCCTAACGGTTTAAATGCTGCGGTCGCTATTGAACGCTGCATTTAACTAGTTAAGCAGCCAGGAACAGCGCGATCGCTGTTCCTGGGCGTTAGAGCAGCGTGTCAGTTGTAATACGCAACTGGCAGTTGTGGTGTATATAGCCAGCTCCAAACATCACCCCCCGCTCCATGACGTGTAATTTCATCATGGGTGGGTAAGGGGTTAATATACATTTGTCCTAAATTACAATATAAGCACCTTCCCGCCGTAGCCTCTTTTTGGATTTTTATTCTTTCCTCTCCACATTTCAAAAGCTCTAACTTTTTTTTTTTATCTTTCCATCGATATAGCCATATGAGGGCTAGTTTTTTACGGCACCATTTATTGTAAAATGTACTGGGAGACTGAAAAAAAAAAAGTGGGGTGGAATGGAAACAAAATTCCTCCACAATTTTTTGGGTTTCATTCTTCCAGCGTTCACCGTGCGGTAAAATCGACATATTAACCTTATTCTGCAGGTCAATACGACCACGGCGATACCACAGTGTCTGTGTGTGTGTGTGTGTGTGTGTGTATATCGTTTCTTTTTGTGTTTTACTACTTAGTTTTGTAGCTCTATATTCAATTTTTTCGTCGAATGAGCGGTGTTCTGGCTTGTTTTTTGCTAGACGAGCTGTCGTTTTTATAGGTGCCATTTTAGGGTATATAAGACTTTTTGATCGCTTTTTACTGCATTTTTGTGGGAGACGAGGTGACCAAAAAACAGCGATTCTGGCTTTCTGTTTTTTTTTTTTGCAGCGTTCACGTGGATTCAATGATATATTGTAATACGTCCGACTATTATGAGTACTGCGGTACCAGATAGATAGATATATATATTTATTTATTTTTTGTAATGTAACCGTTTTTTTTTAAATTAGTTCCCTTAGGGTACTTAAAACAGCGATCTAATTGGATTGCTTGCACAACATACTACAATGCTAATTCATTGAAATGGCTCGGGGGGGGCATATAGCATAATATGAGCTAGGTTAGGTGGTAATGGGTGTCTGTGGAGAGGGCTTACATGGCAGTGCTTCCTCGCCTCTTAAACGGAGTGTTTGGAATCTAAGTAAAATGGCGTCATGTATGTAAGCCCAGTTGGCATTTATTATTGTCCAATAGGACTCCATGACCAATATGCTACGTTTCTACTTTCAAATACTTCACTCTACAATTTTAGGGAGTGTTCAATGGGCGCAATTTCTCATCTTTATCAGACAGAATTTTTTATAAATTGGTGATGGTGTTCACCTTATTAAAAAGTAAAATACTAATGTTTTACTGGATGTTCTTGCTACACAGATATGTTGTTGTATCAGTGTGTATCATCTTCTTCAGTGATATGTAATAGCAAATCACTGGAAATGGGATCAAAATTTACAAGGGCGAGTTAAAAGACCAATTCCCAGCAGGATGCAGACAAGCCACAATGTTATGACCGATAACACAGGTGCAAAATACTGCTGAATATCTACTCACACACCCATCATCCCATGAGGTTGGTGGCTGGCTATTGTTATAATTGCACATAGATAAGGCTTCTATATGGTCTGTCATACCGTTACGTGTAGTGCACCCTGCAGGCTTACAGCCTATTGGTCACAAAGATATGTAATACCGTTATGTGTTTCCTGCCTATCAGCTAATGTGTTATTTTCTCTTGAATGCTTCATTGGTCTCATTTCCGAAAATTATTTTTTGGAAACTATTGTAAATTCCTGAGCTCTCTTTACAGAGCCGTTCATGCAAGAGAGGGCTCTCAATCTGACACGATTTCATAGGGAGCCTATACCGGCCTGTTGTCAGAAGTGATTGCGTAAAATGCTGTTGATTTGTACTGGAAATCGATGTGTACATTGGGAGGGCGTTTGGAAGATGTAATGTTCGCGGTTGATTCAAGCAGCACAAATAGAACAAACTGTAAGGGCTCCAGAAAGACAGCGGGTTCTGTATAGTTAGTCAATAAGCTGAGTGATGAGGGGGTTTGCTTGGTTGTTTTTGGTTAGTTACTGCCACTTTAAACTGAAGCTCGTAGAACTGGTGAGGACTGTGCAGTTTATACTGGATAATCCCTTTGGCTGATGGTGTGGGGGGGGGGGGGTTCTTAATGTCAGGGCCTCTTGAGCTCTAAACCTTGAATGTTCTCCCCTGAGGGCAGAATGTACTTTATTATTTATTGTTACCTGTAACCCTCAGACTTCATTGAAGTCTCTAAAAGGGGCAAAATGTACTTGATGCTGATGGTATTAAGGTGTTAAATGTCCGGTCTTCTTCTTTCTTTTATTTATTTTTTCTTTATCAAATGTCCAATTGTCTGGTAAGTGGTCAAGTATGTAAATGATGTTGGGTGCAGTATTGTCCATGTAGAGGAGGATTGGCCCGTAAAAACTCTTGAAAGTCTGTGCGGCAGCAAGAAATCTCATTTGTCTCCCTGGTGTAAAAGCAAAGATATTACTTTGAGGTATTCGTCTGTCACATCGGCGGCATTCTGTATGTAATGGCAGTAGTGTATAATTTTTATATATCTTTTTTTAAGTGCTGGCAATAAAGCTAAACCATGAGGTTTAATGTGGTAATATACGAGCTGAAGTATCTGCAGTTTCACCCGTCAGAGAAGTATTCCTGTAAAGCTACCTGCGAAGGGAAATCAGTATGTTTTATATAGACATCATGAGCGGAATTTATTAAAGACTGCCGTTTCATGCGCCAGATTTAGTCTAAAGAAAGTAAGAGGTGCCTAATTTATTAAGAGGTAAATGCCTCTTCATAAGTTAGTCGCATCTCCGGCAGTCCATGCACCAGAAAATCAAATGCAATAATTGACGCCAGTTGTCTGGCAGCGTATAAAGACAGAAGCTCCAAAATTTTTGTACACAAAAAGCAACTTTTCTTCACCAGATAACTGGAGTAGAGGGCTTCAGAAATTTCTTCCTATGTATATAAGCTTTAATATTTTTCTCTAAATTATGTTCTTATTGTATTGATGTTAGAGTGCATTAGAGATTCGTTTTTAATCTGATAAATGTAAACAATAACTTGTTAGACCGAGTTCACACTGGGTTTTTTTGGAGCTGATTGTGACACGGAAACTTCTGAAGCTGCGCCAAAAAATGGCCAAAACCGCCTCCCATTTCAATGGGAGGCGTAGACTGTTTTTCCCCCCAAACGGCTTTTAGCTGCTCACGGCAAAAAAAATCAGCATGTCCTTTCTTACCGCATGTCACGATGCGAGGTGTGGACCCACTGGGCCATACCGCGTAGCTGGATGGCAGCTGTCCAAACAGGTAAAGTACAGAGTGTCTAGTTCAGAGAGGATACCTGAGGCAATGTAGACAGTATCAAGGCTGGGACCAGGTGGCAGGTAGACGTCAGGCAGGGCGTAGCAGAACAGGCGTGGAATGCAGCACAAGACGGCAACAGCTTAGCACGGCACTAGATCAGGATAGCACGGAAACAGGATGCAGGAACAGGGAACACTAGGAACCTGGAAGGACACTAGGGGACCATTAGCAAGACAAACTTTGGGTAACGGAACAAGAGGGCAGAGCCCCTTCTATAGCCCAGAGCATCCTGGGCTAGATTGCAGACTTCCTGCTATTATGTGCACACTTTAAGACCGTGCACGCGCGCCCTGCGGAGACCGTCTCGATATCCGAAAGGGAGTGCCGGCGCCTCACAGGAGGACGACGCTGCAAGGAACTCGGATGTCAGCGGTTTTTGTGTCTGTAGAGGGAACCTGCCAGAAAATAAAGACCTGTGATTACAGCAGCCTCAGCACTGATTCAACAATAGTGTAGGAGTCCACTAGCAAGGAAGGGCAGTGGAGTGGCAATTGTAGTGTGAGCTAGCACACTTGTAGCAACGGCGACAGTGATTGGGTACATCTTCGATCTCTGTAACGTGGCAGACAATGATAACTTACTGTTAGTGAATAAGAATATGAGACGTCTGCAGTACAAGCGGCTGATCTTTGAAAAGGTCAGGGTTCCACAAAGGAACTGCACATAAGAATCTAAGAAAACGGAAGTTCTTATTTTTCACTGGAGATGGGCTCACCGTTACAGGGGCAGTTAATGGTCAAAACCTGACGCTATAATAATGCAAATAATTCCTTTATTTGGTAATGCCATCTAATGGAATACGTTACTAAGATGCTTATTCTTTTCCTTTAAAGGAGAAAATATTCTCTTTTTCCTTTTCATAGAAGTCCTCCTGTGCACACCCATATGAAGTCTGTAATACAGCTCTCATAGAATTCTGTACCATTGTGGAATATTCTCCCCTAGAAACATTGGGGAAGATTTACCATCGCTGTCTAAGATTTAGACGGTGTAAACATAGACCAGGCAATCGGAAGATGCGCCAAGTTTATAACCGTGGCGCGTTCTGTATGATAAATTTGGCACATCTTTTTAGACACTTCTCTTATACCAGCAAGTGTTTTTGTTGTTTTTTTTGCGCCAAATGTTGACCCCTCCCCCCCGTCCTTTTGCACTAATCCTTGCCCCTTTACCACAAGCTTTATGAATGTGTCCAGTGAGGCACAAACATCTGTTTTCTTTTTGGTGCATTTGCTTTATAAATAGGTGTAAAACTTGATGCAACGTTATGCGGCAGAAATGTGCATTTTACCACACGGTCTAGGCGTAATCACATTAGTAAACTTGCCCCATCGATTCTATGGAAGAACACGTTGCCTCATAGAGACACCATATAGCGTCACATGGAATGGCTGTAGGTCTGTAACGCAGAGTCAGCAGCAATTCTGTCCGACAGATACAGTTAAGATTTCATTTCTTTTTTTTCTTTTTATAAATCGTAATTTTGCTAAATAATAAGCTGTACTTTTCCGTGTTTAACATAGTATACTTAATGTTTTCAGAACAGAAGGTGGCTATGATGCTGAATGTCAGTGTTTTAATTGTTTTTAGTTCCTGTGTGGTTTAGTCTTCTGCATTTCAATGGTATTTAATTACATATTCTAAAAAAAAAATCACACCTGTATTTAAATTTAGCGTCCAGCACAAGTTTGCTCAAAAATAGATTTTTTTTTTTTATTGACTCTAGATAATCTCTTTATTGTGATTTATTTTTCCCTGGGAGAAAATTAGCTTATTTTACAAAATACATTTTCTTAATAGATTGAAAATATATAAAGATGTGTTCACATCCGCGTCGGGCTTCCGTTCATGGGTTCCGTTGGACCTTTCCATCGGAAGAACAGATAAACAGATAGCCAAACGGAAATCATAGCTGATTTCAATGGCAATCACGTAGTCAACTTAAAACCTGAAACTTTACGGAATGGAAGTCAACTGCAACAGAAGCATTACCATTGAAATCAATGGTAATGCAAACGGAAGCTATGTTTTTTTTTGTTTTTTTTTGTGTGAGTAAAAGTGGTGGCATTGTTAATTTGTTTGCACCATATTTCTCAACCGGTGTGTGTCATAATGGGGAAGACTGGTCATGCTAAATTTAAAGAGGCTCTGTCACCAGATTATAAGTGCCCTATCTCCTACATAATCTGATTGGCGCTGTAATGTAGATAACAGCAGTGGTTTTTATTTTGAAAAACGATCATTTTTGAGCAAGTTATAAACAATTTTAGATTTATGCTAATTAGTTTCTTGATAGACAACTGGGCGTGTTTTTACTTTTTACCAACTGGGCGTTGTACAGAGGAGTGTATGACGCTGACCAATCAGTGACCAATCAGTGACCAATCAGTGTCATACACTTCTCATTGTACCAGCCCATCTTCTTTCACTGCACAATCACGCTGTAAGGCCGGATTTACATGAGCGTGTGCGTTTTGCGCACGCAAAAGGTACTTAACAGCTCCGTGTGTCAGCTGCGTGTGATGCGTGGCTGCGTGATTTTCGCGCAGCTGCCATCATTATGACACTCTGTATGTTTGTAAACAGAAAAGCACGTGGTGCTTTTCTGTTTTCATTCATACTTTTAACTGCTGTTGCGCAAATCACGCACGCTACACGGAAGTGCTTCCGTGTGCTGCGCGTGATTTTCACGCACCCTTTGACTTCAATGGGTGCGTGATGCGCGAACAACGCAAAAATATAGGACATGTCGGGAGTTTTACGCAGCATGCACGGCCCCATAGACTAACATAGGTCCGTGCGAGGCGCGTGAAAATCACGCGTGTTGCACGGACGTATTTCACGTTCGTCTAAATAAGCCCTATCAATGGGCTGGAACAATGAGAAGTGTATGACACTGATTAGTCACTGATTGGTCAGCCTCATACACTCCTCTGTACAACGCCCAGTTGGAAAAAGTAAAAACATGCCCAGTTGTCCATTGAGAAAGTCCGTAGCATAAATCGAAAATTGCTCATAACTTGCTAAAAAATGATCATTTTTCAAAATAAAAACCACTTATCTACATTACAGCGCCGATCACATCATGTAGGAGATAGGGCACTTATACTCTGGTGACAGAGCCTCTTTAATGTAATGTCCATAGAAAACGCTTTAAGTGGGTCTCTCATTCCCTTTGAGGACCTTATATAACTCACTGTTTTGCTCCCCTTTTTATAGACCATAGTACTCTAACAGAGTTTTATCTTTAGACTCTCTAGCGGAATTCTGCATATACTAAAGGCGCTTTTACACAGGCCAATGATGGGACAAACGAGCTCGTTCCCGACCATTGCCCTGTGTAGACAGGGCAACGGTCAGCCGAACGCTCATTCGTCGGCTGATCGTATTGTATATGCAGCACAAAACATTATCATACAAGGAGATGTGCTGCCTGCATGATGGAAATGCATGAGGGCAAGCAATCATAGTAACGATCGCTTAACCCCATACTAGGAAACACGAAACACAAACGGGTATGTATGTAGGGCAAAAAAAATACCATAGAATAACTATAGTTATTCCATGGTATTTTTCTTGCCCTACATACATACCCTGTTTGTGTTTCATACTGTGGTTTATAGGGTATGTGGCAATATTCATGCAGTGCCCGCCGGTGATATAGGGAGAACGCTTGTCCCCATACATTACTGATCATATCTCCTTGTGAAACGATCATACAAACGCCGATCACCGAGCTGTCTCGATGATCGGCGCTCGTTTTTTTTTGGCCAAAATTGCCCGGTGTAAAAGGAGCCTAGTTCACACCGAGTTTTTTGCAGGCAGAAAATTGTGTCTGGAAAAATCAGCTCGGATTATTTTTTTTGTGGGTTTCCGTGTTTTGAGGCTTTATTTCACCTCTTTCTTCAACAGGCAAAGGAAAAAAACGTGAAAAACGCCCAAAAAGGCGTCATAACCCAGCGGCGGTTTTTCTGTCTCCCATTGCTTCAATGGGGTTTTTGGGGCGGAAAACACCTCAAAATAGGTCATGTCGCTTTTCTTTCCCGCAAGTGTTTTTTTCCGCTCGCGGGAAAGAAACACCTCCGTCTCCCATTGTAATCAATAGGAGGCGTTTTCGGCCTCGTTCACGCAGTGCAGATTTGCAGCAGATGTTCCATGCATTTTTTAAGTCAAAACCAGAATTGGATCCAAGACAGGGGATCTATAAGGCATTCCTTTTATATATTTCTTCTGTTGGTTCAGTTCCTGTTTTAGGCTTAAAAAATACATGCAAACCCTGCAGCAAATCTGCACTGTGTGAACAAGGCCTATTCCCACAGGCAGGATACGATGCAGAATTTCCGCAACTGAATTCTGCATCATTTACAGTAGCAGCAAAGTGGATAAGATTTCAACCACACGCTGCAGAAAAAAAAGAGAGCTGAAAAGTCGTACAGAAAGTGTTTGTTTTGTGCTGTGTGGCGATGCGTGTTTGACCCATAGACTTAGATGGATCGCATTCACAATAACTGCTGTGGAATATCTGCACTTCTTTCCGGAGGTACGTTGCGTATCCACAGCAATTTGCACTGCATAAACAGGCTATTTCCTGCGGATTTCTGTTGCTGGTATAGCTGCGTTTTTTTTAGATTGCGCTGCAGATTTTCCGTTGTGGAAGATCTGCAGTGCCTCCTGCCCGGGGGAACATACCCTACTAGTGTTGTAATAACAATATAGATGGCAGAATGTTGTCATTCTCCACACGTCATTTTCCATATACCTCAAATTCTGTTGCAATTTTATATTAAAGTTTATTTATTCTGAAAAAGTTGAGAGCTTCCACCGAGGGTCAATTAGCAATCCAGTCAGGCCAAGCAGGACTTCCCACTTGCAGCGTGGCACATGTCATGGGGCTCACTAATGCTTTTTTACATTAAGAATGAACTGCGCATTACTTACTGTACCTGAATGTGTCCCCAAAATATTGTATAAAACAAGCATTTATTTTTAAGAAGTAAATGCTCTATTAATTTCTGTGATCGGGAATATATTTGTTGTGTGGGTAAACCCCTTTATGTCCCTCATTCAAATGTTGATTGTTTTTTATTTCCATTGGTTTAATTTTTTTTACCCTTTTATATTATGATTTTGGGCTATACCACAAGGAGTTTGGATAGCAAAAAAAAAATATTTAATAATAAAATGTATAGTGTAATGTACCCAGAAAGGTCTCTATGGGCCAAATGTATGAGTCTAATCATACTGCACTACCTTGAGATATATTTGGGCCAAATGTATGAGTCTAATCATACTGCACTACCTTGAGATATATTGGTGAATATACATTTAGAGGAGCATGTGTTACACAAAACTAGTTTAAGGCCTCCTGCGAGTGGCAATTCCGTAACGTATTACAGTAGCAGCAAAGTGGATGAGATTTTAACAAATCTCGGTCACATGCCGCAGAAAACACATGCGGAAATTGACTTGCGGTGCGGTTTCCCAATCTGCAGCATGTCAATTTATCTTGCATAATTGCTGCAGGAATTCCAGACGTCAATTCCGCAGTATTTCCGCAGTATTTCCGTTTTGTGTGCAGGACACATGCGGCAGATTTTGTTGCAGAATTTTTTGAATGGGGTTGTTTCTGCAGCAGGTGCATGGATTTCTGTAAGTTCCATTCAGATGAATAGATCTGATGA
Organism: Rhinoderma darwinii; assembly: GCF_050947455.1. Lineage (NCBI taxonomy): Eukaryota > Metazoa > Chordata > Amphibia > Anura > Rhinodermatidae > Rhinoderma > Rhinoderma darwinii. The sequence continues at coordinate 214,989,786 of NC_134688.1, read as the reverse complement.
TCTACCACGTGTGACTGCACCCTAATTCATGCGCTGTCAAGATTTAGGTCCACGTCGCTAATGAGGAGCCATTTCAACAAAGTAGATCAAATTAGGAGAAATCTAATATTGTGTATTTATTACCAACATATAGTTATTCTGTTCAAAGCACCAGGGGTCATTCAGTTGTCATAGAGCGTATGACTTGGCTTTTCCACCTGGACAACACGGTGCTAGTGACCGGATAAAGCCACACGTGTAAATAAGGACCATGCCGATTTATAAATTATTTTGATGAATCTTCTTATTACAGTGTCTGTGGAGGGCGATAGTTGCTGATTAATATGCCACAGAACATCTTGATTCGTTTTTTTCCCGTTTCCTGTTACTGCTCCTTTTTAGGGCCTTATTCAGACGAACATGGGGAAACTCGGACCTGAAAAATTACTTGAGTCTATGGAGGGATCCGTGAAAACGGAAGAAAACAGGACACGTTCTATTCTTCAAAGGACCCTTTACACGCTCCCTTGAAACAATGGCAGTGTCAACGACCCCATTGAAATACATGCGTCCGTGTGACGCCCCTTTGTTTTGACAGATGTATGCAACGTTCATCTAAATAAGGCCTAAGGGATATTATAGAGTACTAAAAGATATTGTTAATGAAAGAAGGAAGCAAAACATTCCTGCAAATCGTAATCTACATCGGCGGGAAACGTGCCAAATTTATTAAGAGGTGCAAACCTCTTAATAAATGTGGTGCATCTTTGACTATCCATGCGACAGAAATGCAGAATCTACACTTGCTATGAGAAGCTGTAGTTTTTTGCCATAACTTATGCCAGTTTCTGGCGTAAGTTACGGTAAATCTGTTTGTTCATCTGAGGCCCGCCACGCCAATAAAACTTGCCACTTTCAAAAAGTGGCGAGAGAACTAAAGTAGAAAATTTTAGCACAAATATGGCATGCGACAAAATTTGTGTCTTTTTAACACCAGCAAACTAGCGTAAAGCTTTTGATCTGTTCCCCTCATTGTGGCAGAGAGGAGCTGTAAATAACCCTTTTTCAACACCTTTTGATCTGCTTAACCCAAAATAAATTGCGCTTGTTTTTTCGCTCTCAAACACCAGAACATTTGCACGTTGATTACGGAAAGGTGTTGTGTCGGGGCACACGTTTCTGATTATTGCATGTTATATAGGAGGCTCGCACCTGAGGGGGCCTTGAAATGTGTGAGGTCTTATCAGCGTTGCGTCTCCTTGTTTATCGTTGAACTGCATTAGAAGAGGCGCTTCCTCTGGTCATTCTGTGGAAATCACTTTTTTGCAGGTTGAGGGGATGTGCGAGACCGGCTTAATAGAAATAGAATTGAAGGAGCAATCTGTGAAACTCTGTTAGATAAAAGAACCCAGTTTCATTCTTTGTGCTTTATGAAGAAAGTCTGGACGTCTGCTGCTGTGTTTTTTAAATGTCACGCATGCCTTACAATGATATTTGCTTTTACTGTAAAAGTATTTGAGTAGATTGACCAAGGTATTTTTTCGGTGTAGCTATAGAATAATAACGACAAACTAAAAGCAAACCCTTAAATCCTGATTTCTACGTGTTTCTTTATGGCCAAATGCACACGTTGCATATTACGTGCGGTTTTGCCACACGTATTCACGAGCGGCAAAACCACAGTGTAATACAGTACCAGCAAAGTCTATGTGATCCAGGTAAACTCATGTCCATGCTGCGTTATTTTTCGGGACGTAAATTGACCCGTTGTGCATCTTTTAGAAACTGCTGCAGGTCCATTTATCTCGTGATTCTGCTTGCGAATTCTATTCCCTGTAGTCCTAAAGAAATACGCAGCAAAACCCACAGCATGAAAACGCAGCAAAACTTAAAAAAACGCACCGAAAAACGTAGGGAATTTCTTACGGTTTAGCTGCGTATTTTCTGCAGCAAAATACGCAACGTGTGCATGTAGCCTATATGTATAGGGAGGCTAGTCTCAAGTTCTAAAGCAGTGCTGCTCCTGAAACAATGCACGGGAACACATTTATCAAATAAGCCTTTGGATACAGAAAAAATAAAAGGGGATAAAACACTATAGCTTAATTTCCTAAAGAGGGTCATGTTATTCTAACAGACATCATACGGTCCAAGTATAATTAATATAATTAATAGTTAATGTGTTAAGCCTTTATACATGGTTCTTAGGCCTTTATACATGGTTCTTAGACCATCACAGTAAAGGCCCTTTTGCACCGGCCGATCGGCGCTCGCTGCATCGGCGATTAACCAGACATCGTTAATCGGCCCTCATTTGCTCCTGTCACACGGAGCTATGGATGGGGACGAGCGATCGTTACTCCAATCGCTCGTCCCCATACATTATTATCATGTCGGCAGCACATCTCCCTACCGACAACGATAATCTTTTTACTTTTTTAAAACAATACGATCAGCACATGACCGAGCGTTTGCTGGTTCGTCTGCTGATCGTTCCCCGGTTTACACAGAGCAATTATCGTCAGCGAGTATTCTATGAACGCTTGTCTGCCCAATAATCGCCCAGTGTAAAACCCCCTTTAGTGAAGTGTTTGTCCCATACTGCCTCTGAAGCATTAACCTATAATGTAGTACAGGCACTATAAGCCTCATACATAACTTGTGCAGACCAGATGTGGAACAGTTACCTATTCCAGATCTATTTTTTCCACGTTAGCAAATAAGGAAATAAGATAAAAAGACAATCTAATTGGTTGCTATGGAAGCCCGCTTTGCAGAATATTGGTTGGTCAGCAGCCATGGGCTGCACAGGAAAGCATTGCCTGCCTGCTACAGAAGAGCCTCTAAGCAAAGTATCCAGTGCTACTGCACATACATAACCACTAGAAAGGTGATGTCTGTTTCCTACAGCCCAACCGGCAACATCACTCCCTCAATTCTGCCAAAGCAATGAATCTGTTTGCTTTCTTTGTACGTTTTGAAACTTGATTAGGCCTAGTTTACACTGTTTTGCAGGCAGAAAAATCTGAAGGAATTTTGAGGCAGATTTTGACCTGCCTGCACTCTATTTTTGCCGAGTTTTTTTTTGCAGCTTTTTTCGGCAGTGGCCATTGAGCGCCACGTGCAAAAACCGCAGCAAAAACAGCTGTCTCTGCCTCCCATTGATGTCAATGGGAGGTCAGAAACGGAATCGCCTTAAGATAGGGCATGATGCGTCTTTTTCTCGCAAGTTTTTTTTTCGCACGCGGGAAAAAAACTCCTCCGCCTCCCACGAAAATCAATGAAAGGCGTTTTTAGCCATTTTTTGGCGCGGTTTCCGCATAAAAAAACGTACCCTTTAAGGCCCCATGCACACGAACGTGCTTTTGCGGCCGCAATTCCCCCGAAAATCCACAAGAGAATTGTGGCCCCATTCATACCTATGGGCCCATGCACACGACCATGGTTTACACGGTCCGTGCATGGCCCAGGAGCCTGGACCGCAGAAAGAACAGACATGTCTTATTACGGCCGTGTTCTGCGGTCCAGGCTCATAGAAAATAATGGACACGGCCATCTGCACGGCCCGCGATTTCCGGGCCGCTCGCGGGTGACACTCCGCGGCCGACCGACTCGAAGATCACAGTCGAGCACATGTGCATGAGGCCTTAGTGTTTCATCCACATTGCATCTCACCTTGTTTACTGATGGATGTGATTCAATGTTTCCACTATGATGTGATCTCATGTTGAAACATGCTATACTACATATCCATCTAGCTTTGTCCTTGCTTGTAGATTTTACATTATATATATATATATATATATATATATATATATATATATATATATAATATATATTGTGGGGGTTTAGCATCATGAGAAGTTGGTACAGCGGTTTCTTAGTAGCCAGAGACAGGGACACCGTGCATTAAAGTTCATAACAGGGCTTTGCCTGTGTTTTATTCTTGTCAAAGAAACAGCCTCTTGTACAACAAGGCAAAATACAAAATAAATCCTGCTCGTCTAAGCACTAACTAAACAAGATATTATCTTACTATACCAAGTGCCTTCCTACCAGGCACTGGACACAAAGTAACACAGGTCTTTACTCACATAGAATACAGGCTACTCCAGACTTAGTAGTCTCCGGTCTGAGTCAGACTGTGAGACTGACACACACTGTGTCTGCACCTTTTTATACACAGGCTGCTGGTGCAGCTAATTGAGCAGCAGCCTTGTCCTACAAACAGAGATGGACTAGGGATTGGGGAACCCACCCTGCTCTTCCCCAATCCAACTCCAAGCCCTTTTTCCGGCTTTTCCTTAAAGGTAATGTGTTGCCAGAAAAATATGTTGTTTTTTTTTAAATTAAACATTTAGTGTGTGGGTGATTAAACATTGTTCAAATTTTTTTTATTTTTTTCACGAGTCAGGAAATATTATAAATTAATTCTAATTTATAATATTACCCATTTCTGGTCACTAGATGGAGCTATACCCAAAATTGCAGCATTGCAAAATTGGGTAAAAAGCCCTCGCTCTAGTGAGCTCTCAGCATCCCCCCCTCCTTTATCCTGGCTAGTGCCGGGATAAACGAGGGGTTTGAACGGTGTAACCTCCTACACTGTGTGTCGCCATTTTTTGAGCTAACACACAGTGTAGTAGGTTTACATACAGTAGTAAACACACACAAACACGAACATACATTGAAATCTCTTACCTGCTCCTGCCGCCGCGGCTCCCTCCGGCCCGTCCGCTCCGTCTGCTGCCGCTGGTCCAAGTGCAAAAATCCGGAAGCCGCAACCGGAAGTAGTAAGATTACTGTCCGGCCGCGACTTCCGGTCCACAGGAAAATGGCGCCGGACGGCGCCAATTTCGAATTGGACTGTGTGGGAGCGGCGCATGCGCAGTTCCCACACAGACGCCGTACACTGAAGTCAATGGGACGGGAGCCGTTCGCAGTCCCTATGGGACTGTGGCTGCCGTATTCCATGTCTGTATGTGTCGTTAATCGACACATACAGAAATGGAACAAAAAATGGCAGCCCCCATAGGGAAGAAAAAGTGTAAAAATAAGAAAAAGTAAAACACAAACACACAAATAAATATAAACGTTTTTAATAAAGCACTAACATCTTTAACATATAAAAAAATAATTTGTGATGACACTGTTCCTTTAAGCCGAGATTGGAAAGCTAGAGCTTTCTATTGCAAAAAATACTCATTCCCTGGAGCTTAGGATACATATGACAGGATTCTAGGGGAAATGTACCTTCCCTCAATGACTTTACCTGTCACTGTCTCACAATATATATATATATATATATATACATATACATACATACATACATACATACATACATACATACATACATACATACATACATACAGTGCCCACCAAAAGTTCCAGAACACCCTCATAACTTTTGAACGGCTCGAGGTAGAGGGTTGAAATTTGGTGGGATTTAATGGGGTCATAAAATCTACCAGTTAACGCCCAAAAAAAACACACTTGGGGCTGGTGGGGTGTGCGGGGGCAGAAAAATCCTAAATGGCACGGGGTGGGGTGTGGGGTGCTCATTTGAAAGCTCTTTTCAATACGAAAAGAATGCCGCAATCGATTTTGAGAGGATTTTTTTTCACTGAGATATTTTAACTTTAAAGAGGCTCTGTCACCACATTATAAGTGCCCGATCTTCTACATAATGTGATCGGCGCTGTAATGTAGATTACAACAGTGTTTTTTATTTTGAAAGAGCAATTTTAGATTTATGCAAATTACTTTCTTAATGCCCAACTGGGCGTTTTTTTTAACTTTTGACCAAGTTGGCGTTGTAAAGAGGAGTGTATGACGCTGACCAATCAGCGTCATACACTTCTCTCCATTCATACTCAGCACAGCGTGATCTAGCGAGATCATGCTGTGCTATCACATACACCCACATTAACTTTACTGAAGTGTCTTGACAGTGAATAGACATCACCTCCAGCCAGGACGCAATGTCTATTCACAATCCCGACACTTCGGTAAAGTTTGTATGGGACTTAATCGCTGCACAGCTTGATCTCGCGAGATCACGCTATGAATGACAGCTGTAGCGTGATATGTACTAGTCCTTCTCGATGAATTAGAATATCATCAAAAAGTTAATTTATTTCAGTAATTCAATTCAAAAAGTGAAACTCGTATATTATGTAGATTCATTACACGCAGAGTGATCTATTTGCAGCATTTTTTGTCTTTTAATGTTGATGATTATGGCTAACCGTTTATGAAAACCCAAAATTTCGTATTTCACAAAATAAGAATATTATATAAGCCCAATTTAAAAAATTATTTTTAATACCGAAATGTTGGCCTACTGAAAAGTATATACGGTATATGCACTCAATACTTGGTCGGGGCCCTTTTGCATGAATTACTCCATCAATACGGTGTGGCATGGAGGCGATCAGCCTGTGGCACTGCTCAGGTGTTATGGCTCCCCAAACCATCACTGACTGTGGAAACTTCACACTGGACCACAAGCAACTTGGATTGATGCCTCTCCACTCTTCCTCCAGACTCTGGGACCTTGATTTCCCAATGAAATGCAAAATTGACTTTAATCTGAAAACAGGACTTTGGACCACTGAGCAACAAACCAGTCCTTTTTCTCCTTAGCCCAGTTAAGACGCTTCTGACGTTGTCTCTGGGTCATGAGTGGCTTGACACAAGGAATGCGACAGTTGTAGCCAATGTCCTGGATACGTCTGTGTGTGGTGGCTCTTGAAGCACTGACTCTGGCCGCAGTCCAATCCTTGTGAATCCCCCCCACCCCCCCGATTCTTGAATGGCCTCTTCTTGACAATCCTTTCAAGGCTGTGGTTATCCCTGTTGCTTGTACACCTTTTTCTACCACACTCTTTCCTCTCCACTTTCCATTAATATGCTTGGATACAGCACTCTGTGAACAGCCAGCTTCTTTAGCAATGTCCCATGATTGTGTAGCCTACTGGACCAGACTATTGGACCATTTTAAAGGCATTGGCAGCCTTTGCAGGTGTTTTGTGTTGATTCGCTGATTAGAGTGTCACACCATGAGTCTACAATCTTCAACTTTTGCCCAATTCTCGAATTTTCTGAGAGACTAAATTTTGGATTTTCATTAACTGTTAGCCATAATCCTCAACATTAAAATAAAAAAATGCTGGAAATAGGTCACTCTGTGTGTAATGAATCTATATAATATGAGTTTCAGTTTTTGAATTGAATTACTGAAATAAATAAACTTTTTGATATTCTAATTCATTGCGAAGGACTAGTGTGTGTGTGTGTGTGTGTGTGTGTGTGTGTGTGTGTGTGTGTGTATGTATATATGTATGTGTATATATATATATAAAATATATATACACACACAATATTTTCTGAAATACTGGGCAGCACTTCCATAAATAGTGAAAACTGGATGGGGCCTTTCCCAAGCAGTACGATAGGTGAGCTTTCCACATATATATGCTCGGGTTTCAACAATTCATAATAAGGTAATTAAATATTAAAACTATAAATTACATCAGTGTCATTGTTTTACAAAAAGGTACAACATATTCCAGTGCAAATCTGGCCATACAAGCTCAGTATAGAATAGAACACATAGCACCAATACCTCTCCTCTCTCTTCACATATTTAGCATGTGGAAGTTTTCATATACAAAGGGAAAACCTAACCACTCCCAAATCACAATTTGCCCAAATTAGGCGTTAGTCTCCAAATGAATGGGGGCGTCTTGCTCGTGCCGGGGACAGATGTGGCGCACGATGTGTGTAAAACACACTGTATACATATTATCTTCCCGGAGGGCTAAAGGAATCTCTTACGAGGGGCGCAAAAGCAGTTTTACTGCAGAGCAATGTACCCGAAACTATTACACTCCATGTTTAGTTGACAATTGCATATTCATATATATTTAATGATTTTATTATTCTAGATGGATGTAACCATTCTATTATCACAGCAGTATCAGGCTCAGATGCATATTAAATAACAGCTATGTGTGTGCATATGTATGTATGTATGTATGTATGTGTGTGTGTGTGTGTGTGTTTTGTGTATATATATATATATATGTGTATATATATATATATATGTTATTTTAAGTGAGTGTGTATGTGTGTGTGTGTACATATATATATATATATCTCTCTCTCTGTAATAATCCGACAGAAGAGAGCGTAAAAACTCGTTTCATTTTGCACATTTTGTCTAATCGTTCCAAGTAAGGTATGGAGAAGAAATCAACAAGGCAGTAGGCAAATCACCCCCTATCTGATACCTTTCAACTTGAAATCAACGTTAAGTCCATAAGGACGTAGTGTGTTTTAGCTTTATATATCCATTTCAACTCCCGTTTTTTAAGTATCGACACCCAGTTGCCCCCTCCCCGTCTTGGTTTGGCAATATGGTCTATGATCTTAGAACACAAATCCCTTTCTGTATGATTGGCCTCTGAGAAGTGTTTTGAGACTGGTAGATCTAAGGCTTCGTTCACATCTAAACTAGGGCTCCGTTCCATCTGAGCTTTCCGTCGGAACGGAGCCCTGACAGACACAATTGGAAACCATAGGTTTCCGTTTGCATCGCCATTGATTTTAATGGTGACGGATCCGGTGCCAATGGATTCTGTTTGTCTCCGTTGTGCAAGGGTTCCGTCGTTTTGACGGAATCAATAGCGTAGTCGACTACAATCCAGTGTAGTCTCTCCTACATAAAAAAGATTGCAAGGACATTGTAACAAATAGATAACATATTCCGATAATGCTTAATCCGAAACTCTTTTACAGTTAATGGGTGAGCAAACGTCTCCCCCTTTACCATGTATATGCAGATATATATATATATATATATATATTAAATATAAAAAGCATGGGCAGTCAAAATTAACGTTCAGAATTCAAATGAAAAAAAATTCTCCTTGATGTTCATCATGTTGGGTGTGTGCTCCCATTTTAATGATTTCAAGCAAATGGTTCTTCAATAATCTCGTCTCTTCCTTTGATTATTTGTATAAGTGTCTGGTGTCGGAAGTTGATTGCTTTTCCCTGCGCACAGTCCGTATTTTCCGTTTTGTACTGAATGTGTAATCCGTATAAGGAGAATGGGAGAGAGCACAATATTTAACACAAAGTGGCATCATTCTGTGGTTATTTGGGCTCTTTTGGGTATATCGATATTGATGAATACTTTCCTGGGTAATTATTTGGAATTTTTCAAAGTACTTTAGTTGTAACAATCTACCTAAAGCTTTCTGTATTGCTACACAAACTAATAGCTTTTACATGAGTGCTGAACTGTTTCTGTGATTTGAGAGGATCCTTACAGTAATTTGCATCACTTTTATATATTTTGAGTTTTGTTGTGAATATTGTCAACTGGATGTACTTAGAAAAATATGTACTATTTTTTTTCCTCCAAGCAGTTACATTTGGGGTTATGTACCAATACAATATTATTGCCTATGGCACACAATCAAATTCCAGCAAAGAACAAAACTTGAACGTTCTCGATCTGTTGTGGTCCCAACTAGAAGACCTCAACCAGCCAGTGTTGTATGCCATACGTTACAACGATATGGTAAAAAAAAAAACTTTCAAAAGGGTTTACCCACGAATTACATTTATCACCTATCCACAGGATAGCTGATGAATGTATCATCACTGAGACCCCCACCGATCTCTAGAACAGGGATCCAGACCCCGGTTACTTCTCACTGCACGATTGCAGCAAGGAGGATTGCGAATGAAGTAGTGGTCACGCCTGTGAGCTGCAGCTCCATTTTAAAGTCTATGGGAATGACGGAAACAGCCAATCGCTGTACTCTGCTGTCTCATTCGGCCCCATAGACATGAAAGTCTACATGTGGTCACACATGAAGTTTTTTTTAAAAAGCAATCAGAAGTGGAATCAAAGGGAAGGTGAAGTATAAAGAAAGGACTTGTACGTTTCCTCCCTTGGATCCAACTTCTGGCTTTGGCTTAAACTGCATGTGGGAATCTAGCCTAAAGAAAAGTCAATGAAATCCAAAGGCTATGTTCACACGGAGTATTTTGGGGGAGGAATATCTGCCTCAAAATTCCGTTTGGAACTTTGAGGCAGATATTCCTCTCCCTGCACGCCAATTTTCGCGGTGATTTTCGCGCCGTTTTTCGCCCGCGGCCATTGAGCGCCGCGGGCATAAAACAGCGCGAAATACGCTTTCTCTGCCTCCCATTGAAGTCAATGGGAGGTCAGAGGCGGAAGCGCCCGAAGATAGGGCATGTCGCTTCTTTTTCCCTCGAGGCAGTTTTACTGCTCGCGGGAAAAAGACGCCGACGCCTCCCATTGAAATCAGTGGGAGGCGTTCTCGGGCCGTTTTTACCGAGTTTTGCGATGCGGTTTCCGCGTCAAAAAACTCGGCAAAATACCCCGTGTGAACATAGCCTTAGTGTCTTTTGTCTGAAATGAGTCATCCTTTGAAAGTTTCTCAGTGAAGAGCTGAAGGTTGGTTATTTTGAGAGTAGGCTGTTCCTCTTGCAGTTGGTACTTGGTCACCTTCAAACAGAAATATGTTCCTAAAGGTTTGAAACTTGATTGTCATTTCCTAGCGTGCTTATTAGAATGGCTGTTGGGTAAAGGAGTTAGGAAGCAGGATAGACTAATGCCGAGCCAGTTTTATTACAGATCTGTGCAAACATGTAAGGGTCAGTGATGGCTTCTAAACAAACCCAGGGATATGACCATTTGCTCAGGGTTTCACAGAAAAGATAAGCGAGAATATAGCAGCATGGAGCAGAGGGGAAGAGAAATATTTGATGGTCAAACAATACTGCTAGGTGCTAAAGCAAACATTCACTGAGTAAATACAATTTTATGACTTGTGTCTTTTTTTTTTTTCTTATGGATTTTAGAATGTACTCTAACATGGATATACAAGAATAATGGGGGGAGGAGTGGGCAGAATAAATCCTGCACTATTTTTAACACTGCAAATCACTTTACAACAGCCATTAACCGAATTTCTGGACTTTTTAGTATGAAAGTGATTTGTGGGATAACCGCTTTAAACCAGACTCCTTTTAGATTTTGTTTCTGTGCCATCATTCCTTGTTGTTCCAGCGTTCACAACTTTTTAACTGTTTAGTCCATGTAATTGTTTGGTGACTGCTACCGAATACAGATTCATCACATTACACATACATGTTCTTTTCTTTTTCTCAGCAGAGCAGCGCGCATAGAGCCTGTGTAGCTTCTTAAGATGGAGCCACACGGAACTTCCGGAAATATGCCATCCGATGGAGCTGGCTGTGATTTTTATTTCTGTTGGAATTGCACAGAATCGGACAGAAAAAAAAACCCATATAAAATCTGAGCGTATGTTTTACACCGCTTATTTTCAGGCTGATTTTGGAGCGTAAAAGCCTCGTTTTACATACCAAAATACATTTGAAATAAGCCTACAAACTGTTTCCTATTGCTATTAATGGGAAACACTGTGTTGTTCACATGAGACGTGTTTTTTTACGCTGTTGAATTAAAAAAATGCCTCGTAAAAAAAAGCCTTGTAAAAAGAAGTAGCATGTCACTTCTTGAGGCGTTTTTGGAGCGGATTTGTCGTTGCCTCAAAAACCATTGGAAAAAAGCCTCCAAAGAAGCTTTAAATAATAAAACGCTTAATTTTCAGCTTCAAAAACGTCTTGAGATCAGAGGCTGTTTTCCCTTGAAAACAGCTCCTTAATTTTCAGCCACTTGTTTTTGTACGTGTGAACATACCCAGAGTCATATAAAGATATAGTAGAGGCCAAATTCATCTCTATGACAGATCTACTAAGGCTCCTTACAAAACTGAGTTGTTATATGGCTTAAGGGCCTTTTACACAGGCCGACAATAGGCCGGTGCAGCGAGCGCCGATTAACGAGACCGCTGATCGGCGCTCGTTTGCTCCTTTCACACAGAGCTATGGATGGGGACGAGCGGTCCTTACTCCCATCGCTTGTCCCTATCCATTATTATCATGTTGGCAGCGCGTCTCCCTGTTTACACATGGAGATGTGCTGCTGACCACGCTAATCTTTTACTTTTTTAAAACTATATGACCAGCAGATCGAGCGTTTACTCGTTCATCTGCTGATCGCTGCCCTGTTTACACAGCGCAATTATCGGCAACGAGCGTTATATGAACGTAGGATCTGCCCGATCGCCCAGTGTAAAAGGGCCTTTAAAGCGGCTTGATCTGGGTAAGTAGACTCTCAGTCCATCACTGGGTTAATTTTGGCATTTACAGTAATCTCATTCACTCATGGGTGATAATGTTCTAGTTCTCCTCCCTATTTAATTTCTGAATCATTAGAGAAAAGACTTCCACATCTGCTTGGCGGTGTCCTACCTAGCAAATTCCTAGTGTTTATGTCTGTCTAAATTAACGGGAAGGAGAAGTGTCTGTGAATTGACTAGACGCTGCATGCATGCGAATAAATGGTGAGATAATACAGAGGAAAAACCTTTGCTATTTTTGAGTATACGTAACCAACTTGTAGCAGAGAACTGGAAATTCACACGTCCAAGTGATAGGACTTAAAATTGTCAAACACTGCTTTGCATCTTCACAGTTCCTGTGGAATGTCGGAAAGAATGAAGTGATTTGTATAGCTATTGCTATTTGCTGGAATATTTTACTGTGCTCCGAGACTGATGTCATGCACAGTCCCACCCGTGAAGTGTCTGGCTTGTTAACCACAAACAACATGTCCTGCTGGAAAATATAGCATTCGCATATGTTGGTGTGCATTTTCATATTAAATCTGAACATCACAGGCTGCAGCTTAGGGGTTAAGTGTGAAAACTGCTGAACAGTTCAGGGGCTGTCTGCAATGTCTACTTCACACCTGCTGTGTCTTCAGTGCAGGAGCCGTACATTGCAGCCCCTAGTGGCCAGGTGTCAAAACTGGAGTCTGCTGATAACTTCTACCTCACAATGCAGACACAATGGCATCGGCTCTGGCAGGCATTCTTAATCCAACCAGATACAATGCGCTCTGTTCTGGGAACCCTATAATGCTATGCTTTGTGAATTGATTTATTATGGATTTATTCTCTAAACTGCTTTTTTTAACCAATTTAATTGGTACGAGCACTTCTCGAAAGTCTTATTGCAATAGCTTCTACCGCTGAAAGGGTTCGTGTCGAAGGAAACCTACTTTCATGGCTGCAGATGTTTTTGTTGTTCCATAACATTGCTTATCTTGGGCTTCACACTACTCCAGATTTACACCATATATACAAACCACACTGGCTTCTGTTTCCTTTTAGATACCAAGTGGTAGGATGTGGCAGAGCTTCTTGACTTTCATATATTGAGAGCTGAGGCAATTTGTAAAAAGTACAGAAAGTTTGGCATCAGTGTGTTAATATAATACGAGTACATAGTTGGAGTTATCCACGGCATGCTCAAACAAACTAAATGAGTCTGTGGGGAGAATGAGCCGGCGGTACCTGAGCTCAGGTCTCCGAGGTGATTACTTTAATAATGTAACAATGCAACAGATGTGCTCAATTTACCCACAAATCTCCTATTTTTTTTTCTTCATTGGTCTATGCAGTGTATTATATGTATTGAGCCAAAATATAGAATTGTTAGATATATAGTCCAATACTTTTACATGACTGACAAATTGCCGCACGCAAAAGGACTAGGGATGCACGATGCATCGAAATTTCGATACTGTTTCAATACTGTGCATCCCCAAACTGTTCGATACCGTTATTTCATGTATTTTGGCCGCACAGCTTAGCATTGTAACACATGAATGTATGAGCGGGGCTGTAGCTGTGTGATAGTCATTGCCTCGCTCCGGAGTCATGGCAAGTGCGTGCCGTCCAGATGATATGATGCGGCCAGGGCTGCACTAAAGACAGAACATGGCGGGCGCACTGCAAAACACCCCCATGTTCGGTCTTCAGTGCCTGAACCGCCGCTCATTAGTGCAGCGCCGGCCGCATCTCCTCATGCTGACCGCGTGCACTTAATGTCAGGAGCGGGGCAATGGCTGTATTACACAGCCGCAGTCCTGCTCCATAACGGCGGAGATCAGAGAAACCTTTCCTCTCCGCCGCTATTCCCCTGAATGCTGCGATCAAAGCTGACTGCAGCATTCAGGAGAAAATGAGAATGGGGGATGCCCCTTGGATCGCGTCACAGGAATTCCCATATATGGCCAGACAGCCCATTGAAGGACCCCTGGGCTGTTTTACTATATTTCCTATTAGGGCATACTTAGGTATGTTCTAACAACTGCCTGTGTACTATCAGTACACAGGCTGTGTACCTGTGTATATCTGTATCCGATATATGTCAGTACGTTAAAGTTTAAAAATAGAGTAAAAACATAAAGTAATATTAAATGTTAAAAAAAATACACATACACCTTTTTTTACAATACACATTAAAATAAGTCTCAATACATAAAATATTCACATATTCGGTATTGGTGCGGCCGTAATAACCTGCACAACTATTTTTTGGCGTCATTTATGATGTGTACGCGGTCAAAAAATAAATAAAAAAACAACTTCTTTCACTTATTAATGTGAGGCACGAGGTGTGATGAATTTAATCTCCATGTGCCTCACATTAATAGTAATTAACCCCATCATGTACCTTACACATTAACCCATTATGACTGAGAAACATAATGGGGTTAATTACTATTAATGTGAGGCACACAGAGGTTAAATTCATCATCACACATCAGAAATTGGAAGAACTTTTTTTTTTTTTATTTCTGTTGGTAAAGTATCGAAATCGCAATACTACACAAAGTATCGGTATCGAAGTCCAAATTCTGGTATCGTGACATCCCTAAAAAGGATGCAAATGTCCATATTTTGTAGCATACAGGAGCATTATTTGGCGATATACCATCTTATTACTGTGAGATGTATTCATTTCTGTTTGTCGTGTTAACATAGCAATGGAAATTATGGTTTTAATGTATTAGATGTTCCATTAAAGGGAAAATTTCACCATGACCTCTCTTCTGACTTGTCTTGGAGACATTTCAGCATATATTGTTGGTGAGGATAAGTTAGGACCACGAAAAACATTCAATATCTAGCGACCATGGTGCTCAAACACCTTTATACTAAAGAGTGATTTCTGGAATTCGAAAGCTCCTACACCAGTGGTCTCCAGCCCGTTGCACAAACAGAGCCACAGATTGGAGACCACTGTCCTACACCATCCATAAAAAGCAGGATATCTTTTTAAAAATATATTGATACTACTTGCTATGAAAATGTAATGTGTGACAATTGGTTCAGCGCATTCCTCAATAGGGTAATTACTTAACTGTATAAACCAATTGTTACATTCATAGGTATTTTGTGTGTATAGTCCTACCCATGTAATGCCGTCTATGATCTGTCACATGCATTTAGTTCGTATTACTTCAGGTTCCTGGGGTTTTCACCCAACTATTTTGGATACGGTGCTGCTTACTTTGTTATATATGTATACCTCTCTTTACCGTGTATTACATGATATACCTGTATTATACTGGATCTACACTGTTCAGTCATAACATTAAAAGTTAAGGCTAGTTCATCTGGCCAGATCCCACAGAAAAGCTACTGCAGCACAAATTGCTGATCAGATAAAGGGGAATTGCAGCTAATATGTTTTTGCTCATTTAAATGTAAAGAAAGTGTTCCTTACATATAGATCGCCACCCTGGCGGTCAGATGCACCTTTCAGGCCCGTTCCACAGTTATCCGTGTCACGTGATGATGCCACTCTGTTCTTCTTTCAGAGGGCACTCCACTGGGTGGCTCAATTACATCACGTGCAGCCCGAACCTCTCCTCTTCATCTTGCCGCTTGCAAGCAGGAAGATGTATTTGGTATGGTCTGACACACCGACCACTTTGGGCGTAATGAAGAGGCAGAGATTATCTAATTACGCCACTGGTATTAATAACGGGGAACAGAGTGGAACGGCGCATCTGACCGCCGGAGCAGAGTTCTATATGTAGGCAACTCTCTTTACATTTAAATGAGCAAAAACATGTTGTTAGCTGGAGAAACCCTTTAATGCTGACTATGATAGAAAGGTGTCCGAACATACAGTGCATCACAGCTTGCTTCATTTGGGGCTGTGTAGCCGCAGAGTGCCCATGCTGACCTCCGTTTACTGCTGAAAGAGAGAAATAGAAGAAGGTGGTCCGGTCTGAAGAATTATATATATATATTTTTTTCATCATGTGGACGGCTGGGTGCGTGTTTGTCTCTTACCTGGAGAAGAGATGAGGCCATGATGCACTATAGTAAGGCGAGCTGGTGGAGGCTGTGTGATACTCTGGCAATGTTCTGCTGGGAAACCTTGAGTCCTGGCATTAATGTGGATGCTACTTTGACACGTAACACCTAGATAAACATTGTTGCAGACCAAGTACACCCCTTCATTGCAACTGTATTCCCTAATGGCAGTGCCCACTTTCAGCAGGATAATACACTGCAAAAATTGTTCAGGAATGATTTGAGGAACATGACAGAGTTCAAGGTATTGACTTGGCCTCTAAATTCCCCAGATCGCAATCCAATGTGCTGGAAAAACGAGTTTGATCCATGGAGCCCCCACTTTGAGGGTATGTTCACACGAGGGCGTCCGTAACGGCTGAAATTACGGGGATGTTTCAGCCTGAAAACATCCCCGTAATTTAAGCCGTAACGGCATGTGCAGGCGCTTGAACGCCGCGTCCATTACGGCCGTAATTAGCGCTGCTATTCATTGGAGTCAATGAATAACGGCTCCAATTACGACCAAAGAAGTGACAGGTCACTTCTTTGACGCGGGCGTCTATTTACGCGCCGTCATTTGACAGCGGCGCGTAAATATACGCCTCGTGTGAACAGACAAACGTCTGCCCATTGCTTTCAATGGGCAGATGTTTGTCAGCGCTATTGAGGCGCTATTTTCAGACGTAATTCGGGGCAAAAACGCCCGAATTACGTCTGTAAATAGGCCGTGTGAACATACCCTGATGGTGTCCTGTAGTTTTGGTACCAAGACGTTAGCAGCAGATCCTTTTAAGTCTTGTAAGTTTCAGAGGTTTTGTGGAGTCCATGCTTTGATGAGTCTGAGCTGTTTTGGTGGCTCAATATTAGGCAGGTGGTTTGAATGTTATGGCTGAACGGTGTATATGTAATTTATGAGGAGGTCTTATAGTGTGAAGTCCTGAAGGGCATGCAAGACTCTTTTGTGTAGCATTAAAGCTCTGTGCACATCAGGTTTTATTATATGTTAAACGTATACTGTGATAGATGCCACAGAGATATCAATACCATAGAATTTAATGGTGTACCTTAAATGTATACGTCATGAACTCTCATGACCCTGTTCATGATGTACACGTTCAACGGATACCATTATAGTCTATGGGTGACGTATATTAGGCATCCGTTTAATGCATACTTCGCTCATAGACTATAATGGTATCTATTTAATGTTTACGTCATGAAAGGCTATTGAGAAGCCCATGATGTATATGTTACATTTATTGCTGTAGTGTATACCATCCAGTGGCATACATCACACATAGGCTCCCATGCTAAGAAAAGTACCGTGTGGTATACGTTGTTTTTTTTTTTTTTTCAGGATCCCTCGGTATAGAACAGCGTAGTCTACTACGCTGATCCATCCTCCCAAAAATTATACCAGCCTGACGAATGCCAAAAAGACACACTTTTGGCTTCTGTCGTGCTAATGGAGCCCTATGGATACACATAGCATGTGCATCAGTAGCTTTCTCAACGTACCCGCTAAACGTAGTGCCCAAAAAATCATGTGCACATTGCCTTTTGATCTTTGACGTGTGCATTAATAGTTTGGTAAAATAAGCAAAACTCTAAAAGGGAAAAAAAAAAAATCACTGAAATGTGAACAAAAGGATAATATAGTTGTAATAGAAGTACCGTACATTATTCTAGTCTTTTGAGCTTGGAGTAAGGCCCCAATATGCAAAGACAATATTTGCCCAGATGTAATCCTTTTCGTTCATCCATCTGTGATCACAGTGGTAAGTGAGCAAACCTTAGAAATAATTGAAGCAATTTATTGTTATACATAATGATCTGAGCTTGAGGAATCAATTATTCTGAGCTGGGCTTCGCCACTACTGTGCCCGCCTAGTGGTGAACGCAAACTATCAAAGTTAAATGAATTCGAGCTTTGCATTTAAGGTCTTTTTTGGTGCCCTAGTAGAAACGGCTGTTTTTTATTGTTTTTGTGAATCCTAGACCATCACTTCTGCTGTACTCTCATAACCTATCTGTGATCTTGTATTCTGCACTGCGAAGCATACGTACTGAATGTTCAGCATGGGCTAACTAGTGGGTGACACAGGAATTCATTCCCATGTTAGACTCCAGGGCCATGGATACTCATAATATTTCTTACTTATATTATGTTTTTAACAAGTTTGTTAATAAGCTAAAAAAAAGTCAATAAGAAATATATAAAAAAGTGAGCTGACCTGCATATGTCAATCATAAAACATAGAATCTGATAGAGATCCACATGATCATTTTATATATATAGTAATGTAGGTACAGAGAATGTTTCCCAACGGTATAGTTCTTATATATGTTTCTATTCCCTGCAAAATATTTGCCTTCTTTCCGATTATGTGACAGTGGTTCTGTATTAATCTTTTTACAAAATAAAATGTAACCAAATGCAAAAAAAGGGGTTGGCAATGTGTGTCATATTTATCAATGTATTCTGACACTTAATGAAATAATTTTTTGTCCCTAGAGAAAATTGAAAATTTTGGGACATATGTTTCGCAACCAATATTTCTGGCAAAATAATGTCTTGCTTATATGACAGCCTAGACCTGTCGTATAAGATTCCCTCCAATTAATGCCGTTTTAATAATGCGTTACAGATACCTTGACTTTGTAGACACTATTGATTCATGACTGTTTGCAGCCTACCTGGCTTTCTTTTATTTTTTTCTTGTTTTTTACTTGCTCACTTCTGTTTTTGTTGGTGATTCACAATGGCCACAATTGGTTTATACTATACTACACTGGATATTTCCTGTCCCAGTGGTTAATCTCTCTGGGACACTTAGAAGTCAACAGCTCAGGAAATTGGTCCAAGACCAAATTGGATCCAGGTTTTTTTTTTTTTACTTTTCACTGCAGATTTGAATTGATTAGAGGGTTTCCCCTCTCCATCTGGATAATCATTTAACAGTGAAGTATATTCGGGTAGACTCTTTTATTGTTATTTCCCTTTAGCTACTTAAGAGGTCATGGCTGTTAGTGGTATTCTGGGGTTTAGTTATTTATAATATAAAGTTCCTTTGTAAGTTAACTTGCGTAGAACAGCGTTTCTTAAACGGTGAGGCGGGCTATACTAGTGAGGTGTCCCCTATTTGTAGGTAAGGCTGGGTTCTCATGTTGCAGTTTAAATGCGTTATTTGCGGAGTATCGTGGCAAAATTGCACCATTTTGCGTGATTTTTGTAAAATTGTGGCAAAATAGTGCAGTTTTGGCTACGATTAGCTGCAAAAAACGCGTTTAAAAAGCAACGTGAGACCCCAGCCTACGATGTCCCTTAATTATTGCTGAGGCGCAGCTGGGGAGTCTGTGTATAATATTAATAACTTCTATCAAAACAGTCTCTTATTTGGCTGCAGCCATTTCATGTTGAGCAATACTGGGTTCAGAAGACAAATGAAAGGTAAATTTAAAAAGTATTTTTAATTTTGGCATGGACTTTGACCACAGATAGTAAGGACCGGGCATCAGTAGGTTCTAGCTGGTGTGGACCCAGTAGAAAAACTTTGAGAAGCCCTGATGTAGAACGTAGAAAATATCTATATAATAGTGCATATAAGTGTAGGCTCCCTTAAAGCAGTATGACCATTTATTATATTCTAAATTAAGAAAAACAAATCCAAAACCGTTTACAAATATACAGTATGTTAGGCCCCATGCACACGAACGTGCTTTTGCGGCCGCAATTCTCCCGAAAATACACGGGAGAATTGCGGCCCCATTCATTCCTATGGGGCCATGCACACGACCGTGGTTTCCAGGCTCATAGCAAATAATGGCCAAGGCCATGTGCACTGGGCCGCGATTTGCGGGCGGCTCGTGGGTGACCCTCCGCTGCCAGCCGACCCGAATATCACGGCCGTGCACATGGCTATGGTCGTGTGCATGAGGCCTTAGAGATGAATGAGTTTATCCAAAACAAACGTATAAAGGTATGATCTTCAGAGAAGATATTTCCAAAAGAACAGATTTGGTTTTGTCCAATAACCCAAATGGACTGTATAAACTTTATGTATATAAAAAATAAAATTACGTGCAGTTTCTGTTCTGTGTAGCTGTAGAGACTTTGCGTGGTACACGATTCTAAAAGGCCTTTTTTTTGTGCTTAAGAAACCTTTACATATAAAAATATTGCCCGGTTTCTTGGCCCCGCCCCCATATCCCCTGGTTTATCTCCGCTCCACCTCCACGTCCCCTGAACTGGCATCTTTTTTAACTCTTGTCATGCGCCACTCCCCTCACACTGTACACTATATTTTGTGTAATACAAACCGTGAAGGGAACGACACCGGTCATGTTCTTCTGAGACCTGCACGTAGCATACATGTTATTACTGGGGTATCGGGGGCATCCTGGGAGAGAGTGGCAGTAAAAGGAGATGAAGGTAAGTAAGCGGCTGTGGTGTGAGAGCACCAAGAGTGCGTGCAAAGCCGTTTTTGAGTTTGTGTGTTGGCTTTTTTTTGATAGGACAAAGTCAGATGAATCAACAACATTAAAAGGTAAAAAAAACCTGTTAAAATACTTAGTGTTTTTCCTATTCGGGCACAGGAAGGAGGGTTTATAGCTTTACCCATTACAAATGGCCTGGCATGCAGCAGGGACGGTGCTCTTTATAATACTTGTTTGCTGGCAGGTAATCTTTATAAAACGATGTGTCTCGTCCGTCTCTGCTGTGCTTGGATAATTCTCCTGCTTAGCCTCCGCATTTAATGAAGTCCTGTCACTGTCCTTCAGCCCCCACAGTAATCCGAGCTTGGAAAAAAAAAAAAAAGAAGCAATGACTTTGAGGTAGCGCTGCAGTCAATATTTTATTTCTCATGTGGACATATTAAAGAGTTGACTATTCTGCATAAAGTACTAGTGACAAGAGGCAGTGGTGGTATTTGATGGCATATTATCCGATACTATAAAGGCTTGCTTGTATGACCGTTCCCCAGCATATTCGTATTCGCCTTTTACAAACAACATCAATCCAATTATTCCAGGACAGCAGCTGGTTATATCTGTATCAATGACCCGTGCGTTAAAATGAACTACAAAATGAATATTTCGTTTGTGTGCATGTGTAAAGAAAGACCTAGTTGATGATTCCTGGTAAACCTCTTAACACTTTATCCTGTCCAAAACCCCGGCCAGTGTGGCTGTACCAGACTACAGAGCGTGGATCTGCTTGATCGATGGTTGCGGAATTGTGAACCGGATTTGGTGCTAAACATCCTATTCTACATCTTCAGGTACAATTGACAAGTTGTTAATTAACCTGTTAAGCATCAAGGCTTGGTCCCAGTGTGTATATTGCTGTCCCTTCCGCTTTGGAACTGTACCTGTAGAAATGTATTCTTTTTTACAGGATCCTGGAGCGGGTATAACTACCTTCTACCCAGAACTAACAATTCTCCTTGCTGCTTCCCAGCATGGCCGTTTACACCCTGTGGGATTATCAGGATGAGAT
The DNA here is from genome assembly GCF_050947455.1 of Rhinoderma darwinii. Taxonomy (NCBI): domain Eukaryota; kingdom Metazoa; phylum Chordata; class Amphibia; order Anura; family Rhinodermatidae; genus Rhinoderma; species Rhinoderma darwinii. The sequence continues at coordinate 214,968,018 of NC_134688.1, read as the reverse complement.
GCAATTCAGGAGCTTTGAGTGAATGCAACACCATGATCCTGAAGTGGTATAAACTCCATCTCTTGTGCCGTACAAGCCCGGTGTTTCTTCATATTGGAATTCTATCTATAACCCCTATTGTTATTGTCCCTCATATATGATTGATCAGTTACGTGCTAGACCAGACGCAAGGCAGGCTCAGTTATTCTGAGCCCTGTGAGATATATATTAACCATTTCGGCTACTACACATGATGACTTTTATCCCTTAAGCCATGTTCACACAGCGTAGATTTGATGCAGATTTTGCATATATTTTTTAAGCCGGGAACAGAAGAAGAACTCTATAAACGAAGACCTTAGGCCTCATGCACAAGTCAGTATTCTGGCCAGTATTTTGCTTCAGTATTTGGAAGCCAAAACCAGTAGTGGAACATAAACAGAGAAAACCTATAATAGAAAGATTTGGACCCACTCCTGGGTTTGGCTTCCATATACTGAAGCAAAACACTGACGTGTGCATGAGGCCTATGTCTCCTCTTATGGATCCAATATCTGCATCAAAAATGCAGTGTGTGAACAAGGCCTAAAGGGGTTCTCCACTTTGGGCAATCTTTGTTAGAAGGGTCCTTTGACGATCGTGTCTTACTACTGGGGCCCCCAGCAATTAGCTGTAATCTGTGAGGAAACCTGTCAGTAATTCATTGATTTCTCTGCTGTGCCACCGCAGGGGAAATGACGCTTTACATTGCAAGCAATGGGTTGTCTGTGTAAGGCTCCGTTCACATCTGCGCTAGGGCTCTGTTCCGACGTTCCATCAGAATGGAGCCCTGACAAACAGAAATGGAAATCATAGGTTTCCATCACCATTGATTACAATGATGACTAATCCGGTGTAAATAGTTTCCATTTGTCTCCGTTGTGCATGGGTTCCATCGTTTTGACGGAATTAATACCGTAGTCGACCACGCTATTGATTCCGTCCAAAATGATGGAACCCCTGGACAACGGAGACAAACGGAAATCATTTGCACCGTATCCGTCACCATTGAAATTAATGGTGATGGAAACGGAAATCTCCAGTTTCTGTCAGTCAGGGCTCTGTTCCGACGGAAAGCTCAGACGGAACGGAGCCCTGAGGCCAGCCACTATCAGCACCACTAGCGCTCGTCTATGCAGTTTTCCAGCACGGCTCAGTGCCTGATTAGTCACTTAGACCGAAACGTCGCACTCTGCCACTGGCATTAAAAACAAACTAAAAATACCTTTTTTTTTCAAAATTGGTGTGCCGGATATTCTTTTATACTCCAATTTGGGTTGGGCCCCTATCCGTGCAAAACCCCATCCTTCCACGTATCTGGTGCTGTTTGAACCTATACACAAATTGGTTCACATCAGCGTTCGCTTTCCGTTGAGGGGTTCCGTCTGAGGTTTCCGTCGTGGAACCTTTCAACGGAAAGTCAAACGGAAACAGCTTCCGTTTGCATCACCATTGATATCAAGTCGACTACACTATTGATTTTGTCGGATAAACTGAAACCTTCCCGGAATGGTGTCAAACTTAAACCATTAGCAGTGTTTCCGTCACCATTGATATCAATGGTGACGCAAACGGAAGCTGTGGTTTCCGTTTTACTTTCCATTGTGGGGTTCCACGACGGAAACCTCAGACGGAACCCCTCAACGGAAAGCGAACGCTGATGTGAACAGGCCCTAACTGATACAAATGAATGGCATATCAGTTTGTATCCGTCATCCATTGACTTCAATGTTAAAAAAGAAAAAACACGAAAAACTCCTTTCCGTCAGGTTTTTGTAATTTTTGACGGAAACAATAGCGCAGCAGACTATGGTATTTCTTCTGTCAATAAAACAGAAGAAATACCGTAGTCTGCTGCGCTATTATTTCCGTAAAAAAAAAAAAAAACCTGACGGAACGCAGTCTCTCTGAGCCGTTCTTGTGGTCCCCTGACGGATACGCTAGAACGGAAGCCACAATGCAGATGTGAACGCAGCGTAATAGGAGAATTTATACCATACCTGGAATCCAGCTGAAAAGAATATTAGAGAGAACGAACAATCCTCTTCCCTCATCCAATCCGCATCTTAAGAAGTGACATTTTGCTGTATTCGCTGCTCTTGACACACAAAAAAAAAGTGGTTGTGGCTTAGCTGGAGGAGCGGAGTCCGCTAAGGCTTGACAGCTTGATAATAATTTACAACAGAACGTGATGTAATGTATGGTGGAAGCTGGCGTAGATTTCACTTTGTGGCGCACTGACCAAGGCGCTTTAAGTTGAAATTTCTGTTGACCACATCTGTTTGCACCTCAGCACTGGTGTCTAAACCAGATCATCTTTTTTTTATGCTCTTCTAAATATTCTATCCTAGGCTTCAGGCTCGTATCTAATAGATTTCTAATATACGTGCATCGGAGGAAAGAATTCCGTTCTACCTGATCACGGGGTGTTTATTTATGTCGCAGCGCATTTGGTAAGGTAGCAACAAAAGTTTCTCTCAGAAGAACAGCTTGTTCTACAAAACATTTTGTCCATTTGCCTGTAGTTTTGAAACCATCTTTGTTATTTTAGGCAATGGAGAGTCAAGTGTTCCTCAGAAAACTCCTGTGAGCGGTTTATCTCCATGCAGGCTGCTTCTTCCTTTTTGCTCTCGTCTGTAGATGTCTTCACTGGAAGTCTCTTGCGAGATTCTTAATTTAACTTCTTACTAATTGGATTTGTGCTGTTTTGGTGGCTTACTTCATGCAGACCATGCACATTAATAGAGCTCCGTTTGCACATAATCTTGGTTATGTAAACTGCATGCACTCACTGTAGGGTCATTTGGCAGAAGTCAAGGTCATTGCTGCAATAAGTTTTACGTGATGTAGATAATAGTGAGCTCAAATGGCTGAATACCCAGTCAAAAGGTAGGACTTGTAGTATTTTTTTTTTATCTCTAGGTTTCTTTATCCAGTCTAGCTACTTGGTTTCTAAGCTGTATAGCAAGCTGTTAATTAGTAATGTACCTAGTAAACCTAATTTTATTTCCTCCCTGGGTGAAGGACCTCTGTGCAACGCTTTCTTCTCCTGATGTTAAGAAAATATTAATACACACATGGTTTTTCTAGGTGCATAACGATTTAGGAAAAATTGATCAAACTGGTTCTTGTTTACATGATATTGTTACTATGTTTCCAGGTTTTCCTACTGTTTGCTGCAGTTGTGGTCACCACCCAAGTTCCCTCTTAGGGTATGTTCACACAGCTTATTTTCAGCCGGCTGAAAATACGGCGTTCCGTTCCCACATGGCGGTTTTTTCGTGGCCGTTTGTAAAAATTAGAAGAATTATCTGTCAAACGAGTGTTCACAGAACGCTCATTCCTGATAATTGCTCGGTGTAAACAGGGCAACGACCAACCGATGAACGTTCCTCGGCTAATTGTACTGTTCATGCAGCACAAAATGTAATCATTGTCGGCAGCACATCTCCCGACATGATAGAAATGTATGGGGACGAGCGATCGAAGAAATAGGCGTTTGTCCCCATACTAGCTCCTTGCGAAAGGAGCAAACGAGTGCCGACCAATGAGCTGTCTTGTTAATCGGCTCTCGTTTACAGGGCCCGTGTAAAAGTACCTTCACAACTGCTCACCACGCTCATACACCCTTAGAACAAATCTGCATTACTTGCAAGATAATGAGGACGTTATCCATCTTTATGGTTTGCTGAAACATCGTTCAGCCAGCAATTATATAACGCTTATAGCCAGAGTTATCCGCGAGCCATTATATACAGTGATTTAATTTGCACCTTCAATATAATATCGTTTGAAGAATCTAGGAATTCTAGTGCAAAACAGCACTATAGTGTTGCCTTGAGCTGTGACTACAGTTTAATATTATTACACAGAAGCAAACCTATTAGGAAACCATTTTCTTGTGTCCTACCTTGGATATATCTCCTATATTCTTTGCCTACTAAAAGCTACAATCTTCAAATAACTAAAATATGCATCAAAACATGATACAGACTTGGGTGATACGGCTTGAGCCGCCAGGCAGATATACGGTTTATCACTTTTGTCTAGAATGGTGTTGACAGGATTCTCTCTTGTCTTCAAATCAATAGGATTCTTCCCTGTTCTTGTTTCAGATAATTATTATACTCCATTCAAGACAATTTTACATAAGCAATGCATTAGCTGGGTACGGAAGTATTCCCCTTGGGGGACTGCCAATTTCTATCCATCCTCATTGTAAAGCAGCACTTGCAAATTTCCCTGCTTTAATATGAATATGTTGACATAGGAAATATACAGACACTTGTACATGGTACCTACTACTTTTGCCCTGTAGTTGGCGGCTGCACTGTTTAGAGAGATGCCTCCTATGTTGTTATTAAAGCTGACTATAAACGTAAAATATATTGACTGTTTTGTCAGCTATAATTTGGCCACATCTTCTTTCTCTGGCATCGTCCGTACCCGTTCGTCATACTTTAGCCAAAATTACAGACGGTGTAGCGTTATTGCATCTGTTATCTAAAATCCCAAGTATATGGTCCTCTTAACCGTAAAAGGAAGGAATTCAGATCTTCAGTTTATTCCATCTGATTAATGCAAATAAAAGCATTTGATTGTGTCGCCGAGTGCAGGAAGGTTCCATTAGAAATTCTACAAGTTGTAGCCTGCCTGTAATGCAGGGGGCTTTCAGATTGGTTTTGATTAGAAAAACAGGCACAACACACATCGAATGTTACTTTGTTTAATGTGCATGTCACAACAAACGCTGTATGGTAATGCTATATTGAAAGAAAATTGTCTTGTCTGTATAAGGCTGGAATGCTTCTGGAATTAGCCTGCTCAGAATTCTTTATAAGATGCCGCTTTTCCAGAAATAATATTTGGAGGAAAGATATGAGAATGAAGCCAAGGGGAGGTCTCTGTGGAATGAGACAATGGTTTGCATGTATCCTCGGAGAAGGAAGATTTGATTGAACCATAACTGTGGCAACATGTTCTGGAGATTGTTCTCCATTTTGATGAGTTGTGACAAGTTGATTTGATGTGGTTGGTCCTGGGATGTTGAGTTAGTAGTGAAAGCTTGTAAAATCACTGAGACATGGGTAGTCTTCGGGGATGTGCTTATTCAGTGGTTTGATTACAGCGGTTTCTATTCTGAATGCTGTGAAAAACTGCACACACAGCTCCGTGTTAGAAGAGAAAAAGTTTTGTTTTATGTCCTATTGATTTGTTAAATTACAGTACAGTCTCTGAAATCCATGTTTTATGAGGTAGATACCTTCTAAATCGGTTATCCCGGAAAACATGCTGCATTATAGCATCCCATGATAAAAGGACAGCTCTACGTTTATAATGTAAAAAATTGAATTCTGTATGGACTACTTCATAGATGTCCCCAGTGTTTACACTGATGAATAGCTGAATGTGGGTGGGCCTGGAGTGTCATTGTCAGCTCTGCTTTCAACTGGGCTCCAGTACGGTCATGCCATTGTGCCGTGTCAGGAGACTACTGAAAAAAGCCATCCGCACGGTAAAAAAATAAAATGCCTATCTCAGTCTATCAATTTATTTGCCTATATATGTATAATTTATCCATTTATCTTTATCAAGGATGGACAAAATACTATAATCTTTAGGAGGAGGCAGTTAAAGCACGCATTAGGAACCAGTTTGACTTTAGTGGCCCAACCATCAATGGAAATCAAGTCGATGTTAGACAAATTCTAAGTCACAGGACAGGCTTTGGATAGTCACGTCTATACTGTAGAGCTCCTCTGCTGTATATCCAGCTATGTTCTTTCCGCCTTAGGTATGTGGGCTGTGAAATTGACATATTTCAAAATGTAATATCGCTACAGAGATGTTTCTTCCTATCGTTACGGAGCTGTTTCCGCCTGCAGACATCTTTTGCACATCTTGACATGCCTCAAGGTTATGAAACAAAGAGCCACATTGCACCAAGTCATTTACTTGTATCAGAATTATTAATTGCTGAGGTAATGTGATGCAACACTAGTAAACGGTGACTTCTTCAGTCATCACATATCAAAGAAAGAATTGATGACCGTTACCACAGAAGGAAACAAAGATGATTGGTGTCCAACTTTTTCACGACAGTGGTCTATGGACAGGTTGGTGATGATGGAACAGCGCATTCTGGGTTACTTGCTGAGATGAGAAACAGATCTATACCACCCTTAGTGCAGTCTGACATGAGGGACCACTTGTTAAGAGCTGGCTTGGTTTACAATTTATTGTCTGCTGAAAAAGAGCTAGTCCAAAGGTTCATGACGACCAAAGCTCTGAGAGTCCAGTAGGGATGCCTTCTTGAATGACCATGATGTGGCACACATTTTTCTTGGTCAGACGGTGGTGCTGGAGCAGGACTTTTGCATCCCGAGTCTACCTCGGGGACCATTTGGTTGTGAGTGATCACATAAATGATTTGCTAGCTTTGTGTTTTTTGTTTTTTTCTTCACTAATGACTTTCACTATATTTTTTTGTTATTGCTTTGCAATTGGATTCAACTGCCACATCCAATTACCCTTTGCTGTTAAACGGGCGCCGAACATGACTTCCTAAACAAACCAATTAAAGTAGATTTTTCTTAAAACAACAATAGAAGAACAAAGACTTGGCTCTTGTTATTAATTTGGTTTGAAGGTCTCCCAGGGCTGCGTTTTACAGAAGGGCAAAGTTTTGGCACCAAATATTAAGAACGGTGTTTGTTTTTTGGACCTGAATAGTTCAGGTGTATGTTCAGGAGTATTGTTTTTTATATTGATTAGGCTTAAAGAGGCTCTGTCACCAGATTTTGCAACCCCTATCTGCTATTGCAGCAGATCGGCGCTGCAATGTAGATTACAGTAACGTTTTTATTTTTAAAAAAACAAGCATTTTTGGCCAAGTTATGACCATTTTTGTATTTATGCAAATGAGGCTTGCAAAAGTCCAAGTGGGCGTGTATTATGTGCGTACATCGGGGCGTTTTTACTAGCTGGGCGTTCTGACGAGAAGTATCATCCACTTCTCTTCAGAACGCCCAGCTTCTGGCAGTGCAGACACAGCCGTGTTCTCGAGAGATCACACTGTGACGTCACTCACAGGTCCTGCATCGTGTCGGACGAGCGAGGACACATCGGCACCAGAGGCTACAGTTGATTCTGCAGCAGCATCGGCGTTTGCAGGTAAGTCGATGTAGCTACTTACCTGCAAACGCTGATGCTGCTGCAGAATCAACTGTAGCCTCTGGTGCCGATGTGGCCGACACGATGCAGGACCTGTGAGTGACGACAGCGTGATCTCTCGAGAACACGGCTGTGTCTGCACTGCCAGAAGCTGGGTGTTCTGAAGAGAAGTGGATGATACTTCTCGTCAGAACGCCCAGCTAGTAAAAGTAGTAAAAACGCTCCGATGTACGCACATAATACACGCCCACTTGGACTTTTACTTTAAACACGCCCACTTGGACTTTTGCAAGCCTCATTTGCATAAATACAAAAATGGTCATAACTTGGCCAAAAATGCTCGTTTTTTTAAAAATAAAAACGTTACTGTAATCTACATTGCAGCGCCGATCTGCTGCAATAGCAGATAGGGGTTGCAAAATCTGGTGACAGAGCCTCTTTAACCTTTACACTGGTAGCCAAGAGGAAGCTGCTTGTTGGCTTGTAGTGTTATTTGGGGTACAGCTTAACTCATGGGGTTTCTTTTTGAGGCAAGTAAACAAATTTGGTTTAACTACTTGTGAATCATCCATGGACTTGAAATAGGTGGTCTGCATTTATCTCTGCAAAGAAGTTTCCACAGCGGAAGACCATTGTTGCAGGCAAGTGTATGAGATTTGAAAAATCTCATCCAAATGCTGCTGCATGTTTTCCGCATGGAAACCAGAGGATGCTGCAGTTTTTTTTAAATCAAATTTTACCCTTTCCAATGTAGAAGGGATGAAATCCACAACGCAGTCTGCACACAACACGTGCGCATTTTGCTTCAGAAAGGTTTGTGGAAAATCTGCAATAAATCTGCACTGTGTGGGCTACCTGCGCTGATTTCCCTGCGGGAAATCTTCAGCGGGCTTGGAATTTTTTTTTTTTTAAATCTCATATATTTGCGTGGGTTCCTGCTCTATTTCCCTGCGGAAAATTTTCAACAGCATCTGGATGAGATTTTTCCAGCCGCAAATCCAAATTGAAAGCCTATAACAAATCTGCTACGTGTGCAGGGGACTTAAAGCGGGGGTATTCCACACCAGCTTATGCTCCCAAAGACCTGTAAAAGTGCTTCTGTCACAAGTATTATAATGTGTGAAAACATATATTTTTATTGAATGGAACCAATAGTAAGAGGGTCTTTAGGAGGCACATGTGATTCTACTAGAGACTGTGTACTACAAGTCCCATAAATCCTTACGTGTAGCTCAACTTCATAGGCCCTCCCCAGCTGCTGCACTGCTTCCTCAACAGGATCCTTTCACTCACTCTGCAGTGCAGAATGTCAGTATTAGTCCCTGGTCGATCTGCATGGCGTCCTAGCAGGAATGCACTGCCAGAGACAATCGGCGCTTGCACTTTAGCGCTACTGCACATGCTCTGCTTTTCCACTGCGCATTGAGTAAACCAATTTGGAGACACTAGCATAGACAGCATTTCTGGATGGGCTTGCAGAAAGGCTGACACAGGACACAGCAAGTGGTGCAATTTGGCAAACACTTCATTTTCTACGAGGGATAATTTAACGATCACTTCGTTTTTTGGGGGCAACCCCTTTAAGTAGTGGTTTTTAGCAACATTCCATAGAAAAATTAAAGACCTATTCATGTGCAGAAATAAGAATAAAAATCCCAAAATTGTGCAAATATTTTAGTGTAAAATTTGACACACTGGTATTATATCATCTATATTTGCACTGTTTAAGGGTTAGGATATGGCTGCAATACTGTCAATTTAGATGTCATATTGTATATCGTGCTTATGGCCATAATTGAGGGAACCTGTGACAAGCCACGTGGCTCCCTTGCCACTGGTTGCGGATCAACGACCAGCAGAATTGTGAATATCTGTTAAACTCTAACTATAAAATAGGCTGCAACTATAACTTGTAAAGTTCTAGTAAACCTGGAAAATAAGAATAAAAAGGTGTGTTTTTACACTATATTCTTCTTCATCGATGTCCATGTTAAAAAGAAAAAAATGCTGTTTGTGTCAAAAAGGAAGTGGTTAAATATAGTTGATCACCAGCAAACATCTCTATTATTCATTTTGTTTGGGCTTTTCTACTACCATTGGAGCTTTTGAGATATTTAGAATACTTCTCTTGTAATTTTCCTGATCTCTCATCTTTCCTTATCAAATTCCCCTATGGTTTTAGAATTTGGGCTTGCACTAGCAGCAACTGGGTTACTTCACGACACCAAACAAGCCATCTGTAGAACTAGAAACATTAGAAGTGGTCAGTTGTAGAGTAGTATGATGGATTTTGTATGTACAGAATGGCGTAAAATCCTATATATGCACACCACTCACGAATCTCTGCATAACCAGGCTGATTTGCCATTGAAGAGTCTAAAACTCTAGTGACCCCCTCTATTTACGCTTTTATAGCGCCCATACACCCATCCCGCTATTAAAGTTAACCAATATAAAGTAAGGCTAAATACAAATTTTAAGATCTTGACGGAAAAAGACAATTTGATTCCTATTTACTGAATTTCGTCATCAACATACAGCAACGTATTACTAAAGATTTCTTGTGGCTTTTTATTCAAGTTGTAAAATAGCAATCTGTATTCCTTGAAGAGTAACATCAGAACTGTGCCAGAGGAGGAGAAGTCATTCCAGCAGCAAAGGGATTCATCTGCTGCCAGACTGTATGTTAAGACAATGGGGATGAAAGCCGTTCTGCCCCGGAAATGATTAATGTTTGCTGGCCAGACGGCACTTTCCTACCTATCCATCCTATAAAGGGTGAAACTTGGGGAAGAGACAGGAAGCTGTAACTATTGATTGTGTATCCGACTTGAGTTCATGAGCGGGTGAAGTAGTGAAACTTTGGCTCGCAGAAGACCCAGTTGCCTGTCTGCGCCTCATATGCTAAATATAACTCTTTCTGCATGACGCAAAAATAATTCTTCAAAAGGGTAAGACTGTCTATTAGCAGCCTGGCTTTAATGAGATTCTCAAGACATTTTAACATAAAATATGCAGAGACTATTAGCTTCCTACTGGGCCCTTGTCTTCTGCTGGTTATAGCAAGAAGTGGCATGGTTTCAGAAAGTCATTTTGGCGGTGAGATGGCTTTTAAATATTCCCTTCCTATAAGGCAGTTAGTGGCTTTTATAAAACTGCGATGGATCAGAAGAACTTTTAAAACTAGTTAAAATGGCACCACGGGGCAGATCAAATACCTCTTCTTCTTTCACATTATTTTTTCCAATTTAGATTGTAAAATGCTGTATAGGTTTTGGTTTACACACTACTAATATCTTACTGTGGGTCTCATCTGGTGCAATGCTTTAGACACCTACATACGTAAGTTCATGATGAGAAACAAGTGTGCAATTTTAGATTATAATCTTTATAACTAATCTTTATCATGTCAAGATAGTCGTAATATCAGAACATTCCTGCCATTACTATGGTTTCTGCGGGGAATATTAACTTATATGTTGATGATTTTATAGCTGGTTCTGAATTGGATTTGTCCCTTCTCCCATGTTATCTCATTTACAGTCCTCCGGTGATCACACGTGACCACACCACCCACAGACTCCAGGAACCAGCCACGGCTTCCCCAGTAGAATCAGTGGAGATGTGACATTCTTCGATAATACTTGCATGTGTTTGTGTGGCCACCTGCAGACTAACGTTAAAAGGGTTGGCAGGGGCCAAAAAAATTGCCCAGAGAGGGAGAGAATTGGCAGAGCTAAAGCTGGCCATACACCAAAGATAGTGATTGACCGTGAATGTGAGCATATGATCCCACCAGCCACGGAATATGAAACACAGGCCAATCAGGGAGTCTGTTTTTTACATAAGTAGTGTCGGCCATTGCCAAAGATTGTTCGAGTTCATTTTACAAGTGATGGTCGGCCGAAATGACCAAAATCGGCCATTTCGGACTACTATTCTCTCGTGTATGGCACCTTTAAGACTGATAATAGTCAGACAAAAGATGTGTACAAGCACCTTAAGGTTACAACGTCACAAAGACATAATAGTGGAGATTATAGTTTTTCCAAAGTTTTTGAATATGCGGAATATGAATGGAGGAATTGATTAAGTTCATTATATAATTAAATATAAGTAACGCTAAATATTTACAAAGTTACTTAACAAGGTAGTATCGACTGTAGAACCAAGGGACTTATCAATCAGGTGTGACTTCTCTCTAGAATAAAACAGATGAGGCCACCTTGAGCAGAAAGGGCCAAATACTCAGAAAAGCCCCTTTTTGTTTTCGCATGAGTTCACTCTGTATTCGGGGCATCCACTGATACTATCTTTTAATGTGTCTATCACTAAACAAACAATTTAGAAGGGCATGTTCATTAAAGTGTAAATCAGCCTATAATGGTAATGATAACATATTCATGGACATGGGATATCGCACATATTAGCATGTTATTTGACATTATAAATCATGACCTCTTTAGTACTTCTGGATATGGCTTAATAGCTTTAACATATGCGGTGGATGTTCATGTTATTCAGGAATAAGAGCAGTGGAAGAAACTATTACTTTGAACTCTTGACCTTTTTTTGCTTTGGGATTAAGTGCAGAATCCATTACCAGCAATTGAGTAATTTCCCGGCCAACCATTTAAATCCATATCGCGTGTTCTAATTAGTGAACGCTTTATTGCATTCTTAAGCGCGCTCGCTCTGTGTGGCTGCCGGTCTTCAGTCTGCTCCCACATTTATAGCAAGCCCTGCTTATCATTCCGCATATCACAGCAGATGCTCCTGAAACGTACATGCGCGTATCATGCGCAGCATCCTAAGGCTTCATACGGCATGTTTTCTAACGTACACTTGTTTGAAAGGTGTTTAACCCTATGAAATCTCGATTGTTGAGAGCAGCACTCTCCTCACCGTTCAAATGGTCAGATGTAACAGTCCCTCCCTATGGATCTGTTCACACCCATCTAATGAACATCAAAAGGCAATAAAAGCAGTGGGGGAGGAGGGTCAGCATTAGAATGGCTGAATAAATGCTGAAGACTTTTTTCTAATACTGACCTCCCACTTCTTTTATGGCCTCTTTTTTAGGTGTTTAAGCCTTTGATCATGATCCATAGGCTTTTTAAAAACCTGCACCGTTAGTGGCCAAAGCACCGCCCGCAGTGTTTTTTGTTTTTTACACCGTGTGTTCTTTCAGCTAAACAGATCACAGAAAAATGGGCCATCAATATACTCCAAAAAACACAAAAACAGGCCATACTTAGTAAATTGGCAGGTAAACACCAGTTCCCAACAGGATGCAGACAAGCCACAAATGCTACATAGAGAGTGCCCAGGTGCAATAACTAGTGATATCCACTCCCACTATTCTTGAGAGGAGTGGCTGCTCAGTATTATCACTGCATTCAAAAAATTTGCCCGTTGCCTGGCGTAGAGTGTTTTGCCAGATCAGAGCCTATTCGTCACGCCGATAGTATTCGATCAGGCGGGCTGCCCTGCCCGCCACTCAAGACACTGGCACACTATTCTTGAAGGAAATCTGAGCCAGATTTTGTTTGCCTGCAAAAAACTCTGTGTGAACAGGGGCCTAAGTATGTCATGTTTGTATTTCTGTAGATGAGTAGAAGGTATTAATCAGCGCTGCCCATCTGTTGGCATCTTTGGTAAATTCAGTGTTTAGCGACTCCTTTCCTCACACTTTTTCCTGTGTGCTCATAGCACTCGCAGAGATGTACTGAATTTACCTTTCCCTACATGACGAGTATAAATTGACAACCTGTATCTATTTATTTTTTTTGCCACTTCGAAGCATACACTTTAATATGTTCCTTTATCTGTAAAAACCCTCAAATATGACCCTATCTATGAATGCCTCTTCAGAGTCTCTCTAGTCTCTGCTATTGGTTGCGTTCCCTTACATGCCATTTAGAAATCTTGATCGCTGTATCAGCTCAAGTGCATTAGAGTGCCTCCATTCTGCATGGCTCTAGTGAGGTGTGAATAGCTAACAGGCTATTGTGTAAAATTCCATCGCTCCGTAATTCATACAATACAAAGGACTTATTTTTCTAACACTGATACAGAGGTTGCTCTAGTTACATTTTGTTATTTCTTTCCATCTCCACATAGAATGCCACTTGTCTAACAATGGTGCGCTCGGCATTCAGTGGAGATCTGGATACTATTTGCTGGAGTCTGACCTCTAAGTAAGAGCATTGTTTGTGCATAGGTAGAGCATCCTGCCTTCTACAGTAGAACCGGTATGAAGAGAAGAGTGTTAAAGGGGTTCTCTAGTCTGTTTTTTTTTTTTATTTTTTTATTTTTTAAAAGAAACAAAGATCGTGTACAATCTACTTATTAATGAAAGCCGCCTGTCCCCGCCAGCGACCTTCAGTGCTCCCATGTGTCCCATAACTCCTTATCAATGTGACATATCACACGTCTTCTATTGGCTCAGAGATGTTGTAATTTACCATCATGCTGCAATATATGGACCACCCCTGTGGCAATTGACAGAGATTATGGATGTGTTGTGCATATAGACTTCAATATTCCTGGGACATCCGTATACAGTGTTTACAGATGAATGAACACATCCATAGAGCAGCACTCTCCGATAGCTCTGCTTAATTCTGAACTGAAGGCAAAGTAAACTGTGTCCAATGAGAGCAATTTCTCAGTCTTGGGGGGGGGGGGGGGAACCTTTTAATGTCTCCTGATCACTTGAATATGGGAACAGCCTTGCGTAGAGTATTTTTCCTTCCCATGGCTCGGGTTGTGTGTACTGCAATATTCATCGTTTTATTTTGACATTAGGTTAGTGGACTGGATTATCAGTTGACCGTTGAGGGCCTCCAGGCAGTTTTATCATTTCTGATCAATGATGATTACTATAGTCTTTTATAATGCAAATGCAATAATAGTAAGTTAATAGTATGGAGTAGTAGGAGTAAACTTCATCAAATCTCTCCAGGTTTGGAAATTATGAAATGGATCAAATCTATATTTGGAGAAAAGTGCATTGAATGCCTCTTGATGCTGACAATAACTGCATTGTGTCATTGGTATTTACATTCTATGGTTTCTATGAGAACTTGTGTTTAATTTATAGGGTTTCTAAAGGGATGGGATGTATATAGAAGGAAAGGAAGAACATATGAGATATGAAACTGGAGCCAGTGGAGGAGTAGAGTAGTTTGCGCAATAAAACGAAGATCAGATCAGACCTTCCTGCCTTATAAATGCTTCCCAGCCGGATGGAAACATTTCTAAATATAGTTCCAGTTTGTTGTTGAATAATACCTCCCGACTGAGACTGCAATGAAGCTTCCAGATCCTGTCCCAACATAAATGCATATTGTCCATTAGATTGGCTTTAACAGACCAGGTAATAAAAGTCGATTTAAATACAGGCTGAAGACAACATGGTGTTCTGGTACTACTATATCTTGAAAATTTGACCCAGAACAGTCTGGTATGAATGCGCCCCTAAACAATGTGCCTTAAATAGGTTTTCCAGTCCCATGAAACATTTTGCAAATGGCTGACAATGGTATAAAATAACAAAAGACGTAATACGTACATTTCCAATCCCACGCCGCTTCTGTGCTGATGCTTCACCTGGTCCCTCGCCAGTTCTTGTTTTACCAGGCTTCGTTGATTACATAATTTCTTAACACATAACTACTTTCGCCAATCGCTGTCAAGACGACCTGGGTAAGCAAAGAATAGCGAGGACCAGGGAAGTGTCAGCGCAGGAGCGGCAGGGATTGGATACGTGAATGTTAATATTTTATTCCATTGTATGCCGTTTGCAAAAAAAATTTAATAGGGCTTGAAAAAAATATTTTATTTCGCTCACCGGCAGGTGTCACAGGGTTAAACCCCCAACAGTCAAACAATGATGGCATGTTACGTTTTTCCATAGTCTCTTTCAAAGAGCTGTAACTTTTATTTTTCAGTCGACATAGCTGTATAAGGGCTTTTTTTTTTTTTGCGGGACAAGTTGTATTTTTTAATAGCACCATTTTGGGGTACATATAATTTATTGATTAACTTTTTTTAGTAACCCAACTGGAAAAAAGACAGAAATTTCACCATTCATTTTTGCATCTTAATTTTACGGCGTTTACCCTGTGGTATAAGTAACATAATAACTTTATTCAGCGGGTCGTTACGATTGCGGCGACACCATATTTATATAGGTTTTTTTATGTTTTACCACTTTTACACAGTAAAAACACACTTTTTTTCAATATTTGTTTGTGTGTCACCATATTTTAAGAGCCATAACTTTTTTTTTTTCAAACGATTCAGCTTTTTTTTGGGCGGGACGACTTGTAGTTTTTATTGGTACTATTTTGGAGTACATGTGACTTTTTGATAACTTTTTATCACATTTTTTGAAGGTAGGATGAAGAGAAATCAGCAATTCTTGCATTGTTTTTTATTTTATTTTTTACAGCGTTCACTGTGCGCGTTAAATAATGTAATAGCTTTATAGTTGGGGTCGTTACGGATGTGGCGATACCAAATATATGTAATTTTTTTTCTTTTTTCATAAATTTTTTTTACTTGGAACTTTTATTTATTTTACTTCAAACTTTAACTTTTTTTTAACTAGGGGACTTTACTGTGTGATCTTTTGATCAATATTATAATACACTGCAAAACTTCTGTGTTATTGCCTGTCAGTGTAGGCCATGCCTCTGGTATGGCCTAACCTCTGTTAGGCCATGCCTCTGGTATGGCCTAACAGGCAATCACCAAAGGCAGACCTGGGGGCCTTGGTTAGAGCTCCAGGCTGCCATAGAAACCATAGGCACCCCGCAATGCACGCGGTATGCTGGTGGGGTGCCCTCTAAAAACACTGATGTGACGCTCGCTATTGAGCGCCGCATCTAAGGGATTAAATATGATCGGCGAACACTGCTAGTGGTCTATGATCGTTGCCCTGAAGCCCGAGGCTGTTTGCAACAGCCCGGGTTCAGAAGCACCCCACCCGATGCGGGAAAAGTTCTTCTGAAGTGCCGCCGTGAAAAGGGGGCGTTTCAGAAGAACTACCCCAAACGGCCGACGTAAAAAGGCTATACGCCGGTCGTTAAGGAGTTAACTATAGGCCAATAATGAGCTTTTAGCTGAACCTGAGAAAACTTGACAGGAGTGAGAAAAGTGTTTGGAAAGAAATGCGCTTTTTGCACCGCCCCCCCCCCCCCCATCCACTTGTTTTTTTCAGAATGCACCACTAGTAATATCAAGCACCATTGCAGCCGAGATGAGATGTTCTGGAATCTGTATAGCCGATGTTCAGTATTTTGTTGTGGTTGCATTGTATCACACTTTGGACTGTGAAAAGACGCTATATTCCTATGTGATGGCGACTCTAGTTCACAAATCTACAATAAGAAGGAAGGTGCAGAAATCAAGCGTTTCAAGACTATGGTGGTCTTTGTGACATTTCACTTTAGCACATTGGAGGACTTTATTAAAACTGAAAGTAGATGTGATTAGCTCTCATTTTTCAGAGACCTTTTGAAATATAAAAAAACCTTTTGATAACTCCTCCCCATTATTTATTTTTTCCGCCTCTTTTTATCTCTACCTACTGTATTACCCCTCTTCTATGATTTTGCTTTGCTCGTTTTCCATTCTAATCCTCGTTTTGTTTAATGTTTTCCGAATGTCTGATCTACTCCAGGCATTTTTTATGTCTCCACATTGAATGGTGCGGCAGATTTTACAAAGCTAAGATGACATTGTGAATAGTTTGGAATTGCCTCTATCCCATTCTTAATTAAAATGCATACCATCTGAAGCGGACCTCGGGCAGCTGGAACTTCATTTAATACGCGTCAGTGCCTTCTATGAACCATGTTCTTCATAAATAGTCAAAAATAATAATGCACCTGTGTTTCTTTCTTGCATCTTTAATGAATAAATATTACTACTTTCTCATATGACATAGTTATATTAACCTCTAAATGACTAGGCCGGTAAGGGCCTTAATGACCAGCTACATTTTCTTTTTTGCCTCCCCACATTTCAGCAGCCATCATTTTTTTTAAAATATACAGCACCAGAACAAAGTTCTTACATAAATACAGCACCAGAACAAAACTCCATACATATATACATATATACAGTACCAGAACCAAGTTCGGTACATAAATACAGCACCAGAGTGAAGCTCGGTACATAAATACAGCACAAGCTCAAATACAACTCAGTACGGAGATCCTTTGCATATTCAGTTTAATCCCTGCCATATAAGTTTGTACGACCTAAAACTACAGCTCCCAGTATAGCCTGAACAATGGTCAGGATATGCTGGTAGTTGCTATTTCACAAAAAAGGATGCTACTATCCGTAATCACACTGCAGATCATACAGGGACTACAGTACTGATCAATCAGAGGGAGAATAAACATTTACATTTAGTGACTCACAGGTAATGTCTTCTCAGATAATTTTTTCTTTTTCATCCGGTCCAGACCTCTATGATGACTTCTCCCGGCCACGACCCATTTCCACAGAGTTTGCCAGTCGGATGTCTTCGGCTCTTCGCTTTTCCAACATTTCCGCACCTATAAACGAAGATAAAATTCTCATGGTGCCACGGTCTATGCCCCTGAATAATCGTATCATACATTGTGCCTCTCTATATAATAGTACTATGCACTGAATATAATTTCACCATACACTGTCCCCATGAAAAAAATTGTAAAACACTGTAAAGTAAAATACCACACACACTCGCAGAGCCCCCCATAGATGGCGCCACTCAGAGCCCCCCCCCCCATAGATAGCGCCACTCCACCCCCCCCTGTAGATCGTGCTCTCATAGGTAGGTAGTGTCCTCAGAGTCCCCTGTAGATAGTGCCCCCATAGAATCCCCTTTAGATGGGGCTCCTTGTAGATACTACCCCCCAGAGGGTCCCCTGTAGATAGTGCCACGGTAGATATTGCCAAACGCTGCCTACTGAAAAAACGAAAAAAAATTACATGCTCACTTGTCCCCATTCCCGCGCCGTTTTCCAGCAACGCAGGCCTGGTCAGAGACCAGGCGTCATCCAGCGTAACAGTGCGGTTGGCGTGATGACGACGTCATTGTGTCGACTGAGTCATTGCTAAAGTGCCGAATGGTGAGGCAGGGAACTGATAATTCACAAGCACTAGGACAATGGATACAATTGGTTGCAGGATCCCGCTACACCCCTTTTCTCTGAACCGGCTGTAATTTTAACTGGTTTGGTAGAACCAGGGCGAACGGGGCCTCCTTTCAACCTCGGGCCTCTGGCACTTGCCCAGATTGCCCTAATTATAATCCGCCCCTGGCTACAGTACCTTTTTCTCTTTAAACAGAAGTCCAAGCATATGGCATACATTTGCACAGTATATGGAGACGCCATCTGAAGAAAAAATAAACAAATATCAATTTCTGTTAAACATTCTTAATGTATTGCAAAAGTATACCAAACAGTTTATTTTTTTTATACCGGGTGTATATACAATGTCCATACTAGAATTGGTTCCAATGTTATCAACGAGGGTTTGACTTGGGGCCCATATTATTTTTAATATAGCGCTATCCGCATCCATAGCACTTCATACAAGACAATTCTACATTGACGCATTGTAACAATAAAAAAAGACAGTGGGGAGAAGAACGCCACTGGAGTAAGATACACCTCATTTATTAAGCAGCAAGCCTGTATAATTACTCATACAAAATTTGCTGAAACTGAACTCATCCTAAAAGACTAACCAGAGATTTGTACAGTAGTTATACAACAAATAGTTTTTTTGTGTAAGGAGATATTTTACAATTTGCTGCAGTGACATTGTAAAATTAGGTTTGAGTGACTGCTGTTCATAGTGTGTTCAATAGAGCATGAATAATATTTCTGTCAGTCGAATGTAGGTTATATCGATAAAAATAGTCCGGATAACTCGAGGGACATTTCATCACTAATAGTTAAAAACAACTTCCAGAATCACTTAAATTAATAAATAATAAAAAACCAGGCTGTTCTGCAATGCAGTACTTTGATAACCTGCTGTGTCCAATTGTCTTTTAATAATCATTTTATGCTACCTGAAAATTATATGAAAACAGAATTTGGAGGAAAGTTATTTAATGATCACTGCTGTAGAAGTTTAACAGACATCTAATAAAATAGACTTAATAACCTTCTGAAGAAATAGCCATGAAGACTAATTGTCAACTGCAAATGTGTCCGTGTCCTGCACACGGAATATTTCTACTCCAGACTCGGAGTTCTGATGTTTCATGTCAGGATGCCTCTGGCAAAGCAAGGCCAGAAGATCTCTGTGTCACACAACCTGTGACAATGGTAGCGACAAGGCCGAGGTTCTTTTAGTGGGTGCCAGGGAACACTGAGAACTGTCCTGGCAGCGCTGCCTCCATGATGGTTATTTAGGTCGTTTTCTTACACAATTCTGAAATCCTATCTATGTATTTGACTCCGTAGAATCATTTTTGTTTTTGGACAAAAGGTAAGTACATGAAAAAAATACATACCTGTGGATGTTTGTTATAGTATTTGCTGAGTTCAATCTGTGTGGGATCTACAATGCTTTAGTAAATAGCTGATACATTGCTGCTGCTGATACAATACTGCTGCATGCGATAGTAATAGTATCACATGCAGTGACGTACCATTGCCAACCCTTTGTATTTCACTTGGCAAGATGTGAATTCATTGCTGACCAACTGCATCTTTTAGCTATCAGCCATCAAAGCTAGGGGCAAACATATAGCCGATTAAGCTTGCACAGGGGCCCAGAGGGGTCCCACTCTGGCCAAAGGTGTTGAACGTGTATCCTTAAGGACCTTTTTCACGGGCCAATGATCGGGCAAACGAGCGTTGATATGAACACTAGTTCCAGATCATTGCCCTGTGAAATAATATAGTTGTCGCCCGCACATCTACCTGTGTAAACACGGAGATGTGCTGCCGAAATGATGGAAATGTATGGGGACAAGCGATTTGTAGTAACGTTCGCTCGTCCCCATGCATTGCTCCTTGTGAAAGGAGCTAACGAGCGCCGATCAATAAGCTGTGTTGTTGATCAGCGCTTGTTTACATGGGCCATGTAAGAGGACCCTAAGGGTATGTTTATTCGGCAAATTTTTTGCAGTGGATTTCGCTGCAAAATTCCGCCTCCTGTTCATTTCAATGGGAGTCGGATGCTTCTGTTTCCCGCTAGCAATTTTTTTCAGCTGGCAACAAAAAGAAGCGTTTTGCCCAATCTTCAGGTGGATTCCGCCCGAAACTCCCATTGAAGTGAATGGGAGGAGGATCTTCCTGCCGACGGTGGGACCCATCAAGCAAAATCCACCATGTGAACTGACCCTTAAGAGCCTTTTACACTGGCCGACAATAGGCCAGTTCAGCGAGCGCCGATCAACGAGGCACTCGTTTTCTCCTGTCACACGGAGCTATGTGTGGGAACGAGCTGTCGTTACTCCGATCGCTAGTCTCCATATGTTATCATCTTGTCAGCAGCGTGTCTCCCTCTTTACACAGGGAGATGTGCTGCCGACAACGATCCCTTTTTTAAAACTAGACTATGAGCAGATGATCGAGCGTTTGCTCGTTCATCTGCTGATCGCTGCCCTGTTTACACAGGGCAATTGTTGGCATTGAGCGTTATATGAACGCCTGTCTACACTGTGATTATCATGCAAACGGGCCTTTAGTCTCTCACTCCCTCCCCCAGCTCACACTTTCCACAAGTCTCTCATAGATTACACAAACAATGCATTATCCCAGTCAGCCAATCACAAAGACTTTGCCTGAGCTGCTCTGTGATTGGCTGATGTTGCAGGATCTGTCTCTATTACAGAGTCTACAGCCACAGATAGAGGAGTAAGAGGATGGAGTCCGGCATCCTTCAATACAGGGTGTGGTGTCCCTTTTTTGGCCTAATAAATACATTTTAGAAATCTAGTATATTGACCTAGAAAACATCTGCCTTTTCCTGAGTGCATTCAACACCCTAACATATATTATCTCATGATTTCATACACTTTATCAGAAAAATCCTCTGAATATAGACCTTTTTTTAGGTCCATTGTGTAAATGATAAAATATGTATAAATATGCATTAAAAAATAATGGATCTCCCATAATGGAATTGGATATGGTCCTCACTCAAAGCCGTAATATGACCATCTAAGCCCAATTTCACACATGGGTATTTGTAAACGTGTATAATACAGATCCACAATACGGACATATTACAGATCATATTGTATCTGGCTGCTGGACTAAGAAACCGTAAGTTTAATATTCCAGAAAATAGAAATTTACAAAGACCGAAGACTGGGCAGAGACAGCCTGTTATAGAACTCCTTTAATTTATTTAAAGAGGCTCTCTACTCTTATGTACTTTTCTGTTGTCTAATATATCTGATATTCTGGCACCGTTTGGTTAATGACTGAATAAAGAGTTTTTACTTTAGATGTAAACACACCGATCAGCCATAACATTAAGCCACCTGCCTAATATAAGGTGCCCCCTTGTGCTGCCAAAATTGCTTTAACCCATCGAGGCATAGACTCCACAAGACCTGTTAGGGTGTCCTGTAGTATCTGGTACATAGATGTTCGCAGCAGATCCTTTAAGTTGTGAGGTGGGGCCTCCATGGATCGGACTTGTTTTTCACCACATCCCACAGATGCTCAATAGGATTAAGATCTGGGGAATTTGGAGGCCGAGTCAACACCTTGAACCCTTCGTCATGTTCCTCAAACTATTCCTGAACAATGTTTGCAGTGTGACAAAGCACATTGTCCTGCTGAAAGAGGGCACTGCCACTAAGGAATTTGATGTCTTGAGGGGGTGTACTTGGTCTGCAATAATGTTTTGGTGGGTGGTATTTGTAACATCCACCTAAATTCCAGGACCCACGGTTTCCTAGTAGACATTGCCCAGAGCATCACACTGCACTTGCCTGCTTGCCTTCTACCCATGGTGCATCCTGGTGACATCTCTTCCCCAGGTAAGCGACGAACATGTACCCAGCAGTCACATGATGTATAAGAAAATGTTAATCAGACCAGGCCACCTTCTTTCATTTCTCCGTGGTACAGTTCTGATGCTCACATGCCCATTGTAGATATATTATGCAGTAGACCGGCATGGGCACCCTGACTGGTCTGTGGCTACGCAGCCCCAAATACAGCAAGCTGCGATGCACTGTGTGTTCTCAAACCTTTCTTTCATAGCCAGCATGAACTGTTTCAGCTGTTTGTGCTACAATAGCTCTTTTATGGGATCGGACCAGACAGACTGGCCTTTATCTCTCATGTGCATGGGTGAGCCTTGGTGGGCGCCCATGAGCCGGTCGCTGGTTCACCTCTTGCCCTTCCTTCGACCACTTTTAGTAGGTACTAACCGCTGCATACTGGGAACATCCACAAAACCTACAATTTTGGAGATCCTCTGACCCAGTTGTCTAACCATCACAATTTGGCCCTTGTCAAAGTAACTCCTTCCTTACCCTCTCCCATTTTTCCTGCTTCCAACCCATCATCTTCAAGAATTAACTGTTCGCTTGTTGCCTAAAATATACCACACATTGACCGGTGACTTTGTAAAGAGATAATCAATGTTATTGACTTCACTTCTCAGTGGTTTTAATGTTGCGGCTGAACGGTGGATGTATTTTTATTGTACCTGCTTCTATATTGAACTGTCATTTATTACTTAGTCTTTTTTCCTTTGGATTTTTGTTCTTTTGGGTTCATTCACACGGTTCAGGCACGGTCTGTATGGTAGTGCACGGAGCTTGTACAGCTCGTTCAGTACAGAGATGCACAGACTCTTTCGAGCTTCATGTCTACAGACCCGTTCTCCCCTAGAAGCAATGTTTCTTGGTGAGAATATCTCTATATTGTACATGTGGAGTCAGATGGGGCATGCTACATTTTTTTTCTGTCTGATTTGTACGGAATCTAACAATTTAAATAAACAAAAAAAACCCTATGGAATCGGAGGCATGCAGTGGTACAGTGAAGGGCTCATGCTCCTGTGTAAAAGCCCTATTACAGCAGAGGACATAACAGTCGAAATACGGCTGTGTGAATGAGCCCTTAGGCTGCATAAACGCAGCAATACATCCAGTATAGTGTACATTACTGGCATCCGCTGTGCTCTGCCGGCTAATAATAAGTTCTTATTAGTAACACGTTGCTATTGTTTCTCAACTACTATCAGGTGTGGCTGTTTGCGGCAAATGATTTATAGAAATCTAAACGGCAAGCATTGAATAAAGAGCAGAGAAGAATAGGATGTTTGTGTGTGAGCACGGCCTGCTTGTCATCTCATTTATACCGGTTTCATACAGCTGGAGACTATCTTTCCGTCACAATCGCACGGGCCTTTTCATTTTTTATAGTGTGGTTGGGTTGTCTGCAATTAAGTTCTACCACAAATGGGGAGTGCGAACAAGAGAAGGATTTGCAGTTGGAAGCCACAGTTTCCTGTCAGAATCCTTCCCATGGACCCCCCGCAGTTGAAGCAGTAAATAAAGGCTTGTCTTTCCTGAACAACCTTTCATTTCCCAGAAAATCGTCGAAAATAATATAGCACATATCCATTGCAGACTGAGCAGTGTCTGACAGCTCAGAAGGACGTGCTTTAGCTTACACTACTGACATTGTCTGACCATTGGTTTAGTGACTATGCCCACAGCACATTTCTATCAAATCGCCTTGTCTTTTTCATTTGATTTATTTTCGGATTAAAGGAGAACTCCCACAAAAATTTTTATTCTCTGGCCCGTTAGAGAGGAACATTATGTAAATTGTGGTGAAGGTAATTTTCTGACCGGTGGCCGTATTTGTGAGTTACCCACTCCCTTCTGGTCCTCAGCTGTGTCATGTGACCAGCAATAGGAATCTACAACGGACACCGCGTCTCATGTGGACAGTGCTTCTTTAAGCAACCAATAGCCAACCAGGATGAATTCTCATCCACAGGAGATGAGTGAGCTGTCTACAGTGTTCTTAGGCCCCATTCACACGAGCGTGAATTATGTCCGTGTGCTGTGTGTTGAAACAACGCACGGCACACGGACCCATTGATTTCAATGGAGCCATTCACATATGCGTGATTTTTCACACAGCGAGAGTCCGCTGCGTGAAACTCACTGCATGTCCTATATTGGTGCGTTATCAAGTCAATGGCTGTGTGAAAACCATGCACCGCACACGGATGCACATGCGTGTGCAGTGCGTGATTTTTGCCCATCAATTCAGTTGAAAATAATAATAAAAAAAAAATGTGCTTTGCGAGTGTGTGAATAACGCATGTCCCTCGCAAAGCACACTGATGCGTAAAGTGAATCTGATACGCTCGTGTGAATGAGGCTTTATAGTAATGAGTACTGTACTTGTAGTGACAGGAGGGAGGTGGCAGAAGAGTAGTAATTCACGGACTAAAGTGCACTGTATAGGCTATGGGTTTAAGTATTAACATTTGTACTTGCGCTTCTTATAACGATGCCTTGGGCCATTCCTTTTGTTATTGTTCCTAAAAATGTATGAATGAATTGACAACTGGGTGTTTAACATTCCTTTTATCAATAGGGCGTGACAATCTGACACTGTCCAACAGTGTCAGACTGTGTATTGACAAAGGGAATGGTAACACCCAGTGCTCAATGTATTCACACGTTTCCAGGAGGAATAACAGAGGAAAGGCACAACGCAGAGTGATGCTCCAGAATTGTTGTTTTATGGGGAATATAAGTATGTGCCAAATTGGGCATGTCAGGAGAGATGACAGGTCCTCTTTAAACCCAGAACAGCTTTCCGAGTACAAGGGGTGACTGTCAATAATAGCAGGCACACTGAAGTGCTATTACAAAATCCATGTTATATGTGTCATTATGGGAGCTTGCTCTGAGCGGCTTCTGTATGTGCAGCACAGGCTGAAACCAAGTACATTATGAAAATGATGAAAGTGCAATCGGCTCTCGGTGTAATTACGCTTAACATATTTTTATGAGCTTGTCTCCCCTTTAAATAAGAAAGCAGTTTACAAATCTATTTAGCAGGAAATATGGAAATTGTATGGTGGCTGTTTAACGTTCTGCAAAATGTTTATTTTACACTATATACCATAAAGTTAAACATCCCTCCAAATGCATAAAGTCCGCACAGGCTTTCCATCTCATCTGAACAATGGTTTCTTTTTTTTAACAGGCCCAATATGTTTTTCTGCCGTAAAATGTTTAAGCGTGCTCAGCGTACGGAACGGTTTGTTTGGATGATCAGTAAATAGCTCGTTTATTTTTACAGAGCTGCATTTTAATTATGTAAGAATGGCTTTTTTATTTTATTTTTTGGTCCCAACCTGTTCAAAAGCTGTAAAAATGTTTTGTTCCTCAAGCTCTCTGTTAGTTCTCCGCTTCAGATTTGTACTGTGATAAAAGATTACCCCAAATAACACACAGATTAATGGAGATCAGACCTTTTTGTTCTGGAGCTTGTTTTATATTCAGGAAAAGCAGTTCCTTTTTTTTTTTTTATTATCCCCCCATCAATAATTTTAAGCTTATTGGAAACCTTTAATAACACAAGTTTTTTTTTTTTTCTTTTCTTTTTGTCCATCAAAGGGGGATTATGTTTAAACACAATGCAGTACTGCTTCTGTTGTTTGGTTTTATTGCTTTACTTGTTAGAATCTAGTCTAATGTGCCCTGCATAGTTGACATAATGTTGCTCTCTAGATCTCATATTTTTTATCTTTTTGATGGACGCTTTGGAGAATGTTACTTGCATACTTAAACTAGTGTGTGTGTGTGTATATAATATATATATATATACACATACACACACACACACACACACACACACACACACACACACACACACACGTAAATACTGCAGTTAAGGCATTCGAATTTTAAGTGACTTTTTGCCCTCTGATTCTGACCAGTTTTTCCCAAATTACCCACAATTCCGCTTCAGTCTCAGGGAAGTTCTTCTTACAGGACTATCTATAGTGAAGAATGTGGAAAAACGTACTGCTAGCTATCATCTTTTTGTTTTCTGTCCACTCCAATACAATTTAGAGGGGTCTTTCAAGCTGAAACTGAATCATAAATTTAGCATGCTGGTATTTTTACAACCCCAAAAAAGACAAACAAATGGATTCGTTTTGTTAGAATGCTGGTTTACAGAAAAAAACAACATTTTTTGAATATTGGCTTCATATCCTATATGTTAGCGTACAGTTCCTAGCCACACCAGGTGAAAAGCAGTGAACATTTTCCTGGTCAGGCTCTAGAATCCGTTAAAGAAGCGCTAAATAAAAGCAAAAAAAAACAAATCAAATAACACTTTACGGTGGTTCTGTCATGAAGACCACCTGTTTTTTTTTTTTTGTTTTTTTTTTAAGATGGCTCATGGGTCCAGCTTAAAAAAAAAAATCCCACAGATCAGCTGTTATCACTAGGTGGCGGTGCATCTATCATTAATTTCAGACTAGGGGAAATGTAGTAATAGATGCATAGACGTGTTGGGTCCACCATAGCAAGAAGCACTTTTTGTGAGCGGCTATCAACTCTGACTCATAGAGGGGGGGGGGGTCCCGATCTGGAGGATATGAAAAGGGATTGATGAGACAACCCATTTAATAACCTTCTCTCCTTTGGTCCTTTTTTTTAATTTTTATCTCATAATGTGAACAAAAACTATCGATCAGCCGTTTTCCTTCTCCTGCCTTATTCCCACATTTGGCTGTTGGGCAACTTGCTGCAGACGGAGACTGCCATTCAGCTCTGCGTCTTTAGTGCCATTTTTTTTCGCTCAGTTGCTGGGACCCAAAGTACTGAGCAATCCTGTTTAAAAGCCCTTTTACCCGCCCTTTTGCACCTTAACAATCGACTACATCTGTGCCCATCTAACCATTTCGCAAGTGTATTAGTGTCGCTTTTAAATTATTTCAGTTGCAAACCAGATTTTTACTGGTGTTTTCATCATCAAAAGCAAGCTACTATGCTATACAGCTGTAACATGCCTCCCTGTTCTCAGGAGGAATCTCTCCCTCTATTTTCACCTCTAGAAAACAGTTGGGTTACATGTCACAGTCAAAACAAGCGTTATTCTGCGATTTTGGGCAATTCACAGGTTTTTCTTTTTGTCCCCGTCCCCCTCCGCTTGATGCAACCTCTAACGTCTGAACAGTTAGTCCATTGCTTTCACAGTCCAATTTTCTAGTACACATGTACCATATTATTTTCTAGGCTAATGAATGGAGCCGTAGTTTGCCAAGGAGAGGTGAAAACAAATGTAGAAAAGGTTCTAGTAGATTTCTAGATGTCAGAGCCAATAACCCATTCTGCCCTACACCTCGTAGGACTTCAGCAAATGGGAATTCAGCAGATAACACACAAAAATGCTTTGTAAAAGACATTTACGTCGTACAAAGTGCCTGCAATTGAAAAGCCCCAGAAGGGTTCTTACTATTGGGTTTGTGTGTATTTGTGAAAATTTTTGTTTTATATATTTTTTATTATTATTCAAACTTACTGTGAAAAGGGCTCGAGATGCATGATGCCCTAATTTCAGCTCATTTGCATGTTAGAGCGCGCTGAGTAATTGGTATTTAACCAGAACAAAAGAGGATCTGTTTGCAGAAAGAAAAAGAATTCTTGAAGTAGACCCTAATGCATATACAGGCTTTGTCTTTCCTCTCATTAGGAATTGAATAGGATGGCCTGGTAATTAGAATATGGAAGGCACTGCTTTGGTTTTGATGCTTTCCGAGCTAATTGGTTTGAAAATTATATTTGATGTGGATCTGAGGGCTGTTGGCAAAACGCCTCGTCGGGACATGGGCATCCGTTGCACGCATTACAAGGGAGGCCAATATGATAGCCTGTTTTACCTTGTCTACTGATAATAGAGGATGGCAGTGCTTGAAATGGTTGCTTCTTTCTCAACAAAACGGCAGGTTCATGCCCTTCACTGTTGGAATGAAAATTAAGCAATATGGGAATGCTAATGCCACGGCCCTATAGGACAAATCTAATTACTGAAGAGTGAATGAAACACTCTGGCATGGGGTACACTGTCATTTATGCTCTCGTTATTGTATGGTCATTAATTCTGTCTACCTGTAACCGGACGGCTCCAAGTTCCGGTAAAATATTGTTCTTGTCTGGATATGGGCTGGTTCCGTCTATTCACAGTTCTTGCAATGTTCGCCTCCCTTATTCCAGGCTCCATACTTTTTGGATTACGCTAACCCTTTTTAGTATAGTGTTGCAATGAAATATTAAAATGTGTATTTTTTTTATTTTTTCCATTTAGAAATTTAGCGCAACATTTTTAGATTTCCCTGAATGAGTGCAAGGTAGTAGGAGAATAAACAGATCCTTCTGAGGTCTTTTTGATGGCTCCAGATCTTCAGGCATCTGGGGAAGAGACGTAATAAGAAAATCTGCCGCTTCCTCTGTTCTACATTACATAAGACTGTATTCCTGGTGGAAAGCAGTCCCTCTCCGGACTGCCTGTTGCTGGCTATTACATCTTCAAAGGTGCTAGACTGACACTGTCTGCTGAAATAGTTTACAATTACCATGTTTATTATAATGTCCCAGAAAACTATTGATCATCTACGTTTATTTTATTTATTTTTATACAAGTTCTTGGTATATTTTCTCTATATTTTGTAATAAGTGATTACATTGTCTGTTCTGCAATATAATGTTACTAAAATAATGATCAGGAGCAATCTCATAATGTCACTACAAGGCTACAGTGCAGGAAATTTCCGATTTATTTTCTTTAATGCAGGTGGCGACAGCAGCATATAGGTAGCCGACCGTTTATGCCGACCTGTATTCTGTTAAGTCGATACTCACATACGCCATGGACATCACCATTGGCTCTGACAATTCTCGTAAACGTGTGTGTGTGTATATATGTATATATATATATATATATATATATATATCCACACAATACTACTTTTGTGACACCTCTTGTATATGGAAAGGACACATTACTGTACGGAAATAGAGTTGGATATGGTCTAGGCAAGGAAACTGTTAATTGCCCGGCTCCGGGGCCACACAAGCACAGATGGTATGGGAGGATGACTAGAGGTCTGGAGAGTCTATAAGCTCATTGATTTTTGTGACTGGCCCAGCACACCATAACTAGCTCTCGTCTACTATCAGTAGGTGGTACTGGCAGGGAGGAAATAAGAGGAAACAAGGGAGTGAAATAGCTTTAATGCAACAGCTTTTAACTTCTAGCAGAGGGGATGAGCCAGAGGGGGAAATTATAACGTGGGCAGACTCCAGTGGGGAGCCGCTACAGGAGAGCTCAGGACAGAGAACAGTAGGAGAGTCTACAAAAAGGGCAGCTACCGACAGGGGGGAGAAACTTAAAGGTTAAATGCTTTCCAGAATATTTTAACATTTTGTTACCGTGTTAAATACTTAATATGAATTGACTCTTTACCTTATCAAGCTGTGCTAAACCTCCGTAGACTATTACTTTTGAAGCACTTTCTAATTCTTTGCTTACTGTTCTAATGATTGAATTTCAAAGCATACCCTGGGCAAGTGGGCATTAATGGAGCCTGTGGTCTCCGGGAGATCAGCATCCTGCAGCTGAGCGTTTTCTACCGTTTCACGATCTGGTGCATAACATAGAACGTTTTTATAGAGTAAAGCCCATACATTTGGGATTATTCAATGTGTGTGACCTCTGAATGGTTGGAACTCTGTTCACATCAGCACTAGAATTTCCGTTATTCTGTTCCTTAAAAGGAATAACGGAAGCGCCTGATCCGTCACATGACGGACACCAACGTTGCCCGTCGGACCCTATTGACTTTAATGAGTTCGGTTGGGTTTCCGTTGTTATCTAGCACTGCATGCTACGCTTTTTTGTCCGGCAAATACGACAAAATCTGTCGCCTAACAGAGCCTGAAACGCAGATGTGAACGGAGCCTAAGTTCTAATATTTTAAAGTGTTTATGTAACTTGGAGCAAGATGAATATTAATCTGCATCTCTTTGTTTGCTCAGGGTACAGGATCTTGCTTTTGCCCCACTTCAGAGTTTGAAAAGCCAGAAAGCTGCACTTCGTTCCTGGGTTTCCTAAACACATTTGTTTTGTTTTCTTGTCGCTAGATGAAATCCTCATGAACCAAAAAAACAGGATCAAAGTAAAGTATTGGGGCCCAGCCACTTAGCTTTTGTCAGGTGTTATACCCGGGCACATTTAGCAGCGTTTATAACATGTACCATATGTAGCCAGGTGTTTGCATGATGCATTGTGCAGGACAGATGGACTCCACAAATCAAACTCTGAGTCGATTGGAAAAAGCTTGTTCCTGCAGAGTTCCTAATACATAATCTGCATTAACAACATTGACATATTAGATGATTAGATTACTGTATCAATATGTATCAGTATTTTCATGTCCCTGGCATCTTTATTTGCAGACCCACCTCTTAATAAATTTGGCGCTACTTTGGCTATCTGTGTGACGGAAAAGCAAATCTACGCTTGCAGGTGTAGATTTGTGCCATAACGCATGTTAGTTTCTTGCGTAAATTATAGTAAATCTGTCTTTTTATTAGAGTCCTCACCCCGTCACACTAAACCTCGCCCCTTTACTTGCCACTTTTGGCAAGTGGCGTGAAAAGTAAAATTTTAGCGCAATAAAACTGCCCGAAACGTTTTTTTTTATTTTTTAGGGGTCTTGAGAGGTGAAAACATCTGTTCAAAAATTGATTTGCGCCAAAAATGTGACACATTCTAGAAGCAGATATTAGTAAATGTGCCTCAGTGTGTCCGTTTTGCCTAGAGTGTTCCTTTTAGAACAGGTTTGCCGATGTTCTCATTTCTAGAAATTCATGACAAGACTTGAGCTGCACTATGAATTTACCTTGATAATGACTTGTCTGTAAGATGCTATAGAAGGAAAGATTTTAAATTATATGTGGCCTGTAGTTTGCCAGTATCCAATTTTATATCCTTTACAAAGACATTTCATGACCAAGGAACTTCCTATTCACTTCTTCCCATCAGTGTCATAGTAAGCAGCAGGTTGTTGACGCCGTACAACCTAAATTAGAGGTATCACTTTTCTAACTTGTGTTGAAGGGTCTGCCAGGTCTTTGCTTCTTTATTCACACTGTAATTGGACTGCTTTTGTCTTGACATCTGAAGCCTTGTGTACGTAGAATGTGTACACCTTCAATCCTCCTTCTCACGATAGGGGGCTATCAGGATGTTTCTTTTATAGTGCTTTCAGGAGAGTGAGCTGCACAAATTGAGCTTGAACAGTTCGGACTCTAAGGATGTTTTAATGATTAACAATCAATGAGGTGTCATTTTTTTCCCAAATTGTTTTAATGTAACTCTAGCATAAAGCCGTTTGTACATTTTACAAGCAATATAGTTCTATATAAAACACCAGAACCAAGCTAATTACATATATACAGCACCAGAACAAAGCTCAGTACATATATACAGCACCAGAACCAAGCTCAGTACATATATACAGTGCCAGAACCAAGCTCAGTACATAAATATAGCCCCAGAACCAAGCTCGGCACATAAATACAACACCAGCACGAATACAGCTCAATTTAGTGCAACCCCTGCAGTATAGGTTTGCACTAAATTGTATACAGCTCCCAGCATGGTCCAAACAATGATAAGGATATACTGGGAGTTGCTGTTTCACAAAAAAAAATAAAATCCTACCACCCATCATCTCGCTGCAGATCATACAGTGACTACAGTACTGATTAGAGGCAGAATAAACATTTACATTGTCACCCCCCCCCCCCCCCCCCCCGGTGACTATCTCAGATTCTATTTGTTCTTTTTCTTTTTTTCTCCATCCGGTCAAGACCTCTATGATGACCTCTCCAGGCCACAGCCCATTTCTGCAGTTTGCAACTCCGATGTCTTCAGCTTCTCCTTCTCACTGTTCAAACATTTCTGCACCTATAAACAAATATAAAGTTATCATGGTGCCAGACACTTAAATATACTTAAATATAATAGCACCATACACTGTACCTCTAATTTATAATAGCACCATACACTGTCCCTGATTATAATAGCACCATACACTCCACCTCTAATTATAATCGCACCATACACTGTGTCCCCCACACACACTCACCGTACGCCCTGTAGATAGTGCCCCCATAGATCCCCCTGTAGATAGTGCCCACATATAGCCACCCCTGTAGATAGTGCCCCACATGTAGCCCCCCAAGTAGAAAGTGCCCCACATATAGCCCCCTGTAGATAGTGCTCCACATATAGCCCACCCTTGTATATAGTGCCCTACATATATCTCACCCTATAAATAGTGCTGCACATATAGCCCACCCCTTTATATAGTGCCTCAAATATAGCTCCCCCTATAGTGCTCCATATATAGCATACCCCTGTATATAGCCCCCTGTGAATATAGCCCACCCCTGTATATAGTGTCCTACATATTTTACCCTATAAATAGTGCTCCACATATAGCCCACCCCTGTAGATAGAGCCGACCTCTGTATATAGCTCCGCTGTAGATAGAGCTGACCTATTTATATAACCCCCCTGTAGATAGAGCCGACCTCTGTATATAGCCCCCCTGAAGATCGAGCCTGCCCTCTTTAGATAGAGTCCCCCCCTGTAGATGATGTCCCTTATATTTTTATTAGGATAAAAACAAAAACTTTACATACCTTAATCCCATTCCCACGCCATCCAGTGTCAATGCAGACCTGCTCTCTTCTGACATCCTCGCGCCGCTTGCGTTGTTGAAATTCGCGGACTTACAGGGCAAGTCATTCTGCCCTGCCAATCCGTGCCTTTCATAGACGCAAGCGGCACGATGCAGTCATCAGCCGCTTGCATCTATGAAAGGCGCTGATTGGCAGGGCACTATGACTTGCCCTGTCAATCAGCGCCTTTCAACGATGCAAGCGGTGCAAAGAGGTAATCTCGCCGCTTGAGTCGTTGAAAGGAGCTGAATGGCCGGGCACGGAACATATCCGGCCGTTCATTGCCTACAGTGCAGGAGGGGGTAGCGGCGGCTGATTTCAGTGGCGCCGCTGCCCCCTCAGAGAGGCAGCAGGCCTACCTTCCCTCTTAGTTGCGCCTGGGACACATGCTCCGCCTGCCCCCCTAGCTACTCCCCTGGCTTACCCCCATTTAAAGATTTCATCATTTTTTTTAATTTATTTTTTTAGTGCAGTTTTAATTCCCACCTGAATTACAACATCTGAATATGCACTATATGGGAGACTGCTTGTAGATTATATTGGCTGACTATTATATTTAACATCAACCCCTTCCAGTGGCGGATTAAGTAAACCATGGGCCCTGGGCTGTTCCTCAAGCTTGGGCCCCCTTGTCCACCACCGCCCTGCCACGTCATGTCTATATTAAACACCACCTTTCTGTGTGAGCATTGACAAATGAGTTCTACGATTCCCCTTGTCAAAGGGCTGTGTCCCTACATACTGACGGTCTCCAACCATCGCTGACAGTATCACACTGTGTAGGGACACATCCTCCTGACAAGGGGAATGGTAACACGCATTTGTCTATTAGTCCTGGGTACACAAAGACTTTATGTGGAATACAAGGATTTCCGATAACAGACATGTCAGGAGAGGTGACAGATCTATAAATGCAATGACTCACAGGAGATGTCTTCACTGATGGGTCGTTCTCTTTTCTTCTCCATCTGACACAGACCGTTATGGCGACTTCTCCTGATGACTGCAGAAGTTTCCTGATGAGAAATCTTTTCCCCTTGATTCTGTAGCCATTTTCAGCGTCTATAGCAACATAAAAATTCAGACATAAACACCATAAATTGTCTTATACCCCAGACCCCTAAGCAAATTAAGACCCAGGCCCATACATTAACTCAAACCAATAAATTCAGTCCCCAAGAGGTAACTAAAATTTTTAAAAAACATTTGGCGTGTCATAGTGAGAGTGATATGTCAGAAGTTTTGATCGATGGGGGTCCCAGCATTGAGACCACCACCGATCACTAAAACAAAGCAGCAGGAGTGCTCGGGTGAGCGCTGTTCCACTTAGTTTCTGATTGTCTTTCCTCAGCGCGGTGTACGGACTCAAAGACTCTCTGTTGTGCCCATAGACCGCATGCTCGGCTATCAGAGGAAAGACGATCAGAAACAAAGTGGCTCCTCACTCACCTGAGCGCTTCTGCCACTTTGTTTCAGCGATTGGTGGGGTCTCAGTGCTCGGACCCCACCGATTAGAACATTTGACATGTCACTATGACTGACTCCCCAGTGCATCTGACTGACTGCT